>NC_135355.1:28552985-29752985 GCF_051622035.1 Arctopsyche grandis
TTTACGCGTTAGCTTTTAATATATCGGAAAGGATTCCAAACAAAATATGATACGAGAAGTGTTCGATGTTTGTTTCCTTTCAATTCGATTGTGTTGATGTCGGTCTATTGTTGGAAATTGGAATATAAATTGTTTACCCATTCACGCACACCATACCCACCGGTGGAGATCAATCGTTAACAAAATTTAGATAGAATAAAAATGAAATGCTAATGAAAGTATTTTGGAGCATATTAATACCAGGAATCTGGAGCGGAGCAGGAGCACGGAGCAGTGGAGCAACGAGTTTTTGTTGATGATATGGCAACACTGATCCGATATGGTAAATTTATTTCATTAAATGAATAAATTTATTTTATTTTATTAAAATTAATTTATATTATTTACCAATTTATGGTAAATTGAATATCTTGTGGTTTTTAACCCTGACATCGGCAGGTGTTGAGTGAACAATGGCAAAGAATGAAAGACGATTTTTTATCTACAATTTTATTTAAAAGAATTAACGATAATAAATAAAAAGAAAACACATTTTGATGATTAATTTTTTGTCATTTGATTTTTGTATTATTATTGTGAGTTAATCGTTTTATATAATTTTTTTCATTTCTTATTTTTTTTATGAAAATGGATGTATGTATATCCATTATTTTTTAACTATCCATCGTAATCAAATTATATTCTTGATTATTTTTGCTACTATGGCACTTCAAGATTAGGGCTTCCAAGCCGGCTTAAACCGAAACCGAATAACTGGCTTTTTGTCCATTTTCAAAAAAAACAAAAATCGGCTATTTTACTCGATAAACCGGCTTATTAAGATTTTCTTTGATTCGTTTTTTTCTTCAAAACTAGCAATTATGAATTTCAAATTTCTATGAAATATCAAAAAAAAAATGTGTATATCCAAACTTTCTTAGGGAATCGGCGTATATTTATTGGAACAACAAAGAAAAGGTACAGCAGTTAGCGGTGGCTTTGAGATTTTAATGGATGAAGACCAGTTTATAAACCAATAAAGTATTATTGAAAGTAGTTTCAATAATCTACACAAAGCCTTTCAAAATTTTGACAAATTGGGTTTTACATAATTTGTAGATTATTTAAATCGTTTAATTATTTGTGCATTTTCAGAATATGCCATTTTACGGCTGTAATATATTATAAAAAATTTATTATTTGTAAAATTTGTACTAATATAATATATAAACAATTTTTTTTTCGATATAAAAATTTAAAACAAAAAAAATCTTAATTTTCTAAAACCAGTCAACGCCGGTCAACCTTAATTTTTCTTTCGGGCGGTTTTTTGGAACCCCTACTTTGAGATAATCTGGTGCGCACCATGTAGTTTAGTTATATTATTGGTATATTTAATATTTTAATAATAAATAAATTGTCTATAAATAAACTTTTTTCATTATTTTATCACATATATACATAGATAAATAAAATTAATAAATCAATTAAATAATGTCTTCATATGATGGCTATAAAAATATTCCGGAGCGCGGAGTGGAGCTGGAACAAATAATCATGAGCCGGAGCGGAGCAAATAAAAAAGTGGTTGCTCCAGATCCCTGATTAATACAACAGCTAGTTCAATTTTGAATTAAGTTGTAATTTTGGTCTGCGAAAGGCGAGCCGGAATTGCTCTATTTTTTTTTCTTTTAAACACTACTTGATGCTTGACGTTAACAAGATGTGTGCAGCCGATATATTACATGAAGATAAGCAACGATATATCATATTTGAGCTTAAATATTTGTTCATTCAAGAATGTTCTAAGCTCGCTCGTACTACATAGTATGGAATTACATAACTGTTGTGTTTGAAACGACTACAGTCGTTATTTGAACTTTCGGCATCCAGTTTGAATAAATTTAAATCTACATGTGGTCCAACCCGCATATGTATTTTGGATTATTTGAAAGGAAATAAATATTTAAAATGTCACTTTATTCAAAAAATGTCTTGGAAAATATTTGATATACGTAATATCATGAAGATGTATATGTAATAAGTCTATTTGACAAGAATTTGTTTGCGGTTTCTAATTTTAAATTTTTAATGATTCCAAAAGATCATGTAATTATTTTTCGAATATTGTAAACTCCAAGTTCATTCGGAGAAATATCTCATTGTGCGCTTATACATATTATATTTCGAAGTTTTCCATGGCGAAATTAAATTGAATCATAATATGAATCATAATCACATATATATAATATTAAACGGGGATTTTAAGAAGTACACAAAGAGAACCGAAAATAATGATTAATTATATATAATCAACCAATACTCGTAATTTACGACGTCCGCAATAATTTTTACTTAGATTTGGATAATACAGACAAGTACATACATATGTATATACGTATATAAAATATACACATAAATAAAATATCGGGTTTGACCAACCCATGACTTTATATATGTACAGAGGAATAGATGTATTTGAGGAATACAAGAAAGTCACAAAACAAAATTCTATATTGAACCGTACAGACACATTCACACATACCGGAAGCATTATGAAATACTAATAGCTATTACAGCATTTTCGATACAAATTGAGCCTTGTTTAATGTGTTCGCGCAGGATACGGGAGGAAAAGCCTGTTCCTCTTGTTCCTGTTGTATCCTACTTGCGCAAATTAAGTGAGGATGTACGACGGGGGGAGAGAGACTTTTACCGCACGCCACTGATGTACATTGTATATACTAACCGTTTTTCATATGTATGCATGTTAAACGAATATTTTCGACTTTTTCACGGTCACCCATTCAAATATACATGTTATGTATCATACATTCTAAGTGTGTACGTATAATAAAAACATTTCGAACTACTTAGAATTAGACTCAATAAACGCGATGTTGCCACAGTGCGAATATTTTTAGTATTATATTGTTGAAAATCGAAAAACAATAAAGGTCCCCTCTTTGGAAAAGGAACAGTAGCGAGTGTGTCGTTTTCATTTTATTCTATGTAAGGATTCCTTCTAAATAGTGCTGGGTTTGTTTCTTTCTTTGTGAATCTTGGACTTTTTTTTACTCGCAGCAAACCACTTCCTCTTTATCCTCTTTATACCCGTGCGTAAAAGCAGTAGACCTGTTGTTTCATCTTATTTTTATTATCCGTATTATGTTAGCTTTTATTTTAGGGATTTTCTGAAGGCACACAGGAATATGCGCGAATGTCGTTCTTTTTTTGTCGTTGCTGTTGTTTTTCCTTATTATCTAAATTGTATAATATATATTGTATTATAATGGCAGAAAAGTTCGACCTTGCATGTCTTATCCTCGCGTTCTGAATAAATTAGTAATGCTAGCGTACTTAACGTTTGTTATACAAAAACGCGTCATCGTAATCGTACATCGAGAATACGTAAAATAATATTGTCTCGAGAACAAAATATATTGTTACATCTATTCGAACAAAAATAGTTGCTGATTCGATAAATTTAATTAACACGATCTTTCTTCGTAGACTTGCACTTAACGCGCGAGCAATTTTCGCGGTGAGGAATGTTCGCTTAAACCGTAGCGTTTTCAGAATAAACATGATTTTTAATTAAACCATCTCCTTTATACTGCCTGCCAGTAGCGAGTGGGGTTTATTTGTGTAATTTGATTGTTTTCTAAAGTGAAGTGTGCGAATGTGTGGGTTGCCATATCTTACATTTGTACACATTATATACATATGTACATTTACTCAGAGTTTAATTTTCGAAAAGGTTAATTAAAAGCTGGAAGTCATGTATTTGATCATTTCGGAATTTTCGTATCGTATTTCGATTATTATATATGTATGTAAGCTTTGTTTGAATGAAATCTCAAAATGTATTTATTAAAGCCCGATTGAATCGGTTTCAGTAATATAATACCGATGCTGGAATCCTAAATTGTATTGTAACTAATTTTTTTTTATTATTTTTAAATGCTTTTTATTATTACTAAATTATGCTCACAATACATCTATTTTAATAGATATATCACAATACATATATCTATTTTAATAGCTACTGATCTACTGATCATTTTCTATTTTAAAATTTTATTTTATATGTGTTAGTAATTATATTATAGTATATGTATTATAATATTATATTATTCTAATGTTAATGTACAGCATAATAGGAAAAATTATTAGATTTCTTATTTTTTATGAAAAAAAATTTGGTGTTATTATTTTGAAATGTTATAATAACGCAAACACCAAAAATAATTGAGTTGTGACTTTGATGAATCCTGGTTTACTTGAAATTTTCGAAGAAAAACTAAAAAAAAAAATAAAAATCAAATTTTAACATGATCACACAACTTCATCTATTGTTACTACTTACTACGTACATATATGTATATGTACATATGTACATAGAAATATATCAATATTATAATTCAGTGTATCATTTTTCAAAACGTCCTTTTATAATTTATATTATGTGTAAATTTATTATTCTATTACTTTTTCGGATAATTTTCATTAAAATTGACATTCAATATTTTAAATATTAAATTTAAAACCAAGAGATATTTTTGAAACAAAATCTTCCTACTAAAGTGATTCCATTGAAGTGGTTCCTCTATTGCCGAAAAACGCTGATTGAATTACATCTCCCAAAGATATAAATTACAATATTTTAATTTTTATCATTTAATAACGGATCCTTTCTTCCGCCTTATAGCTTTCAAAAGACTTTTAGATGTCTCGTTTTAATCATGGTGAAAGTAAAAGTTGACTCGTTCATTTGCTCGGTATACATATATATGTACATATACATATGTATCTAATTTATAAAGACGATATTTTAGTAAAGTTGCGTGTCCGATACTAACGACTCGTTTCGTGCTGTTTACCCCGTCTAGACTATTAGAGGGTGCGACTATTGCATATCTACGAGTATTCCATACATGTACATATATGTATGTACAGTCGGCCCCCTGAGAACACGATTTTGGGAACCGTTTTCTCGGGGACCGTGTTATCGGGGGTTCGAAATTCATAAAAAAGGTGTTGTTGGAATCTGTGTTCTCAGGGCTGACTGTACAAACATATGTATATGTATGTGTAAATACACTCACACACATATATTATGCTATATAGCAGCGGTTCCCAACCCTTTTTGACTCGCGTACCACTTGGTAGTACATTACGCTCAATTGTGCCACCATATAAAATTTATTGTATTTCATGAAATTTGTTATTGCAAGTGTAATAACATATAATATAGGTAGTATTTGAATTGTAAGAAATTTGAAGATAGGTAAATAGATAAATTTTGTGAAAAAAAGTTATTTGCGGAGTCACAATTATTAATTGCGGACTTAATGATATATCTCGCATCATTTTAATCGAATTTTAAAAAACTATGTTCCTCGAAAAAAGCACAAGGATCTCATTCAATTTATTTTGTAAGGAGATTTAATTAAAAAAATAAAATATATTATATCTATTTTGTAATTTTGTGTTTTTATTAAAACCATTTATCAGTAATAGAAGTATGATGAAATAATAGATAAATATATTAAATTTTGAGCATTTTATAATTGTGACTATGCAAATAACTTTTTTTCCATAAAATTTCTTAGCAATTCCTTACCATGCAAATACTGCATAAATACATAATACATATATGCCGGATTTTCGATAATCGACTGTAAATATTGACGTCGACTATGATTAATGATTAATTAAGATAATGTTTATTAATTATTTAAAAAATATTTCTATTTTTATGATTGTAAATCGTTCATTCCTGAATGTCCGCCATTATTGATTTTTTTTTCACGTACCACCAACCATCAACCGCGTACCACGAAGTGGTACGCGTACCACAGGTTGGGAGACGCTGCTATATAGGATAACATATATTATGACTAGTCACCGGAGCCTGAGGGGGCTGTTGTAAAAGCATTGTTAAAGGTTTGCCGAACAATGGATAGCACTGTGACTATCCTACCTCTAATTATGACTATTATCATACGTGAATTGTATTGAAATCTAGCACTAATAGTTAATTAACTGATAAAATAATCCTAATCATTAATAAATTCTTAGAAGATGTTTATTTTAATGTGTATCACGTACATATGTATGTACGTGATACAAATAAAATATTCCTTGACTTACGTCGGTTCGCACTTACGACCGAAAAGAAAAAAAAAATTAATTAATTATTTTTCAAAAATTGATTGATAAATCTGAAGGGAATGTGAGTTATGAAAACGGGGAATTCTCTTTCGGAAGAAATGAAACATCGCAGTAGTTTTAAAAATTAAGTTATGACTCATTCTTTAAGATTCGTCACCAGTGGCACGACGGTAACAAACTCATACGGTCGTTACTGTTCGTTATTGTTTTAGGATGTTTATTTTCTAAATTTCGTGTTGATTAGCGCTCAAATTTTTATTTATAAGAACATTTTTAATGTGTGATAAAGAAACGGGATAGTGACTGATAAAGAAACTCTTGTTAAAAAAAGAGAAAGGTGATATAATCAGAAACTTGAAGTGATAAAACAATATGATAGTGGTAAAAAAAGTGATGGACTTGGCAAATAATATGAAATTGTCACATTCAACGGTCTCCACTATTTTAAAAGATAAAGAAAAAAATCGTAAAGCCGTTAAAGGGTCCTTGTCAATCAAATCTAAAATAATAAATAAAAAAGACTCGGACCCATTCAACAAATGGAAAAATTACTAGTGATTTGGATCGATGACAAGATTGAAAAGCGAATTCCATTGCGTCTCTTAAAGCTCATTATTTAAAAATTACATTTGCGGAAGGCATTGAAGCAATAGAAGAAGGAAAATCTTTGGAAAATTTTGGAAAAATTATAATATCCTTCATGCTATAAGAAATATAGATAAGGGATGGACCCTTTAACGGCTTAAGAAGTTACTTTAGCATGTACATATGTACGGAATATGGAAAAAAACTCACCAATCGATTTGAACCCGTTTCTTTCCATATACGAAAAAGAAAAAAATGTCGAGGATATTACTAACCTAATCTTTTTAGTGAACGTCTACAATTTGACGTAGATAACGAAGATATCAACCAACTTCTTGAAAATGATTCAGAAGATCTAACCATATATAGATATATATATATATATATATATATATATATATATATATATATATATATATATATATATATATATATATATATATATATATATATATATATATATATATAATTAAAATTTGATACATTTATTCAATCCCCAAAGGAAAAAAATGATGATAGGTTCGAGTCCCTCTAGAGTCCCGCTGCTAGCCAGACCTTGGTTTGTGACTCCAGGTCGATTGTTTCTTATCCGAGTTTGCCAATCGTTCTGATTTTCATTGAAACGGTTCCTGTAAAATTGCTATTGTCCTTTCCTATCTCTCTTTCTAATCTCAAGTTTTTCAGCATCTTGAGGTTCGCAAATATTTATACATTGAATAATAATCTTGCATGTAAGTACTTTAAATTTCAGACGACCTACTTATTTATCTACGCTAGATTTTTTCAGAATTCCACATAGAATATACGCTCTATATACATACATATATACACACATATGTATGTATATGAAGAATCATCACAACCGCACACCTTGGCGAAAATTGTAACCAGCGTTCCGTGTAATCACTGTCGCATATCCATTACTCGGTTTTCAGCTTTTCGTCGTTTACAATTCCTGGAACTTTCGCTTGAAGAGAGTAAACATCTAGCACGTGCAATTTTCAGGTCTCATTTCATTCGTTCACCACACATGTATGAGAGCTTTTCGCGTTTAAAGCGATATTTCGAGTGTCGTTTTATTTACCGTTTCGGCAATAACGTTTATTTGTCGACGACTTGCGCGAGTGTGCTTAATATTAAAATGACACATGTGCGTGTGTAAGCAAGCTTGTGTGGAATGAAATAATATTGAGTGCATGTGAGTTCTGATAGTTGATTTCAATCATTTTTTGAAATATTCGGTCGTGAAATCTCTTATACATATATTGTTGACATTTCGTGGGAAAACGGCGTGTGAATATATCTGCCTGTATTTTGTCATTCAACTAAAAGGTTGTGTTTTATTAAAAGTTACAAATATTGTTTTATAATCCTGCGATATTTTTTTTTATACAAAATCGCAGGAATTCATCCGTATACCGAGAAGGACTAGAATTTGAATTCATTGAAATTTCAACTCTTGCAAGCTATGTAGTTATAAAATTTGTATATACTTATGTAATTAATTTTCATGTATATATTTCCATGACTAAAAACTAAATACAAAAAAAAACTAATGGTTTTACCCGGTTTCGCTCGGTATAAACTGCTTAAACATGGCTAATCTAATAGTAAACAATTTATTTGTTTTTTTTATTAAATTTATTTGATTCAAAAAACAATAATATTCAACAACAGCCAATCAGAAACAGATGGTTTTTTTAATATATATATAAGGGAATCGGAACTGAAACAGAAATGCGGATCAGCAACTGAAAACGGAATCTGAATTTGAAACTGTAAAAAAAAATCAAGAACTGGAACTGAAAAAGAAATTGTAATCCAAAGCTAAAACAGGAATCTAAATTCGGAATTGAAAAAAGAATCAGGATTCTACAAACCAAAAGTTACATAAATACATAAAAAATCTCTTTCGAAATTATATATTAGTTAAAAAGAATTAAAAAAAAAAATCACTGAAAATTGACATGTAACCTAATTTTTTGAATTATTGATAATGAAATAGGTATAAATAAAAAGTAAGTACATACATTCATAATCAGTTTAGCAAACAATCAGTTTTAGCCACATTACATATGTACATCAAAATACGTGCAATTCAACGATTTTATTTATAATGTATGTAATTTAAATTCATGATTTTTATAAAGAAATGATTAAATTTCAATTTATTAGTAAATTTACTTGACGAAATTGATGACTCTAGTTGACACATACTGTAATAAATAAAACAATAAAAAGGAGTCGGAGTCGGCTAATTTATTACGACTCCGACTCCGCTTGAAATGCCCTGACTCCACGCAGAGCCCTTCTAAAAACATGAAGAAGAAGAGGAAACGTATAATTTCAAAACTGAATTGATTTATCGCATATTATTCTATTGACCATTTTTTTTATTAAAATCTAATATATAATTTCGAAAGAGAATTTATATAAAGTAAAACTATTCAAATAAATTTATATAAAATATACTATTTAAATAAATTTATATAAAATAAAACTATTCAAATAAATTTAATAAAATGTTTACTATTAGATTAGTCATGTTTAAGCGGTTTATATTACAAATACCGAGCGAAGCTGGGTAAAACCACTAGTTATATTATAAATAAAAATAAAGTAATCCGTAGAAATAAAAAAATAAACGTAAAGGCATCACTATAGATTTAATTAAAAATAAATTTGAACACATTACTGTATATATATGTATGTAAATAAATATAATATTTTTTCTACAATATTTTGTTCTTGACACTTGTACAACATCAAATTTTATGTGATTTGGCTTAAATTAACAGCCTATCTTGAAAGAACAAAATAAAAAAATCCGTGCTATTTATTTTCTAAAAATTGGTTTGTGTCAGAAATGTCAATGGCAGATATAAGAATGTCTTTTAATAATAATAAACTTAACAAGAATTCCGTGTTAGTGTCACTATCGTCTTCAGGTTTGTATCATAGATATACATATGTATTCTACTATTTTTATTATATACATACATATGTATATTGTTACAAGATATTATTTTATTAAAAGAATATCATCTTGTACGTTATTGATGAGGTTTCATTAATCTTTTTTCCTTTGTCACGAATAGTCATGTAATATGACGTTGTAAATCGAAAGCAGATAGTCTGAGAATATCTTCGATAATATAGTCACGTGTATGTAATGTATGTATGTACATAATATATGAGCATATGTATGTTTTTTTTCAATTCGTTCTTGAAGTCTCCTTTTTATTGTAAATGATTGTACCTTGTATATATTTCAAGGATGAAATCTTATATGTGCGATCCAATAAGCAAAGCTCTTATTTGTTTGTCCATTAGCTTTGAAAACAATCAATGGAATGGATAAGGTAAGAGTGTTCATATTACCTTCCATACATAAAAATATCCCTTGTGTAAATAATCACACATCAACACGCCGGCGACGAAAAAATCTGAAATAAAAAAATTCACGGTATTTTTTGTTTTATTTACTCTCAGCCAAACAGTTAAAATGTCCTGCTCGTTAAAAAAACAAGCTTTGGCTTTGGGCTACCACATGTATTTAATTTAAGCTTCAAAGCGAAATTACTTTGCTTGTGTAGGTGACGTTTTTGTTCCCGCTATATTGTACAATGTACTATAAGTTTTGATTAAAAATGTCTCTTTTGTTACTCTATAACGGAATTTTCAGCCCAGTCATTATTAACATAAATAGATTTGAGACGTAAACGGAAAATTTTACATTTCAGTGAATAGCTATTGTATATACTCGAGGTTATAAACACAATACAATAACCGAATTTTGACAAAATAAGTGATTTAATAAACAAAAATGGTGAATTTGTAGTAAATTAGCCGTCCGCTATATACCACTTGAAGTGATCTTCCCAATTTAGGTTTAGTCTGAATGTTCAAAGTTCTACTATATATTTATAACATTTATCCCAAATGATTGCAGAATTGAGCTTCAACTTGGGTACATTAGATGCCACAGTTTGATTTCTTCTCCTGTGGCACGTACCAAAACTAGTAAGGACGATTCCTGGGTTCGGAATCCATTTTCCGTGGCAGTTAAACCAGTAGGCTTAAGGGCAAGTAATTATGAGAATTTAATTGATTTAATTAATGACTCAAAAATATAAACATCAGCCATTAAATGAATTCTGACTGAAGAGTACCCCAATGTGTCAAAACAAACTGTCATTTGTTTACTTCCGTTTTCCACGAACTATTTATGCGAAGTGGGATTCTCTAATTACGTTGCAACGAAAACAAAATACAGAAATACTCGACGCCACGGCAGATCTAAGAATTCAACTGACCAATATTGTGCCTGAAATAAAAAAATTGCAATTCAAGAACTCAAAATCATCAGTTATAGACTTATTTATTTATTTTATTTTTATGTTTATGTTTTAAGACGTAAACCGAAAAATAATATGAATATTTACTATTAGATTCGCCAAATTCAAGCTGTTTATATTGCAAATACTGAGCGAAGCCGAGTAAAATAACTAGTGCATACATAATATGGCTTAAATTTAATACTAATGAATAGTGTGTGAATACACAGTATGAAAATAATAACGAATAATATTTCATTTTAAAGGGTTTCTCATTGTACTGAATCATCGTTAGAAGGATATATGTAAACAATCCTCCAAAGACTTGAACATAATTTCATCTTGAAATTATTAGAATAATAAGCTCTGAAATTTTTTTAATAAAATTAGCGTTGTTAAATATATTTGGTTTTATATTTATATATAAATATATTTATGTGTAATTAAAATTTATCTTTGGGCTACATACTTTAATACGTGATGTGTTTGTGTAATATACATATGTATGAATTATTAAAAAAATGTTTGATATGTTATCAAATATTTTTTTAACGGAAACGGTTATGTATTGTGGGAAAATATATATTTTTTAATATATTTGATTATTTGCTATACTATAAACGTAAACTTAAAGAGTAAACACATATTTTACATAGAAAATATTTTTATATTTTTGCGGTACAATCAACGGTATCGTTTTTAATAAACTTCCTGTATTTATAATCGCGTTATGGAAAATATGGTAGTTTTTTAATTATATATGTATGTTTATCACTGAATCAAGCTGTGTTGCTCGATTTTAAAAGTTGGATTAGAAATGTAGTATAAATTGGATAGAAAAGCCTCACTTTATAACCATGGGTGTAATAGACACA
Source organism: Arctopsyche grandis (assembly GCF_051622035.1). Taxonomy (NCBI): domain Eukaryota; kingdom Metazoa; phylum Arthropoda; class Insecta; order Trichoptera; family Hydropsychidae; genus Arctopsyche; species Arctopsyche grandis. The sequence continues at coordinate 28,564,939 of NC_135355.1, forward strand.
ATTATGTGCTTTGTTCATTTTACGTCCGAAATAAAATTATTTTAGATTGCTTTTTCCGGGCGAATGTTCTTAATAGTCGTTTTGATGTTAAGTAGATAGTTTTTACCAGATGTTTCCTTTTTCTGCGAAACATCGTAACATTGTAATATCGGAGCTGAAAGACGTTGTAACTAGGCAAGATTATTACGCTTTACGCTATGTATTTTCTTAATACTAGCATGAAATATTGAAAATATAACACTAATTTACTTTTGGTAATTATCTGCATCTGTTCCTTTTATAAGGACGTCTACCGTTTCATAAAGTATAAATTAAATTGATTATTTTTTTATGATTCTATTTGTATAATTTTTTCCAGTAAAAGCAAAAGTCTCGAAGAGCATTAAATAATTTTGTAAAGTAATAAATTTTTTGAATATTTTAATTAGTCCACTGTAACATATGTAAGCCTTGATATTTTTTAATTATCCCTTTTCAAAATATATTCCTTGGTGTATTCTGGATTATTGAATTAATGTATGTATGTACAATCAATTATTCTATAATGCCCTAGATGGATTGAGCAAAAAAGGTATTTTAGAATCGAAAATTAAAAAAAGTGAAAATTTGAAATGGCGTTATATTCTACATATCTACATATATGTATGTATGTACATGTACATAGATATGTATGTCATCATTGACAACCAGTCGCATTCGTGCTGGACGAAAGCCTTTCCAATATGCTTCAATTCGTCTCTTTTTTTGGGTAGCTCTCATCCATGTCATTCCAAACACTTTTCCAATTTCATTCACCCATCTCTCCTGTAGACTTATTTGCACCATTTTACATTGGATACCATTGTTATACAACTCTTGGATTCCATTCGAGCACTTCTTTCGTCTAATATAGCTACTCGCCAACTGCCATTTCAATATCTTTACCTCCTCCATTATATCAAACTACATTTGTTTTAATTTCCTTTCTCTCCGTCTTCTAATTTTCCTCATTTTTTTGCAGAAAAGATCTACCGCGTATTAGAACTGTTGGTTAAATGTACAATGTACATATATTTACCTACATATATGTACATATGAGCCGTTATATTGAAAGTGGGGGAAATTCCAATTTTCAGTTCCAAAAACAATATTTCTGATTGACATAATTCACAAATTGTTATCACTTATTTTTATTTGATATGTCCAGAATCTCAGAAAAGCAGAATAAACGTATTGCAGGCCACCAGTTTTTTTTTTAAATATTGTTAAACGCAAAACATTATATTTAATGTTTAGTGAAATATTTGAATGAAGAAAAGTTGACTTATGTCATTTTGAAATATAAAGACTTATATATCGGAATATACATTATCGGTTAAATTTATGAAATCTAGTATTTAAATTAATTTATGAAAAAAATATGAGCACAGAAAAATAAAATTCGAGCTTCAAGTTAATTGAAATTTGAACTTTTTATTAAAATACCTATTCTAATAAAAGAAATATATTCAAAAATAGGACATATATATATTTATAAAATTAAATTCGTTATAATAGTGGTCCGTATATTTGTACATATGTACATATGTACACTAATTTTATCTTATGAAAGTGCATTTTATATCAAGATTCTAGTAAAATTGGCGCATTATTTAACTCTCGATTAAGAATACCGACAGTCGTTTTGCATCTTATATTAAACATTATTTATTATTTATTAAATGTTTGGACTATTATATATAGTATTACAGGAATTCCTGATACGCCACCATTGTCAAAAATACGGAATACACATTTTTACATAAATTAATTAAAACAATAGTAGTAAAAGTCCAAACAATAATGGAAGTAGTCACAATAAATATTATAATTGTTTAATGTAACGAGAATAATTGGGAATGTCTAGAATGAATATAATGATGATCGCAGACTACTAGACAAATATGTAGGGTTAAATAATCTCTAATAACTTACATCATAAATTATAATTTATAACCTGGCCAATAGATACATATACTGCGCAATGCTTTCATTCCGAGTTTGAATTGTTTTCACACATTTAAAAAACGTAATGTTTTTTAAATGTGTGAAATGAAACATTTGAAATAACATACGCTTTTATAGCAAGATATGAAAATATTATATTTTCAATTTGTATTTAAATTTGATATTTTTTTCGTTATCGCAAACAATATAAATAAATTAATAATAAATAATCCTCTCATTTTTTCACTTTCGAAATTAATTGTTTCATAACAAAAATGAATAATTATACCTAAAATTCCAAGTGAAGTGTAAATTAACCTTGGTGTTACATATGGGTGTATTAATTTCGAAAATACAAACATTAGAATAACATATTGCTAATTGCCTACTGATATTTTACCCGTGGGCGATCTCCGTTATGCGTACGAGTATACATTGTATGTACATATTTACACACGTACGTACATATGTATTTATAATACATATGCACGAGTATGTATATATCTATTCATGATTAAAGACATAAATTATAAAGGCCGTTTTATTTTATTGCCACCCTTATAGTTCGGCCGGAGTGTTCCTCATTATCTAGCTACGATAAAACTCAATATATCACAATTTATAGTTGAGAGGTCGTAAATGAACCGTACGATGAGGGTTCTTGACGAATTCCGAGAGATGTTTGCACTTTTAGATGGTTTTCTGCGAAATCATTTGTATTTTTGCACAATTGATTTTACACTAAATTGATGCCATTCGTTGAAACGGTTCTCCTCTCCTTTGTTATATTATATCATACTTATCGATAGCTATTTACGTGTAATCTGACACATAGATGTTTGTCAAAATTATCTTAATTAGATTTATTTTCGTAACGAGCTTATCTGGAATGTGTCGCTCTTGATTCGACTATGTGTGTACAAACGCTAATCAAATTATACGATAAGTTTTCATACTTCAAATCATAATTTATTTGGATGTTTGCCATACAGATTTGGAGAAGTGAACGTGTTTACCACTTAGCTTTACCTGTCAGAGGATTTTCACCACCGTTTATTTAATTTAAATAATTATATTATGTTTATAGTAAATATTGAGTAAAACATATGTATGTATGTATGTATGTATATGTATAGCTAGTAGTACAGCTCGGTGGTTGGGATAATGCCAACCACCGAGAGGGTCAAGAGTTGAAGCCCTGGGTTGACTTCGATTAAAATGAATTTATTCTGAGTATTTCTGCAGAAATGCAGAAAACTCGAAAATTGCGAGAAATGGGTAAAGGTTGCCAATTTTTTGGAACCGTTTCAATGAAAATCAGTTAAATTGGCAACCTTTGATAGGAAACAATTGATCCGGAGTCACAAACCGAGGTCTGGCCAGCAGCAACCAGTGGGACTCGAATCTGTGACCACTATGTTCAAAAGCATATATACATATGTATGTACTAACTAGTCTACGCTGCTGGTGATGAATATGATTTCAAATTTATAATCTATATACATATACATATATACAATTGAATGTCTCTTTGTCTGTCTGTCTGTCTGTCTCGTATAGGCTCCTAAGCCACACAATCAATTACGATGGAACTTTCAGGATTTGTTGTATGCATGTCCGGGAAGCTTACTGTGAAAAAAAACGGTAAAAACCTTTTAATAATATTCGTAATTACGATTTTACCGACACGAAAGTTTGAAACAACCATTGTGTAGTCAAGGAAATGTTTCTGTTGATAACCACAATACCAAGTGGTTTGAAGAGACTTTCAGCTTTGAAGAGACGTTAGTAGAGCTCCAACCATCACTTGGAACGGGAACGGGAATTGCGTTACTTTGCCTTATTTTGGCAATGCAACGCATGCCGGTTTGAGCTAGTAATCTATAAATTTATATATGCACAAGTTTGATACCATATGTGTCGCTTAGGGGTAAAGCCCGTAATTCCAACATGGTAAAATATAAATTGAAAAAAAAAGCATATAAATTTACTCGATATGATGTATCTAATATATAATTAGGAAAGAGACTTTGTATGTATGTATGCTTCGTTCGTCGTTGAAATCCGTGACGTCATCGAACAAATAATTTGCTTTTTTCCGATTCAAAGGATTCGAAGTTCCCGGGGGCGGAGGCGCAGACGTCGGGGGCGTACATATATTTTTTTATAAGAGACTTACTATATATGTTTGTTTGTTCGTGACAGTCAATTTAATAAAAATAACAAATGAGTATTCAAATAAATTTATATAAAATGAAACTATTCAAATAAATTTAATAAAATGCTTACTATTTGATTAGTCATATTTAAGCGGTTTATATTACAAACACCGAGAGAAGCCGGGTATTACAGCTAGTGTATAATATAGGTATAATGAATGGGATATTAAATAGTTATGTATATAAAATGAGTGCGAATTGTTTCGTTCGTAATTATGTGGAGGAAAATTATGTAGAGGATTCTGTGAGATGTTGTAAGAAAATAATTTAACATGATTCCGTTTTCGCATATCACCCCCATGAATCTGAGATTATTCCCCGTTAACAACTATAAAGCGTAGTCCCGCAGGCGGTTCAACCGTGAAACAGATATTAAGCTTCCCCTGCTAATTGTTTTCCTGGATCAATATAAAGATGTCGGCTGTCGTTAACCTAAATTTCCACAACCAATCTCACCCGAAGGATAAACACTCCACGCGTTCTCCATTCCTCCCATCTTCCTCCCTGTCCTTCCCCTCGACTGAGGCATTCGCTCATAATAAATTTTCCACGGAGGCGCGGGGAAAACTTGCGTCGTCTTTGTTTCCGGGAAAACTTTCACTTCCGGCAACGATGTCGCGCGTAAACAGAAATTAGTCTGAAACCTTTGGCGTGCGCGTGCTCTGTACTCGTAAATATATCTTTCAACTTTTGCTACATGCTCAAACAAAAAAAAAATCATAATGGAGTGCAGCCTTGTCAGACAATAGGTTCACTATTTTTTTTCACTATTTTTTAAGTTATATACACCGCAGAGAAATTACAAAGACGTATGAAATTTTGATTTAGAGCATTTGTGCCGTCTTGAAATACAATATGCCATTATGCTTGAAAAAAAATATATTCGATCAATATTATCCAGCACTGTATGTACATACGTCAGCAGTTTGGAACAACAGTGCACGTAAAAGACTACTTATATTCATATTATAAACAGCCGCCAATTTTCGGCACGTTCATACTTGTTTTGGATGGGTGCAAGGCAAAATATAATACCGAGTGTTTGTGTCGTATCATTGAGTCAATATTATTACAATATTGACGTTTTTAAAAATATTCATATGCGCCAGCACTTTTAGTTAGTACGAGTGCACTCACCATTATGACGTCACGTCAAGCGTAAATAATTTCATAGCGGTAAAAAAGTTCTTCTTGATACGTTTCGGTGACATGTACTGTTGTATTATATGAATAGATCGTGTTGGTCACCTTCACATTACGGAAGATATGAATGTATCGTATATAATAATAGCCTAATGCGTGCCCACGTGCTGCGCATGAATGTTAGTCATGTACGCAGCATTTAATAATAAGATTTAAAATTAAATAATTTTTTTGAAAACAATTCGTATTTTTGATTTATTCTTTTGTTTATGTCGGCCAATCAGCCTGGTGATAGAGAATCATCAACGTGTGAGAAAAATGTTTGAAAATTTTGAGTGATATCCAATTAAAATTGTTATTAACGAAACTATTACGAATTTTAATGATTCTCAAAAGGCAAAAATAAAATTCAGCAAAAAATCGTACACTTTTAAAATTTTATTCCATTAATGAAAAGTACAAAGGACGTAATTTATCTATGAAAACTAATTCACATTAATAGGCCAAGATGATATTAATTAAGAAAAAAAATAATTGTTAATATTTTTTGCATTTGTTGACAAAAAAAAAAGGATGCTTATTGATTGAACTTTTAATTTAACCATTTTCAATTTTATAAAAATAATTTACACTCATAAATAATACATCGAACGAAAAACAAATTATTTATCTTTAATTAAATGCATTCGACATTAAATAAATTATTCCAAAATTTAAAAAATATATTGCACATGTGAAGTATTATTATCACTGGAATTTATTTATTTGTAATTTTATCACACGGTTCAAAAAACCGCGCGAAAGAAAAAGCCGGTTTTCGTTTATTTTACAAATAAAAATCCGGTTGGCCGACTTAAATCGGTTTTAGAAAATTAAGATTTTTTTTAAGTTTTAAAAATTTTATATCGAAAAAAAAAATGTAAATATACAGGGTGTTTGGTAGCTAGATGCAAAGTCTTAAAGGGTTGATAGCTTACATAATATACAAAATTTTGAGCCACAGTCTCAAATTTAAGCCTCAGTCCAAAGATTTTTTTTATTTCATTTTTAAAGATTTTTATTAAAAACAACAAAATCTCAGTTAATTGCTAATACTGCCCAAGTTAAAGTCATATGTTAGTGAGTAAATTATTTTTTTGTTTGTCTAATGCTTATTCAATCAATAAAAACAAATACAACCATCTGTGTCATCAGAAAAAAATAATAGAGGCGGCATAAGTTTTCAAAAATTTGTCAAGTAGGAAAAATCCGATATTTTTTGTGTTTTAGCCGTTTATATTACAAATACCAAGCGAAGTAAAACCACTAGTATTTAATATTTATAAATATATATTTATATTTATTTATTATAGATTAATTGAATACTTCATATAATTAATAATTATGATTCTGGAACAGTATTAAAAAAAAAAATTAAGGTGTACCAAGTAAATACAATTGTTGGAAAAAGTATTGGAAATAAAACTAAAGTGTACTGTAATTGAATAGTATTTATTTAAAAGTTAAAAGTATTTGAAATAAATTTCCGTGAATATAGTTTATAGTTATGTATATGTTTATAGTTATTAGTTATTTTTCTCATCTTTCTGTATTTTTTCGATAATTGTGATTGCACTAGAGATTTCTGTAATGCCACAATTGTCCAAACTTAAACTTAACCCTTACAGACCTGACTTTTTATCTTTGACCTGACTTTAAAATACAGCACGTACATTGTACTTTAAAAATGGTCTGTATAAATGCACAAATTATCTTACCAAAAATTTTAAGCAGTTTATAAAAATCTTGAGATGAAAAATATATATTGTAATAATAAATAAAACAGATATAATGTCAAAATAATGCAAAAAAATTATTTCTTTGCAACAAAACTGCGAAAACAAATCTGACATACCGGGATCCGTGCCCTCGGACGGTAACATCGTTGACAAACTGTCATGTAACTCAGTTTTACGTTTGATGGCAGCACTGTCAATGCTAACTGAATGAATACATAAGATGTACACCACGATGTACAAAAGGTCCCAAACTAGACCACAAAAAAACATTCAAATGACTGTACATTGCAATGTACACTGGGACTGTAAGGGTAAAACCTTGATATATTCCACCAAAATAAGTAGCTAGTTGCTTCATGCAAATTATCGCATGCAGCGATAGTATCATCATCTAGTGTACATACATATGTACAAACTCGTAGGTTTAATAGACATAAAGTAACCGGAGCGTGTCGATTTAGCCGTGGCGTGCACTCAGCATTATACTAATGGCGCACTATTAGCACGGCAAGAGACGCGGGAGAGAGAAAAGGCCTCCGAGAGCCAGAAGATTGAATACCCAAATGCAAATGCTGGACACTGAGTGATGGGTTTTTAACGGGGTCGAACGGAACAGCGTGTACGCGGAACCGGAAGCGAGCCCTTCCCCATTGCACATAAGGAAAATTCGGAAAACTCGCTTTCGATACTTTTAATGAGGCTTGAAAAATGTGCTCAACATAATTCTCTCATTCAAAGTATCAGCGGTGATGAAAAATTAGCGTTGGATATAATGATAACCTGAATAATATATGCGGGGTACTTTTGTCGACGTGGCGTGCTCGTTGGCGTTTTCAATATTTACAACTTTGCGTTGGCTTGTTGTTTAATATTTAAAATGGTATTTGAAGAAAACGGCGATGCTTTAAGCTGTATCCATTCTGTGGTTAGGTTGTAAAAGGCATCCTTGTTTTGCGGAAAATTGTTGTTAATCGTCTTCGAGAAATATTTTTAGAGAGGTCCTCCAAATTTGCGCTGCTGAAGTATTGGAAATATTTTAAGTATTTGTATGGTATTTAAATGATGGCTACTTTTGTTAATTATATCTTAGTATCTTTGGAAGAAATTTACTTACTATATGTGTATATAGTATATATGTATATATATATATATATATATATATATATATATATATATATATACATATGTATATACATATACAGGAGTTCGGTCTTTCGTGTCATGCGGGGAAGACGTGCTTCCGCGTTCCCCCCGCTATTACTCGCTTAAACCCGGCTATTGCACGAAATCTAATCTAAAAACTTAACCATATATTCACTTATTTTACTAATTGCATCCTAGTATAGTTTAAGTGTAAAAATAAACAGCAAATCGGTCGTAAAAAGCGGTTTTATATCAGTTATTTCGAAAAATTTTGTGCTAATTTTTGTGTCGAATCTGAACAAAAGCATATACGAACGAGATACATCTCCTTACCTGAATACAAAAAAAAGGGTCCTTCGTCAGCCAAGGTTCGGTCCCACAGAAGCAATAAATCTTCCACATAATTGCTTCCAGCCAAAAATCTTTAACGAACTTTACTTAACAGAATAATAGCAAACAGAAACGGTGTTTCCCAACTGTCTATCAGTTCTTTCCATATTTAAATTATATTAAAGTAATTCGTGTAATTTTATATTCTTTACTAAAGTTATTATTAAAATATTAAATTGCAAACCGCACTCACATATATAAATCCGTTGTCTCCAAAGAGGCGTCTCACGATAAAGATCTGTAAAAAAGTAGTATAACAATTGCTAATCTATTATTATCATAACTAACTACTTTCACTTACAAAGTAACCCTGTTAAATGGCATGTATTAACTCATAAGTGATCCAAGTGATACCTAGGATGACTATCTGTCAAAGCTGACCACAGAGAAGAGTCTATGGCGGTAAGAACTCACTCCTTGAATGGAAATCTCTCTCAAGTACCGCCTTTTTCTCAACACATCTTGGATAAATGCGAGAAAAATAATATCCAAACCTCCAACAAGGTAAGAGTGACGATGGATGATAGCTTAGCTAATAGAAACCTGTATTTAGCCACGTACAATGTAAGAACGTTATCGAGTGAAGGAAGTGTGCTTGCATTAGAGAATGAATTAGAAAATATCAAATGGGATATAGTAGGACTTAGTGAAGTAAGACGAAAACAGCAAAACCAAATAATCCTAAAAAGTGGTAACTGTCTCTACTGGAGAGGGCTACCAAATGGTAGAATAGGAGGAGTAGGGTTTCTTATCAATAAGAGAATAGAAAGAAATATTATAGAAATAAGCGACATATCGGAACGTATATGCTATATAGTATTAAGAATCTCGAGCAGGTACACTTGTCAAATCTTCCAAGTGTACGCCCCCACATCTAGCCACCCAGACGAGGAAATAGAAGACTTCTACGAAAAAATACAGGACGCATACGATAATAGCCGTCACCACTTTAAAATAATCATGGGCGACTTTAACGCAAAAATAGGACAAAAGGCAAATACTGAAAGAGCAGTAGGCAATTTTGGTACCGGCCAAAGAAACGACAGAGGCGATCGCCTCATAGAATTCGCAGAACACAACAGGCTCTTTATCACTAATTCATTTTTCAGGAAAAACACCAACAATAAGTGGACTTGGGAGAGTCCTAAAGGAGACAGAAACGAGATCGATTTCATCCTAACAAATGCCCTGCACTCCGTTAAAGACGTTAGTGTTTTAAGTAAAGTAGATATAGGTAGCGATCACAGATTAGTCCGTGCCAAGATGGCCATTAATATAAATTGCGAACGTAGGAAATTAATAAAAGGATGCAGTAACTCTCCAGATTTCGCTCAACTAAGGTCTAGGAAAAAGGAATTCGAACTCGAACTTGGAAATCGATACGGGAAATTAAACCCAGAAGCAGACATCGAGGAATTGAACACTGTAATTAGTTCGGTTCTAACCTCAACAGGTAAGAAATTAGGTGGATACAGGAAACAGATTAAATTAAGCAAAATTTCAGCGGAAACAAAAAACCTAATTAAGCATAAAAGGAATTTAGATAGGGATAATAATAAGCAAGAATACAATCTAGTAAATAAGGAAATTAAAAAGAGAATAGTCAGGGATGTCAGGGATTTTAACAGCAAGCTAATAGAAAATACCATTAAGAATAACCGTAGCCTGAAAAAGTGCAAACAGGATCTTTTCTTAGCCAAAAACCAAATGATCGCAATCAGATCAGAGAGCGGAGTAATAATTAGGAATAGAGAAAAAATCATAGACAGAGTTTACACGTTCTATGCAAAACTATACGAGAACGACAACGGCCAATTCCCCGCTCTGGAATCGACACACGGCCAAAGGGTTCCTGCAGTATTGCCTAGCGAAGTAGAGGCCGCGCTAAAAACTGCAAAGAACGGTAAAACCCCAGGGGAAGATAATATTCCCATTGACTTACTAAAATATGGCGGCCCCCCCCCTAATTAATATCTTAGCTAGGCTTTTCAGCAAATGCATCCAGAACCAAGCTATACCAGAAGGATGGAATAACGCAACTATCATTTTAATACACAAAAAAGGCGACAAAAGCGATATCAAGAACTACCGACCCATTAGTCTACTTTCAGTGGTCTACAAGCTCTTCACGAAGGTTATTACAAAAAGGCTGAAGAATATCCTCGACGAGAACCAACCTATAGAGCAGGCAGGGTTTAGGGCAAATTTCAGCACAATGGACCACCTCCAAGTAGTTGGCGAACTAATCGAGCGCGCCAACGAATATCAACGGCCATTGTGCCTAGGTTTCGTCGATTATGAGAAAGCCTTCGATACAGTTAGTCATAATGCAGTACTTAACGCTCTAAAAACACAGGGAGTGCCGGAACCCTATGTGGGACTGTTAGCTGCAATATATAAGAATGCCACAGCTTCGGTTAAAATTTTTTCAGGTACAGATAGATTTAGCATAGGAAAAGGAGTAAGACAAGGAGATACAATCTCGCCCAAGTTATTCAATGCGGCGCTTGAGGGAGTTTTCAGGAAATTGGATTGGGATACAGCCGGAGTAAGCATCAATGGTCGCTTTTTGAGTCACCTTCGGTTCGCAGACGATATAGTTCTAGTTGCTCGTGATTCAGCTGACCTACTCATCAGACTAACACAGCTGGACAGGGAAAGTAGAAAAGTAGGATTAAAAATTAACGTAGATAAGACTAAACTAATGTTCAATAGTTATTGCATGCCTGATAGCATCCCCTTAGATGATAAACCAGTAGAAGTAGTAAATAATTATTTATATTTAGGTCAAATAATTGACATGTCTGGTAGTAAAAATGAAGAGATAAAGAGACGTATGAAATTAGGGTGGAGTGCATTTGGACGGATGAATGCTGTTTTTAAATCAAAAATGCCACTCTGCCTGAAGAAAAGGATCTTTGATCAATGCGTTTTGCCAGTGATGACGTATGGATGTGAAACTTGGACACTGAACGCCAAGATGCAAAATAAAATCCAATGCACTCAAAGAAGTATGGAACGCTGTATGCTTGGCATAACGAGGAAAGACAGGAAGCGGAACACGTGGGTGAGAAATATGACAAGGGTAGTGGACATAGTGGATAGAGTGAAGAGATTGAAATGGCAATGGGCGGGTCACGTAGCTAGGAGGATGGACGAAAAGTGGACAAAAGAAGTGCTTGAATGGTACCCGAGAGAAGGCAAAAGAGTAAAAGGAAGACCGCAAGGAAGATGGGTGAACGAAATTAGGAAAATGTGCGGAATGAGATGGATGAGTGTTGCGCAAAACAGAGACGAGTGGAAGCGTGTTGGAGAGGCCTTCATCCAGCAGTGGATGGCGAATGGCTGTAAATGATGATGATGATGATGATACATATACAGTCACATAAAACGTTTTTGAAAAAGAAACATGTTTTTGCGTGAAATTTCGGTAATCTTATATAAAACCAAAACTGAAAGTCATTTAAATGATAGGTTGTACCATAGTACATTCTTGTAACACCAAACGTGAAAAAAAAGGTTATACAAATGAGTTGGGGTCAAATTTAATGGAGGGCAGATTTTACGACCATCTTTTGAAAAAAAAATGAATGAATGGTATATTAGTACGTGCAATGCGCGTTCATTGAGACTATTTGTTTTGTATGGTATTACTGTTGACAAAATATTTTTTTCTGTAAGCCAGACATCATTTAGCTGTCAGCAGAGATGTTCATTTTATTTAAAAATTAAACTCTCAAAGGAGCCGAATTGTTGAAAACAGGAAGTAATGTTTATTACAGACGGGTGACGTTAAGTGCAAGCCTAAATACAAAAGTAGATATAAACCGGTGCACTACGTTATACCAACTTGCAGTATCTCGAGACTAGTTTTCTCAACTTTTCGTCTGCTTAAGCAGCAGTTTGTATATTGTATACAAAATTTTTTTTTTATATATGTATATACATATATTATATATATATATATATATATATATATATATATATATATATATATATATATATATATATATATATATATATATATATATATATATATATATATATATATATATATATGTACATACGCAGGGTGTCCAGTAGGTCGATACAAAGCTTTGAAGGGTTGATAGCTTACATAATTTCCAACATTTTGAGCCACACATACCTCAGTCCAAAGTTTTACGGTTTTTTTGTAATTTCATTTTTAAAGATTTTTAGTAAAAATACCAAAATCTCACAGTTAATTGCTAATATTGCCCAAGTTAAAAGAGTTATGTTAGTCAGTTATTATTTTTTTGTTTGTCTAATGTTTATTCAATCAAACAAAAACAAATACAACCATCTGTATCAAAAGAAAAAAATAATAGAGGCACCATAAGTTTTCTAAAATTTGTCAAGTAGGAAAAATCCGATATTTTTTTTGTATATAAAAAAATAATAAAAATTATTTTAAAAGGTAAAAAAAACCTTTATAAAAATATGGCTGTTTATTGTCCTTTCTATTAAGATATTACTCATGCAGATGTCTTGCTAATTATCTGAATTAAGGTGTAAAACCTAATCGAGGAAGCGCGCCGAACAGAGGCCGTCATTCACAAACGACTTAATGTTATCATCTATTGCAGCGGTTTCTAAACTGGGAGGCGCGCCTCCCAGGGGAGGCGCGGACTATTGCCAGGGGAGGCGCCAAAACTTTTTAATAAAAAAATAATTTCCATACCATAATAACTACAAATAAATAAAACTTCATATCGTAGCTCAACAGTAAAAATTCAATGCATGAATGTTTATTTTTATTTTTATTTCATTTTTATATATACATTTAATTCCTATAAAAAATTATCCGGAGAAGAAGATTTTAAAAATTGCGCCTTTGCAAACGCTCTGTTTTAGCTAAAGATGCCCATTTAATTGCATATGTTCGATATGTCGCGGATAATAATATATTAGAAGATATATTATTTTGCAAACACATTCTTGGGAAGACCACATCCATTGAAATTTTTAATATAATAGACAGTTTTGTTGAAGAAAACGACATAAAGTGAAATAATTGCGTTGTGAACGACATAAAATAATAATTGGACTGTGTACCGACGGAGCTCACTCAATGTCCGGACACAAAGCAGGTCTTAAAGCATTGATCAAAAAGAAAGCACCACATGCTATCTGGACACACTGTATGATTCTCAGAGCAGCCCTATTGTCAAAAAATATGAGCGAGGAACTGAACAGCATTTTTACAAAAAAATTATATAACTATAATTATAAATAAACTACGTTAAGAATAGTCCTTTGAGAGCAAAGCTGTTTGCAAAGCTGTGTGCTGATATGGAAGCCAATTATACCTCACTTTTGTATTATTGTGAAGTTCGCTGGCTATCTCGTGCAAAAATGATTCTAAAGGGTGTTTGAACTCAAAGAAGAAATAGCAACCTTTCTCGAAGAAAACCATCATAAAGAGGCACATTTGTGGACGAACGATAATTTTATTGTTAAACTTGCCTATTTGGTTGAAATTTTTGGAAAATTGAGCGGTTTAAATAATTCAATGCAGGGATCACAAATACACCCACTTGTTCAAAAAGACAAAGAAAAGATTTCAATAAAAAATTAAGGTTATGGAAATCAAATTTACAAAAGAATGGGTTGGATAGGTTTTCACTTTCCAAAGATTTCTGGGCCACAGCCAATATTGAAGCAAGTAAAAATATTTTTACCGACCACTTGGATGTTTTAGTGCTGCATTTTTCCAATTATTTCAAAGACCTTGATTTCTCAAAGTTTTTGTGGATACAGAATCCATTTAACGACAATGAAGAAGACGAATTCGAGCTGACAACCATCGAAAAATAAAAATTGATAGAATTACCATGCGATAGCTCACTAAAACAAAAGTTTCAAAATGAAACCATAATTAAATTTTGGATGAATCTTAGTGGAGAGTATGAATCTTTGTATTGCAAAGAAATGCAAGTGCTGCTACCGTTCGTAACGTCTTATTTATACGAAACGGGCTTTTCGGCACTAGCTGCAATGAAAACCAAATATAGAGCCAGGTTAATAGTCGAAAAGGAGTTACGAGTGGCACTCTCCATATTGCCCCCAAGATTTGATAAACTTTGTGCTAATAAACAACAACATCCTTCGCATTCAATTTTGATGTGTTAGATGTACATAGTTGAATTAGTAATTTAATATAAAAATAAATATATGTACGTGTTCGTATAAATTTATGTTATAGCAAAACCTTTTTATTGTTCTGTCTATTGTAGAGTTCAGTATTTTATTTTTAAATAACGGTTTATTATTTAAAACGTGTCTATATTATTATATCTATTAAAAAATAAAAGGTAGGGAGGCGCGGAAAAAAATTTTTAGCATAAAGTTTGGAAACCGCTGATCTATTGTCAAATAAAACAAAAATTTTGATAAAATATTTGTTCTTTATGTTCAAATGCCAATTTCTAATGCATACTAGAGTCCTTCGTCTCACTTCCGTATTGGTAATTTTGGGTTTTATCTCTTCTTCAGGGTTTTAAAAGATTTAAAAATTTTTCTGATTATCTGTTATTTTTATGTATTTATTTATATATATTTTTATGTATTTATTTATGTATATGATATATATATATATATATATATATATATATATATATATATATACATATACATATATACATATTTGTATGTACATATACATATATAGGTATTTAAAATCTTCAAATTAATGTAGTACTCTAAAATTTTTATAATATATATTATTTCGAAAGAGACTTTGTATGTAAGGTTTAATGGTTTATTTAGGAGCATCAACAACAAATCAAAGTTTCTATGACCACGACATCGTTATCGTCAAATATATATTTTTTTCGATTCAAATAAACTACAATAAAAAACCAAATGAATGTTAATTATTAGATTGTTTTGCCATGTTTAAGCTGTTTATATTACAAATACCGAGCGAAGTTGGGTAAAACCACTAGTATTATATAATTATATGAATATATTATAAAATTAAAAGTAAAATTTCTTCTTCAACATCATGAACTCCACGAGCTCTGGCATCTGGGGTGTGGTTTAAGATTCTTCGCCAGTCTCCTCTCGGCATCGAATTTTAAAGTGCATCGACGACAGTCAAAAGCCGACTTGACTTGATCGGTCCATCGTAGATACATACATACATATGCATATAAGATCTCCCTATTCCTCTCTTCCCGTCTTCAAAACCAACGATAAACAAGCTTTTCCAGGCTGCTATCGTTTATTTTTTATTTTATTTCAAACATTCGTCTTCAGCACTATATTTCAATTTTTCGATCTATAATCTGCTTTTATTGTCCCCCATTTTCATTTTAATCTCTCCACTATGTCAACTAATCTTGTCATACCTTTCACCCTCGTATTCCGTTTCATATTTCTCCTCGTTCTTTATATGTACTTCGTTGCGTGCATTGGACTTTGCGTAAAATTTTTGTATCCGATGTCCAAGTTTAACATTCATACGTCATCATAAGCAAAACACATTGATCGAAGCTATTTTTCTTCAGGCAAAGTGGCATTTTGGATTTAAAAACGGCGTTCATTCGCCCAAATGCACTGCATCCTAATTTCATACATCTCTTTATTTTCTCTTCTTTGCTTTGAACATATGTACATACGTATCTATAATTTGCTCTAAATGAAATATACACATTCATATGTATATAATTACCAACTGCTTTTTCTAATGTATCATATAATTAAATGCTATCAAGCATGCAATAACTATAGTATATTTAAGTTATGATAAAAGTCAACAAGTTATTATTCATCGTTGCTTACTCACTAGTTAAATTTTAATTATATCTTTTGAATTATTTAGATCTGTCTACATGACCTTTTCTTTCCACTTTGTTCCAACATTGCAAAAAGTCGTGGCGAAATTATTATGTGTTTGTCAAATATATGTAATCATAAAAGCATAAAAATATATACATCACATATAACTCAGATACACTTTATCTGATGCACTTATTTTTACTTTATCCGCTATTATTATAATGCTATTGTTTTTTATGATGTAAAAATATAAAATGTAAAAATGTATTTTTATCTGTGTATATATATAATATTTTTATTTTTCTCATTTCTCTGTATTTTTTCGACCATTATGGTGCATTAGGGACTCCTCTAATGCCACGATGGTTCAAACTTAAACTTTAACAAATAAATTAATATGCAGGGTGTATACATTTGAACTTACATATATGTATAATAAGTTTGATTTTTTTTATTCATTTTCAGTCCACAAATAACGCGCGAGCCTCAAACAAGGCAAATATTGTGCGTGAATATTTTACGTTTCAAATCAATCAATGCAATATCATATGTAATCCTGTTCGCATATGAAATTGAAATATCTCGGAATATCAATCTGCGTATTTTTTCAGATAAAACATCATTCGTACCGATCACTATTAAGAGGGCTGTACACCTGAAACCTTAATTTTGTTACCGTTCCTTTCTTCGATATATATATTGAGTGTATGTATATATTGAGTGAATGCGACAATATATATCAATATATATATTGAGTGAATGCGACAGTTGCGCTTCGACCAGATAAAACGTATTTTAAATTGACAAAATCGAGGTTTCGTATTCTACTATTTTCTCCTCCAAAACCGGACCAATTTTTAAAAAAATTTCATCATCGGTATGAGAAAGATACTTTCTGTGCATCTATCGGCGTATTTTTTTTAAAATCGACCGTTAAATAAGCACGCTGGACTCGTTTCGTGGGTGTAAAAAAGAGGCGATTTTATAGATGTTTGGCGGCTTCTAGCTCATATAAAAAATAATTAATCAAAAAAATAAAACGATAGATGCACCCCAATGGTGGATATCCATAGCATATTAAAAAATAATTTCTCTAGTGCCATAATTGAGGAAGGGAGAAGTATAGTACGTTTGTATGGACAAGGCGCTGCTGTCCAGCCCTTTTAACTATTAGCCACGTATACAATGTGATTTTTAGTGCTTGTTTTTCATAATAATTTAAATAATTCGATTGTGACGGAATTTTCTTTCCCATGTGAAAAATGAATTCATTTGTTTTTGTATAAAGTGAATTTTAAATTTTAAAATAACACTGTTCGATAAATGACGACTTTTAAAATGTTTCAGAGACGAGATATGAATTTTCTTATAGATCAATGCCCAGTGAACACGAATCTGGTAATAAAAAGTGTTGATTGGCTCGAGATTCGGAGATATGTGTTTTTTAAATCGCGCGATTTTTCTATATCTTGCTGTTGTTCGGTCGATTTCTCAAAATCTGTTAATTTCCTGTTCAAAATGAATATTGGAATCTACAGTCGGGTATTTTATCTTTCATTTGTAGTACTTTTCAGATTTACAATCTGTCTAAGTAGTCGTCCAGTTCAAATCAAAAGTCAAAATTACGTATTTTCACTTTTCCATTTTTTTCCACTGTTAATACTATATTATATTCTATTGATAACTGGCTTACCTCGATAAAATAAACGAATTTTTGTTATTAATCCACAAGAATAGTGGAAAAAAATCCCAAGTGAAAATTCGTAATTTTGACTTTTGATTTGAACTAGACGACTACTTAGAGACATTTGAAAGCTGAAAAGTACTAAAAATGAAAGATAAAATACCCGACTGTAGATTCCAATATTCATTTTGAACAGAAAATTATCAGATTTTGAGAAATCGACCGAACAACACCAAGATATAGAAAAATCGCGCGATTTAAAAAACACATATATCTCCGAATCTCGAGCTAATCAACACTTTTTATTACCAGATTCGTGTTCACTGGGCATAGATCTATAAGAAAAGTCATATCTCGTCTCTGAAACATTTTTCGTGTCGAACAGTGTAATTAATATAATTAAAAGCGGCCTCAAAATCATATATCAGTGTTTAGTGTTTATCAATTATATGCAATATTTTTAAATATATGTATATTGAATAGGATGATTGGCTCTTACTATGGAGATCTATCATATAGCTGTTGAATTTTCACATTGATTTATATTTCTGTGCAACTTTATTTATAACTAGTTGTTTTACCCGGCTTCTTTCAGTAATTGTAATATAAACAACTTTAATATTCGTTTGTTTGTTTATTAAATTGATTTGAATCGAAAAAAAATAATATTCAACCAATCGAATCGTCGTCAACTTTGACTTGTTTTCGATGTTCCCAACCAAAAATACTTACATACAAAATTACCAAGTCTCTTTCGAAATTATATATTAGATAGTAATATCTGTATGTTAATTTAAATATTTATTCAACTTATTTAGTTGCAGTGAAGGTAGGAGATTTAATAAAACCCACGGTTATAATGTATAAGTAAACATTTTTCATTCATTTAATCGGAACGAAGTTTGAAAAGGACATGGGATTACATATATATGTACATAGATACAGTGAGAAAATAGAGTGAAAACATTCGTTCAAATAAACTCGATGAACTGAGACGTTTCAGATTTTTCCAATCCATTCGTTCACAAAGTGAAAGAAAACCCTGCAGCTTCATCCCGTCTTAATGCAATTTTGATGTGCCAGCATGGGGGATGGGAGATGTCGTTTATCCCCTGCATTTTCCTCGTACCTCTTTGCATAGGGTACTAAGTGAAATTTACAACCAACAGTGCATCTCGGTCGAGTTTCGAGATCCTGCAGGATGGGTAATAAACATGTCGGTATTTCCAACGATCGTTCCTCTGCCCCACTTGAATTCGTTCTCTTAACATAAATGTACATATCTCGTGGTAGTTTTAAACGGTTCGATGCATTTAACTAGACCTTCTCACAGTGTCACATAATCGAATTAAAAAAATCCATAATTCTTTTTCAATTCAAAATTCAATTTAATTAACGCACTTTAAGTATAAGTAGTAAGCAGAAAAAAAATTTAGTGTATACTTTTTTCGCCCGTACACGTACATTTTATGCCCGACACTATTTTAATTATGCCAGGGCCGACCCGGAGGATTTAATTGGGACATTCGCACCCCCACTTCCATTCTATAGTATTCATGATTCGTCGAATTCGATCGTACTGAAAACGACGACGAACGCAATTCAACCGTAAATTTCGCATTTTACACCGTATAATTAATACTGGTTTATTGCGCGTCTGTTTCCCGCCGTTACGCTAATTATAAACGCAACGCAACGCATCGTCCGGTCGTTAAAGAAGCTTTCCAGAGATATTACAGTAATTTCACGAGACAAAATTTCAAATTTGATCAGATATGTACGTGTTGATATCGAAATTGGATTATGCGATTATGGGTTTTAGTCATAATTTTAATTAACGTCTCGCCTTACTAAAATTTGTTTCGTGAAAAATCTGCTTTGAAAGGATTCAAGTTCAAAAGTTGCACTTGTTTCTTAATGTAGGTTTTTTTTACGGCTTTCAAGATTGTTCAAAATAAAGAAATAAAGTGTTTGGAATATCGCTAAATCCGTTGATTAATATTATTCTGAAATTATATAAAAAAATACGGATATGACCAACCCATGACTTTATCTATGTATTTGAGGAATATAATAAGGTCACAAAACAAAATTCGATAATTAAACATACATACCAGTTATGAAAGCGATTTCGATACAAGTTGAGCGCAAATATAGGGAAACTTACGCAAGACAATAGTTCTACTTCCGGTTGTCGAATTTTGTTCGAAATTTTTTATTACTTAACATCACCTTAATTATTATGCACATTAAATATCAAGAAGATAAAAATAATTCAAAAGGTCAAAATAAAATAACTTCCGGTTTCCGAGTTCTGACCAAAACCTTATCAGCCATTTATTTTCATCACATTGATACAAGAATAATATTTGAATTTTTTCGTTGAATGTTTAAGGGGTCGAATAAAAAGTGGAAGAAAAATCGAACAAGAGCAAACTGCCACTGATGCTTACCAAATTTTATACATAACTTGGTATTAAGCTTAAACTTCTAGATATGAAATTACAGTTCAATAAACTAAAAGGTTTCTGAAAAAAACCTCGATTCTTTAGAGTAAAAGTACTACTTTCGGTTGAGGTAAAAATATTTAAAAATAATTGGGGCTTAAAATTAATATATTTATATTACATGTAAAAATTTTCTGATTCGGTTAGCGGTTTGGGAGATAATTTAATTTAAAAACTTAGTAAAAATAATATATAAAATATAAAAAAAAAATTATTTTATTTTATTTTAGTTTATTTTATTTATTGAAAAATCACAAGACATGCATAAAAACAAAGAGTAAATATATAATATATATAACATCCGAGTCCAATTACAGATTTTTACAAATATAATTAAATGAAAAAGATAAATACAAGACAAACAAATGAAAAAGAAAAGAATAAAAGCTGTAACATGACAAAATAGCACATTGCAAAACTAAACTAAAGTGTTAAAATATTGGAAAAAGTTTATAAAATAGAATAGAAGAAGAAATGGAAATTTACAAAGATAAACAAATGAATAAGGTAAATACAAGATAAACAAATGAAAAGGAAAAGAATGAAAGCTATAACATGACTAAATAGCACATTACATAACTAAACTAAAGTATTAAAAAATATTATTAAGTATTATAAAATAAAATAAAAAGACAATTTAAACATTATTGAAATAACAAATGTACGACTGTAAAAACTATAAATATATAAAATGTGTGGGATTTCATGATTAAGATTTCAATCAAAATTATGATTCCGGCTTACACTAATGTAATTCAATATATGTACATATTACTTAAAGGCTTGGGCCGCGTAAGTATGTACATATGTAATGATATAAAAGCTGCTAATAGGATAAAAAAAGAAGTTCTAATTAAAATATAATACATATTTAATATAAATTTTATGTTCAATTCCATGAAAAAAAATGATTTTGGGTTTTAAAATATTAGGTAAACTTGTTTACAAAAAGTACAATTATAATTGAAAATTTGTTTAAAAATTTCACTTTGAACTAAAATGCTAAATTCTAAAAGCTAAATCAATACGATTAAAATAAATGTATTAAATGGAAGTCATTTGAAATGTTAAAACGTCTAGATTAATAAGTAAGTTCAGATTTCGTAAGCTACGTTTTACATTTTAATACGCAAAACAATGAAAACTTGTACAGCTAATTTGGAACTCTAACGAGATGTTAATTAGTTACGACTTACTCTTTGTTGCGAGCTTATTATCATCATCATCTCGAAATTGTACAATTGTCTTTGTGTAAAGTATGAAAACTTGGGCAAACGAGATTAAAGTTGTTTTATGATTTATTCGTACACGACATGCATTTACATATATAAATGTTTCATAAAACTACGACAGCTGAGTTAAAAAAGAAATTCTGTGATTAAAATTCTATTATATTCACCTTTACTCGGAAAAATGTCTAGCTTAACAAAATAATACTTCAAAAGTGAATTGTTGCAGAATGTTTGTGAAATGGATATGCATATAAATTGCATTT
This sequence comes from Arctopsyche grandis, assembly GCF_051622035.1. Classification (NCBI taxonomy): domain Eukaryota; kingdom Metazoa; phylum Arthropoda; class Insecta; order Trichoptera; family Hydropsychidae; genus Arctopsyche; species Arctopsyche grandis. Next base: position 28,587,066 of record NC_135355.1, read on the forward strand.
ATATGTACATGTAAAATTGATGAAATTCACTGTTGAATTGATAATATGACGAATTAATGTAAATTCAATTCGTTTACACATTTTCACATTCGCTATATTTAACAATATTTTGACTGAATGACAATTTTCGTATAAGTGCTATAATACATATGTATATTGTTTTCGAAAAAAATCATCGTTTGGGCGATAACTGAGTAATGGTAGGCTATTAATATTTCCTTATCTGTCGTGAGAATGTTTCAGAATCACTCGACGAGTCCATCGACTGAACACATTGCCAAAAAGTATAATACAAAAGAATCCCATTTTTTCCCTCTTAGATAAAAGTACTTAATCGTGGTGAAAGCTGGATAAAAGTAATCTGACGTGAGAAAAATATTTATATATGTACATATATTGTATATACATGTACAATGATTATAAGTACTGATCGTACTTATACTAAGTGAAAATATAAAATTCATTATTCCCGTTATATTTTATTTATTTATCACAATTTTGCCATATATTTAAATCAGTCACAATAATAAGACATTTTGTTGGTGTGTATAATTTGATGACCTATTAATTGTTTATGACGAAGGAGATTAACCGAAATTCGATTGCCCTATTTTCCACCTACATATGTACAGACATACATACATATGTACATGGATTTCTTCATTGAAAATCAGGATGAGATGAGATATTTTACTGTGGAATAGTATTTACCATCGTATAATAAATGTATATATGTAGAATAGGTTGAACGAATTTGCTCGCTTTATTATCCTAATGGAAAGTAAAGGTAAACTTGGTGGAACAACTTCGACAGTTACTTAATGATAAATATTGAGGATTATAAATTGTTCGAACAAAAGGCTTACAGTTAATATGATATTTTATTGCAAGATGGAATAAATTTAATTTTTTAAGCCCCGCCCATCTATTATATCACATCGAACGATTTATTTGCGCAATAATTTAGAATTTACCAATAAGGGAAAAAATTACATCGTACGAGAGGATTAAAAAAAGTCATTATATATTTTTACGGCGTTCCAATATTTTATACGTGCTCTTAATACGTATGTATGTACATATATCGTTCCGATTTTTTTTCTTCATAGTGGAATAACCCTTTACAAATGCAAAGCGTAATAAAACAAGCGTTATGTATGCTAATATTTTCAGATTTCTTTCCGGGAATAAAAGTGAATTGGCACACGTCGATAATCTCCGCATAAAAGTATATTCCATTTCCAATGCCTTTCGATTTTCACTTGGTTATGATCTATAATTTTTATTTTATATCAATGAACTTATGTACGTATGTATTTTTCGGTACCCCAACTTTTGTGCGGCGATAAAACCGCGAGAGATATAACCGCGCGGCTATAAAACCACGTAGCGACAAAACCGCGCGGCGACAAAATCATCCCAGCAAAAAGCATTCGTTGACAAAACCGCGCCACAAAAAAAATTAAATATCAATTTCAACTTCGATTTCGACTGTAAATTAAAACTGTGATCTCAATAAAAATAAATATTTTTATATTACACATTTTAAAATTTATAGGATTATTCATATTATAGGATTAAGTTTATATGTGTATATGTATTATATTTCTAGCATACTATTTTAATGTAAAGGTTTGAGAAATAAAAACAAAAATGTATGTATGTAGGGCTGACGAGAGGGGTGGGGGGAGGGGGAGCTGGGGTAAACTACTTGAGGGGCCCAGTGTTGGAAATCATACCTGTTAATCATACTTTCTTATTTAATTATTTAAAAAAATAACAATCAGCATATACGTATTGTTCTAATAGTAAAATATATCTAAAAGTTATTTTTTTTAGTTTGTCATAGGGGAAATTATTTTTCCCAGAGCCCGGGATTCCTCTCGGCGGTCCTGTATGTATGTATCAGTGGCAATTTTTCTATATCTGTAGCACAACTAGTAGGATAAAGAACATGCGTAATTAAGTCACCGCATGCACCCCGATGCGTTGCTTACTAAATGACTAATGGATTATGTTTCAATTATATTAATCAAATTGAAGTCGAAATTGATATTTATTTTTTTTCATATATTCTGGCGCGGTTTTGTCGCCGAGCGGTTATGTCTCTCGCGGGTTTGTCGCCGCGTGGTGATGTCGGGCCGGTTATATCGGGGCGCTTATTTATTGAGCGGTTTTGACTGGACACCGTATTTTTCGTATATTGGCTTAGCATTAACGGCATATCAAAATCCATACATATATAGAATCATTAATGTTCCCCTATAAATAATAAACCAGAATATATATTGTAAAATATCTATATATATGTACATATGTATGTATGTATGTATATGTACATATTTTGATTCAAAACATTACACAGATTGGAATTTTTACTTTATCTATGTACGTAGTAACAATAGATGAAGTTTTGTGATCATGCAAAAATTTGAACTCGAGATTTTGACTGATTCGAACTCAGAGTCGATTACTGATCACGTTTTCATGATCTAGAAAAAATGTGTGTGTGTCTGTGTGTCTGTGTATTTTGGGGATTTTTTGAACACCGTTAGTCCTATAAAATTGAAACTAAGTATCGGTTACTGAAATTCTTATCGACACAACGTAATTTTTTTTAAATTTTTAAGTTGACTGGAAATGGTACATCCCCTTATATGTACATATGTATGTACATAGGTGTCCTCTTTTTATTCAGTTTTTGAATTAAATTATCTCCCAAACCGCTAACTGAATCGGACTGAAATTTTTTTATATGTACTAGAAATAATATTTTTTATAACTTTGTATTTTATAAATATTTTTATCTGAACCGGAAGTAGTACTTTTACTCTAGAGAATCGAGGTTTTTTAAGTTTTTCTCAGAAACCTTTTGGTTTATTGAACTGAAATTTCATATCAAAAAGTTTAAGCATAATAGCAAGTTGTGTATAAAATTTGGTAAGCATCCCTCAACCGAAAGTGGCAGTTTACTCTTGTTCGATTTTTCTTCCACTATTTTTTTCGACCCCTTAAACATGTGTGATCTTCACGAAAAAATTCAGGTATAATTCTTATATCAATTTGATCAAAATAAAAAAAACCATTAAATTTAATAAACCGGAAGAGGCATTTTTTCCTCTTAGAAAGGTCAAAAATGTTGTCGCCTGGATTCTGTCCACACCCCAGAATCTATTAAGCTGAAAATTTATATTTGTATTCTTTATGTACTAACTTAGAGCTGCTAACGTTTTGGTCAGAATTCGTAAACCAGAAGTAGTATTTTTTTTTAAACAATATTTCATTATTTTATTTTGACCTTTTAAATTATTTTTATTTTCTCGATATTTAATATGTATAATAACGATGGTGATTTTAAGTAAAAAAAAAAAATTGAACAAAATCCGACAACCGGAAGTAGAACTTTTGTCTTGCACAAGTTTCCATACATTTGCGCTCAATTTGTATCGAAAATGCTGTCTTAGCTATTAGTATTTCATAAAGCTGCCGGTATGTGTGAATGTGTCTGTACAGTTCAATATAGAATTTTGTTCTGTGACTTAAGTCTTAGATAAAGTCATGGGTTGGTCTCACCCGAATTTTTTATTTAATTATTATGTAAAATGTATTTTGAAATATTTAATATTTGTAATATAATACGTAATCAATAAACTATATATGTATAGTGTTATATCAGATATATGAGTGCATATAAAACTCAGGTTCGTTTTTAATGTACCATAAAATACGCATGTACATCAGCTTTAATTTGAAACACATGATTAATTAACATCTGTTTATAAAAGATAATAGTGATGAATTGCAGTTCTTGTGACATTTAGAAATTTTCCGACGAAAAAATAGTATCTTCTTTGCCATTGTGTTTTCCAATGAAACCTTTAGGTAAAGATATACATATATGTATGCATGTATGCATACGTGGAGATAGGACCTATGTACATAATATACCGAATATTGTGTGTAACTTTGTCTGGAAACTGGAAAACTTCCGTTTGTTAAGAGAGCTTTAGTTTTTTCGTATTGTTTTGAAACGCTTCACTCAAACTAAAACTATTTATTTAGGACACCATTGTCAATATTTCAAATAGGAAAATTTATCGGAAATGGACAGCAAATTAATGGCTCGCTTAATAAACAAATATAATCGTCGCATGACTCAAACGCGATTATTTATTATGTTGGTATATTATATCATATTTATCATACCCGTGGGAATATTGTAGCCAGCAAAAAAAAAAAATAGTGCAGTATAAATATTTTTCAAGATATTTCAATATATCGTTGTATCCACTGATTAATTTTGGCGTAATTAATTGAAAATACAGAAAAATGCTATCAGAAGAGAATATTATAACAGTTTTTCTTACATGGTTAGATGCTATGTTTTTGCACCAACACGAGCATTTATTAATAACATCATATTATTACTACTTCGCGCAAGTACATATATTTTAGTTTACTAACTTTGCCTAGCCCCACATCGTATGGGCTGCAGTAATATGCTTAATTACTAAGTAGCGTATGTATCGTTATGTTATAAAATACATATTAAAAATAAACATGAAAATTTAATCATATCATGTTCTTATTATAATATATTAACGTTATACATATGTATGTATGTTCAGTATTTTATATATGGGATTTGATATTATTTAATATTTATTTTAATAAAATTGATATTTTACCATGATGCCTTTATAAATTTACATACGTAGTATAAATTTGAAGTCACATCCAATTAGTGGTGACAAATAATAGGTATGATGGTTTTGTCTATTTAACGAAGAACCGTTTCAACAATTAAATGATATTAAATTGGAAAACTATGATGGGAACGAATGACTTGGAGTTACAAATATCCAAGTCTGACCAACAGTACATGAGAAATACTTTGAATAAATTATCTTCAATCGAGGTCAACCCAGGGCTATAACTCAACCAGCTCTTGGTGGTTAGCATTAACGCAATCACTGAGCTGCACTTAGCTTTTGTATATTAACAAATTTTAGTAAATATTACATTATTTGAATTACTTTTTTTATACATTTAATTTTCAGCATTTTATATGTATGTATATGTACATATGTTACAGTTGAAGTGTTCTTTTAGTTGTAATATATTATATTTAGACTTGTTGGAATATAGTACGTCTAACCCACGTAAGTTGATTCATATGGCGAATTACATCCCAACTGGTACAAATATATTGCAACTAAAAATACCGTTCAATTATAATTTGGTATCAGGTTAGATGGAGGGGTTAAGTTTTCGTGAAAACGTCATTCGATTAGTTTTCGTCACTCAATTGAGTTACATATATTCGTAATATCTAAACATCAGAGCTGTCAATACTATATTTTGTAATAGATATATTTGTAGACACCTATATATTATTTAGTTGAATTGTATTCGTATACGAATGACCTAAAACGCCAGTTGGAATATATTACAACTGAAAATACACTTCAACTGTATATACGAAATGTATAGTTAATCGTCTTATTGATTAAATGTTTTAAGTATTTTTTCGAAAGACCAATTAACTTGCACCTTTTAATTCATTTATTTATGTATTGAAAAATCAACAGACAACAGATGTAGAAATGCATAAAAAAAAGAATAAATATAACAAAATAACATTCGAGCCCAATTATTGATTTTGACAATGATTTATTTATTTTTTAACTAATGATATTTACATATTATGATTTATAATCTTTAATGATTATGATTTGTATGTATTTCTTATCATCTTACAATCATACAATCATACAAAAAGGTCGATAGTTCAATATCTAGAATGTTGTCGTGTCGGTTTTTCCTTCAGTTATTATATTTTCGTCATTTGTCAACACATACATATGTAGTATTTAGTTATTTTTTAGTTATTAAAACATCGTAATATTATAAAGATTTTTTGAAAGAAAATCTGGCACAAATCCCACGACAAGGATGCTTCGTTATCGTGCAGCGAAATTTATGACATCATTTGGGCGAACGTTTCGCGCTTCTTTGAACACATTCCCGTGAACCTGAAAAAGCATTTTCTGAACATCCTAAAGGTATTCTTGGGATTTTAACTGGCGTGAAATATTTTCAAGTACCCAAGATCTCACGTATTGTGCCGGAAACAATAATATCACCGGACGTAACATATTTATGTAAGTCCTATTTTACGTTGTGTCGTTGCTTATGTGCCATACTTAGACATAAACACATTTTGTCAACAATATACATACATATGTACATATTTACATGTCTCAAAATCGAAAAACTGGAAAGAAATTATTTAAACGTACACTGTATGTGTACGTTTTATGAAAACTATTTTTATTTTTGGCACGTATAGTACCAGAATTTCCACTTTTTATTTCCATGTACATATGTATGATAGAGATCTAGCTTAGTAAATGAAGCTTTGATATTTGAAATAAAAGTAAAAACGTTTTTGTACTGTCGAGGTGATGAATGGTGCCGTTATCTGATAAAAATATGTAAATATAGCGTAAAATATTAAAATGTGTCAATACAACCTTGGACCAATTGTCACTTTTAATTCGCACCATGATAGCTATCACAGTGAACTGAAGCATTGTTCTCTTTAATTCAATGAATTAATAACGGGATTATATGCCTGTTATTGTTCGATGGGGTCTTTTCAGAGTTAGAGACGAGTTCTATAAAGGCTACAACCTCGAAGTTGGTTACATTGTACCACGAAACAATGAGCTTTCAGAGAGTTTGCCAGAAGTGTCACTCATCAATCGGTTCTCCACACATTGTGTAACAAAATACCCAGAGATATACCACATATTACCCGGAGAATCTCTATGGAAAATGCATCTTTAATGGATTATCGCCGTCCGTGGCTGCAATTTCGTTTATTAAATCTCGCATTTTTCACTGGACCGTTTGTTGTGTGTGTGTGTGTGTGATACAGTCGAGGGTTATTAATCATCGTTCATTTTTCCAGCTGAAGCCCAACTCAAGCTCTAGAAAAATTTTATGATAGTTTATCTCGGATTAAAATATTGCTTTAGTATTTTAAATTGTATTGCATGAGATATGAATTCCTTGCATACATTAACGTGGTAAGTTAAATGATTTTGCATATTCAATATTTAGTCAAAATTGAAATGACTAGAAGTTTTCAAAAATGAATTGTGTCAACACTTCGTTAGTGTCGATTTTATCGGAACTGTTTAGAACTGGAAGTCGTTGCCTGATCTACTGTTTGGGCCTTAAATTTTTTTTCCAAATTGCATATTCAAAAAATTGGTGGGAAGTGAGGAAGGGTCATCTTATTTTCAGACCAACAGTCAAATATATGCATACATATATGTTAATACGAATATCATCATGTACAGCCATTCACCATCCACAGCTGGACGAAGGCCTCTCCAATTGGCTTCCACTCGTCTCTGTTTTGCGCAACTCTCATCCATCTTACTCCACACATTGTACTAATTTTGTCTACCCATCTTCCCTGGGGTCTTCCTTTAACCCTTTTGTATTCCCTCGGGTACCACCCTAGCACTTATTTTGTCCACTTTCCATCCATTGTTCTAGCCACGTGGCTCACCTATTCCCATTTTAATATTTTCACTCTATCTACTATGTATATCCACTACTCACCCACTTATTTCACTTTCTGTTTTTCCTCGTTATTTCAAGTATACAGCGTTTCATACTTATTTTATTGCATTGGACTTTGTGTAGCATCTCGGCGTTCAATGTCCAAGTTTCACATCCATACGTCATCACTGGTAAAGCACATCCATCGAAGATCTTTTTTGCTTCATGCAAAGCGGCAATTTTGATTTAAAAACGGAATTCATTCGTCCAAATGCATTCCATCTTAATTTCATACGTCTCTTTATTACTTCTCCTTATTTATATTTAGGACAAATGAAAATAAATACGAATATATGTACATATAAATGAGTATTCCGCAAATAGTGTTAAGGGAATCCGAGGTCAAATTTCAAAACTTCAGTGACTTCGAAACTAGACATATTTCACTCTGTAAAGTGTCCCAACTTTCATATAAGCAATGCGAGACCATCAAATTCGAACAAGATTCGGCGTGGCATAAAGATTGAGAGCTCAACACTAAACTGTTTAAACTGGAGCTTTTGTTGCGGTTTCGAAACATTCCATATGACCACGAGACCTTTTGTCAATCGTATAGCCATTGTGCTAGTTTTAATTTCGATCGTGATATATGTATATGATTATATACATACATATTTTTTTCGTGATATATGCTTATATATATATATATATATATATATATATATATATATATATATATATATATATATATATTTTTTTTTTTATGTTATAATAAAGTTTGTTTAGTTACATAGGCGTGGCATGTCTTTGTTAAGCCCTCTCATGGGATATTTTCATGTTTTCCAGTGACCCGTTTCTGTGTTGTATTTCATACGTATTGTATACTTCTGGGTAACTGCTGGGTCCAGTATACATATGTATATTCGTGTGAATAGGTGACCTATTCCGTCGGGGAATCTCAGATATTCCCTTCAACTCGGTGTTGAGGACGATGAAACGAGAATGTCGTGGGTATTAAATATTTCTATCGGGATAGTGTGACGATTGTCAACGTTTATGTTGTGGTCGGTACGTATCATAGATATATGAAATGTATAAAATATATAATATATCAGTCACAAAGCTCTTTCGGATGAGATTTGCGCATTTTGCAGTCAAGTAAATAAGGATCGTAGTTCTGACGCAATAGACGTGCCCTGTAATCGAAACGGTTTTCGCGACGTTGAAGTGCTATATTTACATAGGTACATGTAGCGTAGATAAAATACGAGCTTTTTATAAGATTTTTATTTACATAATAGCTTTAAGTGCTCAGTTTTGTCGGGGCGACACTTTGTAATATTAAAGGAATGCTTCGGAAGTATCTCCAAATCAGTACTATTTTTTTGGATGAATTAAAAAAAAAAATTGTTTTGTATTATAATATATTATATTAAATATTGTAATACTCAATAAACTCTAGTATCTTATTCGTATATCAAGCATGTTTATTACAGAGACCTATGGATACTTTCTAGCTCTGAAACCCCATCATCCAGCTTCCGTCAGACGTCCTCTTGCGATTTGTGAAGAAAATTTTAAATTTCATTCCTTTTCCAGCTAATTTAGAAGGTCCGTTTTTGGGTTTTGAAAAACACGGTGGTTTAAATTAGATTTGACTCATTGACTTTATTCTTCCCATTTTTAATAGAATCAATCTCCTTGTATCCTTTCAAAGTCGTTCGGACCGCACATCGCAATAATTTAAGTTATTTGAATTTTTTAATCATTGAAAATTTATTAAAATAATCTGCCTTGTTTCCTTCACTCAATTCCCATGTTTTTGGCATTTTTCAATAAAATAAGATGCACATAACAGAAAATGGAAACGATAAAAATAACGTGACGAAACCACTACTCTCAAAAACTGATTTACATAAAAAGGAAAATTTCTTATTTATTTTAAATAATAAGCAGCACATAACACATACGCTGTATTTTTAATAAAATTTCATTCAAACGCCGTAAACACAGCATCTTCCAAACATCCCAATAATCCTCCATAACAAAATGAATTATTATATATATATATATATATATATATATATATATATATATATATATATATATATATATATATATATATATATATATATATATATTTATTTATTTATTTATTTTAAACAGACCATTGTGGCATAACAGGAATTCCTAAAGCGCCACAATGGTCAAAAAATATAACACAAAAAAGAAAAAAAAACAAAATAACAATTAACATAAACATAAATACATCCATACATACATAAAAAATAGCATTTATAATAACAGATAAAGTAAAAATATCAAATAAAATATAGCATAAGGAATGCCTGGAATGAATGGAATATATATATATATATATATATATATATATATATATATATATATATATATATATATATATATATATATATATATATATAAACATACATTATATATATATATACATATATATATATATATATATATATATATATATATATATATATATATATATATATATATATATATATATATATATATATATAAGTGGAACTCTTCGAACTTTTGATGCCGCAAATTTATCTACATATTATACTATCAAAATCTAATAAATTCATCACGTCACTTTCAATGAACCTTTTAAATTATTTTAATCTTTTTGATATTTGTGTTATACAATACTGATAGTGATTTTTAGTAATAAAAAAAATTGAACAAAATCCGATGACCGGAAGTAGAACTTTTGTCTTTTGCAAGTTTCCATACATTTGCGCTCAATTTGTATCGAAAATGCTGTCATAGTTATTAGTATTTCATAATCTGTCTGTACGGTTCAATGTCGAATTTTGTTTTGTAACCTTCTTATATTCCTCAAATACATAGATAAAGTCATGGGTTGGTCACACCCGAATTTTTTGAAATGTTTACTATATATTTCCGTTACACTTTTGGTACCTAGGCGTTGTTAAAAACATCTAAAGCGAGTCACCCCTTGGTAAATAATTGAATTGAAAACTCGCTTAATGCTGTTAGTTACATATGTATGTATGTATGTACGTACATATACAGGATGCTGTTGCATCTGTAGTGCTAAACGCGCAGGAAACACGAGTCCAAGTCTCCACAAAAGCTTCAGAGCGAAGTGATGCATTGTTCGCTGCACGAATTGTTCTCTAACTGTCTCTCCCTATTGAGTAATCGTGCTAATGTCATTGTTTCGGCATCTAGCTGAGAGACGGGTCTGTGGGGGATGAGAAAAACAGACACCTCAACCGGTCACTGATCATTTTTAGCAAACGAAACTCGAAATTCTTTCGTCTTTCGAGTTGTGAGAACTGTCGTCCTTTGAAATAAGCTCCATGTCGCAAAACGGCACAATTTCTGTCACGAGATGTATTGCATTTGCTATTCAGAATACGTCGTGCTTTACGTGACACAATATTTGCAATTATGGATGTTTGTGTGTGAAAAATATCGTGTATTATAACAGATACGCGTCGCGCGTGTCTCATATGCTTTTTGTTCGCTATGTATTCTATGTATTTGAGTGCGGAGAAATGCTTCAATTTCATACCACTCACATTGTACATAGATCTGATACAATGTATAATATGTTACTAAGCACTTAGCGTAGTGAAGGGGGGGGGGGGGGAGTTATTTTATTTTTACATAGATATATACCAGGAAGGCTTACAAAATTATAAAAAATGCAGCATTTTATTATTACATAAATCACTGTATTTCCAGAAGCTGAAGAACACGAAATAACATTTAATTAATTAATCACAGAATTAATCCATTGAGACATCTATGGATTTATTTATTTAAAGTTTGGACCATTGTAGCATTCGGTCTCCGTGACGAGCCAGAATGTTAAATTACAGAAAACACAAATATTGGAAGGCAAAGATCGAAAATCGAAAGATCTTAAGTCGAAATATAAAAAAGGGTGCATGGTAAACGGTACATACTCATTTAATTTGAGGAATAGGCTTTTCCTCCCGTATTCTGCACGCGCACATTAATACGGGAGGAAAAGCCTGTTCCTCTTGTTCCTGTTGTACCCTGCTCGCGCAAATTAAGTGAGTATGTACCGTTTAGCATGCACCCTTTTTTTATCTTTCGACTTAAGATCTTTCGATTTTCGATCTTTGCCTTCCGATATTTGTGTTTTCTGTAATTTAACATTCTGGCTCGTCACGTAGACCCGTAGCATTACAGTAATTCCTAATGCGCCACAATGGTCAAAAATATAACAGAAAAGAAAAAAAAAACAAAATAATAACTAAAGAAATTAGACAAAAACAAAACACATACATATATACACAAACAACTTATAACAATAATAATAATAATAATAACGAATTATAAAAAACAAAAAATTAGAGAATTTAGATTTTGTACATCATTTTTACAAACTATACACACAATAAATACAGAAGAATTGTGACAACAGCTAAGATGCTGTTTTTGCCAATTTTGAGGAACCGTTTCAACAATGATCATATAAAATTGGCAAACTCTGATAAGAAACGATCGATTTGGAGTCACAAATACCCCCAAATCTAACCAGCAGTATGGCGGATCGAACCCACTGATCACTTGGTGCAAAACATACACGCTACCATTAAGCCTTACTGCTGGCTATATACATAAATATATCCAAGGTCTGGCTAGTAGAGCCGGGTCAGGAATTAAATCCATGACCTCTCATTAAAAGCTAACCGCTGGGTTATTGCTGCTGATTTCATATGTACATAAATACATCCAGCACAACCCAGTTTATCTCATTATGGTTTAAAGCCATTCACCATCCACTGCTGGATGAAAGCCTCCAACACGCTTCCATTCGTCTCTGTTTGAAACAACTCTCATCCATTCCAAATCTGTGTATTCGAATACTTTTTATACGAACTTATTTTTTATATTTTCAATCTACAGAACATTTGATTCTATCCGATGTTCGAGATAAAGATTCTTTTAAAATTGCATAATATCTTTACCCCTCCAACACTTAATGTAAATAGTGTAAAGCTGGTATTCGAATATATTCGAATATTTGGTATCCCCGGGGTGAGATTCTCATTCCACGCATCTTTTAAATATCATCCACTCATCTTCCTGGCGGCTCCTTTTTACCCTTTTATATTCACTCAGGTACCGTTCCAGCACTTATTTAGTCCGCCTTTTCTCCATTCTTCTTGCTTGCTATTGTCATTTAAATCTTTATCCGCTATGTTATTGTCATACTTCTAACCCACGTATCAATCAATGAATTAGATTTGTTAAATGATTTTGGTTTGGTCATTATAATATGAAAGTGGTCAGTATCAATATATAGTATTTTTTTGGTAAATAAAATGAACGGTCAGTACATTCGAGTTAGTAGATAAACGGTTAATAATAATAATATGTAAATAGTCAGCTATACAGTTTCGCAGATGGTGATCTCGTCACGAAAATCTCGAACACGGAATGTCTGGCATTCGAAAATTCCACCCACCGAGAGTCACACACGCAAAATATCATGTCAATGAGAATTCGAGTGCCAGATATTTCCTATAAGCAATCTTTGTGTCAACGATTGTCGTGTGAGAGATCGCAATGTGCGAAATTGTACGTTTACCGTACAATATATGTATGTACATATATCGATTGGTTGGTATTTTATAGTTAATTGTCGGTATTTTATATTTAACAGTTTATATTGATAGTTAACTTAACTTCATTTAAATTATTCATCACTTTAAATCTTTATTATCAGGAAAATGATTTTTTTTATTTTATGGAATGGACATTTGATGAAACTATTGATCAAATAAACCAAAACTTTCGATCATATATATAATATCGCTATTCTGTGTGTCTGTCCGTCTGTCTGAGATAACGCTTGCCATACTATAATAGTCGTTTCGATTCGAAAAACATATTTACGTCACAGCTAAACCACTGCCAAAACGTATACGAATATATAATACGAATATAATAACAAAAGAAAATATCTTCTATATATACTGTTTGCTACCAATGTTTCCTCTAGGCAAATAGACAGCGCTTAGTCTCTGAGCACTCACCGCTAGCTATTGAAAATTTATTATTATATTAAATTAAATATATTTAAAAGGTATTTGAAAAAAATTCGACCACGTGCGGATCTAACACAGGACCAACACATTACTTTTATTTTTTCACTTTTTACATTTTTTATTTAAGAACTTAATATGTCAACCCCATGCGATGATATTTCATCGGGTACAACACTAGTTCCTATATAATTGTATAAGATCCAATGCAAATCGTAACGAGTTAAATTACTCAAGGTAGTTTTATGCGAATATTCAAAACTCATGTAGAGTAGAGTCACGAGTGAAAATGAAATTTTCCGTAAAAAGTTCCAAACGCCAACTTTAGTCGGTTTTGTTCGCGCGAAAGTTCGCAAATCCCGAGAAAGCGAAAACGCAATGACAAACTGCCTAATGCGAGCCCTCTTTGTCAACGTCACTTATTCAAAAACTTGTTTTATTTCGCGGCGAATGAAAATGTGCCTGGAAGCTTTCCCTCGCGACTTTCTTCAGAGCGGTATACTTTATGAAATTTATGACGGCTTTCGATCTGAATTTAATTATCATTTTACAGTGTTGACGCTTCAATCGACGGCTACGAATCATTTATAATTCGGTCTCCGACTTGAAATTCCTATATTTCTACATCGCTAAAAGAGATTGGCTGCAGGCATTGTTGATAGACGCGGCTTCAATGTTGGGACTGTGGCTATAAATCAATCTTAACGTTTTGCTCAGCACCTAGGCGACTAGAGAACCATCACTCACTCACTCGAGGCTTATCTTTTGTGGAAACGTGGATAAACAGCGATATAAATAATTTATAGGGACGATTAACATATCAACCCAGAAATAAATATTCAGTAGTGTTGAATTACGAGGTAGAGTTGTGGAAGACAGCGGTATTACAGGTACGAGTAATCTGAATTAATTCATCTGCTTGTAACATAATTTTCGCGACATTAAATAATGCCGTAAAAATGTATGTATTGGTGATCCGAGTAATATATTAATATTACCTCTTTTATTATATTTTGATCATATTTTTTATATTAAAGTTATTTTAGTGTAAATTGTTTTATTTAATTTTATCCAACCAAAAAAATAACAAAATGAAAGAAGATTTGTTTGACAAAAACCCATATTATAATCATACCAGTGTATGTATTTGATGATTATTTTCTTATTTATTATAAAAAAAGCTAAGTTAAAAAAAAGCTTTGTAAAAATGCAAACGACAGAAACAATCTAATGAAAAATTTGAATCATACGTTGTGGAATATTTTAATTTAATAAAGCGAAAAAATACGCCTCGGGAAATATATTGCGGTATAAATTTGCGTGATTGTTATATTTAATATGCCCATCTTATACGGTGAATTTATTGGAATGGGAGTTGATAAGGCGCTTGAAGATTAGACTAATATCTCAATAATATATTACATTAGGGATGAACATAATTTTTTGTTTCCATAAAGGTTGTATTGTACAACCCTCATAATATATAAATATACGCGATTTGACTGTTTGTATCTATACAATTTATTTATTGTGGTTTTTTATAGTTCGGTATAAAAAAAGTATCAAAACTATAACGATTATTTAAATGTGTTTAACTGCGGTTGGTAACCGCAAAATGGAGAAATATCACGTTGGGTTTAAATTTCACCGATAAATTTTATTTGCATCGTTGTTCAGGTGTGACAAACGCGTAGAACGAATGGTCCGAAAAAAGGTTGATTTATCTGCGGAACAACCTGCACCCTGATTTATGAGGAAATCGTAGAAAAACGAAGCTGAAGTACACGCGAAAAATATCCACTTTTCCGAACAAATCGAGGTACAAATTTGAGCCAGTTTCGAGTCGGGCGAACATCGACTTCAATTTTTCTCTCGAAATGAGAATTTCTTGGTTTTCAGTCACAGTTCCGGTCTATCTGACGCATATGACAAAGTTATTATTTACTGTATGGTCCGTACATATGTACATATGTATAGAAAACAAGAATCGAGATAATTTTTTAAGAGATTGGGTGTGGCGATAGTTTTTAAGGAAAGTCCTTGTGACTAAATGATATTAGATTTTTAAATGCTTTTTATTAGTACTAAATTATGTTCACGATACACCCTTTATCGATTTTAAAGACTTACTGATCTACTGATCATTTTCTATTTAACAATTTTATTTTATTTTTGTTAGTAGTTATAGTATTATATAATTCTACTATTAATGTACAGTATAATAGGAAAAAGAGTTCAAAAACCTATTTACAATTCTTATAAATGCTCATAATACATTTTAAACATAATATAATATTAACTTAAGACTCTCGAAAGTTAACGTTCTAAAGCAGATTGTGTTTAGGTAATCTGTGTTTATACCTGAAGGGTATAGACATTTTGTTGTAATCACTGAGATTCTACACAAGTGTGTTAGTATGGTTATTAGTGATTGTGTCATAGAATCTACTGGTTATTTTGTTAGTAATGTCTGTGACTATCAGAATATTATTTATGGTATGCATTTTTTTCAGGTTAGTATACATGAGTGTGATATAATTAAATAATTATACATATATACAAATGATATTGTTTGATTTCTGAAAAAAATATGCAATCATCTATTTTATGGAGAGGAAAATATTTTAATTAAATAGACCGAGTAAGAAAAGGGATATCTGTACGTACGAAAACTGATCTCAGCAGAATACAAAAGGGTCAAATCGAATGGAAAAAACGACCCTTTTTTTGTCGATCTAATAGAAAAAAATCACATCAAAGTGGTCGTTCTGTCGAAAAATTGAAAACTTAAACGATTGTATTTTTCAAATAAACTTTTGCATTTTCTTAAAAATTCAATATCATTCGTGGATGAAACCTTGCTAATTCGATCATTCACGTGATAACTGGAAAATTCTATTAAAACATACGTTTGTAGGACGTAAGCATTTGCTTTACAATTTGAGATAAAATGATAATGTTACAAATTTTATTATTATTATATGTATGTATGTACATACATCAATCTTCGTATAATGAAAGTAACGAAGTAATGTAAAGCATAAACAATAAAAAAATCATATCATAGATAGAGAATTTCTTTGAAAATTCGAGTATTTCTTTTACCTACATTTAATTTTCCCTTCCATTATTTTTCTTTTCGATTGTGGGATTGCTCATGAAAATTTACAAGTATCAATAGATCAAACGTACACGTTTACATCCCGTAATAAACTTGAGAATCCGGTGTTGGACATGATCAAAGCTTTAACACTTTGGCTTAGCTTAGCTGAACATAAAGCAAATTTAGCGATTAACTAAACGCACGTAGAAATCAGTGTTGTTTGTTGCTTTAGATATATTTAACCCTATTTCTATTTAAATATCAAAGTAATAACCTTTCGTTTGAACTTTGATGTTCTCTCTCGTCTTGGCTTTTACGTTATTCAAAGTATAAAAATATAAAAACGTATAAAAATGCCGATTTAGGGATGATGGGTTATTACGTAGAAGATAAATATGTATGTATGTATGTGTGTATAAAACAATACACGGAAAAAATCTCAGATGTTTTTTAATATCATTTTCACCCACACGTATTTAATAATGTGCGTTTCAAATGTTATCAAATTCTATAAAAATATGTTTTTATTGAGTATTATATTGCGAAGGTTTGACCGTTTCAATCACTTTTTTTTCAACTCATTTCAATTTGATCAAAGATTTATTTTCATTTTCTAAGAATAAAATTCAATCAAAAAGTAATTATTTTTATTGCATAAATTTTTGATAGAATTAATTATTAAAAGGCAAATCAATGATTATACATTTTCTTGTGTATGTATATGTGTGTATGTATGTATGTAGGTGAGAGGTAGTTAAACTTCAGCTTGCAACCAATAAACGAAATTTATGATTCGCTTCCAAATCAGATATTTAAACAATTTTGTTTTAAATTTGTAAATATTTATGCGTTTGAATATTTGTATTATAACGTTATAAATTATTCACAAAGTAATATTTTAAAAATAATGCATAAATCAGTAGCATTTATTTATTAATTTCTTTGAAAATTTTCGCACAAAGCTTCCAGACAATGAACTTTTGATATTCCTGGTATTCGTTGTTTAACGTTTGCGACACGACTTTGAAATCAAATTCCACGACCCCTGCGGAACGAGTCCGACCCTTGCCGGACCCCCATATTTTCTGAATTTTCCCGCAAAAACAGACTTTCCCAGCGAAACGCCTGCTATCGATCATTTGTCACCGCCAAGCGAATCCGTTTTTCCGCATTTTTTACTTTACTTTGGCGGAAAAATAAAAAGAAAAACAAGAAGTGCCACCAACGACTGCTCGACTTGCCCGAAAAATGTCGCAATAATTGAATATGAACGAACTTTTGCAGTGAAGGCGTTGTTTGTTTTTCTTTTCATTTTTTGTATTACCTCTTACGTGACGCGTACATTTGTATTCGTATCAATACCCGTCGCATATGTTGTTGCCTTCAAAGTCATGTAGCAGAGAATTTTTCAAATTGAAATAAAATCAAAGTGTTATTTTATTATCAAGGAATCGTTTATTTCACAAAAACTATTGTTTGAATTTGTTTGTACATATATTGTTTATTTTAAGGTAAAAAATCATTACGACAATTTAGCTTATGCATGTATGTATACAAATTATCGTATATAATAATTGTTTAATGTGTGCGCGCAATTCAAATTTACCTTTGAATTTAATTGAAGTTTGAATGCGTTAACATGCTCTGTTTCTCTTTCTCTCCTTGGAATCGTATATCGTGGAAAGAGACGCGAATTATATCACTTTTTCATATGAGTGGCCGACAAAAACAAAATAATTATAAGATAATTAATATAATATTAATTCCGTTGATCCGAATTGCGATATTTTACCTACTGCACAATTATGTGCACACAGAGATGTAGTTATTAATAATGTATGTATGTATGTATTTTTTCAATCATGTACATATGTACATATGTACGTTCCCAGTAACAGTATTGTTCTCAAATTCTGAAAGTCAATACTGTTTGTTCATATATGTATTATTTCCGAAAGGTTTTTTTTCCGAGAATGAAACGGAGCAATATTGAATCTTAAAAATAAAAAGCATTTTGTTAAAAAAATGTTATTTCATATCATGTTTTCGAAAATTTTAAAAATGGTTTGATTTTGTTGCCTAGGGCAGATTCGAGTCTCTCATAGAGTCCAATACTTTAAAATAATAAGAGGAAACCAAAGATTTTATTTACTTACATATATACATATGTATGTATGTTTATAAATAAATATTTGTATGTACTCATACGAAGTACTCGTACTCATACAATGTATGTACTCATACGAAGATATGAGTAAATGTAGTTATATCCCCTGTTAATTATATGTATATGCATGTAATTATACGTGTTAATATCTAATATATAATTTTGAAAGAGACTTTGTATGTATGTAAGTATGTAAGTATCTTTGGTTGGGAATCGAAAGCAAGTCGAAGTTTCTATGAGGATTCGATTTTTTTTTTTTCGATTCAAATAAATTTAATAATAAAAAAAAATAGTATTTACTATTAGATTCGCCATGTTTACACTGTTTATATTACAAATACTGCTTGAATCCAGCTAAAACTACTAGTATAGTATATTTATTTGACTGTCAGAATTAAGGGGGACAGGTTGTGTCTTTTAAAACCATAAATTAGGACTAACAGAGGGTCGTTATTCCCAAAATAGAATGTTTGGCAATTCTACAAAGGATTTTCATATCATTCAAATTTTATTGTCGGAATTAAACGAAAGTTCGGACAAAACTTAGCTCAAAAGCGTCCAAGTAGATAACCCGAATACATTTTGATTGAAATTTCAATGTTTGCTCCCATGATATCGTAGATGTCGAGTCACTCCAAAGGGGACAATGCCTCGCGTTGCATAATTAATGGTTGCGTACCCGTGGTACGAATAATGGTTGCGAAATTTGACACCGGGTTGCACAACGGTAACTAACAACAACCAGGCACGTTTTCGCAAAACTGTCGCTAGAAAATATACCGAAGCTTTCGGGGGATCGAGAATGAGCTTACTTTTGCCCAACGAGTAAATTTCAAATTAGTCCTAAATTGATATTAATTGCGTCTATTCGCGAAACGACGTTAACCTAAATATTTCCAATCTAGATCTCGCCCGCAATACACAAGAAAATAACAATTATTCCACAGTGAAAACACGTCGCCTAAAAGGTTATATATCACTGATAAAACTTGAATTATGACTTTCGCGGGGCCGTAAATTTGAATGAACGTTCAAGAAGCACTTTTACGCTTCGATTAATGTTTGTGTAATATTTATCGGTTTAATTGAATGATATTTTCTGTACAATATTCGTTCTGAGCGTGATATGCGAATTGACGGTTCCGTAAACAGAGTGTGAAATCCGTGTCACAAATCAGGAGTGGTAAGGGATAGAATAAAAGGCAAGGGGAGGGTTTCGGGGTGTGGGATAATTCAATTACTAACCCCCTTATGGCGTATCGGCTTCAGGGCTAACCGAGTTATAGTAACGCGGCCGTATAACGACCCCAGCCAGGCCTCGCCAAACTTTGTGCCCATTTTGTGCTGACCCCCTCGAGTGACGTTTTGTTTCTGGGTCGACGACGCGAAGGGTTAAAATCCTTGCTTTAGAGAAAACACAAAAAAGGAGCCACGCAAATCAGAAGCTTTGGTCACAAGGGATCATTGAAGCCCTTTTTTCCAGCTTTTAGTTGAATAAAAAAATAAAATTCGAACAAAAAATGCGTTGAAAGTTGAATTGATAATTATCAATTATTATATTTGAGTTCAGTTATTTGTCATAAATGTCAGAAAATATATATAAAAAAATATTACTTGAAATTATCAGTTGAAAGTCCACAGATTCAAATTCGCACTGTTGGAAAATTTTCCATTTTTATAAAATTTGGTATTGGATCTTATCAAAGATTGATAGTTTTTATCTGATATGGTTTTACCTATGTATTATATATACAAAATTTCCAATACTAAAAATACATCTGACCAAACAAAATCATTGTCTCTTATCACTTCCACCGAATCAGGGCAATTTATTTATTTATTTATACAGGTTACACCCATTTTTATTAACACGACATCTATTGTCAACATTGTACACTAGTGTTGTAACCGATGAAATATCATCGCATTTGTGTTGGCAAATTAAGTTCTTAAATTAAAAGAAATGTGTCGGTTATGTGTTTTTACCAATTTTTTTCAAATACCTTTTAAATATATTTAATTTAAAAAAAAGTGGTAAAAACTACCCACCTACCTACATATGTACATGTAAACAATATAAAACACCAATAGAAAAATTAATGAAGTAATTATTTTTATTATTGATAACTTCTCGGTAACTTCTCAGAGACTAAGCGCCTTCTATTTGCCTAGAGAAAACATTGGTAACAAATAATATACATATATAGAAGGTTTTTTCTTTTGTTATTGTATTCGTATACGTTTTGGAAGTGGTTACGACTATTATAGTGTTATCTCAGAAAGACTCACAGACAGACAGACACGCAGAATAGCGATATTATATATATATATATATATATATATATATATATATATATATATATATATATATATATATATATATATATATATATATATATATATATATATATATATATATATATATATGTATATGACGAGTATTATTCTAAGCCAATCACGAACATTAATCATCAAACATTACAATCATCATAT
This sequence comes from Arctopsyche grandis, assembly GCF_051622035.1. Lineage (NCBI taxonomy): Eukaryota > Metazoa > Arthropoda > Insecta > Trichoptera > Hydropsychidae > Arctopsyche > Arctopsyche grandis. Next base: position 28,608,490 of record NC_135355.1, read on the forward strand.
GTAGAGAAAACTATGGACAAATTTTTGCAGAATTTTTAAATATCGAAAAATTGTGAGATGCTGTAAATTCAAATTTTGCGAGAAAAAGGACAGGATTGACAATTTTTTGGAACCGTTTCAAATGAAGTCAAATAAATTGGAAAACTCTGAAAGCAAACAATCGACTTTGGAGTCACTTATCCAAGGTCTGGTCAGCCACTAAGCCAGGGATAGAACCCGTGACCACACAATCGAAAACATTACATACTAACCACTGATTTATGTTGCTGGTTATGGAAAACTACTTGAGATAAATGTCTTTCCCGTGTAAAATGGTATAAACTTTTAACAAATTTGCTATGCTCAGTGTGTTATATTTATTTTAAAAGATAAAAAATATACTGAAGTCCAATAAACGATACTTTTTTCAATTTTAATTAAGCTATTTCTATTTCATTTATGTATGTACATATGTATTTATATCAAAAATTTCATTATATCCTTGTTATATATTTACATGATACTCAAATGTATTTTTCATTGGAAAAATATGAATTTCGTATTTATTTATGTATGATACTAGTGTTTTTACCCGGCTTCGCTCGGTATTTGTAATATAAACAGCTTAAAACATACATACGTAATTATTTAAATTTTTTTATGTAAATATAATGAAATGTTTGAATGCTAACATTGTATTTTAACAGTGAAAATAAATAGCAATGGATTTATTACGAAGTTGTTTGTCTCGACCAAACTAAAAGTACCTTTTAAATAAAGTCTGATTACTCAATAGACGATGGTTGAGTTAAAAATTATTTACAGTATGAATTGTCGAACAGAATATCACATTGAATATTTATCACTATATAAACCCTTAGGAATTTATCTTGGAACAAATGATAAAATACGTAACAACGTCAAACGAATCATGGAAAAATAGCGAATCCTTTTCGACTTTTAAATTATACGATCTATGTATACATACAAACATGCATATGTACGTGTACGTACATGATTAATTAACAAGCCTTTGTATATATTGCCCTACTATTTTGTCCCAATTCTATATCAATTTCAATTAATTTTTAAATGTTTAATTTTCGACACATTTTGAGCCTGCCTTTAGCGGCTGACAACAAGATTAATATACCGGAAAGGAATTCCGAAAATTAGGGTAAAAGCAAACGCGATGACGTGCAAAAATTTCAACCAATTAATTTTTTGACTTTAGAAAAACTCATAATGTGCTTTTTTTTAACCAGGAGTTCCCAACCTTTCTATACCCTAGAGCACATTCTAAAATGTCGGTACGACTGCGAACACCACCCATTTTTACTAACCTCTTCTTATTTCAAAGCAAATTTATAGTTGGACATAGGTAATATATAATACATATGTACATAAAAAAATAATTTTAAAATATAAAAATAATTGTTTATATTCTTATGTAAAATTAATACACGTCATGGTTGGCAAGCTCATACATAAAAAGTAAACGTTATATACAAATTATAATATCAATCTCAAAATCAGTGTCATCTTTGTCTCATAATTAGGAGAGTATGATGATATTCTTATTACTCTCTTATTATCGAAAAAGCGCAAAAATCATTTCTTCGTTTTCTATATAAGAAAGAGTATGGGTACTACCCATATCTCTATCCTACTCCTTTCCTTTTGGGCATGCTTGGGTATAATTAATTCCCTTGAACTTCGGAGAAACTTCTCGTTAATTCGTTTCGTTCTCCAGCTACTGCGTGGTAATTAGGGATCCCAAATATTCGTCGACTTCAACTATTCGAATATCGAATAGTAAATCAAGAGCTATTCGAATATTCGAATATATTCGAAAATTAAAAAAGAGGTAATTACATATGTACTAAGCATAAATTACATTATATTTATATATGTAATATATTACAATTAATAAAACATAATTTTAAGAAAATTAAAAAAACATATAAAACTTAAATACACACACATAAAATATAAGATAAAAATTTATAAACTACTGCTGTTATTAAAGATGTACTATTTTTGCTTAATTCTTTGATTGCGGTTTACACGGTAGTAAGAACATCAATTAAAATTTTCAGAATATAAATTTCATTCTTAGAAACAGTATTGAAATTATATTATTTTATTGCTATGTTTACACTTTCGTAAACTTGAATAAATCCTCTTATCATAGTTGCCATTGAATTCCACCTCGTTTTTACATCCAATAATAATTTCAATTTTTTATTTTCTTTTTTCATTGTGATTTCTTCTAAAAATGTATGTTTCGCCGGTGACTTCTTAAATATTCGTATTATTTCGTATTTGTAGTTTTCTAAAATTTCATAGAGATTATTATCAATCGAAAAGTGATTTTCTTCAAACATTTCTGTATTTAATGAATAAAAACGTAAAGGAGGTTTGTAAAAATCCGTTTCTTCACATGTAGACATTTCATCTTCCTGATTATCTTCATTTTCATCACAATTATCTCCATTATATATTTAATTTTATTCACAATCGTCGGCTTATTCGTCATTACTCTTTTCATATTGATTTTGTGTATTTATTTTATAAAAAATATATACCCGAATAATATTCGAATAGTTGATGAAATATTCGAATAACGAATGGCTGAAAAATTAGACGAATAATTCGAATATTCGAATATTCGATTGGGATCTCTAGTGGTAATACGTCATGCCCGTTGTTGCTGGAACAGTTGGGACTTTATGTCCCTAGTAATTATTTGCGTGGTAGACATCATCATTTGATGGTTGTACCTGCTGCTCGCACAGTTCTTTTTCGAATGGCTCCTATACCAAGAGCTATTCGACTTCTCAATGAAATCGTTGCTGCCGTCCCTGAATGCGATATTTTCCACCTCGGTGAGCGTAGATTATCGGATATTATTTTAATATATTTATCTGGTAACCTGCGCTCATCATTACTTTCTTAATTTGAATGCGATGTATGAGTGGAATCTTAATCTACTCTCTTCCATTTGGGCCTCGCAGGGATGTTTTGTATTTGTAGCTTGTTCTTATTTATCGGAACAGGCTGCAGGTGCAAGACATTGCCTTATTTGTATTTTTTCTTATTTGAAATATTAATTACTATAAAGTTTTTTATGGTTGTGTTAAATGCTGTATTATTTTTTTTACTTTTCTTTTTTTTAATTTTTTGTATCTCATTTTTTTGCTTTTGCTTTTTGTTGTATCTATTAATTTTTTATTTTATTTTTTGTTTTCTCCCTCTCTTATTTTATTATGTAGGCCATTGTGGCGCATTAGGTTCTTCCTGTAATGCCATAATGGTCAAAAACGTTAAATAAATAAATATTCCTGTTAATAAAAAATCATAAAAATGCTCATCGGTGAGTCGAGATATTTTGTATTTTATTTATTTATATTTGTATTTTATTGTATATTATTAAATTCATGTTTGAAAACAGTTGATTCGCAAAGGTATGTGGAACCTACAATGATTTTATTTTATATGCTGATTTTTTTAAGAATTGAAACTTTTTCTATCCATTGTATACCAAAAGTCCTCATCCAATATAAAATATTTTAGCTGTTCATATTTTATCATTCTGAAGATCCAAAATTTCTAGCTCCAGTTCTTCTGTCCTTACTTGAACAAGTTCTTCAATGTAGGCAGCTATTTACATTATATTTATTTGACAAGTAAAAGGATTGATTAAAAAAAGGAGACGATTGACCGATGATAGTAAACTGCTGAAATCTCTTTTCGAACTGTTCTTGAAGCACTTGAAGGTGCTTAAAAAATAATGACACGTTAAATTAAAAAATAATGAAACGTTAAAAAAGCCAGCAGCATAGCTCGGTTGTTAAGCTTCTGCCTAACACCGAGAGGCGCCGGGTTCGATCTCATGAGCTGACCTTGATTGAAAAGAATTTTTCTGAGTATATTTGTAGTGCTGCTGGTCAGACCTGGTTATTTGTGACTCGAGGTTGATCGTTTCCTATGAGAGTTTTCCAATTTTCTCTGATTTCATTGTTGAAACGGTTCCTGATTAAAAATTGGCTAAAATCCTTCCTACCTGCTATGTCACCACTATTTGAGTATAATTAATGTACAATAAAATTTATGTACAATTCATAGATGTCTCGTTAATTTGCGAGTTTTCAGTATCTCGTCATTAAACTGACTTAAAAATGCTGTATTGTTGGTAATTGGCCAGGAAGGCGCATTGGGGTTTACCTGTAAGGCCTTCCTGGTATAAAATGTTATAAAATAAAAAAAATTAAATTCGCTGTCACCTGCCACTTACAAATACGCATCTGCAGATGTGATATTCACAAAACCAATTTTGCTTTAAATGAGTTACAGAACCTTTCATTTTAGCTACACGTTTGTCTTTTCCCCGTAGCTCCAAGTTTAAAGAATTCAATTTTCCATTATGTCTTTGAGAAAACCCAAATCCACCAGCCAAATCCGATTCGATTATCGCGGCAATCGCAACCGCAATCACAATCACAATCGTAAACGAAGAGAATATAAAAATGATAGGTCAGAGTTAGTTAAGGGACGTAATTAGGTTAGACCATATAAACTTTATTAAAAACAATTTGCATCCATAAAAAATATGTTGCACTTTTGTTATGTGATCAGTGTGCTAACGGTTTTTGGCTATGAAATGGACGTTTTCCACTAAATAAAAATATCCATTGTACATGTGCGCCGTTCTATGGCAATACCGTCACGTGGGCGCCTCCCTCGTATCGGTGCAGTGTTGTGTCTCTAACCTCTCTGGATCTGTCAAATCTAAACATATTATATGTGAATGCCCATCTCTAAAACATTTCGCCCTGCAAATAAAAAAATAGTGCCCCTGTCTAAAATAGCTGGCACGACAGATTCGGTGTACGCCCGACAAATCAAACTTCACATGGGTTTCCCAGTAACAAAAATAAGATTTGAAAAAAATAAATACCGACCCTAACAACCTAATCTTAAATGAATAGGGCCAGCCCTAACTTAACCTAACCTAACCTAACCTAACCTAACCCTTAAATAAATAAGTATTGGCTGCTAAGATATTAGGATGTGTTTGGATGGATATTTCGATGTTTGGTCCATGAGGACAGTGGAAATGGACAGGTGCGGGGCGACACGCTATCATCCAATTGTCAAAAACTATAATTGCACTGATTAGGGTCATTGAAAATGTAATTGGATATGATTTCACTAAACTGAAATTAAATTGTTTAGTGGAAATTGTCCATAACTTAGTGCAAACTGTTCGAATTTAAGTTCCAAGTACCAAGTGTATACTATCTAAAACTAAGTGGAATTCTATATTCCCCGTTAATTTATAGCAATGAGTACCCAGTGCAGTGTTGACAATATAAACATGTCGAATTACGCTGACAAATGAGTTCAAATTACATAATTATAAAATAAGTATTTTACAATCTCGTAAATATAAAATTGAAATTAAAAAAAAAATAGGATGTGACCAACTCATGATTTTATCTATGTATTTGAGGAATATAAAAAGGCCACAAAACAAAATTCGATAATTAAACATACATACACGTTTACACATACCGGTTATGAGAGCATTTTCGATGCAAATTAAGCGCAAATGTATGGAAACTTACACAAATAGTTCTACTTCCGGCTGTCGGATTTTGTTCGAAATTTTTTAATTACTTAAAATCATCATACACATTAAATATCAAGAAAATTAAAATGATTTAAAATGCTTCAATAAAATAATGAAATATTGTTTAAAAAAAAATACTACTTCTGTTTTACAAATTCTGACCAAAACCTTATCAGCTCTAATTTAGTACATAAAAAATACAAATATAAATTTTCAGATTGATGCACTCAGGGGTGTGGACAGAATCGTGGCCACAACAATTTTAACCTTTCTAAGAAAACCCACTTCCGGTTTATAAAAAATTTAGTGATTTTTTTTTATTTTCATTACATTGATTAGGGGTCGAAAAAAATAGTGGAATAAATCCAAAAATCGAACAAGAGTGAACTCCCACTTCCAACTGACGGATGCTTACCAAATTTAATACATAACTTGGTATTGAGCTTAAACTTCTAGATATTAAATTTTAGTTTATAATTTTATAATTTCTAATATTTATAATTTCTATTACAAGTAAAAAATTTCGCTCCGATTCAGTTAGCGGTTTGGGAGATAATTGAAATTCAAAAACTTAAAAAGAAGAGAACGCCTATAAGGGGAGGTACCATTTCCGGTTGACTTAAAAATTTGAAAAAAATTCACATCGTATAAATATAAATTTAAGTAACCGATACTAAGTTTCAGTTCGATAGGACTAACGCTGTTCAAAAAATTCCCCAAAGTTCACTAACACAAGACACATCTTTTATACATATGTAGATCATGAAAACGTGATCAGTGGTCGGTTTTGAGTTCGAATCAGTCAAAATCTCTAGTTGGAAATTTTCGCATCAATTCAGTAAAAATCTGTCGCGGTTGAATAGTGGCAGCGAGCACACACAAATCAGCCGTGGCACCCGCGGGCACGGGGTTGGAAACACTTTTTACGCGTTTTAATTTTTGTTTTTGTCTTCCGGGAAACGAAATCAAAGGGTTTTACATGTATGCTATACACGTATGGCGCTTCGCTTGAGGCAAGACTTTTGCCACTACAAAGAAAATCCAATTTAATATTTTTTTCGTGTTTTGTATTTGAATACGTACTCGTAACGTAGGCACAGGCAGTTCCGGAAGTTATAATCAATCGCCTCGGGCTTTTGATTTAATGACAGAAACAAAATAATTCTCTAATACAAGTATTTTATGAATAATACAGTTAAAGGTTTATTTTGAAATTTAATATATAAAGTGGATTTTCATTTTATCTATGTATGCAGTAACTGAAATCAATTAAAATTGCCGCCCACCCCCCCCCCCCCCCATATAACAAAATTTTCTTCTTTCCATAAGGAAATGGAAAATATTCTTTGCATACACCTTATTGAGTTACAAAATATGAAAAAATAAGCTTTTTTTTGAAAAAGAAATTATAAAAACATATTATGTAAAAGCGCCATAGACGAAATTTTTTTTCCAAAAATCTTCACATGGTCAAAAAAAATCGTCCATCAAACTGTGTCACTAAAATACTACCAATTAACTTAATTTCTACCGACTGTCTTTTCACTTTATCTATGTACATACATACATATGTACGTAATAACAATAGATACAGTTTTGTGGTCATGTGAAAATTTGAACTCAAAATCGATCACTGATCACGTTTACATAATATAGAAAAATGTGTGTGGCTCTGCGCGTCTGAGTCAGTGTTTCTGTGTGTCTTTTTATTATTTTATATATGTACATATATGTATATATAAAATTATTTTTATCTCAACCGGAAGTAGTACTTTTACCCTATAACATCGAAGTATTTTTATGGTTTTCTCGGAAACTTTTTGGTTTATTGAACTGAAATTTCATATCTAGAAGTTTAAGCTTAATACCAAGTTATATATAAAATTTGGTAAGCATCCGTTAACCGAAAGTGGCAGTTTACTCTTGTTCGATTTTCTTCCACTTTTTTTTCGACCCTTTAAACATTCAACGAAAAAATTCAAATATTCTTGTATCAATTTGATGAAAATAAATGTTATTTTATTAAATGAAGCTATTTTATTTTGACCTTTTGAATTATTTCAACAGAAATGACTTGAAATGGCTTTCAACAGAAATGACTTCTGCACTCGAAGGGTTAAAAAAACACTTTTTTAATTGAAGTGAAATTTCATCTGTAATAATTTCAATTTTCCACTAGCTTAAATCCCTCGTTTTATTTTGAACCATTTTAATAAACTGGTATCATATGCTGTTGCGGTTTTGGCATGTTGTTGGACACGTCATTTAAAAAAAAAATCATTGATATTAAACCGCATACCAGATGTCGGATATTTTGATCATTCTGAATTTGCCGACGTCGTCGTTTGGCATTTGTGCGTAATATAATATAATGTAATGTGAGCGTCGACAACAATCGGCATTGTGCGTTAAATGTTAACGGCTGTTAGCGGGTTAACGGCATAATCGATGCGGACGTCCCTCGTAAAATATTCTAATTCGTTTCCATTAACGCCGTTTGAGGTTTCGTCATTCGTTACACTCGTAGCGAAAGCACGCCGTATCTTACTCTCTTCAAGCACGAGAACAAAAGGCGACAGGTGTTATCAATAATGTCGATATGCCATTGGACCCAAACAGATAGGTAGGTCACAAGGGATGATGGAATGAGGGGTATAGGAAGGGAAAAAAAATAAAAAAAAAACAACAACCCAACTGAAGAAATTCTGTAGGGAATCATTCATTGAGAGAATGTGTATGTACCATACAAGTAATAATTCTTCAACGAATCCTTTCTTATAAAATGTTTCGATCAATCTTCCTCGTGCGTATTACCTACATATGTATATGTAGGTATGTTAATACTGTGTGACATTGAAATCGTATGTTATGGTGATTGATCTTTGTAAGTCATTTCAACATACAATGTAGCAAATCAGAAATTACTCAAGATTTGAAGAAAATGATCCTAAGCCATTTTAATTGAAGTGATTTTGTTTTAGGTTGATTTTAGTGGTTGTTCGGTATGCGTGTGTCTATCCATTTTTAGTAGAGACACGTATTTTGGGCATTTTGCTATTAATGCCAAATAGATAAATTCGGAATCGATGCTAATAGATGCTAAATTCGTAAAATATGCGAATAGATGCTAAAATAACAAACAAATGTAAAATTAATTATTTTTACATACCTCTTATACAGTTCCCCTGGCTTTTCATTTAAGAAGTCATTTTTATATCTCTTATCTCTTATCCGATCGTTTTCATACTTTGTCATATTGCTTATTTTGGTCATCAATATACGTTAATGTATCGTCTGCCATTACGTTGAAGATAAAATATCGTATACAACGCGTTTCAAATTTCGAGCTCGTCGAGTTGCCTGACGTATACAACGCCAACGTCAACCGCGTTATACTGTCTTCTAACCTGTTCGCCGTGAAATGGCCATATCAGATTTTAATTGTTTAAACGCCTATAATTTCAATACATACATATGTATATAAATTTTATTAAAATTCATCGAAATTGTTTATTATTGAAATTAAACTCTTCATAAAAATAAACGCTAAAATTGAATATTTTTAATGACCTAAAACGCTAGAATGCAACATTAAAATGCTAAAATTGACCAAAATAGATACCCAAAATACGTGTCTCTACGTATTAGCTTTAGACGTGTCGTCAGTGAAATCCTATGTTAGCTTTTATGTATACAGTATATATTTTGTATTTTTTAATATTGACAACACCTGCTCAAGCTTTTCGCATGAAAGCTAGTAACGATTCAATGCATAGTATCGAGAAAAATATTTTTTCCTTCCTCTTTTCGAAAGGAACTCGTGAATATATCACCTTTTTAGAGTGTTCGCTTTCGCAAATGCCTCTTCACTATTTATTGCTTATTTTTTTCGCGCCGTGGTATTTTCGACTTTTCAGCTGAAATTCACGCTTTTTTTACTTTATCTATATTTTTTCATACAAACTTGTATGTATTATATCGTGTGTTTTTCTTTCTCCTCTGCTTTTTGTTCATTTTAAAAATAGACCGACTTGTGGTATTTTTTTCTCCTTTTATTACCAATGTGCGGTAAGGTTATAATGTAATTATAATAGAATCGTAGCTCCCTTATCAGGCACAAAAGCTACTCTTATCTGATAAGGTATACATGTCCAACTTGGAAATAAACATTATATCCTGTAAATATATGTATATGAATAAATTAAAAAAAAAAAATGTAGATCAGCGTTTCCCAATCTTTTTTGACTCGCGTACCACTTGGTAGTACATAACGCTAAATTGTACCACCATATAAAAATGATTGTATTTCATGAAATTTGTTTTTGCAAATGTAATTATTATATATAGTATTTGCATGGTAAGGAATGTGAAGACAGGATACACGCAATATGTAGATCTGTTTTGGTAAGAAATTTTATGGAATTCAATTCAGTCAATTATAATATGCTCAAAGTTTAATATATTTATCTAAAATCTTGTCATACTTCTAATATTTATAGTAAAAATATTATTGATTGTTTTAATAAAAACTCAAAATTACAAAGTACATATAATATGTTTTCTTTTCATTAAATCTCCTTACAAAATAAATTTATTGAGATCCTTGTACTTAGTTTTTTTTTAATTTGGTTCAAATGATACGAGATTTACCTTTAAGTCTGGAGGTGGATTCAATCAATTTCTATATTTGTCTTATTAAAATATATGAAGAGAAAGCTCTCTCAACCAGTTCAGTGCTAGTAAACGGCGACAGAAATTTAAGCGCTATATCATAAAGCTGTTTATATTCTTCACTAATACCTAGCCAAAAATTAATAACCTTATTTATTTCGAATTCAGTTTTTAAATGCTATAATTTTAAAGTTCAATCAAGTTCTCCTTTTCCTTGGTAGCTGTCCAAAAATGTTCATTAACAAAGGGGTTTGAAATCAAATTTTTTGCTTCTAAAAGGTTTGGGGAAGCACTGCATAAAAGACGAGCCCTATTAAATATTCAATTATTTTTTCACGTATATCCCGAGATATACGACTCTTGTTTTCAGATAAGAAATTATGTAAAGTTTCAAATACTTCAGTTTGATTATTTTCAATACATAAATTCGAAATATCTAATTTTCTAATCATATTTACTTTTAATTTTATCTGCAACATTAAAGATTATTATCGAACTGGTCTCAAGTGTCAAATTCAAGTTATTTATTTATTGTAGCGTGAACGCGGTAAATTTATAAATGCACTCCTAAATCCATGCTGGATCTGAGGAAAACGTATCGATTACCAGATTTTCGATCATCGACTGTACATATTGACGTCAACGATGACTAATTAAGATAATGTTTATTAATTACTAGTTGTTTTACCCGGCTTCACTCGGTATTTGTAATATAAACAGCTTAAACATGGCGAATCTAATAGTAAATATTCTTTTTTTTTTATTAAATTTATTTTAATCGAAAAAAATATAATATTCAACCAATTGAATTGTCGTCATGGAAATTTTATTTTGTTTTCGAAGTTCCCAAACAAAGATACAAACTTACAAAGTCTCTTTCAAAATTATATATTAAATATAAAAAATATTTATATTTTTATGATTATAAATCATTCATTCCTGTATATTTTTATGATTTTTTTTCACCAACCATCAACCGCGTACCACAGGTTGGGAAACGCTGATGTAGATTATATTGTATTTTTTTAAATATAATCTTCATTTTTTATTTTGATTACTGAAGTTAAATGAAGTAAATGCGTTTTTGTAAATAAATTTAATAATAAACAAATGAATGTTTACTATTAGATTTTTCGGCCATGTTTAAGCTGTCTGTATTACAAATAATGAGCGAAGCAGGGTAAAACCACTAGTACTATATAATTATACTTGCAATAACAAATTTCATGAAATACAATAGTTTTTCTATGGTGGTACAATTTAGCGTAATGTACTACCAAGTGGTACGGTAGAAAAAAAAAGGTTGGGTAACGCTGATTTAATCCATAGAGACATCTATGGATTTAGACTTTTACATATTTTTTTTATTGTATGTATATAAATCAAATTCGGATAGTGGTGACATAGTGGGTAGGATGGTTTTTAGCAATCGGATAGAGGAACTGTTTCAACAATGAAATCAGATAAATTGGCAAACTCTGGTAGGAAACGATCGACGAGTCACATACATATATCCAATTCTGACCATCAACATCGAACCCGGCAACCTGTCGGTGCATAGCATAAACGCAATTTTAAGCACCGAGCCATGCTGCTGGCTAGATTTAAAATAAAATTTATCTTCTCGTTTATTTCTTTAAAATTTTGAGTGTTCAAGGCATAACAGAAAAAAAGCTCAAAAAGCTGTTTACAATTCATTAAAAGGAAATAATGTAAATTTCCCCAAATAAATAAGAAATCCGTCTTTATCTAGATTTTCAATTGTTTTTGTTTGAGCGTTATAAATTCCGGCAACTTCATATGGGAGAGTTCATATTGTAGACATGTATATGTGTTTTTATATATGTATAAACATGTACATATACATGTATCTATGTACATACATACATATATTGCGGTACAATACGGGGGTTATCCATTGTAGGAATAAAAATTACTACGTACATACATAGATAAAGTAAAAAGTACACGGTCCGTAATATCTTCAAAAATTTAACGAGTCTATTGTCCATAGTCGAAACAATGTAATATTTTTGGGTCCTATTTTTATATAAATATGTATGTGAATTTTACATATGTACATATGTTGAAAGTGAGAATATCATAACGGGGTCAGACTCGGCAGTAGCAAGAGGGTATTTTCGCTAATTTGCTGTAAGCCAACTTTTCATCAACCTGCATTTTCCTCCCTGGAGTGCACTTGAATAAAATTGCATAACATCGGTTGCGATAACAAAAGCTGTACCCTCGCACATGAGAAGTTGTGGAGCAGTCGCTATGCACATTCAGCAGCAAATTTCCAAAAATTTTCCAACATATTTCCCATGTTGAAGATTCGAAATTTGATTTTCGATTGTTGAGATAGTTTTTAAAAATATTTCAGAGTTTATTTTAAACCAGTAGTTATTAACATTAAAATCTGGAGTGTTCCAGTAATTATTAACATTAACATCTCTCAATTTAAATTTATCTTTATTTATTATTTAAGAAATAAGAGGACCACAAGACAGTTTCAGAGAGAAAAAAGATTAACCAGATGTGTAGAATCTCGAAAATTCACCGGAACACTAAAAATAAGGCTAGTGAGAGGACGGTCTCCCACAAGATGATCAGATCAAATAAAAAAACAGACAGAATCGTCTGTTTTAAGCGCTACATTTATTTTGGCACCTAACCGGGAGGAGTGGAGATGATAGGAACATTGAATAACCATTGAACAAGACGGGATAGAAAAAGATATACATATAATGTAGTCAAAAATAATTGAATTTACTCTAGACTTTCTAGATTATAAACAATGATAAAAATATTCATTACGTTGTTAATCTTATTTATCCAAATTTCCAAATGTGACTTTTTTCTTACTCAATACCAGCTTTTTAACAAGCCAGCTAAGCGATTACTCGTTGATTATTTTCCGCCACATTTTATTTAGCCATCGAAATATACCGTATCACATCTGGCATATTTAAGTATGCACATCTTCCCATACAGAGGTTGTATAATACCGTGAGCCGTGATTCATGGAATAACGTTCTCTAATCCAAGAAACGACACGTAAGGCCTTAATGTTCGATAAGCCAAATTACACTCGTGTTCGATTGCAATTCCAGTTGCAGATGCACATGCAGCTCGTCTCGCAATCGGCTTTTCCCATTTTGCACAAATCAGGTAACAAAGGCCCCTTCTTAGAGTCGAATTATAGCACTGATTCATACAAACGACGTGAATAAATATGACACTTCAAGAATGTAATTATGTATCGCATATGTACTTCAAATATACGAGGGCAACAATCATTTTGCCACAAATTCACTGTAATGCAAAATCATCCTAATTACAATAAATATTAAACTATATTTTAAAAATAATCCTTTCATATCGTAAGCTCTCGTTGAAGTAATTTTCATTGAAGCCAATTTCTTAAGCCACAGAGGGATTCAATACCTGGCCCGGTGTTTCTGGCTAGACCTTGGATATGTGACTCCTGGTCAATCGTTTTCGATCAGAATTCGCCAATTTATCTGATTTCATTGATGAAACGGTTCTAAACAAATTGGCAACTTATCCTCATTTGTCACCATCATTTGAATATAATTTCAAATTTATAATAATTTTGTTTTATGCCCGTTGAAATTTCAACGGGTGCTTTCGAATAGATACATGATTTAAAATAAAGCTATGAATAGTAATAATTATTCATAGCTTAATATGAATAGTAATAATTAATTGGAATCGGAACTGAAACAGAAATCGTGATCGGTTATTCAAAATAAATTATGCAATAAAAAGTAAAAGTCGAAATCCGAATCGGAATCGGCATCGGATAATATGAAAAATAAGTATTTTTACAACGCGTGACGTTAGAAAAATGTATTTTTAATTTACAAAACCCAATACCCACAATTATTTATAAACAACCCCCGATCATTGACCTTGCAACCTTGAATATTATTGAAAACAAAAAAATATGGTTCAAAACCTCGCTAAATAAAATTATTATAATTACTTATTTTTATATGGCAAGAAGGAATATTTCAATTAATATTTAAAAAAAAGGCGAAATGAAGAATTGGATTTGGCGTGATGTTCGTGACCATTAGCTCAGTTTAGACATATATGAGGCTATTTTGAGATGACTGGTTTGAGTCGCGGCAAAGTCGTCTCGACGAAAAATGAATTTATCGATTTTTATCGATTCATTCATTATGTTCGGCGAGCGTTAGGACACACACACACATACACACACCCACAGACCCACACACACACACACACACACATCCACACACACACATACACACACACACATCCACACACACACACACACCCACGGACACACAGATTATCGTCTTTATATATATGATTGTTATAAATTAATAGCATATTTCATTTTTTTTTTTTATTTCAATCGAACGTGTACACTCGTCTTTACAGATCGCTTCAAAGCGATGAGTGTACATATACAATACGATCAATACAAGCATTTATACAATGCGAATTATACAAACACCATCCACAGTGACATCTATGGAGAATTTTTTGCAGCACTTTTATTATACAAATCGGCGAACCTCAAGACGCTGAATAACTTGAGATTTGCAAGAGAGATAGGAAAGAAGATGCAAATTTACAGGAACCGATTCAATGAAAATCAGAACGATTGGCAAACTCTGATAAGAAACGATCGACCTGGAGTCACAAACCAAGGTCTTGCCAGCAGCTACGAGTGGGAATAGAACCGTGACCACTATGCTCGAAAGCAAAATATTTTACTAGTTCACGCCAAAGTACATATAAACAAATTTAGACATATGATATTTGGTATTTTGGATATTTTGGTGAAAAAAATTGGAATGGCACCATGGTAAACATAAATTTAAAAAATAAAAATAAAAGGAAGAGATAAATACCAGATTAATACAGTTGATTTACGAGATTGGCTGTCGAAATGTTGATTTTAATGCTACTGAAAAATAGCTTCAAGATAATGCCACATACAAGTCAAGGGATATTCTCAACCAGGTCACATACATTCCAAAGCATCAACTTGCCTTAGTTGAAAAGGAACCCCGTACAAGTGTAAATATCTATGTAACATTTTTGGGTTTAGTTAGTGGTTTTAGTCGAATACATGTGTATGTATAATATTTATTTATTTTAAAAACAGAAACAAACAGCATTAGAACGTTTTTATATAGCATTGATACCAAAAAATTTTCTGAAAATCAATAAAAACAATGAAAAAAATAAAAACAAAGAAGAAAAGCATTAAACAATGGTAGATATGGGATATTTATGATACTAAGAAAAATAATCCAAAGATAGAAATTTTAAGCAAGAAATGTATGTACATACATTCATACATTCTAATTTTCAATATGTTACTAGTCATGCGAAGAAAATGATTACAATACAGTTCGATTATTTAATACGAAACTAATTATTTATCCATCATTGGGTAAACTAACGTTCTTAGATGCTGTTATTGTATAATCTATATCAATCAACGGACATACACTTGTTAGGATATTGCTGAACTGAAGGCTGACATGCTTCATATCATAATTTGTTTTCAAACACTCTGTAGAATGTGAAAAATTATTTTGGAAATAATCCTTGAATTTCGTTTCGTTCTGCTCCCTATTAATACTTCGTTAATTCTGTCGAGTGAATGATTATCTTTTATCGACGTAATAAGAATTTATAGTATACATACATGTGTTATTAATATCAATTATATATGTATGTATGAGTTAATATGTCTTACATCGTTGTATTGTAATATAAGATGAATACGATATCAACAATGAATTTCATCTCAGCTCAAGCGCAAGATTTAATATGATGGGGTGAATATAATTGAAATGGGGAAAGGACACAAATAAGACAATTTCTAAGCCTGTTCTTATAAACGTGTCTAATAAACATATTTACATACATGTACATAAAAGCGAACATAAAGAATTGAAGCGGTGAAAATACAACACAACGATAATTTACATTTTATTACAGTTTCGTTTGCAATTCATTTCCGACACAGTAAATCAACTACGACGAGAGAGAGATACATTTTTTTTTGTTTCGAGCGAAAAATTCATAGCGAACGGCCATTTTGTTGCAAATCGAAATATAATGACTTTATCCCTGGATAAATCCACCGTCTACCCATTTTACGCGCTACAAAAGGTTGAAGCTTCCATAACGAATCTTCAACTTCTCGAAGAAAAAAATTAAATGTCTCTTCTATTCCGAAGCTCTCATTATCTGGATAAATTTGGTAGATGTACATACATATTATACGTGTATACATTTATTTCGTCCCCCATTCTCACACCAAAAGATAAGACAGATTGGATAAACGACAGGGTTTCAATCTGCCGTTGGGAAAAGGGATCGATTAATCATCATGGGAGACACCACAATGTGAATAAAAGGGTACGAAAAAGTTACACAAAAGATCGAAGTGATTCCATTATAAATTAAATGGAAAGAGTTGTAAAATTATTCAAACTCGTTCAATATAAATTATAAAAAAATTGTAATAAGATCGTTACATCATTGGCAAACAAACTTTAAATCGTAAATTTGTATCTCGTCGCAATCTTAAAAAAATGGGAATTTTTCAACTTGATTAACCTTAATTAATTCTCCAATCTGGCGGTCGTGACAAAGCGAAACTTTTTATATTAAAATTTGATCGCAGTGATGATATTTTTAATGACATCTTATTATATTTAAATACATCCATACTACGATAAAGCGAGTGTTTTACTTTTATAATTATAATCATCTATATATATTTTTTTAATTTTACCCATTACTATTTACAAACATGGTATTTCAAATATGCTAAATATTTCTGCGTCTTTTATTTATAATTATTATTTGGGCACTTATGTGCCGAAATTATTTATAAAATACCTTGTATAAATTCTCTAAGGCTTATAAATATACATACATGCATATACAGCCAGCAGTATATATCAATGATTACGTTGATGCTCACCACTTAGAGGTTCCCGGGTTCAAACCCTGGTTAACCTCGATTGAAAATAATGTATTTAAATGTATTTTTGTAGTACTGGTAAGGTCCGGATTTGGTATTTGTGACTCCAAATGGATCGTTTCCAATCAGATTTTGCCAATTTATTTGATTTCATTGTTGAAACGGTTTCCCATTAAATTGGCAAAACCATCCTACCCACCGTGTCACCACTATTTAAATATGGTTTAAAATTTGTAATCTATACAATTATATATGTACAAGTTTTATACCACAGATATCGTTCAGAGGCAACCCATATATTAAAATGGAAAATATAAATTAAAAAAACGAATGTACACATATGTACTTGTATAAAACCCGTAAAGGATACGTCAAAAATATGAAGAATAAAACCTTTTAAATATCCGAAAATGTATTGAAATAAATGTACTATACAAACATTGCAATGTGTGCAATAGTGCAACCCGCTACAGCGCATAAAATTATAGTTGGCAAATATTTACCCGTTGCGCCTTTTGAGCGCACGCTCTGTTTGCTGAAAGACTATTGCGTTTTTTGATTGCTTTGTGAGCTAAAAAATATTCAATCTGCAAAAAGTTACGTTCAAGATCATTGCCGGGTACTTTTAAAACTTATAGAGTGTAAATATTTAAGCCAACATTACATTTGCACACACTGAATGTATGTACATATGAACATGTTGCATGTACGTATGTACCTTATAACGTGTTATATTTTATCTTTGAATTGAATTCGATTTAAATATATTATAAATATCATGTTATTGAAATGCAATTCACGAAACTCTATCAAATCATCGTTTATTAATAATACAAAGTAGTTCATACATATATATCATACGTATACAACAACCTGAAACAACATATGTATCATACAACAACCTGAATCAATACAAAATCGATTTAAATGCAAATCACGTATGAGGTTGACTCACATTCGATCATTATAAACAAATAAATATATAATATTGAGGTGGTCGTGTGAATGCGAGTTTTATGTCAGCTGAAAATATACCAGCCTGACATCTGAAAGCTTTTACTATAAAGTGCGATCGTTAATTTTTAAAGACGAACGGTTTCAGAGGTAAAAAATTTGAAAACAGAATATTTTATTCGTAATCGTGTTGGTGGAAACATATTCAAAGGGCCGGGCCGTGTTGCTTTTCAACATTTTTAGTCGCTCCCATTTAGGATTTTTACTTTATCTATATATACGTAGATTCAGACTTAATGATTTTTGACTGATATGTACAGCATATTTCATGTAAGTCAGCGGTTTCCAAACCTTATGCTACTACGCCTCCCTAAAAAAAATTTTTTTTTTCGCGCCTTTTATCTTTTAATAGATATAATAATATAGACACGTTTTAAATAATAAAACTTTATTTAAAAAAAAATACTGAACACTACAATAGAAAGAAAATAATAAAAAGGTTTTGCTATAACATAAATGTATACGAACACGTATATTTATTTTTATATTAACTTACTAATTAAACTACATCTAACACATCAAAATTAAATGCGAAGGATGTTGTTGTTTATTGGCACAAAGTTTATCAAATCTTGGGGGCAATATGGAGAGTGCCACTCGTAACTCCTTTTCGACTATTAACCTGGCTCGATATTTGGTTTTCATTGCAGCTGGTGTTGAAAAGCCCGTTTCGCATAAATAAGACGTTACAAACGGTAGAAGCACTTGCATTGCTTTGCAATACAAAGATTCATACTCTCCATTAAGATTCATCCAAAATTTAATTATGGTTTCATTTTGAAACTTTTGTTTCAGTGAGCTATCGCATGATAATTCTATCAATTTTTCTTTTTCCATGGTTGTCAGCTCGAATTCGTCTTCTTCATTGTAGTTAAATGGATTCTGTACCACAAAAACTTTGAGAAATCAAGGTCTTTGAAATAATTGGAAAAATGCAGCACTGAAATAATTGGAAAACTGCTCACTGAAACAAAAGTTTCAAAATGAAACCATAATTAAATTTTGGATGAATCTTAGTGGAGAGTATGAAACTTTGTATTGCAAAGCAATGCAAGTATTTGTACCGTTTGTACCAGCCAAGTGGTCAGTAAAAAGATTTTTACTTGCTTCAATATTGGCTGTAGCCCAGAAATCTTTGGAAAGTGAAAACATATCCAACTCATTCTTTTGTAAATTTTATTTCCATAACTTCAACTTTTTAATGGAAGCTTTTACTTTGTCTTTTTGAACAAGTGGATGTATTTGTGATCCCTGCATTGATTTATTTAAACCGCTCAATTTTCCAAAAATTTCAACCAAATAGGCAAGTTTAACAATTAAATTATCGTTCGTCCACAAATGTGCCTCTTCATGTTGGTTTTCTTCGAGAAAGGTTGCTAATTAAATGTGTATATAAAAATGAAAGAAAAATAAAAATAAACATTCATGCATTGAATTTTTACTGTTAATCCATCAATCGAAAGTGGTACTTTAATTTTTTTGAATTTTTTTTACTTTTCCCGCTTATACAAGTTAAAAATCATTAGATTTTGCTTAACACTTGGCTTACTGTGCAAAAAAAAAATCGCTAGCTATGTACTGTGCTGGATAACAAGCGTCCAGTTAAAAATGTGTGTATTACGCTAAAATAATGCAAAGTCTGCTGGGTTATTTATTGTAATTAGCTATAAAAAATATTTTATACGTCGAATAATATAAAATAAGTGCAAGAAATTAAAAAATAGCTGAAGCAGAGCCGTCATTCCAAGTCGGATATCATCCTCACTCTGAATATTGAGCGCGGCGCGTACTGAATTCCCCCTCTCTCTCACGAATCTGTGAGGCACGTGTATAAGGGGCTTCCCGTGAAATTAATTATTTCTGTTGATATTGTTCAATATTTTTAGTTCGTAATGACATAATTCGAATCATGAAGAGGCTTTGATGAGGAATATGTACATAAAATATGAAGACCTGTATATTTAGAGAAATAAAATAAAATATAAGTACTGTTCACTCGCTATCCATCACAGTGCGGCAAGTGTTATTTTTATGGATTTTCAATTATGATACTTATGTTTTTTTACTTTATCTATGTACGTAGTAACAATAGATGAAGTTTTGTTTTTAATATATGAAAAGATATTAATCTAAAACTTTTCGCCTAGAAAATAATATATCTGTCCATTGTCGGATTTAGCGGGTCCTTTCACATACTGAGAGTTTTATAATGAAAAAATTAAACGGGAAGCACGCTGCCACAGGGCAGTTATGTATCTCTACAAAAATGCACCAAACAAGTGCAATATATCTCGCACAAGTTGTCTTGCTTCGTACGAGGGCTTTCGCTTTATTAAAAGTAACCCAAAATTACGTCGAACGGGGTTAAATTCACCTCGACACATTAATCTGAAATGTTTTCCAAACTCCTTCAGACCGAAACGGCAGTTACGACCTTCTGAACAATGTGCATTATCCCATCGACAGGACGCTGAATGGAATCACAAACGGCGAAAATTTTCACAGCTAGTTTTATTTCAGCATTGAGATATATCTCACTGATTGAGAAAACCCTCAAAGTTTGCATCTTAACTAAGAAGCAATTTCATTCTTGAATAATGCTAATTGGACCCTCTCCCTAAAAAGATATTGTGGAGATAAAGATGTTAAACAGCGGGCATACGAGATTTTAGCCCCCGAGGGGTCATTTGCAATTTTCATTTCATGACCTTACTCTACTGCGCCGGCCGAGGCTATATAATTATTATTTTTCATTAAAAATAAACCTGGAGCCGTAAAAGGATTTTACGAGATCCTCGCAAAGGATTTTCCGAGGCGACTGTTATAATCCGCCAGCTGAAACTCCGTGATATTTCATGTATCATTATAATAGTTCACCTCTTACGCAATTCTAAGGTACTTTATATTTAGGAGGTGGAGCTATTGTCAAGAATGTGACGCTCTTCGGGGTCAACCCGACCATTTTCGAGATATAATATAAACGAAGGGCGGAATAATTTGAGCTAGATATAATAACAGTATATTTCTATGCTAATGAAATAAGTTAAATAAGAATGAAAATCTTATATGATTACATTTGTGAAATTATGGATATTATAATAGTATCTATATATTATTAGATGCTATTATACATTGCTTTTTAAAGAAAAGTTTAATAAACAATATACTGTTTAATGTTTAATAAAAATAATATCACGTATATTCACTGAGAGAGAGAGAGAATTATTTCAAATAATGTCTAACAGAATCTTTTCAAAACAACCTCAAGATTTTGCTATAAATTTATCATAATAAGAATAGAATACCTTCTCTGAGATATTTGTTAAATAAATATATCACATCTTCATATCCATGTTCATTCATACTTTTGAGGGAATTTTGTTATATCATATTAACATATTATAATTTATTTTTAATATACATATGTAGTTACATACCGTATTATTTTAATATCTTAGTTAAAACAAGACGTTTTCAATTTATACTCGTAACATAATAGTTATATAAACAAAATTTATATAATATAACAAGGCTATGAAAGCAATCCATAATACATATGTATAGTATATCTTAATATAAAAATTCAAATATTTATATACGTATATATGTACATATATAATATATCGGCATCCCGACAAAGACGCCCATGACAATGCTGCGACGACAATACCGAGAACGAAAATGCCGCGCCGAAATAGCCGAGCAGAACAAATATAAATTCCTATATATTAGACTAGTTGTTTTACCCGGCTTCGCTCAGTATTTATAATATAAACTGCTTAAACATGGCGAATCTAATAGTAAATATTCATTTGTTTTTTTTTATTAAATTTATTTGAATCGAAAAAAAAATCGACACATCATCAGAGAAATTTTGATTTGTTTACGAAGTTCCCAACCAATGTTTCTCCAGAATCCGGCGGCCCCCCGCCGCCGTCCCCCGTTCCCCGTCCCCATGTCATCATAGAAATTTTGACTTGTTTACGAATCCCAACCAAAGTTACTTATTAAATTTAATTTCCCATAAAAATTAAAGCATACTCATTAGTAGACATCAGGACCACGTGAGCGCAACATTAAAAAAAAAGTTTTTTCAAGATACTAATTCGGACCTTCATACTTTTCACCAGGGATATGGAGCGGAGCGCGGAGCAAGAGCGCAGAACAGGAGCGCAGAGCAGTGGAGCAACGAGTTTTTGCTCGGAGCAGGAGCGTTGCCGGAGCACGGACATTTTTTTTGCTACACTGCTCCGATATTTATTTTTACTTTATCTACATATGTTTTATTTGAATTTCATTCAAAATTTATAAATTAGGTGAATGCGTTTTTACTAACCTCCTTTACGTTTTTTTTATTTATTTTTCAATTTATATTCAATTTAATATTTTATGGACACGGGACAACAAAAATTCTATGAATTACCGGGAATGTCTGTCCCGGGTCGACCCGGGTCAGAAACCCCAGTATGTATGTACATACATATATCATGATTGAATGAGAATAAATAACACTGCGCACGTACATTTTATTATTAGTTTGTAAATTTCATTTGAAGATATACGAGTACATACATATATCAATTAATATTCCATCACATTGAAGCTCAAAAACACGTGAAGGGTAGTATAATATTAGCAAGAACCTACACGATATTTAACATTATACTGTAATACGCCTATCAAAAGCTGATCCACGATTCAGAAGTGACGAGTCGTTAATTAATATACTCTCGGAATATTTATACGTATGTATATTCTATTGAAATATTGTTGAAAACGTCATGTATTATATAATCCCTGTTATAGATATATTACGTCACGTCACATTGAAATTTGAATATTAGGGTTTCTCTGCTTTTCCTGTATCGAAAATGATACATGTACATATGTACATATGTCGAGTGAATTTTATTTTATATTCTTCATATACATATGTAAATAAATTTATGATTCGAACTTATTTTTTGAGTTTCAATTAAATGACACTTACTTTGAAACCATCAAAATGTGCAAAATATACTCATCTCCAGGTGTGGAAAATTCAATAATTACTGTGAAAGTTTTTAAATGAAGATAGAGTGTCTACTTACGAGTTACACGCTACAGCATCCGATGAGATGATGGAGACTTGTCGTTCAAACTTTCCGTAGTTGATACGAAATCAATATCAAACTTTCCTCGTCCGAAAAAGTGACAGAACAAAACAAATGGTTTTCTAGTTGAGTGGTCGTGGATTCAAAACCTCAACCGAAGTCAAAATGTTTTCTCGATGATTACGAGACTCACAAGATTAAGATGGTTATAGAATCTCCAATTGGAATTTGCCAGTTTTTATCAATCAAAATTGAATTTTTGAGACGGCTCCATACAAATCTGACATTATTTATTATTATTTTTATTTTACATATATACCAGGAAGGCCTTACAGGTAAATCCCAATGCGCCTTCCTGGCCAATTACAAATACAAATGCAGCATTTTTTTTTTATTATAAGTCGTTGAATTGCGAGACACTGAAAAAACTCGCAAATTAACGAGACATCTATGAATTGTACATAAATTTTTATTGTACATCAATCAAATTTCAAATAATGGTGACATAGTAGGTAGGAAGGATTTTTAGCTAATTTTTTTTTCCGGGAACCGTTTCAACAATGAAATCAGAGAAAATTGGCAAACTCTGATAGGAAACGATCAACCTGGAGTCACAAGTCCAGGTCTGACCAACAGCATACTCTGAAAAATTCATTTTCATTCAGGGATTGAACCCGGCACCTTCTTGACGGTAAGCAGAAGCTTAATGTCCGAGCTATGCTGCTGGCTAATCATCCCCATGACATCCCCACTATTGTAACAATGCAATGCTAATATGTACAGTAGAATCTCGATTATCCGGACTTACAAAGTTGCAACAACCATCGGTTAGTTGCAATACAACCAATGAAATAATGATAGACGAAAATAATGAAGAAACAATTATCAGCTTCCACAAGAAATTTGGCAGTAGAGAATTTGAATTCTATAGATGTATCAAAAAAAAATCATGGAACGAAATCTTGAAAAGATCGTTAGTCAGTTTCAGTAGTGCGGCAGACAGTAATTTAGAAGATCACGAAAACAGCATCACCATTTTAATATGCACAGAATGTGACGAAAAAGATTAAGTTGCGATTTGACCGATTCTGTATTCCAAATTTTGAATGAATTATGGAAAACAGGCAGAACTTTTTGACAAGTAATAGAAATGATAAATTTCATACATCTACATATAATATATACATACATATATAAAACTGAATATCTGTCCGTGTGTCTCGTATAGACTCCTAAACCACTGAACCGATTACGATGGAACTTTCAGGATTTGTTGTATGCATGTCCGGAAAGATAACTGTGAAAAAAAAATCACCCAAAAACGGGAATGAGTGTCATTGCAACGCAATAATTTCAAATGTATTCGCTGCCTGCGTTTTTCCGACAAATGGGAACGGGAACGGGAACGAGAACGGGAACGGGAACGGGAACGAAAACGAGATCGGAAATTGCATGCGTTATTGTGGAATTTGCAACACATGCCGGGTTCAGCTAGTTAATTTATGTATATATTTTAATTTGTACCTCAACCGTAGGTAGAATTTTTACTTTAGAGAATCGGGGTATTCTATTTTTTTCTCAGAAACTGAAATTTCATATTGAGGAGTTTTAATTTAATTCCAAGTAATGTATAAAATTTAGTGACGTTCCGTCAACCGTAAGTGGCAGTTTACTCTTGTTCGATTTTTCTTCCACTATTTTTTCAACCCTTTAAATATATGTGCTCTTCACTAAAAAAATCCAGTATAATTTTTGTTTCAATGTAATAATGTACATAAAAATAAATAAAAAATCTAGTATACCGAAAATGAGATTTTTTCCTCTGATAATCAAAAGTGTTGTGACTACACGATTTGTTCCACACCACTAAACGTATCAAACTCAAAATGTATATTTGTATTTTTTATGTACACTAACTTAGAGTTGAAAAGTTTTTGGATAAAATTCGCAAACCCGAAGTTGTATTTTTTTTTAAAACAATATTTTATTATTTTATTTTGATCTTTTAAATAACTTCAACCTTCTCAATTATGCTTATAATATTTATGGTAATATTAAGTAATACAAATTTTTGAACAAAATCTGCCAAACGAAAGTTTCATTTTTGTCTTGTGTAAGTTTCCCTAAATAAGCGCTCAAGCTTGTATCGAAAATGCCCTCATAGCCAGTACGTGTGAATTTGTTTGTATGATTCACTATCGAATTTTGTTTTTAATACTTCTTATATTTCTCAAATACAAAGACGAAGTCATGGATTGGTCACATCCGAACTTTTACTTTATTTTGTACTAGCTGGACCCGGCATGCGTTGTAATGCCCCAATAACGCCTGAAATTCCCGTTCCCATTCCCGTTCCCGTTCCAGATTCCCGTTCCCGTTCCCATTTGTCGGAAAAACGCAGGCAGCGAACACATTTGAAATTATTCAATTATTTCGTTGCAATGCCACTCATTCCCGTTTTTCCCGTTTGCGTTCATGTTTTTGGCCGACTTTTTTCAGAGTAAGCTTCCCACCAAGAATTCATATAATAAATCTTGAAAGTTCCATCGTTCCATCGTACAATAACGCATGCAATTCCCGTTCCCGTTTCCGTTTCTCGATGCGTTTCGATAAGTGAATGTTTCAGTTTCAAATTAATACTTAAGAGGGCTGTACACCCGAAACCTTAATTTTTTTGCCGTTCCTTTCTTCGATATATATATTGAGTGCATGTATATATTGAAACCTTAATTTTGTTGCCGTTCCTTTCTTCGATATGTATATTGAGTGAATGTATATATTGAAACCTTAATTTTGTTGCCGTTCCTTTCTTCGATATATATATTGAGTGAATGCGACAATATATATCAATATTTATATTGAGTTTATGCGACAATTGCGCTTCGACCAGATAACAGGTATTTTAAATCGACAAAATCGAGGTTTCATATTCTCCAATTTTCCCCTCCGAAACTGGACCAATTTAAAAAAAAAATTCATCATCGGTATGAGAAAGACATTTTCTATACAACTGTGTGCTTAAGCACGCTGAACTCTTTTCGTGGGTGTAAAAAAGAAGCGATTTTATAGATGTTTGGCAAGTCCTAGCTCCTATAAAAAATAATTAATCAAAAAAATAAAAGCACAGATGCATGTCAATGGTGAATATCCATAGCATATTAAAAAATAATTTCTCTAGTGCCATAATTGAGGAAGGGAGAAGTATATTGCGTTTGTATGGACAAAGCGCTGGTCTCTAGTCCTCTTAATAATCAAATTAAATTATAGTAAAGTATAGGAAAGCATACATAAAGTATACGAACACATACAGATAAACATTGATTTATATACAATAGATATGTAGGATTGTTATGAGTGGTACGTAATGTCAGGTTGGTATGAGTAGTATGTAATGTAAATGTACGTTGGCAATGCGTGCGCGCAAGTTGGTTACCAACGTACCCATTTCCTTAAATACACACTGGCACTTCATACTTTCGCGTTGATAAAATCGTAATTACAAATATTATTATTAAGAGGTTTATTCCCTTTTTTTCACAGTAATCTTTCCGGACATGCATACAATAAATCCTGAAAGTTGCATCGTAATCGGTTCTTTGGTTTAGGAACCTATTCGAGACATATAGACAGACAGACAGACAAACATTCAATTTTATATATGTATATACATAGATACAATGAGGGTCATAGTTATTCTGTAAAGAAAATCTGCCACTGGCAAAATTGTAATATGTACGATAGATTGCATGCTTTGTGTATTCAGAAACATGAAAACTTTTTAGCATTCAGGCCAAACTGCAACTTTGTATGAGTCCATTTTACAAACTCAAAAGTTTCCAGAAGCGTATGTAATAGTTAGAAGCTCCTTCCTTTCAGTTCTTTATACGTTTGAAATCGTCAAATTTTTCACAAATTATCATGCATATGTATTTAAAATTTTCGTTTATATAATATATGACGAGGTTTTTATTTTGAATTATTAATTTTATTTTTTTCAAAAGATGATTGTGTTGAATTTCCTATATAAAATATTTGGAATAGTGGGTTTGGTCGCAAATTTTGCGGTTCGCTCCAGCCTGTTTTATGTTATTATACAAGCACATAGTTATAAAATGCAATAAATAAACCTGCGCATACATTAAGGCCTAAAGCGAGAAAAACACATTATTTTCGCAATCATAAGTTTCAGCTGAAAGTTTTCCGGGTAGGCGCCAGAAAGTTAAACAGTCGAAATAATGGGCGAAACGAAGTTGCTTGCTACACGTTTAATGGCTTTTTTTTGTTTTTACATAATAACTTATGACCCTTCGTCCTAATTTTTTATGAGATTCGTTCTCAGTGTACGCGTTATTTCATCGAGAAGAGTATTTCGTTAATTGAATTTGTATGTTAATATAAAAGGAGGACAACATCAGTCTTGAGACATAATCGTATGATATTAAACACATTTTGATTTAATTGCCTTCAATCTCTACGGTTGCTCTACAATTTTTTTTAATTATTTGCATACAAATTTCTTATGTATGTACTGTTCTCGTTCTCGTTCGACTCTCTAATTTTATTTTCTTTATTTTTATCATATATTTTCAATTCTCTCGGAAAGTATCTCTAAAGTTATTCAGTCTCGTGACTCACGTCAAGTATAGTCAATTTACTAGAATGAAACTTTTTCTATTATGTTTTATACAAACAGCGATCAAATGTATTCATAGCATTTTTCACATGTCTGCTTTGGAAATTTAATTAATTTAAATGAATATGAAGTTAAAAATATCATTAAAATTTTACTCCAAAGACACAATCGAAGTGAACTGAAATCCGCTTGAAAAAAATACGACACAACCAAACAAAGCACATGGGAAACAAAGCAAAAAGTTAGTGCTTTATTTATCGTCGCTGACGGATGTTAAAAAGTTACCGGACTTTTTTTACATTAAATTAGCATTAGAAGGCACGCTAATGGAACGGGCGTTTCTTTTTTAGACTTTTACGTTTTGTATATACATATGTACATATAATGTTAAATTTGTGTTTTAAAATATACATACATTGTATTTCTATTACGGATAAAGCTTAAGTTAAAGGTCTCCGTTTTCGTTCAAAACAGACCGCACACACACTGTATTTTGCAATCCTTTAACTTTCCATTTTATATGTTTTGCATATAAAGTTGGATAGCCGATAGCGTAATTTGTTAAGTCATATAAAATTTCCATACAACGAGCTATTGTTTGTATTGAGGGGTTGTTTTTTATGTGGTTGAATATACATAACAATAATGTTCATAACCTTAACGATTATTACGTCACATTGTCGAGCAGTTATGTAGGACGGATTAAATTTGATACCGGGCTCTACATTTTAGCATTTATGTGAAAATCCGTACGACTGAAAATACTACAATAAAAAGTAATCTTCTTTGCATGTAATGAATATATTCATAATTAATTAAAATTTTATATAAAACCACTTAAAACTCACAGCTGTAGTGTCAGCTAGGGTATGGTTGAGTTAAATTTTCATCCTTACTTCGGTCTTTGAATAAATTTTACTGATACACATTTCATGATCCTGCAATCAAATTTTCTGTTTATATGTACATATACATATATAGTATTCATTACAATTACAATTTTCATACAAGGGAGTCCATTAAATGGCCTAAACGAAGCTCGGAAATTTATCGGTAAATTATTAATTTTATTGGTAAATCAAAATATTCGTTGCATTTTATCACTTCCTCTCCTTTATTTTATCTTCTAGCAACACTGATCCGACGCAGTGCTTCAAGATCCAGGAGAAAAAATACTATAATGAAAATAATATTAGAAGTTATAGAACGGATTCCGATGACGATATTGCAATAGTTCCATCTACGATTAAATGCATGCTAACAGTAAAAGAAAGACTTCATATAGCTTTAAGAAATAGAGTTGAAGTCAATTTGAGAAAGGACCCTAATCAGTAGAGACAAAAAAATAAATTGTGAGAACTGGCTTACCTCGATAAAATAAACGAATTTTTGTTGTTAATCCACAAGAATAGTCGAAATATGATTTTCTAAGTGGAATTTTATTTAATTATCATATAAATTCAATTTAATATATTATTCCTATTAATTCAATTCAGATTCATGTAAATACGAGTAAATAATAGTATGAGTTTTTAGCTTGAAATTTTACCGATTTAAAATTCAGCACACTTCCAGTTAACCTTTTAAACGAAAAAAAAATAGTGTGGCCATAACACTATCCCAATAAATATGTTTCAATATAAAATAGTATTAGCAGTGGGAAAAAATCCCAAGTGAAAATCCGTACTTTTGACTTTTGATTTGAACTTGGACGACTACTTAGAGAGATTTGAAAGCTGAAAAGTACTACAAATGAAAGATAAAATACCCGACTATAGATTCCAATATTCATTTTGAACAGGAAATTGACAGATTTTGATACATCGACCAAAAATCGCGCGATTTAAAAAACACATATCTCCGAACCTCGAGCCAATCAACTTTTTTTATAACCAGATTCGTGTTCACTGGGCATATATCTATAAGAAAAGTCATATCTCGTCTCTGAACCAAAAAAATCATTAGTCGAATAGTGTTATAGGGGATAGCAAATGGATATAATGGAATAGTTTTCTGATGAATTGAGAAAAAAATGAAAGTATTAAAATATAAATAACAATATTATTGTATAAATATTTTGAGTCTATTATCAACTGTACCGCAATTTACGAACCCAAAGCTCTACCCACGTAGATATTCTTAGAATGATTCGATGAATTCTGTAGACGGATTTTTCCCAATACGATATTTCCGGGTACTGATTTATCCAGGCATAGACTTTTCCAAGCATTGCTATTTCCGTATAAGAAAATATCATCATAAACGTATCACCTAAATACTTTTGCGTAGTGAAATTTCATAACATTTTCTTACAAAGGGAATTATTCTTATCCCGTCCATTCGTTATCGTTTGTCTCGAACCATACAAACGAACTTACGTTCTTTCATCATTTACAATAGCTTCAACAACCTGTGTCGGTATACGAAAGAGAAGAGGTCCTCTTTCCGAAATTTACAACACAGGTTTAAGCGTTAAAATGATAACGGAAAATCGGTTCGCCAATCTTAGTGAATACTCCACGGTTACACCTGTTTGCTTTGTGA
Organism: Arctopsyche grandis; assembly: GCF_051622035.1. Taxonomy (NCBI): domain Eukaryota; kingdom Metazoa; phylum Arthropoda; class Insecta; order Trichoptera; family Hydropsychidae; genus Arctopsyche; species Arctopsyche grandis. Next base: position 28,639,065 of record NC_135355.1, read on the forward strand.
CCCTGTGTCGCATAAACCTCGGGGTTTTTCTCCACCCCACTATACAACGACCCAAAGTTGGAATTTTTCCCATTAAAAATTGTCTACGAACCTTTCAAGAAGATACTGCGCTTTAAATTTCAGCGTATTTCGGTTTATCCACCGACTAACGGTGCAATATTCGCAATAGATGCCGTATATGTATGTATGTATATTCTCCTTAAGTGCAATGTTGCCTTATAACTGTCGATCTAACAATTCAATATCTATTTTTATAGCTTTGATTTGAAAATATCAAAACATGAGTCTTCCCATTGAAATTTATATCATAATATGTTAGTTATCGAACAAACATACATATGTATGTACGATTAGGTGGAATGTTATTTGAATACATTTCGTGTCTTTATTTAGAAATCATATTGTTTATAAAAAAGTCTCTAAATAAGAGGTATCAAAGTCGATTAATCTTAAGGTAATTTTTTTTTAAATATCTTTAACATACCAAATTAATCATTCACTGATATGGTTTTTCTCCCAAAAAATAATTAATTTTGAAAAATAAAAAATGTGATAACCATTTAGGAATAAATATATATTTTCGTAAAAATATTACAGACGTTTATTATTATAATAAAAATGGCAGACATTTATTCTTAAATTCAAAAAAAATACAGCTATTATTATAATCAAAAATAAAGTAAAAAAAGAATTTCCATTTAATTATTTTATGTGAAATAATAAAAAAATCTTTGGAAATGATATATATATTTATATAAGGAACGTCGATTGACAACAATTCTTTGTAATTGAGATGAATTCTTACAACCAATTTAAAAGAAACGGCGCGTGTTTAAAAGCAAACAGACGAAATTGTCATTTTTTCTTTAAAAAACGTGTATCATACTCTATACAAAGAAATAAATTTAAATATTTCAAATGTTCTTACAGAATCTTATTTATAGTTATATTATAATATAATTTTTATATTTCATTCATATGATGAACGGAATATGCCATACTTACAAATGGGAATAATTGCGGAAAATGTCGCTTTTGATTCACGTCACATTTTTTCCTTGGAAAATCAATGTTACACGCAATTCAATGGAAAAAATAACTAAAGCACGCTATTAACATCTCAAATTAGTACAAATAGAAAAAGCTTCGTATGGATCAATGGAGACGACGATCAAAGGAAATTGAGCACTTTGACTAAGTCAGGTCAACAGTCTATCCACGTGTTGCTAATGATTCCAATCGCGACAAAAGCATCGAATAAAAACAAAAAGCAATGCAGGAAATTCGGCGTTTTGTTTTGTTCAGTGTTATTATAATATTTTGCGACCGAAATCGCTTACGGGTTACGGTCGTAAATTGCCACTAGACAGAGAAAATGTTCATTGAAATTTCCCTGCAGTGTTTTTGCGGTCTAAAGTGCGGTATAAATATCATATGAGAGCGTACATTAACTTATTTATTTCCCGGTATGGTCGTTCAAGCCGCATTTGACCGAATGTGGATTAAGTTTTAGCTTATTACACAGATATAGCTGTAGAATCACATGAATTGAAACACTTCACTAGAATATGTGACAGAAATATACATAGAAAGAAACTACTGCGATTTATTACATATACATAATGTTTTCATTTACTTATTTGCATGATGTTATAATTTTTTTTTTTTTTTTTTTTAAATAAAAATTATCTTAAATTTTCATTCACACGACGAATACTAATGATTCTAGCAATGAAAGTTGTAACCAATTTGTTGAAAAGCTCATTAGACTGCGTAAATAAAACGAACTTTTCTCCAAGAAAAAGGGAAAACTCGTGGAGTGTGAAACTTTTTCAATTGATTGTGAACAAATGATTGTTAGCAATACACTTTATTTCAATTATTACTTTCAATTTACCAAATTAAACATTCTCAAAAACAATCCAGGATCAATTATATTCAAATCGTTATCATTTGTAGACAAACAGTTTTCCAATTGTTAAAATTATATGAAAGGATTCAAATCATCAAATCAAACTAGCAGCATAGATAAGTGGTTAGCATGTTTATTCCTTCTAACCGAGCGGTCACGGGTTCAATTCCTGTCCGGTGCTGCTGGCTATGTAACTACAGGTCGATCGTTTCCAATCAGAGTTTGCCAATTTATCAGATTTCCATTAAAACAGTTCCGACAAATTGGCAACCTTGACCTATATCTCGCAAATTTCGAGTTTCTCAGTATATCAAATTCACCTGGATGGCTTGTTGAGCAATCCTCAAAATCTTGCAGAATTGAGCAGATCAACCATGTCACTGTGGCTAATATGTAAATAAATAAAATAGCATATAAAAAAATAAAAATAGAAAATACAGTTTTAGTATATATACATACATATGTATGTACAATAAAATACATGTATCATATATGGTCATTTCCCGTAGTCTTGATTTTCTTTCTCATATTTGATTTTGCCTCCAAAAGCTAATAAAATTATCGACGGTTGGATAGTAATATTGAAACCGAATATAACAATATCATTTCATATATTTGAAACATTTTTGATAGACTACATACAGCCTTGGTTTTATCGATATCGGTTCGATTTATCGACGCGAATCCGGCACAAATGAAATTCCCATCACAATTCTCATCAAATAGCACTCCGCATCAAACACGCCACGAATATAATTCGAACGATCTCATCTTCGTCGAGTAAAATCGGATCGTTGCGTTGATTTCGATAGAAAGGCGGCAGCTTCGTCCTCATTAAAATCGAATAATATCAGACGACCGTATTCTTCATCTTCGAAAAAAAATGTTTAAATTAAATTAAATACGATACACGAAATTGCGTTTAATTTTAATGTGCTTTCGATGTCTTCCTTCTTTATTACTTTCATTTTTTTCGTGATAAAAAGCTTTCCATTATCGAAGACGGTGAGTAAAAAATGGATTCGGATTTGACGAGTGACCGCAAAATTGAATTTTCTCGCACTGGCGTCGCGATAATAAAATGTGACAATTTCGAAATATCATTAATAAGTACATATATCAATGGTAAATTTTATAAATATGCATTAGCTTTTATTTTAACTCACCCCGTCTGTTCTCACCAAGATCTCGTTTACTATGCCATTACGTATGCAGTCATCTCTTTCACAGACCGTCTGTTATCGGTGAACAGACGGTTTGAAAGTTTCGCAAATGAATTCACATTCACTTGCGAAACTTTAAAATGTACAATTCACTCGTCTCTCGACGCTCCGTGAGAACGGACGTGCCGAAGACGTACTCTCTGTGCGAGCGCTCATAATACAGCGATACGCCATACCGTCAAAAAACCCACACCTTTTAACATACACCACAAACACCCCCCACAAAACGAACACCAAACGAACACATGTTGGCACCATGCGAGGATCCAACCTGAAAAAGCGAATTAAGAAGACACTGATAACTACAACCGAAGCTCCTCAACCAGGCTGCTCTCAGACCGCTCAGATGGAGACCGAGTGGCAGTTTCCAAAACATACGGCAAAGAACGTGAAAGATGTTGCTCCTGAATTTAAAATTCAGGAGAAAAACAAATTTGAAGGGCTCTTGGAAGTTTCCGATGTCCCCAGAAGCGGTGAAAGAATCCCGCCCATCATCATGACAGCTACTGGCACTCACGGCAGCATGATCGAGTCGATCAAGAAGTTTATAAAAGACTTCACAATGACTTACATTGGTCAAAATAATGTCAAGATACAATGTAAAAGTCTTGAAGACTTTAAAAAACTTCGGGATGGATTGACACCAGACCGACAATTCCATACCTTTTCCAGGAAGGAGGAAAAGGAAATAAAAAGTGTCGTACGTGGCTTGCCGAAATTGCCGGAAGCTGATATTAAAGATGACATCATCAGACAGGGATTCCCTGTAACCAAAGTCATACAGATGAAGACGAAGGAGCCTAGGAGCAACGCCACCGAGCTATACTTGGTGTTCTTCGAGCCATCGGTATCGGCAAAGAAGATTAAAGAAATCCGGTACATCTGTTACACAAAGGTCAGTGTCGTTAAATATACTAGTAAATCACAAAATATTACTCAATGTTTCAGATGCCAAGAATATGGACACGCTGCGAAAAACTGCAATCGGCAGGCCAAGTGCGTCAAATGTGCCGGCACTCACCTCACCGCACAATGCAATCAAGGAATAGTTACCCCTGCTGTCTGCTCAGGCTGTTCAGGATCTCACCCCGCTAACTTCAAAGACTGTCCAAAAAGACAGAGCTATCTGAAAATGCTGGAATCGAGGAAGAATCGAGCATCAATTGTCAAAGCCAACCCTTGGAAACTCCCAGTGGCGCAGCCACAAAATATCCCGGTCGTTAACGATCATAACTTCCCAAAGCTACCGACCATTAAAACTCCTTCACCAAATATCCCAAATATCCCTAAAAAACCCCACCAACCAACCAATCCCAACATTCAACCAACAACAGACCTAACTTCCATGGCGTCTATGACGAAGATGTTGAAGATCCTCCAGGAGATTCGTGCCAAGGCCAGCGGTTGCACCGACAAACTAGAGCTGGCACTCATGCTTGTCGAATATCTCGATGTCTTTGATTAACGGGAGGCGACTGAACATTCTAGCTTGGAATGCTCGTGGACTTAAGAATAAGATTGACGAACTAGAGTCGGCGATCGGTGAGTACTGTGTTGACATAGTTTTAATCTCCGAGACCTTCTTAAAACCTCATATCCGTATTAACCTACCTAACTTTAACTGCTATCGCGAAGACCGAGAACAGCATGGAGGGGGAGTTGCCATTTTTATAAAATCGTCAATTAAACATTGTCGCGTAATAACCCCGCCACTAAAAAATTTAGAACTAACCGCCATCGAACTAACAATTAACAACACCCGTCACATAGTAGCATCCGCTTACAATCCTCCCCAAAAACGATTATTGGCATCCGATCTTAACAAAATATTTAACATTGGTAGTTCGGTAGTGGTAGCTGGTGACTTTAATGCCAAACATCCGTTATGGAGTTGCGTAAACACTGACCAACAAGGCACAACTCTTTTTAAATACATTCAACTAACAGATACAATCTTACTTCATCCGGATACATACACACACTATCCCACAAATAACTCACAACCATCCACACTAGATCTTGTCCTCGTCAAGAACTGCCCAAAAATATCGACACCAAATGCCCTTCAAACCCTGTCGTCTGATCATCTCCCGATAATCTTCTCAATCGACGGGAAACCCGAGGAAATCATCAAGCATAGTTGGGATTACGGGAGAGCTAACTGGCGAGAGTTCAAGTCGTACATAAATGACCAAACCATTCTAACTTCTACCACACTCACAAACAAAACCGAAATCGACAGCTCCATAATACACCTAACGGAATCAATAACTCGATCCAAACACCTTCACATACCTAAGACACAATACATTGAACACAAATTAGAGATAACTGACTTTGTTGCAAATCTAATTAAAAGTAAAAATAAACTCCGTAAAATTTGGCAAACATCAAAAAATCCAGCATTGAAAACATTAATTAATAAGCTCACATATCAAATTAAAATTAGAATCAAAGAAATCAAAAATGAAGCTTGGTCTAAAAAATTAGAAAAATTGAGCTCAGTTGATGGCTCTCTATGGAAATTAGCTAAAGCGATTCGCAGGACAAAAAACTCGATTCCTCCATTAGATGATGCAGGAATCTCAGTGACGCGTGATTGCGACAAAGCAGAACTATTATCAAAATCCTTCCAAAAACATCACACACTCACACAACATTACAATCACATACCAACGCATAATAAAGTCAACCGGTCCATTAAAATCATCACAAAAGCTCCCACTAACAGTACTAAAAATATAAAATTGGTGCATCCGTGTGAAATCCAAAATATAATACGTAATTTAAAAAATAAAAAGGCACCTGGGCGAGATTCAATAGATAACATCACAATCAAACAACTTCCATTTAAAGCTTTAGTCTCACTATCTAAAATATTCAACGCATGTTTACTCACCGGGTATTTCCCAGAATACTGGAAAACAGCCAACGTAATTCCCATACTTAAGCCCGATAAAAGCTCAAAAAACCCGGCCAATTATCGACCCATTAGCTTACTTTGCACGCTTTCAAAAATTCTGGAAAAAATAATCTACACACGTTTACTTAAAGTCGTAAATAAGAAATTAATAAATGAACAATTTGGATTTCGCACTGGACATTCCACGACCCAACAACTAACAAGACTAACTGAACACGTGACGAAGAACTTTAATATGAAGAGAAGTACCGGAATGGTATGTCTCGACATAGAAAAGGCCTTCGACACGGTTTGGCACGATGGACTCATTCATAAGCTCCTTATTAACAAAATACCAAACTACCTAATTCTCATCATCAAATCGTACTTAACTCGTAGAAAGCTAGTGGTTAGCGTAAATAATGAATTATCGTCTCCAAAAATAATCGCAGCTGGCGTTCCGCAGGGGAGCTTGCTTGGCCCACTCTTGTTCTCCATATATATAAATGACATACCTATTCTAAAAAACTGTCACATAGCCCTATATGCAGATGATACAGCTTGCTTCACAAGTAGCAAAAAACCAGACACTATTCTTAAAAATCTTGAATTTGCAATTAAAACAATGACTGAACACTTCACTAAGTGGAAAATTCAAATTAATCAAACCAAAACAGACGCCATATTCTTTAGTGTTAGAAAACATAAGCCAAGTTCACATCTGAAAATCCCCTCTGGAGAAAGTCTGAAATGGCAGTCAGTAATAAAATATTTAGGAGTAACGTTTGATAAAAGAATGAGATGGGCACCTCACATTGAGGCAGCGAAATGCAAGGCGATGCGGGGTATATCCTCAATATATCCAATATTTAATCGCCATAGTTCTTTATCAACGCTAAATAAAATAAAATTATATCGCGCGCTCATATTACCATTATTAACCTATGCTTCACCTGTATGGAATAACGCCTCGAATACTAACCTTTCCAAGCTCCAAGTAATACAAAATAAATCCCTTTACAAAATAATTTATAATACACCCATATATACTAACCTGAAAAAACTGCATGCTATATATAATATTCCGTTTGTTACAGACATTACTAACAAACTAACCAGTAGATTCTATGAAAGAATCACTAATAACCATACTAACACACTTGTGAAGAGTCTCGGTGATTACAATTAAATGTCTATACCCTTCAGGTATAAACACAGATTACCTAAACACAATCTGCTTTAGGTCATCGACTTTAGATAGTCTTTAATTAATATTATGAATTAGATGTATTATGAACATAAGGATTATATATTGGTTTTTGAGCTATTTTTCCTATTATGCTGTAGATTAACATTAGAATAATATAATACTATGATTACTAACCAAATTAAATTAAAATTGTAAAATAGAAAATGATCAGTAGATCAGTAGCTATTAAAATAGATATAAGATGTATTGTGAACATAATTTCGTAATAATAAAAAGCATTTAAAAATCAAATCAAATCAAAAAAATGTACAATTATAAGTTTCTTGAATTTTAAAATCTGTGGAATCTCATACTTGATAAATGAAATAAGGTAAAATTGTACTTCAGCAGAAAGAACAGGATATTTAAAAATCAACGTTATTAATTCAGTGCTCGATAATCAGTAACTTTTACATAAACGAGAAAATAGTTTATGTAAAAGTTACTGAACATTGCACTAAATTGAATTATAAAAAATATCTAAGTACAATACTATAAAAAATATATAACAATATAAATTGAATTAGCAAGTAATATAAATTTTGATAATAGATTAACAGACTTTGCTAACGCCAAATTCACGGAAAATTCGTCTTTAGTTTTTTGTATCTGTAATAATTTAGTTAAGTTGTTAAAAATGTTATTGGTTACCGATCAAGAGAACTATATGGTTTTAGATAAAGAAAGAATTATTTGAAACAACCATTTATAAAAATTAAAATAAATGATAAATAAACAACAAAAAAATAAAAATCATGAAATTTTAATTGTGTTTTAAGTGCACTGAATCCTTTTATAATATGATGTTTATTGCAAAATTGGCAATGTGGGAAACTTATAAGAAAAATAATAACTGGTTTTTTTTTTGTAATTTTATTAAACATATGTTTAATTTAAATATTTCAATAAATGAGTATTTTTTAAATAAAATAATTTTTTTTAAATGTAATGAAAATAAATTAAAGGGGCGCCAAAAGCATCGCTACGCCTCTGATTATATACATAAAAACAGGCGGGAAACTTAACCAAAAAAAAAAATTGTAAGTCGACATTTTTGGCGTGTTTGACCTTATTTTGGACATTTTGTTGCGAGCGATTGTGTATAAAACTAATACTTAAAGGATATTTTTGGCTACCGGAGATAAGTTTCTCACTTATTATTATTATGATTGTTTACTAATAATGTATATTTGGAAACATTTTTGTCATTTATAACAACGTGCTTTCTGGGGGCACAATGGGTGGAATACGATGGGCCAGGGGCCCATTGTGCCCCATTTTTGAATAATCATTTTTTTTCTATGAGGGAATTTTAAACAAATTTTAGAATGCCAGGAGTATATTTTGTATCTGGAGATATTTAATAAAATAAATACACGCGAACAAGGCGGACAGCCAATCAGCGTGAAGTGATCCACGTAGAGTAAATTATTATATTTTTTGACCAATTAGAGCAACGACAATACATCCTGACCAATGGGTGCATTTTAAGCATCCGCTATCCGCTATAATATATGCCGATATCGTACATGCGTGTTTATTTAATAATAATAATATGTAGACGCGTAATAATAGATATATAATACATGCCTGTTTTAATTCCGATTCCAGATCCCTGTTTCAGTTCCGATTCCCGATTTCAGCTACAATTCCGATTCCCGATACCTGTTTCAATTCCAATTCCCGGTTTCAGTTTCGATTCCCGATTTCTGATTTAGATTAATTATTATTATATGTATTGTAACTTTATTTTAAATCATGTATCAATTTGTTTCCGAAACAAATTGATCTATTATTCAACTCTTATACTTTCAATTATTCTAAGACATACTTTACTATTATTCAACTCTTCAAGGATTGTTTCAAGGATTTATGTACAAAATTAATTTTTCATCAGATGAGCTTAATTCAGCTTAATTTTTCATCAGATTGCCCGGTAAAAGCTTTAGAATATTCTGCTCGTTGTAACAGAATATTTAATATTACATTTAATTATAAGCGAACTTTAATGTTTTCATCTGGTTAAAATTTTTCATATGAAATGTTTCACATTGAAAAAAATTCTTTCAGCAATAGAGTAGCACTTCCGTCACTCGAGCGGAAAAAAATCCGTCAACTTCATTTATATTTTGTTGGCACTGTAGCCAAATTTTAAGCATCTCATTCGATTTACAAACCAAAAAAATAAATAAATGAGGTCGTTACGATATATGTATGTACATGTACATGTATATTTTCGTTCAATTTTTCAGAACTACAAATTGGTCGATTTGTTGGTTATTCCGATCACATCTGACCAGATAATCGTAGTGAAAACGAAACATCAAAGCGTTCGTTTGTACATATACATACATATATGTATATGTATTTATAACGTGAAGACCCATTGCGTCCGTTTTGGTGAAATATAATCCTTTATAATCCTATTATATATATGTATGTAGTTTAAAATACATTTTACGATAGAATTACATGTACGGTGTTAAAGACGTTCTAAACTAAAAGGGATAATGACCCACGAGATTTGCGATTGGGGAGACAGATATCCTTTGTAAACATAACGTTGGTTGAACAATCACATTAAATTATAAAAGCCACACGTGTATAGGGGGGCATTAACAGGAAAGCTCATTATTGTATGATTATAAAATTTGGATCTAAAATCAAATGTTAACATAATATTTTATTAAATTCGTAATCAAGCATGTAAATATTTCAATTAGCGAATTTATACAAAATTTCATTTAACTCGAATACGAGATTAAATTGTTCGGTAAATAATTTGCTTAGCATATGAATTGCATCATTTCATCAATGTAAATATTTATGTTACTTGTGTATGCAGTATGAAGATTAAAATTTCCATGTATAATATTAACTCATCGAGATGTTTAAATTAACGATACAAACGAACATACGAACCTGCATTTGTTTAGCTAGAAACACAAACGAACATAAATATTCATATGCGATTGAAATTTACCAAATGTTGCATTCAACCTGGCATATTATATTGAAAATTATGCTATCCTCAATACAATGGGAAAATAAAGTTAGAGAAAAATTGAATATTTACCTAACGTAAGTACATTAATGTATTAACGAAAAATCTGTAAAATCCACCCCATAGACTCGGCGTGGAAGTTTAAATACAATTACTTATGTATTTAATTTTTTTATTAAATGGTTTTATTTTGCTCGACAGCCCCCGTCAGTGAGTGGAATTTTGACAATCAATTTTTGACCCACTTACACCCAGTCATTTTTCGCGAAATTTACCATACATACCTACGAATTTCAAATACCAATGAAATATACCATCAAATTTAATTGAACTTGCACAAAAAAGTCTCTTCATTGTCAACTAGTGCTAATATTATACATAAAAACCATGTGGATTAAATGGTATTTGTTTACTAAGGTTACCATATCAATCGATGAACATTCAGTATTTGCCCCATGAAAGAGTGTGAACATGTCATTTTTTCAATTTTCAAATAATCAACAATTCAGTGATATTAATTTATTCAATAATGAAAAATTTCATTGAACAAACGATTTGATTTAATTATCGCATATGCATAGTGTCAGAAAATTAACGGAAAATTTCGATCCATTTGTAGCATCGAATCCAAGTAACCAGGACTATGGGAGTAGATGTCAGAGTGCTAAGTTTTCGATTCAATTCAATTTTACATTTATTTATTTATATCTACAAGACGAGACTATCGTCAATGTAATATAATATTGTACATATAATATTAGATCCGAGAAGCAGTTTTTCTGTCTGTCTTTTTCTCATGTGTAGGCTAAACTAAGGATAGGATCGATATTTGATCGACACATATATTTGAAATCATTTATATGTATAATCGTATATACATATAGGTATATACATTACCTAAACACAATTAGTGTCTTAGTATCTTTGACTTTATATTAACCTAAAACAACTGCAGTTCCAAAGTAACGTTCCGTCAGCCGTAGATATTACTAAAAAAAAACTGGCTTTTAAAGTGTCTAGGTGATGACAACAAGATGTATATACCTTTCAAGTATAAACACAATTTGCTTTAGATTGTTGACACACGCTAAAGTATATTTATATATACATATATACTTATTTATATGTGTGTATAAAATGTACATATGAGCCATTATAATTGAAAGTGGCATAAGTCCACTTTTCCACATTTCGAGAAATATTTCGCAAAACATTAAATATAATGTTTTGCGTTTAATAATATTTTAAAATACTGGTGGCCTGCAATACGTTTATTCTGATTTTTCGAGATTTTGGACATATCGAATTAAAAGAAGTGATAAAAATTTGTGAATTAAATCAAATAGAAATAGTTGGAACTGAAAATTGGACTTCACTTTCAAATATAACCATGCACCCTTTTTTTTGATCTTTCGAATTAAGATCTTTCGATTTTCGATCTTTGCCTTCCGATATTTGCGTTTTCCGGCATTTCACATTCCGGCCCGCCACGGAGGCCGATAAAATACATACATGTATTTAGTACTCACTGTTGTAGAAACATTCGAAAATTATTCAATTCGTTGTATTGGCTGGTGAAATCACGAACCTATTTATTAACCTGGAAATAAAAGGTCTTATATAGGAAAATAAATGGTAACTATTACTTAATTTGACCTTTTTTAAATCGCAATCGGGATTTCATAATTGAGATCGGGAGTCAAGGATGCATTTTTTAAAGACTCCACAGCCCTGCAAATAACACCCGGCAGACTCACACTCAATTCGGGCTCAAATACAAATTGAAGGTTGCAATTGCAGTCATGCACGACATTTTCAAATTATAATATATGTATATATATATATATATATATATATATATATATATATATATATATATATATATATATATTTGTATCTATATACATGAATACGTTTGAGAAGTTCACCTGTATGGAAATGGCGGTGGGGGTAGCGTATATATATGGCCTGCGTGGAACAAGTGTCCGTCAGTGTGGCTGCGTTGCTCGCGTAGCGAACGTCTACTGTTCACTTAGGTTATATACGTATATATGTCTCTGTATATTTCTCTATAAACCCATGGTGTTGTAGATTCCGCTCGAGAGGCTTTGCAATCGTCCGGTTCGTCGGAAAGTTCGGAAAATGCGGGAAAGTTCGCCGTCGTTCAAGTTGGGCCGCACGCGTTCGTGAAATTGGACTACGATATAAAGTATGAAAAGTCAATTGGTTCTTTTCAGACCAGTCTATATGTAGTTGTGTTTTCATTTAGTATATAATGTGTTTAATTTTTGAGTTGAAAATGTGACGGTTGATGGTTTTTGACTCGTTCGTGTTTACTTTGGAAGTGGATACGTTCTATTCCGTTTCTTTTTTTTTCGTGTTTGGAATGAAAAAATGGGACATTTGGGAAATTTATCTAGATTTTATCTTTAGCTTTTATCTTTGAAGGAGCTTGAGTCATAAATGTCAAAAAGTAATTTTTGGTCGTTTTGAGTTAATTTAATCAAGTTTTGAAGTTGAAAAATCAGTGAAAAATTTTTATACGAAGGTTTTATGTGGGGTGATTTTATGCGAAAAAAATTGATGATGTTAACTTTGACTTAATAATAACGCACATTTTATATTTTTTAAATGAAATGATATTTCTTAAGACGTATTCAAATTTAAAATTGACTTTTTTCACATAAAATGTATTATTAGTTTTGAAATTTTAAAATTGTTCTGTTTTTGTTTCAGATATTTAAAATTATTCAAGAGAACTTTTCGTCGAGTGCTTAGTGAATTATAAAAAAAACACTGACAAATATACGCGAGTAAAAAGTTACACTCCGAATATTTCCCGCATTTCAACGGTGTTTGGCTGTTGCAGTTGCGAGTTGCAGAAAATTGAAATTGAAACGGGCGCTTTCCACAGAAGTTTCCCATATGAAATTAAAAGCTAACGACTGTCGGTGAGTACTATATTATTACGAGAAAAGAATATATGTATATATGTATGTATTTTACGGCCCGTTTTTTGCGTATCGCGTGATACCTTCAATTTATGTTCGGATGTGGAAAAACTAATAAGAGTTTTCCGGGTTTTTCGCTGTCGAATAAATTGAAGCTACCGATGAAAACCTGAAGTTTTGTAGAACGTAGGGTTCAACGACTCGTTTTTGGGTGCGTTCTTAATCCGTGCTAAATTACATACATCTAAATACTATCTTCAAAATGTCGGCACGTTTTTTTAAATTAAAATGGAAAAATATATTATTTCGAGTCATCAATTGTTCCACTTAGGTTCACGTCAATATTCTACCATTTTTCAAGAATTTTTCACCGGAAAATCTTTTCTTTCCTCGTAAATACTGATCATCACTATCGACCATTAGTCAGCGGCGGCAATAAATCGTATTAGGGTTATCATTGCCTTCCGAACACACCCATTTTCTCATTTCTCTAAAAAACGAAAATCATACTTACATACATATGTATGTATGTATATGTATGTATGTAGCATTTCCGAAAAAAACACACCATTTATATGCGCACAATGTTAATACAAATAAACAATTTTATCTGGTCAAATATGACGCGAAAAATGTAAAAAACAGAACATTGAAATATGAAACAACAGTTTTTGTTAAAATAAATTTACAAAATTACAAAACGTCTCGTAAATCATTTTTAGTCGTACAATTAGTATATTTTCGAATGTATAATAGCAATATTACTTTGCAGACATTGAAATTTAAAATATTAATATTTGAATTCTTCGTATTCCAATTACTTTAGATGATTATAATGACTTCGAATCTTAAAAACTTGGCATAATGAGTGGAAGAGTAACCCTAAAGTTTCACAAACACAATAGTAATTAACAGGCATTGTATATTTCATCTCGGCCAATATATCTATGTATATACCAAGTATTTGATTTAATCGACAATTAAATTAATCAATTGCTTATTGTTGTCGTAATTACTAGATTTTCTTTGACATAATTGAATAATAATCGAGAGTAATTGATCAGTCACAACAAAGACTAATTAACTTTGAACTCTTATATTTTTCTGATATTATAATATACGGGGTGTTATGAAGCAAAGCCTTAAAGGATTGATATATAATTTAGAACATGTTGAGCTACACCAGACAAAGTCTTATGGTTTATTTTTAATTACATTTTTAAAGATTTTTAGTAAAAATACCAAAATCTCACACACGGTATTTCTCGAAATATTGCGCAATATAAAGTCGTTTCATATTATATTTCGATTATGTATTAAATTACTCACACATATGTAAATATATGTTTCGGTTTTAAAAGCTTCATTATTTTGCTTTTATTTAATGCTAATTATAACAGAATTTTGAATGGAAAAAACCTCAATTAAATTTTGTATATATATATGTATATATATGTTTTATAATTCCTATGTTGTCAGAGAAAATCTTTCAACTTTTCAACGAACGTCATATACATACATATATGTAGTTATAGGTACATACAATGATAATAAAATTCCAGTATAAGGAACCGTGATAAACCGCCATTGTTGTTATTAAACATGAACCCATATCTTTCCCATATAGAAACGCGGTGAAAACTTTTCACATTTAACGTTTGTTTTATATTTATTTTGTAGTGTTCAAACGACAAAAGTGGCTCAAACGTGACGACAATTCGACACCGTAGTATGCGGGAAGCGAAATTTATGACCCACATAGCGTTTCAGATTTTATTCGAACCCATATCTGAGAGAGCCCAATGATTATCTGTCGGAAAAATTGAACCCGCTGAATAAATCTGGGATTCGAACGTATTAAATCAAGCTAAATTTGCGTCGGAGACTAATCCGTTTGGTGAATATTTGCGAAAATGCTGTCGATCTCCTTTAAATTTTATTCTAAAATATTTTTATGAATTTTTTAACTATATTTATACATACATGTATGTACATATGTACATATGTATATTGGACGCAAAATTCACTCTCATCCGAATTCAATTACGTTCTCTACAAAAACGTTGTTAATTCAAATACCAATATCGTACATATTACGATTTCTTAGAAAAATTTTCATTTAAAAATATGTATTTGATTTATTTTTATTTGAAAAATATAAATATTTTTAAAAATATTTTCATAAGTAGGGAAAATTGTTTATTCACTTGTGTTATTTTGCATGAAAAATAAAATTCTACATTTTATGAAATATCGAAAATATCAATAAATTTAATTGAAAATCCTCGATTTTAATTTTACGAAACAGATTTTAATTTTATTCCACTGTGATTTTAAATTTTACCATATTTTATTTACTAACATTATAATACTTTATTATATTTATATGTACATATGTAGTGTTGTAAGTCGAGAATATTCCAAGAATATTCTCCAAAAGATTATTCTCTTTTTTCTTGGTTATAAAACATCTCCAGATAGTTTATTCGCTTTTTAGATGATTCTAGGATTTCTAGAATGTTTGAATAATAATAGGACTTTCTAGAATGTTTGAGAGTATTTTGAGTGACATTTTTTCATTTTGACGACACTGGCGCACTACCACCATAAATGTTTTCCGCAAAATTTTCACAAGATTTGAAAGCTTATTAACTCTGGAAGCAATAAATTATACATATTTTATTGCTTTGGTGAATATATTCCAATTATTTGTTCCAACTTACTGATTTAATCATTCTTTTAAACTTAACACATACGATCGTAAAAATTTTCACGCATTTACACTCCATTAAATTTAGTTTAGTTTCGAGAAGGAATTTGACCTTTGTTAAAATCATCACTCTCTAAACTCAACAACCTCTGAAAATTCCCCTCCTGTTAACATTTCTAGAATATAAAAACACTACGATCATCCTCACATCGTCAGTGTTACCATCGCTCTCCCTACAAGGAAGATTACTACTAACCTCATCTTTACCGTTCACATGAATTTATCAATTTACTTTCATAGTTTTCGACGAAATTTTTTAAAACAAATTTTGTAGGAGTTTGGGTATTTTAATTAGTTATTTCACAGTGCGTACTTTTTAAACACATCACATAATATGAATTAGTAAATTTGTTATGTTTAGAAACGATAAAAATTAATAGTAAATAAACAATACGAGCTTACCATTAACACTAAAATGTCAGTTGGTTTTTTATTTTGTTTCCAGATCTATAAATAAATAAGTTGCTTTGAGTTTTTCTTCGAAATTGTTAAATCTTTTAACACAAACTTTATAATACGCGTAACATTTATGTAATGTTTCGCCAACTGCCAAAAAGTCACATTTGCTTACCCTCTCTCTGTACATATGAAATGCAAAATGTTAAAAATTATTATTAATTAGGGGTTTGCATTAGTTAATTAATTTTATTCGTGTCTTCCCTCATCTTACCATTCACATGAATTTATCCATTTTTTGAAATTGCAACTGAATAGTATAAAAGCCTTCCAGATGGTTAAAAAAGAATATTCTCGAAAATTCTCGGCTTAAAATTCTTCGAGTATTGTACAAAAAAATTATTACCGAGAGTATTCTCCAAAAAATTTTTCAACTCAATTCATACATACATACATATTTATAAATTGAGGTTCGCTATTAAAATTCGCCACAAGAAAGGCGACAAATTTATAGATAAATTTTGCACAAACAAAAAGAAATTTACATTTGAAGCGTGAAAAATCGAGGTTCATCCAATTATAAGAATTTCAGATTGTTATCATCATTTGAATTTCCGCACAACAGTTGCTTTCGATTGTGGGGCATCCATTTTATTTTTTTTTCTCATTTTCACCTCACATTTTTTCGTATTTCTTCCACAGAAAAGCACTCAACGTCACTCTATTGTTGTCATTTGCAAGGTTCTATTGTACAAATCATTGTTTTCACAATGCGAATCATGAATGTAGTAAGTACATACATATATAATAATTTATACGTATGTATAACTTCATCCCCGTACATATCAATTATATTTGATTTTTATTATATGCTAAGTATATTACCTAGTATTTTGGGATACAAAATCTTTCATTGCTTTTAAACGTATTTTATATATGTACATACATATCTAATATATAATTTCGAAAGAGACTTTGTATGTACATGTATGTATGTAAGTTTTGGTTCATAAAATCAAAATTTAATTTTCAATGACGAGTATATCGATTTCGCTTTCGATACCATTTTCAATTTCGATTTCGATTCCCTTTACAGTTCCGAATGCGGATTCTTTTTTCACATCCAGTTTCCGTTTCAGTTCCGGTTCCTGATCCCGATTCCTTTTTCAGTTCCGTCTGTCGATTCCTGTTTAGATCCAGATACCCGTTCTTTTTTCAGTTCCGGAACCGGATTCCTGTTTCACTTCCAGATTCAAATAAATTTAATGAAAAAACAAACAAATGTTTACTATTAGATTAGCCATGTTTCATAAATATTTACATATATGTACATATATACAAAAAATATTTCCAATTTATTAAATTGATGTATACAATTATATTTATTATAATTGTAGAATAAGTTAGACAATTACAAAATTAAACTTAAATATTTTCTCGCTATATAGAAATTTAGCGCATGTTGGAAAATATTATTGTCGCATTTGGAAGGCCTAATTGTATTCCACTTTTCACATAATTGCATTCAAATGCATTTAAAAATCGTCAATCGTCAAATTGTTTTTCGAATTCATACACAACGAAATAATTACATAGTTTGTGAGCAATTTCCTTTGATTACTATATTCGCATATGTCAGTTCAATCCAATCATCGCTTAAATTTGGACGGATTGAAATGTTCCTATTAATTTTCACTGATTGACATACGTATGTACATATGTAAGTTCGTCTACCGGTAAACCAGTAAATGGCTCAAATGAGCCCGTAAATTAATCTACATATCATTTATTACATGTTTGTAACATTAATGAAATATCTGACTATTAAAAAACTATTAACAAAAATCCCTCATTCAAATCCCTATGACAGAAGGACTGTTTTTCGTCATTTGTCGATGTTTTTAATTTGTTGGGTTTTGTCTGGAAACTATGTAGAAAAACGAATATGCCCATTTTTTTGAAACTTATTTTTTATATTTAAAATTAATGGAAATTTTCCGACTAATCGGTAAACAAAAATTATCGAACTACCAATAAATGGATTATGATGCTTAATTTGGATTCACTAATATATATCATTACTCCAATTCAATAACAATAACTAATCAACAATTTTGCTCTTGTTTTCCATTATAATTGTGTGTGATCACGATAGACGTATCACAAATTTACATTTTTTCTATAACTATTCCACTATTACTACATAAATCTAAACGCGGAAAGTTTAATGCGTTTTTTTCGTATATACAGTTGAATTTATGTTTGTACATTTACAATAATAATAATATTAACAATAATTATAATAATAATAGCTTTTATTAATCCATTGAATCAGTCATGATTTAAATGTATTTTAAATGAAAAAGAGATATTTGAATTCTTTTCACGTGTGTATGTATGTTCATATATTTGGAAGATTTTGAAAAAAAATACAAAATTGAATAAAACATGCCGATCATTATTATAAATTGACAAATGTAGAAGTTTGAATCAATCGGATCATTATTAATATCATTTCCATAACAAAATAAGCAGCATAGCTTGGTGTTTGCGTTAATGCTATCCACCAAGAGGTTGCCGGGTTCAATCCCATTAGTTGACCACGATTGAGAAGAATATATTCCAAGTATTATCTGAAGTTCTGCTAGTCGGACTTGGAGATTTATAGTTCCAAGTCGATCACTTGCTATCAGAGCTTGGACATTTATTTGATTGAAAAGTATCAAAAATTTGCAAAATTGCAAATTTGATGAGGAAACATTTGCTACCACTATTTCAAAAATGTATTATCTATAAATTTATACATATACAAGTTTAATAAGCATAGATGTCACTCAGGAGCAACCAGAATACGGCATCTTGGAAAAATATACAGATTGGGTCTATCGGCTATATCGCTTTCCTTAAAGTATAACTAAAAAAAAATCACAATATATGTATGTATTGTTCTGGAAGTGTTTTCATTAAATAGTAAAGTATTTTATTTTCCATTTTTGCGACATCTCTACCGCTTCAAGTACGTGTATCAACGTACCAACACGTGTATATATATGTGTATTTAATAATATGATATTAAAATCACTGACACGTGTATTACTCAGAGTGTGCGTGTTAAGTCTATAACATATGTATCTAATAATATTAGTTTCCTCCGAAACAGGTAGTGCCGTAGAAAGGGGGAAAACAAAAATGTCATCCCGGTAATAAATCAAATTGATAATTCTGTTACACGGCGACACTGAAAAACGTTGCAAAATGAGAACAATATATGTTTGTTCGTATCGTGGATCTCTCATCGCGTACGATAAAATATGAAGGTAGTGTATACAAAAAAATGAGAAAGTAATAAATAATACAGATCGCATTCATACATCAAAGCTTGTATAATAATAGGAATTAGTTCAAAATATCGCATGAAAATAAGGCGGGGCACATATCAAATGAACAAACAGACGTCATTTGAAACACAAACATCGCTATTTATAGCTACATACATATCGTATATAGAAAATAAAGATTGGCTTAATATTTTACATATTTATATATTTCCCTAGAGCTGCGGGACTTTCTGTATTTTTGTTTTGATGTTTTTTGCCTAATTTCAATCTTACTTTGTTATGTTTATTATTAGATTATTATATATTCAATTTTAAATTTACTACATCGATAAACACATACATACATTTATGATTTTTTCCCCTTTAGCTGTGTATATGACGACTATACCCTTTAATTCCCTTGACTGCGACCGTTTATAGGAAAAAACCCCTTGTAAATATTCGAGATGACCTTTTTATATACAATTTTTTTTCCCGGAAAAATACAGCGGGTCAGTAGAACAGAGTGGCCAAAATTTAGCCGTACAACTTATATCGGCCGCCATTTTGGTTTGGTTCAATTTCCATGATTCATGTTTTTTTAGTGTTTTAATTTGCATCAAGCTTTTTGAATATGTTAAACATGCAAATATATTTACATAACTCATA
This sequence comes from Arctopsyche grandis, assembly GCF_051622035.1. Lineage (NCBI taxonomy): Eukaryota > Metazoa > Arthropoda > Insecta > Trichoptera > Hydropsychidae > Arctopsyche > Arctopsyche grandis. Next base: position 28,659,458 of record NC_135355.1, read on the forward strand.
AATAGTCAAGGAATGTACATATATGTGCTTCATTATCCTTTTGAAACAAGTCGCAGCTACTTAATCTTACGTATCGAGCATACAATTTGAATTTCGAAACATAATAGGGGTTGACCAACAGATTCAATTCAGTGAATCTAAGCCGCCATTCTAAATAATGAGACCGTAAAAGTCTTTTACGAGTCACTCGTTCATACAAAGGTGTAACCTTTGGGAAATCGGTCGTAAAAATCTATTCCGTTTAACATACAGATCGATCCAATCGCTCTAAACCAACTTCAATATACACCGATATATAATGTATATAATAAAAACGAACGCGATGCATGTTTGTGGGTATGTACATATATGGTGGATGCGTCGACAAGTGCGGAGATTTCAAAAAAACAAATTTTAGAATGCCAGGAGTATACTTTATGTATAGGGATGAATAGGGATGTAGCGTGACAACCGATCGTAATGAGGAGACGTGGGGTAGTTGTGAAATGGCGGGGTGTGGAGCGTCTGACATGTGCTCCTGATATTGAGCGAGTTGGAACGGGTGGCGTCAGCGTCAAATGCGTGGGAGCGTACACACATACACACATCCACGAATACACTTTAATTCATCATTTCGACGCGAGCGAACGGCGGGCGATTAATGAGCGCTCGGCTTTTTACTATTAATACCTATTTTTACTATAAATTACCTTACACTATATTTATATTTAACTGTTACGGGGTCGAGAAGGAGATGGTGTACAAATATTATAGTCACAGTATTTTTTTATTAGATCTTCTTTAATTGTAGTAAGTATACACGAGATTAATGTACATAGTTTTTATTACACATTACTACATAGTTAGTAGTTTACTAGTTAGGCAGTTTAATCACAATTTACTAGTTACACTGTTCAATCGCAAGTTACTAGTTAGAGTGTTTGATCGCAAGTGACGGTTCGATCGCAAGTGATCTTCCATATGTTTTACATCAGTATATATTTAATAAACGTAACAATTTGGACCAATCATAGTTCGTGGGAAAATAATATTTTTAGGGGGAACTCGAGTTAAGTAAAACAATATCTTAAGACTTTAATACTTTGACCCTTGAGTGTATCGAGAAATGGTTTACACACAATTAGTTACACAATTAGCTACGCGGCTTTAAAAGGGTTTTTGAGGGAATACGATTCGAGTCGAGTCGTGTGAAAAATGCTGGTAAAACTATAAAATTAATTAAAGACAATATTTTTGCATATGTATCCCTTGAGGTCGGATACACAATTCGTCGTGCGGATTAAGAAGGGTTTTGATACTTGGGGGAAACATAATTTGTCACGCTGGTGGCGTGAGAATAAGAAATAAAGTTATTTAAAAACGATATTTTTAGTGTTAACATATGTGTTTTGAATGTATCGAGAAATGGTTGAGTAGATGCACAGAATTCGTCACGCAGATAGCATTGAGTCGTGAGAAAAATGCAACTAAAACAATAAAGATTTTGGAAGTCTCATAAATAACATTAAAGGAAAATATCAATTAAGCGTACGTTCAAAGAATCAAGATAACAAGCGGGAATAAAAAGTAATATAAGTACATACATAGGTTGTAAGATATTCACAACATAACATAACATATAACTTTTTTAAATTCGTGTATCAATTCCTTTCCAAGGCCACCAGTTTAAATCAACAGGCACAACACTAGTACGTATAAATTTAACATCGAGATGAATTTCGCGAATGCCGCATCTCACGATCTGCATACTACAATTTAACCGTTTCGTTAACGACCCGTCAATGCCACGTGACGTGCAGATGTCTCGTGCTCCCAAAATAATTCAATCAATTCAACGTAAATCGAATGGACAGCCTGTACAGTGTACTTTAGATGAGATAAGCGATTTTCCGTTGTGCAGTCGGGCGTGTTCAAATTTGGTTTAAGCATTGTCTACGTTAATCCCCTCCGCATTGCACTTTTCCGGTTAAATTTATAGAATTTTCTGCGATGCAGGCGAAGATTGCGAAGTTGGTGTGATCCCATTGTAAGAGTTATGGGAGTTTTCATCTGACCGGAAAATCCGACCGGATCGCCGGATGTCGGTCGCGAAAAGTCCGGAAGTCGTAGACGCTTTATGGCGCACCAGTTTCGATGTAAGTTTATAGCGGTGAAATATCAAATATATATACATTTATGTACATATTATGTTTTAGAGCTCTGAAAGTATAAATATTTGATGAAGACGATCTGAGCTTTATTTATCATATTGATGGAATGTTTTCCAATTGACATTGCATGTGGGAATACTGTCGTCTCGCGTTGAAACAACATACATACATATATAAAATGTTAGTTTATTTATATATACATGCATATATGTACATCCTTTATTTTTCATTACAGGTATTGATTTCATCAGACCCAAAAAAAAAAAACAATTTGTATGTGTTGAATTTATGGATATATTTTCTAGAACATAGAAATATAATAAATACAACGCATTAAAGAAGAATGTGATTATTTAAAAAAAAAATTTCCATAAATCAATACAATGGAATGCAAATCTAATTGTATTCGTTTTTGACATTTATTAATTTATCTAAACATACACACACACATATAATATATATATATATATATATATATATATATATATATATATACATATATATATATATATATATATATATATATATATATATATATATATATATATATATATATATATATATATATATATATATATATATATATTGATGGTTAATGGCTGTAAATAATAATGATAGTGATATGTTCGTAATTATTTTGTATACTTCTGTCATATTCGTCTCCATTAGTAAGATACAAATTATTAGAATCGTTACGATTCATCGACACTATTTCATTTGTCGAAAAGTTTTGTATACAATGTATATACAAAAATTAAATACCAATTTCATTTAAAATTTTTCACACAAGTTTCATTGCATTATAACAAACCTTGATCTTGAACAATTCAATCTTGAACAAAAACTATTCATGATATAAAATATATAAAAACAAATCATGCTTTTAATTTAAATTCATTTTTTTTACTTTTGCTTTCGTATAATATTGGAATCGTTCGTTAGTGATAAATATTTATTTTGGCAATTATTGTCGATTCCTATTTTTTCTGTCGTGCTCATTTTATTCTCCTTTATATTTCCTTTTCATTTTATTCCTTTTGAATCATAAATTTTCTTGTTGTCCTCCGATTTCCTTGCTTTTGATCATATTGATAAAAACATACACATGATTTTCCTCCATACACTCGTATGTATCAGATAATGAAATGAAATTTGTTTACATAGCTTATATGGTTTATGTATTTGTCATTTCAAGTCATTTCAAGAATATCTGAATAACACACAGATATTCAAATCGGCGAACATACATTTCCCAATTAATTAATAATTCTCAAATATTTATACAGCGTAAAATACCAATAGAAATCGCGCGTTGATCACGTCGCCAAAATTCTCGCTGTGCAAAATTAAAACGCTTATTCGCTTCTTCACAGCGGATTATTCGCACGAATAAATCATACGCCTCCACGATCGAAATGCAGAACGACTCGTTCGAGCTTTCAAAGTGTCAGACGTCGCCAACCCGGCGAAGATCACACGCCCAATTAATAACGTGTAAAATTAAAATATTTCCCAAATGGCTTGTCGAAGATTTATCGCGTGTTTTTGTCTTACATGTATTCGAGTTGAACGAACCCTTAGGCCACGTTCTCGTGCGGATCGTTGATGAATGTAATAAAAATGTTTGTATGGGGAATTATCGTCGCGATAGTTCGATGGCCGTCCGAATGCAAATGGTCTGAAACTGGAACATTTGTCAACGTCAACCCAGTTCGCTACGTTTTAAAGTGTTCGTGACGGTCGCGATTATTGCGAGAGACAAATGAGAAATGTGTTCGCTTTGAACCGCCCCGAGAAAAATGTATGTACATATAGCCGCATCGGAAAAATTGCGGCTTACTTACAATTTCCTTCTATCCACAGTATCAGATTTTCCGTCATGTCTGTATATTTGTACGCAAAGTTACGCTAAATTAATTTCGAATGTTGTTATGTCTGTATGTATTTAAGTGTGTTTATACATATATTATTTTCAGAATAACTGAATTCCTTACTTTATATAATACTAGCGTTTTACCCGTTGATATTTCAACGGGTGCTTTCGGAAAAATTAAATCGGAACCCGGAATCGAAACTGAAATCAGTATTGGGAATTGAAACTGAAATCGGAATCGGGAATTGGAACTGAAATCAGAACTGAGATTCGGAACTGAAATCGGAATCGAACTAAATTGTAAGGAAACAAAACGACCATTGTGAAGAAATCTGGAATTGCAGTAAGAATGGATTTTTTTTATTTATTCGTTCTAGATTATTTATATATTCTCAATAGAAAGGATTCCAAACAGTACTAAGAAATCCCACATGACTTCTTACAAATGAATTGAAAAGAAAGGCAGCAGTACTGTGGGATTTAAAGGGTTTGGATAGTTTAAAAATGAAACACAAATTCCTATTTGTCTTGCTTATTATCATATCAATATGAAAACGGAAAGATTACTTACTATAAAATAAAACGCCAAGGTCTCACACGATCAATACAGTAATTAAATAATATCGATGAAAAAATTAAACAATATAGTGGAGGTGAACCTAAAAATGTAACGTAGAAATACTTAATTTTGAGAAAAAATTGATTATGAAGGAAGTGGTTGTTGAAGGAGTCTTTTTGTACATATGTTTAGACAATCTTCAATGGAAGAGTTTTTTTATTAATTTTTCAAAAAATTATCGACAAATAACAGAAAATATGATTTCAAACTCTTTATCAATTTTCTAAAAGATGCTGTACTTTGTAGAGTGTGGTAGACTAATGATTGGAAAAAATATTTCCCAAATTGATCTTCGAATCCGAGATCTCTCAGTCGAGATCATTTACGTTAACCACAGTGTAATTCTGCTGGTTAAATTTTAATTATATAAAATCAGCCTTGGTTTTGAATTACAATTGAAGTATTAAGAAAATAATGTATGTAATAAATATAATTTTGTCAGGAAAACTGAAAAAATGATGCGTCTAATTCCAAAACTAATAACTGAATTTTTAACTAATCTGATTGCAAACATTGTGTTTTTGTTACGTTTTTACTTTTGATTGAATATGCTTACAAAAAACTATTTTAATGTATGCTATTTATAATTTGATAAAATAACAAGCAAATACGTGTAAAATGAAATCAAGTTTTTCAACGAATATACCCAGCCAATGAGTGATAAATAAAATATCAAATGTTCAAAATCGAAAATTGCTTTATTATTTCAAATAGAATATTTTTTTCTGTCATAGTGAAATAGTCAAAATTAATTAGTTTCCATTGATAGGTTTAATTAGTTTCAATTAATTAGTTTTAATTAATTAGTTTCCATTTCTTTAGAGAAAAATAAAGAAGAGATATTGAATTTATTTACGGTTGGCGAAATTGTTTTACCCACTCAAGAAAAGTTCGTAAATAATAATATAGAAAGTATAAAAGTAAAGGTGGATAATAGAAATTCTGGAACGGTACCCGAGAGAAAGTAAAATAGTGAAAGGAAGACCTCAAGTGGATGAAATTAGAAAAATGTTCGGTGTTAGATGGATATATGTATGTACATACATACATATGTAGTTGCGCAAATCAGAGATGAATGGAAACGTGTTATGCTGCGTACGGACCAAACCAACGACGATTTTGGTCCAACGTTTTAACCAGCAGGATAAAACCAGTAGCGTACAAAATATCGAAATAAAAATTAAATTTAAAAATTGAAATCAAATATCAAAATTAAAAATATTATTATTATATTAAAATTAAATTCAAATATCAAAATAAAATTATAATCAATATATTAAAATTAAAATAAAATATTGAAAGTTAAAACAGAACATGCCCAATTTAAATAAATTTTCGAGATTGACCTAAAATTAGATCATCAACAATCACATACAGGTAATCCTCGACTTTTGTTTGTCGAAGACGTTTTGACTTACGTAGATACGCACTAAGATCGAGAAAAAAATCAAAGAATTATTATTTTTACTTCCCCGTAATGCGCAGTTACTGAGAATATATCATGTGTTAGTATGGGTGACCGAGCGATGGTCTCAACCCGACACGTTGTCGGTTTATCAAACGAAATTTTTTTAGTCTTCAATTGTTTCTCTCGTCGAAATAAATCAATTAATTAAATCATTTCAGAGGTAAATTTTATCGGATAATGTCTTCAATTGTTTCTCTCGTCGAAATAAATCAAATAATTAAATCCATCTCAGAGGTAAAATTTATCGGATAATGTGTGATTATTAATTTTATTTCGACGAAAGAAAAAAAACCCTTTGACAAATCACCGACATTTTTTTTGTTAAATATTTCATCGACGGCGAAACACAGTACTGTATCGTGACGACTTATAAGAAACAATAACAACGTTTTTTTCGCTCGTAATTATAATATTTCTCTGGTTGTAATGCGTATCGTCGTAATTCAAAACATTGTTGTAATTCAAAACATCAACGATGATCTAATTTTAGCTCAATCTCGCTCGTTAGCCTAATTTTGATATTTAATTTCAATTTTTTAATTTAATTTTTATTTCGATATTTTGTACGCTACTGGTTTTAAAAGTTGGCCCAAAATCGTCGTTGGTTTGGTGCGTACGGACCATTAGAGAGACCTTCATCCAGCATTGGATGGTGAATGGCTATAAATGACTATTATGATAATAATGATACGTACATAATTAATTAAAATTTTAAATATTCAATATTTTCCTGAAATATGCGTATAATCAAATTACAAACCACAACTGAACAATTTATTAATGACATTTGACGTCATTGAGTATCAAACCACATATTAATTGTATATATGTATGTTTGTATATATTTATATAATTATACACAAATAATAATCAATAGGACTGTGACACCTGCATAATATTCATTGTGTGCAACAATTATCTCAATTCAGACATTCAAATAGCATTCACGTCAAAGTAAACATTTAAATAAATTTGACACGTGAAGAATTTTGAAAAATTTCATGAATATTTTCCAAACACATATATTGATTCTGTCGAAAATTTTTCACAGTAAATGATTAAATTTTTAAATAAACAAAATTGGCATTATATGGCATATTTTTTCGCGATGATTTTAAATGTATAAACATTATACAATATACATCTAAATATATTTATTCGATATAATATTATTAAATTATGAAATAAAATTCAATTGTTCGCTTCAGCGATTCCATTTTTCCCATTCGATATGGAAAAATTGAACGAACGAATGGGAAACGTTATATCTTATATTCAGTTTATTTTTAAAATATCATCGTTTACAAATACATACATTGGATTTTATATAATACTAGTGGCACGTGTGCACATAATTGTGCAATCGGTAGAATATTGCAATTTGTATCAACGGAATTAATAATTTATTAGTAATTTAAAGTTAAATTATTTTTTTTGAAAAAAAAAAATAGTATCCGGCCGATCATGTCAATGAAGTGATATACCGCGTCTCTTTCCACGATATACGATTCCAAGGGGAGAAAGAGAGACGGAGCGTGTTAGCGAACATTCACACGCCTTCACACGCACGAGGGCACGCGAGCACGCACGCACGCACGCAATAATGCATACATATATACATATTTTTAAACATATCACTGTTTGCATGTGCTCTTTATGGATTCAGCTATTTTTATTCATAACTGAATTTGTATATAATTTGATTTGCGTAGTTCGTTAGTCGTTTGCTAATTTATTCACCGGTGCGAAATGTACGCACAAACCGCACAATATTTCTAAAGGGGGGGGGGGGGGGCAAAAACTCGTTAAAACTAATCCGAACAACTTCCATCCCCAGTTTAAATAGACCGGTGTATATTTATATTTATACGTCCTTATAATCCAATAAATATATGGGACACGAGACCGTAAAGTTTCCCATAATAAATACTGACTGCGTGAATCGAATATTTTGTGAAACTTTCAATCGAGAGCTTTTTCAACTGTGATGATATTTTTAGTATGATTTATTGTTATTTCTATAGTAGACGATTATATGTAATTAAGAAGCCTATTGAGGTTCATTCGATTTATTATTTCTTAATAAATGTTATTTCATGTCACGTTGCAATCTTCAATAATTAAAATAAATTAGATTCTATATTTTTTTCAATCAAAAATGTACTGTAGCGCGAATGCTTTATGTCTGTCAAGTTCGAAAGCTCTCGACTGCGTTTTTTTTTTAAAAGCATTCCTTTCAATATTATTAATAGGCATATTTATGAAATGTGTACGTGCAAATTTTTAATATAAATAACCTGTCGTCATTTTGTTGAAATACAAAAATTAAATATTAAACATTACACGAGTCTTCAATCAGGCCAGAAAGACGTGTTTATGAAAGTGTTCCCTTTATTCCTAGTACAATAAGTATAATTCATAGAACATACATACATACTTACATACGTTTATATTGTATTGTATCCACGTTTTGTATTATATAGCAGTTTGAGGGGAAAAAACATGTTTTTTCGGATAATTTAATACATTCATGTCGTGCACTTTCAAAGTTGCCTCATTCTTTTACCATAATTGCGTCTTTGCGTATCAATCATATTTTATTGTTAGAGACTTATGAATTTTTCATTTATTACTTCGCCCACATACTCTTTATACCAGTGGTTTTCAAGTGCGGCTACAAGCAGAAGGATTTTACTGTAGCTGCCAGGCTATGAAAACCGCAAGATTGGGAAATTAACTATCCAGATGAAATCTGAAAGAAAGCTCGGAAAACTAATTTATTACAAGTTTTCTATTACCTTTACTCTGTTAGTTCTATGACAGTTTTTCCTGTCAATTTAATTTTGAACCACTCCACTCTTCATATCGCTTTGATATTTTACCGACATACGAGGGTTAGCTAACATTAATTAATGTCTGCGACATGAAGATAGAGGAGTTTTATTATTTAACCATTAAAAATTATTTCAAAATCTTGTGTCAGATCGAAGAGATGACGCCTAGCTATCGAAACGCGGCTCTCTACCGCCCCTTTACAACTTACTTTTTTTACCGTCATTTATTTTGTACATAAATAGTGTTGTGTAGGTTTTGGAAAGAAATTCATACTAATTTATGTATATATAGATAGCGTATATACATATATATGTAAAACTATAGTCAAGATTTCTTCGAGAAGTCAATCTTTAAATACATATATATGTATGCCAGCTCTACTACACATGTAACATTGTCGCTCAATCAGAAAATTTTTACATGTCGGGAGAAATCCTGGAAAAATCTAATTTTTAATGTAGTATTTTTCGTTTTTCTTTAAATGTGTTTTAAAAGTACGCACTGATATGAAATATTTATTACCCATTGGTATTCGAAACGCACTCTTATTTCAATTAGCTAGCAGCATAGCTAGCACCGAGAGGCCCCGGGTTCGATCTTTCGAACATAATTTTTCTGAGTATGCTGCTGGTCAGACCTGGCTCCAGGTCAATCGTTTCCTATCAGAGTTTGCCAATTTCTCTGATTTAATTGTCGAAACGGTTCCCGATTAAATTGGCTAAAAACCTTCCTACCTACTATGTCACCACTTTTTGAGTATGATTAATGTAAAATAAAAATGTATGTACAATTCATAGATGTCTCGTTCATTTGCGAGTTTTCAGTGTCTCGTAATTCAGCGACTTGTGTAATAAAAATACTGCATTGTTTGTAATTGGCCAGGAAGGCATATTTAAGTTTGCATGTGAGACCCTCCTGATATAAAATGTAAAAAGAAAAAAATGTACGAAAAAGTATTAATATCACAATACAGACTTTTTATGTCTATAATAAACCTTTTTTCGTGATTATTTCATTATTAATTCGAAATTCTTATACGGGCCCTCCGAAATAGAAAATATATACATAGGTATGTAGGTACATATATATGTAGTAAAGCAGGTCTGCTCGTGATAGGCACTCGAGAGTGTCTGATCTGCCGTCTGTACCTCATTTTAAAGGGCAGATTATCTGAACACGCACAAATTTCAAATCACACACAAGAAAACTATGGTGCGGCCACGGTCAAATTTCACTTTATAACCACTGCTCTGTACACACGCTCCGTATGTATGTACATACATATGTGTACGTATTTTCGTTTTGACTATAAAAAAAAGATTCTCGCAGAATTTAATAACACATAAATTGACCGTTACGTTGTATATCGCGTACCACGTATGAGCATTTGCATGAAAAAGTCGTTCTATTTCATTAAATGCTTAGTCCACAATTGATATTAATATTTTTACGAGGACATACATACGCTCATACACGTGCCGAACATGTTCCTCTTAATTTTTATATCATACATGTGCGTTACCAAGCACTTGCTTTACAGTCCAGATATGTATTATATACATATATACTTTTATTGGAATGTCGTGGTATTTTACGGATGGACGTTATGGGTTTTATATAGGGATGTAATGCGCTATATAAAATGCTCTTCTTCGAAATTATTCTATGGGGTGAAAAGAATGGTACAAATTTTTTCGCACATTATCAAATGAGGCATCGCGTTAATCGGTTTTGTTTCGAGATTTATGATCCGTAGGACGCGGCGAGCGAAAGGGTTAAATCGGATCAGATTTGGCTCGTTGAACAATATTTGGACGCGTTAAGGCGCGAATTGCGTGGCAGGCGAAACTAAATGGTGCGAAAAATTGGCCTCAAATTGGCGCTTTTGTTTTTCGAATTTAACCGAAAAGATCGCAAAACTACATAAAGAAGAAAGTTTGTCGGTTTATTTATAAAAATCAGCTTGATTAATCTACGCCGAGTTTTGCCCGCGTATCGTTGATAGTTTTAGCTTGGAGATATTTTGTCTTGTAATGTGAGTCAATTAAGTCAGCATTTTTCAACCCGTGTTCTGCAAATGGTTTTGAAAGGTTTATCGAATAATATCTTAATGCACTCGTCTGTCAGACACAGAAAACATGAAAATATTGTTTACGAGGTGAAATAAGATTGTTTTTAACTGAACATGCAACTGAATTGAATGATTGGATTGTAGACAAGAAATACAAAGCGTATCTCATGGATATTTTCCGTCCTTAAATAACTTAATATATCTCTTTGATATTTTCACAATATGATGAAACTGCGCGAAATTGAAATTCTGGGAATATTCCATTTTGAAAGGGCTTGATTTTGCAAATTTATATAATATTTTGGTGACCAAAAGAGTTGAATTTAATGAACATGTCAAAGATACAAATGTATATATTTGCTGCAGCATTAATCTTTGTGCCTTTTTTCTGATAATTTCCTGCTCAGCCAAAAAAACACTTAGCTTTCGTTCAACATCTTGTGATACCTCTCAATTGTTACCAAAAAATTAAGGGCAACTCAACGATCGGCTCGACATTAAAGAAAACAAGTTTTGAGACTGCTCTACATACAAATATATATGTTCATATGTATTACAAATATGCAGCAAAATAGAAACAGATTAGATATCGAAGAAGACATTCACAAATTTAAAAAATCTCAAGTCACTCTTTTTTTCATTTATTTATTTACATATATTTTACTATGACACCATTACGGGTTGCTCCTGAACGACACATATGGTATAAAACTTACACATATATAAATTTTAAATCATATTCAAATATGGTGACAATTTTATGAAGAAATCAGAATTTCAACAATGAAATCAAATAAATTAGCAAACTCTGTTAGGAAACGATCAACTTAGAGTCACAAATATCCAGGTCTGACTAGCAGCATTGCAGAAATACTCCGAATAAATTCTTTACAATCAAAGTCAACTCAAGGATTGAACCCGGGAACATCTGAGTGGTTAGAATTAACGCAATCACCGAGCTATGATGATGCAATGAATACATATGTAAATACCTATATGTATATGTACAATGAAAATTACTTTTTCATAAAATTTATCATATGTAAATCTACTAATTTATAGTAAATACATTGATCGTACTTTTCTCTATCGTATTATAAATAGAAAATTTCTGGAATTTGTTGTACATATGTATGAAATTATGTACATATGTATATACAGAAAAAATTGTCTTAATAAGCAATATGTATACATAAAGAAAAGTATATTTCATTTTCATGTTATACGCCCTCGTTATCTTATATTATAGATGAAAACAATATTGAATGGTGTGCGATCCTCTGCTGGCACTTTCTTCCGAATCGCTATTGATAGAAAAAATAATCACAGATTTTCATGACACATATTGTATTAAATCACTGCTATAGAAGCTATAACGCTCCTCAATGATAAATAAATACTGTTGAAGCGAAGAAAGCAAGATAAGGGTAGGAAAAAAATGCGATGACAAAATTGAAAGAATTATGACGGCGGGCGAAAGAAATATAATATAAATTCAATATTTTATTTTGCTATATATTTCGATACCGTTTTGTTTTCATCCGCTGATTTTTCACAGACAATCGAATGAAATGTCGAAAAATCGAATTTAATAATTTTAATGGAATTTAAATAGGTTGGGGAATGAAATCTATTAATAAAATTTTTAACAATAAAATTATTTAAATATAATCTTTCAATCAATAGAATATTGAAAGTTAATTGGAATGGTGTTTGATTTTATTTTCTGAAATAGCTCGATAGATTGTGAAAAGCAGTTTCGAAATTTCCTTTCTAATTTCAATTTAATAAAAAAAGATTAACTTATTAATAATGTAATAATGAAAAGTTTTATTGATAATGAAATTTATTTATAATGAAACAATAAAAATAATGAATTTCCCATAGATTTATTGATAATGAAATAGTAAAAATAATGAATTTTCAACCACTCTAAATATTATAAATGGGTTTATAATATTATATCGCCTCATATATAATATTATACATGTGTGTATATAAAGGTCGTCGCTATTTTATTTATCGTCATTAAAATACGATTCCCATATAAAATCTTATTTCATTTATAAAAAAATAAAAAAGTACACATGTTACAATAAAATTATAGCAGCAGTGAAATTATAATTTTTGACGGTTGGATGTTAGTGCGTGCCGATACAAATATATTCGCAGACAAAAACAAAAGCGGGTTGGTTTTATTTATTTATGTTTGGGTTAGGTAAAGTTAAGTTAGGGTTGGTTTTATTTCTTAAAGGTTAGGTTAGGTTAAGTTAGGGTTGGTTTTATTTATTAAAGATTAGGTTGTTAGAGTTGCGTGAATTACAAATTCACTGATATTGAGAAGTGATTTTTTAATTTTATTGTTATATCCGTACTCACTCCTTGAGTCAGTGAAATTATTATTTCACTGATAATAACAGTTTCACTGTAACATATATAATACTCATTATAAATTTGTTTGAAATCAATTTAAATCAAATGTATGTATAATAATAGGAACGCATCATGTTCATCGTGCCCAGCTAATGTAAACATAATTTTTAAATACAACTCAGTGAAATATTTATCTCTATAGAACATTTTTCATTATAAACAACTGTTAAATCGCAATAGAATTTAGCACAAATGACGCGCACTTTTCTCAAAAACATACTTGCATACATATGTATGTATGTACATACATACAGAAGTTTCATAGATCATTTTCATCTAGACAAATTGGAAAACTGGATCGTGTCGCTCGCCCATAATAGGCGAAGCGTGAAAGTAAACGGAAAGAAATACATAAATAAAATCACCCAAAATGGTATAGGACACTCATCGGGCATAATCGAGATGTCAATAGCACCCGAGTGACGTGACCTCCAATCTCCCAATATGATGAAAATTGACCTTTTGTACGCCATTTGGCGCACTTCATTCGCAAAAGTGAGATATTGGGGCGATAAGTCGGCGGCAAAACGATCCAGTATAAATATAATATCGGCTGGGATGGGCGCGGTGGGATAGTGATCTGAGAATGAAACACGAGAACTACTACGATCTCTTCATCATTCAACATCATCATTAGGCTGTGCTATTTCTTAATGCGTCCACTCAAGTAGCTCTAAGCGCTCACCACTCAAGTAGTGCAAGCATTCGGTTAATAGCTATTTCTGTCGCCTTTAAAATCACATAAAAATCCGAGATCATCTCTTACATGGAAATAATACTTATAAAGTTGAATAGAGCAAAAATTACACTTTGTAACAATGATGATTATTTGGCTTGGCGTCATATGTACACAGTCTATTCGCAGTATTGCGTCGAAGTTGTGCGAAAAAAGTACGAAATTCTGTATGAAGTTACGTAAATTACCCACAATAAACAAAACTTTTGTTAATTCCGAGGCAAACATGTGTACAAGAAAACGATGAATGAAATACAAATATTTGTAAAACAACTCTTATATTTTAATTTCCGTAGAAAACCTTTTTATCTACAGTGTGACCTTTTTACCTTTTGACCTTTTTATCTAACTTTTTATACCAGTACAACTCAAATCGGCAACCGCACGTAAACAGCAGTACGAAAAATGTTCATTAATACATTCTACATAATCAGCAACATATGTAGATCAGTGGTTAGCGTATAATGCTTTCAATTCAGTGATCACAGGTTTAATCCCCGATCCGATGCTGCTAGCCAGACCTTGGATATGTGACTCCAAGGTGGACCGTTTCCTATCAGAGTTGGTTAATGTAATTTGATTTAATTGGAAATAGTAACAACAAATTGGCAATACTGTTTTATTTCTCCCAAAATTTGATTGTACAGCATCTCATAATTCGTTGATACTTAAAAATACTATAAAAAAATGCCCATAGATGTATCTATGTAATTTGTAATATTTGATGATCGATGATTGTAATTTGCCTTGAATAATACTTATGTACAATGTAAAAAAAATGGTGTAACCGGTATAAATAAATTGTATATGGACACATTGTATATGTTCCGTAATATGTACGTGGCGTACTTAACAGCGGTAACCGACACAATTTATTCATATTATACACCAGTTTTTGTCCACTATGGAAATATTCACGCATGACGTGACGTTATAGTGGCGAATGCAATCGTACTAATGAAAATGCGCTTATGAATATTTTCAGAAAAGTCATAATGTGACAATATTGTTTCGACAATATCGTTGCCTTCTGTAATGTATGCATATGTAAGCCGATTTTGCCTTGTTCTCAACCAAAATATGTATGAACGTGCCGAAAACGTGCGGTGCTGTATAATATGAGTATAAGTAGTCTTTTCCGTGCAGTGCTGTGCCGAGCTGTTGACGTTACAGTGCTGGATAATATAAACGGACCTTTATATACACATATCATATGTTTGTTTTAATCAATTGGTGAATATCTATTTTGATCTCGCCATTTTTTTGGTGTTTGGTGTGAAAAATTCTCATACTAAAAAAGGTGGATTTGAAAACCTTTATTTTAATCTAATACTGACAATTTTCATTAAATACAAATATGTATAAAGAGACAAAGGAAACATTTCCAATATGCCGATTTCTCTTAACAAATGTTAATTTACTACTGGCTTCCGATTTTGGGTTTTGGGTATTAAAAATTTCATCCCGATTAATAATAGGGATAGCCCTAGTCTGTTTGATATAATCATTGAAACATAAATATGTATTATATTATAATAATAAAATATCTTATCACATTCAAGTATTATAGGTACATATTATATTATATATTAATATGCCTACATATATGCAACACCGAAAAATCAAATATAGCATACGCGAAATTATTCCTGATTTGTGACATGTTTGGAAATTAATTGCCAAACGGGCAAACAAATAATAATACAATTTGATACATTATTGCGGTGAATGAATTTTTGCAGAAAGTGATTATTCATATCATTTTTCCAGGCACAGATTGCATACATGTAGACCAGCGTTTCCCAACCTGTGGTACGCGTACCACTTGGTGGTACGCGGTTGATGGTTGGTGGTACGCGAAAATAAATCAGTAATGGCGGACATACAGGAATGAATGATTTATAATCATAAAAATATAAATATTTTTTATATCTAATATATAATTTTGAAAGAGACTTTGTAAGTTTGTATCTTTGTTTGGGAACTTCGAAAACAAAATAAAATTTCCATGACGACAATTCAATTGGTTGAATATTATATTTTTTTCGATTAAAATAAATTTAATAAAAAAAAAGAATATTTACGATTAGATTCACCATGTTTAAGCTGTTTTTATTACAAACACTGAGTGAAGCCGGGTAAAACAAATAGTAATTAATAGAAATTATCTTAATTAGTCATCGTTGACGTCAATATGTACAGTCGATTATCGAAAATCTAGTAATCGATACATTTTCCTCAGATCCGGCATGGATTTAGGAGTGCATTTTTAAATTTACCGCGTTCACGCTCCAATAAATAAATAACTTGAATTTGACACTTGAGACCAGTTCGACATATGATTAGAAAATTAGATATTTGGAATTCATGTATCGAAAATGATCAAACTGAAGTATTCGAAACTTTACATAATTTCTTATCTGAAAACAAGAGTCGTATATCTCGGGATATACGTGAAAAAATAATTGAATATTTAATAGGGCTCGTCTTTTACGCAGTGCTTCCCCAAACCTTTTAGAAACAATTTGATTTCAAACCCCTTTGTTAATGAACATTTTTGGACAGCTACCAAGGAAAAGAAGAACTTGATTGAACTTTCAAATTATAGCAATTAAAAACTGAATTCGAAATAAATAAGGTTATTAATTTTTGGCTAGGTATTAGTGAAGAATATAAACAGCTTTATGATATAGCGCTTAAATTTCTGTCGCCGTTTACTAGCACTGAACTGGTTGAGAGAGCTTTCTCTTCATATATTTTAGTAAGACAAATATAGAAATTGATTGAATCCAGCTCCAGACTTAAGGGTAAATCTCGCATCATTTGAACCAAATTAAAAAAAAACTAAGAACCAGGATCTCAATAAATTTATTTTGTAAGGAGATTTAATGAAAAGAAAACATATTATATGTACTTTATAATTTTGAGTTTTTATTAAAACAATCAATAATATTTTTACTATAAATATTAGAAGTATGATAAGATTTTAGATAAATATGTATATTAAACTTGAACATATTATAATTGACTGAATTGAATTCCATAAAATTTCTTACCAAAACAGATCTACATATTGCGTGTATCCTGTCTTCACATTCCTTACCATGCAATTACTATATATAATAATTAAATTTGCAAAAACAAATTTCATGAAATACAATCATTTTTATATGGTGGTACAATTTAGCGTTATGTACTACCAAGTGGTACGCGAGTCAAAAGAGGTTGGGAAACGCTGATGTAGACAATTTCGGATATACATACGAACAAATATACATATTTTCGGAATTAAAAATCAAATGCAGTGTTTAGGGTCGAATCATTGAATTTCTCATGATTGGACTTTTGAGAGACCCTATTCTATCAACGATGAAGATTTTTGTGTTGTTTTTGTTTATCTCTAGACCTCTTACTCTCTATTTCTATTCTACGAAGTAGTTCAGCCATTTCATCCTCATTTCTGGAATCCAGTCCACGAATCTTATATTAGAAAACTTTCTCCTGCCTATTGTTTGTTACCATTCCATCCGACCAGTACTCTTCTCATTATTAGACACCGGATAGTCACAGTGCTATCCAAAGTTCCATTGTTGTAAATCCTTTGTAAAAAAGGTTCAGCAAACCTTTAACAATGCATTTACAACCTTTGAACAATACGCGGCACTTTCTGGGTCCAGTGACTACTCATTATATATTCCCCATATATATTAAAAAGATTTTTCAATTGAAATGTTCCTGAATGAAACTCATGTATGATAAATTATACTATTATACAGACATATAATATACTAGTGGTTTTACCCGGCTTCGCTCAGTATTTTTAATATAAACCGCTTAAACATGACTAATCTAATAAATTTATTTGAATAGTTTTATTTTATTTAAATTTATTTGAATATTCATTTGTTCGATGACGTCACGGATTTTACGAACCAAAAAAACATACAAAGTCTTTTTCAAAACTATATTTTAGATTTACTAAAAATAACAAATACTCATTTTTTTCTAGCTCGTATGTTTTTATTAGTTTCAAATATCTTACTAGACAAATCGCGTAGTATCGGAATCCTGAAGATTACTTTTCGGCGATTTAATAAATATTTTAGGTTTTCCAGACGCATTAGAGACTAGACAAGACACTGAAAGAAAATTCCGCAAAGTGAAAAATGGGGTTGAACGAACGAGTGCGTCTCCTTTTTGACGTTCGGTTTCGTTTTGACTGATATGCACTCTTCGTCGAGACCAATTTTCATGCAATTTTATGCATTCCGCGCACGCTACATTGGCTCTGAAATGCACTTAATTATTTCTCGGAAAGTTTACCTTTGAAAAATACCCGCTTCAACCTTATCGCGCGATATTATAGTCAGTCTTCTGCTCGATATGCATACATACTCGATATGCATACAAGTTTTACGCATTGATGAATTTTATATGTACATATATTATATGTATGTATATGTATTTAGATTTTCTTGAGTGTGAAATTTTAACATAAATCAAATATTCAATTATTATAGACCACTGATGAAATCCTTTCATGGAGTCGAATTAATCGGCACATCCAGGGTTAAGAGGCTCGAAAAGTCCCCATTGGCCGAATCTAAATTGGGTCGTCCGGTGTAAATTGATTTTGAAGAGTCACATTTACATGATTTCAATAACTTATACATTTCTTTTTTCAGATAAAAATATGATGAATTCGTGAGCTTCTATTTGCACAGGGACGAAAGCGTCGGAAAAACGGTGAGCTTTACTTTATACTTTATTTTTTTATACATACATACATACATACATATAATTTAATTTACTATATTTACTATATAATATTCCAATTTAATTTTTAATGAGTTGGTTAGTGATTAAATTCCTCTAGCTTGATGTCGGAGACATAAGCTTACTTCAATGTTACTTTCAACGAGTATGTCGGTAAGATATCAAAGCGATCTGAAGAATAAAAGTGGTTCACAATTTTTCGACGGCAGAAATGTCATTGAACTAACAGAGTGAAGTTATCATAAAAAGCTTGCAAAAATTGTATACATAAATAAATTTATTTATTTTTATTTTTATTTTATTGAATCATGCACACTCGTCTAACAGATTGGTTCAACGCGACCAATGTGCTATACAGATTAAGAATTATTAATTACACTGTTCGACACAAAAAATGGTTCATATACGAGATATGACTTTTTTTTATAGATCTATGCCCAGTAAAAACGAATATTGTAATAAAAAATGTCGATTGGCTCGAGATTCGGAGATATATGTGTTTTTTTAAATCGTGCGATTTTTCTATATCTTGGTGTTGTTCGGTCGATGTCTCAAAATCTGTCAACTTTCTGTTCAAAATGAATATTGAAATCTATAGTCGGGTATTTTATCTTTCATTTTTAGTACTTTTTAGTTTTCAAATCTCTCTGTAGTCATCCAGTTCAAATCAAAAGTCAAAAGTACGTTTTTTCACTTGGGATTTTTTCCCACTGTTAATAATATTTTGTATTGAGTATTTTCTATTGAAACATGTTTATTGGGATAGTGTTCTGGCCACACTATTTTTTTTTTGTGTTGTGTACACCTTCCGATCTGGAAGACCTATCAAAAGGAACTGAAGTACGATACGAAAATCAAAAAAAGATTTTAAATTTTCATAATTTAAAAGCAATATATATGTATATATATATATATATATATATATATATATATATATATATATATATATATATATATATATATATATATATATATATATATATATATATATATTGATATACATATATAATTTTTTCCGTTTAACATTCTCAATTTAACCCGTTTCGACGAATTTTAAATCCGTCAGTTATCCAAAACTTCTTTGATCGTGATTGATATAAAAAATTGTTTGTTTACGATCAATAATATTTTATTAGGGCAATGAAATCTTATCCACTCATAATTTACTATGGCTTTTTACTTGTGGCTCCTTGGAAGCTTGGCGTGCCCCATATTCCGGTCACATGGCTCAGAGCCGTTGATTAAACACTTGACACGTCATACAGCCTCGATTCGATATTATAACTGTCGGTGGTCTTAATTGGCGAAAGACAAATACGTCGTCAATTTTATGACTTACTGTCGGTGACTAAGTAGTTCGATAAACTTTTCACTTAAGCTTGTCGACACAAGCAACGCGAACGTATAACTTCGTCGCTTAAGCCGAGCGGACAACAAAGCGCGACGCGACACCTTAGAATGGAAATAAACCCGTTTTGAATAATTACAGAAATTTCAATGAAACGGAGGCCAAATGGAAATGTTTTGTTCATTGTGTCGCTAAAGCTTGAATGAAATGGATGTGACTGGGCGATATACTATTTTGAATTCGAATCTTCTGCTATCGCAGTAATATCGTTTCATTTCAATGCATGGAGAATACGTATTAAAGTGATCGATAATTTCGTTAATATAATGTATGTGGCAATATTTGCTTTCCTAAAAGTACTCTCGTACTTTTTACACACTATAAAATACATATCTACATACGTTTTGTATCACTTTTATTGACATTGATAAATCTACATTTACGTAGGTATATATTTTACATTCGAATCAATCAAAATCGGTGGTAAAATTATCCTAAATGCTATTTGAATAAGTTATACGCATTATACGCCTCTCAAAATATTAAAATAATTTGTATTTGCGCATATCATATTGTAAAATATCAAAGTTTTGACTTCCATGTAGCACAGTTGACGCCCCTTTAGATCAAATTTCATATTTAGATTCCGAAATTTCTGTTTAAAACTGATTTTAAGTGTACATGTGTATATGATGTGTCGAAAATTAATTCAATTAATTTTATGTACATATTTCCAGTAAATACTTTCATAAAATTTTCCAACGGCATTGTTGAAAATTGTGATCAAATTTCAATACCAATTTTTTTATCCCATCAGCTATACTATCCACCTACATATGTACTTATTAAAAGCATTATTTAATAAACTAGAATATATTTAGATAAATAATTGAAATATAAAATTCTCATTCATCGATTGAAACCACTGTATGTACAAATAATATTATATACTAAATACTAGTGGTATTACCCGGCTTCGCTCGGTATTTCTTATATAAACCGCTTAAAAATGGCTAATCTAATAGTAAATGATTTTATTAAATTTATTTGAATGTATTAATTTGTTTTTACTTTTTTATTAGATTTAACGTCACGGATTCTAATACCCCAACCTTGCATAGTTACATACATTTAACCTTACAAAATCTCTTTCGAAATTATATATCAGATTGTTATGCCCGTTGATATTTCAACGAGTGATTTAGGAAAAATAATTGATACATGCATTCAAATAAAGTTATATGTACATATAATAATACCAATAAACAACAATAATTGTCGTCGTAATCGTAATCGTAACCGAAGTTGAAACCGACATAGCACCCAAATGCGGTTCAGGGAACTGAAATAAAAATTGGAACTCGGAACTGAAACAGCAATCCGGAAGGAGAACTGAAATAGAAATCGACATCCGGAACTGAAAGAAGAATCCGGAAACAGAACTGAAATAGCAATTGAAACTGGAACCAAAACCGGAATCGGAATCGATCTCCTGCATTCTTATGAACTTAAATTACTATTTTTTTATATCCAAACTTATCCATAAAAGAAAACATAATACATCCTATCCGTTTATACCATCATTTTTGAATTTGTGTACCAAAAACATGAAATAATCACTTTTCATCAAAGCTCAAAGTATTGAACCTAACACAGTATCGTCTTCGTATTTTTTTATAAAGCATTTCATAGCTATTGAAAACGATGACGATATATCGCCAAATTTCCTTTTAAATATTCACAATAATGTCAAAACCACACCTTTTTTTACCTATACCATTTTTTCTTTGTGTGTCACACAACATTTAACGGTTCGAGAATATCAAAAACGCATCGTTAACACCATGACACTTGATTCAACCCGCTCACGACCCCCACGGCGACTCGGTACTAAATCGAACCGAGAAAATCATTCATCCGAACGAGGACACCTTACTCTCGAGCAAAGGGACACTTTTGGCGCATTTAAAAAGCGACCGTTATCAATCTGCGCGAAATAACAGTGTCGTCGACCGTAAAAGGTTCGACGCCATTCATCGGGACGTTTTTTCCATCAAACGCGGGAGAAAATATCCGCACGCTTTGTTCGCACATCCAAAGTTAACTTCGTTTGTGAATAAAGTACGTAACGTACTGGAATTATGGAAAATTCCCGGTGATAAATCTTCGGCCACACCATTTACGTGTTCGATATAGACGAAACGAATATATTATTATTATAAGTATATATAAATAAGCCTGTTCGTAGTATGTACATATTTTGTATGAGAGTTTTGCCGTGTATGTATGTATGTAGGTGTTGAGTGCGGAATGAAAAATGAATGAAAGGCGGAAAAGCGAAAGAAAAATCGCAACAATCACATTTTTTTTCTTTCTTCGTCTTTGCAAGTCGTCCGATACGCACAAAAGAAAGGCGATATTCCTGCCAACGAGTCATAAAATCGATCATATACTCCATTATGTTTATTTACCTACATAAATATATATGTATACTATAACGCCTATACAGATATTATAGCCTCAAATAAATAAATAAAGTCTCAAAAATTCAACTAGACTTTCGTTTAGTTAAAGTTTAGTTAGAATTATTTTTAAAAGAAATTTATACATCAAGGTATAATGAATACGGTATTGTTATTCTCTTTTTATAGGTATGAATAGGCGTAATAAACATGAAGATATTGCGTGGACAAAAAAAAGCATTATCCTTTTATTTTTCCTTTTTAAACACGAATGAAATCTAATGTTATTACTATCAACATTCTTTTATATTGTACTAGCACATATTAACAACCTTTCCCAATGCGAACCTATCAAGATCTTCATCCCTTTATCTAACAAAAGGTCGCTTTCCCATCCCCTCCACCCCCATGTCCATTACATTACATCACTTTTTCTTTCAATGGAAAGATTTTAAGACGATTCCTCTAACGACAGGACCCTTTTGCAGATTTCGCTTCGTTCCACGTCAAACATTTACTCACAGAAATAATCTAATTTTACAACGGCAATTCACATGCGCGCACATTCGCATGTTGTGTTTGTGTTTACGTATGTGGTGCGCAGCATTTTCCAATTTTCACGAGGAAAATCGTCGAGAAGTCGTCGTATATCGGCGTTACTGGCCGCCGTCCGGATTTCGATCCTTGAAATCCCACCAGGATTTGTCCGGCCGTTTTTTCCTCGAACTCTTGGCCTTTGACCACTGGAAATCCTGCTGCTCCCAACGTTTTTTTTTCTGTATTTTTTCAGCCTACCAATTCCCTTCTGGGTCAGTGTTTATCCTAATTAAGTCTACGTCGCGACAAGTTTTAAAAATTTCCTGGGAGATAAAATACGTCAACTCATTCTATCCCTTCTCTGGTTTATGTTACGTATTAAAGGCACAACAAATATATTTTTCCATAGAATAACATTTTCCGATACAATATACATATGTACAATATATGTATGTATGTATGTATATACATATGTATAAAATATATGTATATATAAAGTATATGTATGTATTTATATAAATAAAATATTTACCAGTACAACTTAAAATAATAATTAACTTATGTATATACTAGTGGCCTGTATGCACATACTTGTGCACTCCATTTGATCGGCTGACATAAAAAAACATAAATTAAAAATACAATTTTCTCTTTCCATGATTCGAAGGGGAGAAAGAGAGACGGAACATGGTGAGTGAGAACTTCGTACAGTGTCATGCGCAAAGCTCACACTATGCATGATATACGATTCCAAGAGGAGAAAAAGAGACGGAGCATGTGTTAACAGCACTACGTACATACATACGAACGCACGCATTAGACAATTATTAAATACGATGTACGATCTTGGAGTTGTTCCCACTTGCGATTTAAAATGGTCAACTCATTTAAATTAAATGATTAAAACTTGTTATTATTTTCTATATTTTATTATTATTTTTTTTATTTGTCTCAATTCTAAGCTTTTAGCCAAAATATATAAAACCTACATATGTATATGAAACCAAAACTAGGATTTGCTTATTCCATTTGGAACCCTCATTGTAAAATAGACTTTCTATGTTTAGAAAAGATTCAACGAAGATTTACAAAAATGCCTTCCGAACTTAAATCACTTTCATATGATATGAGATTGAAATAATGAATCTTTCCACTTTGGAGACGATAACAATGAGAGGTGATCTAATTGAATTTCAAAAAATTATAAATTACCATTGCAATTGTCCTATGATAAACCTCCTTACATTAAACAATAACACTCATATCAGAGGTTATACTTCCAGACTTAAAAAAGATATTTACTTCAAAATAATTATAAAATCCTTTTTTTCAAAAAGGGGTGGTTAAAATTTGTAATAGCCTATCTAATGAATGAAAACTTCTAGTATTTTAACCTTATTAAAAATAAACTTGATGATTTCCTTAAAACAAATGGGTTTTTGTATTTTCTCTTCTTTTTTTATTGTTTATTTTTTCTTCTATTTTTTGAGTTCTTTATATTTCTTTTCGGTTTTTTTATTTGTTTTTTTTTAATTTTTGATATTTCGTATTTTTATAATGCATAATTTATGTGTTAACAAACCCTTTTTCCAAGCCATCATCATTATCTACAGTCATTCAACATCTATAAATGAATAAAGACCTCTTCAACACGCTTCCACTCGTCTCTGTCTTGCGCAACTCTAATCTATCTCACTCCACACAATTTCCTCGTTTTTTTTCCACACAACCTCGTTTACCCATATTCCCTACTATCTTCCTTTCACCCTTTTACTTTCTCTCGGGTAGCATTCCAACACACTTTTGTTCCATCTTTCATCCATGTGATTGTCATTTCCCTCTATCCACTAAATTCACTTACCTCGTCATACTTCTTAGCCATGTATTCCGTTTCCGGTCTTTCCCCGTTACGCCAAGCATACAGCGTTCTATATATCTTTGAATGCATTGGGCTTTGTGTAGCATCTTCACGTTTAATGTCCAAGTTTCCAACTATATGTCATCACTGGCAGAACAGATTGATCGAAGACCTGTTTTTGGTGGAAAATGGCATTTTTGATTTAAAAACGACATTCATTTCATAAATGTCTCTATTTCTTTTTCTTTATTACCGGAAATGTATATTATTTGTCCTACATATGTATATTCTTAAATAAATAAATATGTATATATAGGTATAATTTTATTTTGGAGTAATTGGGCATTTAAACAATTAAAGCTTAAGTTGAATATATTATTTCAATGAGTTTATATGTAAGAAGGATAAGGTTAAATCAATTTAATCATTATATTTTTAGGACAATAAAACTGACAGATTCCATTAAATTACTAGAAAAAGAAAACATTTCCTATCCTACCCAGATTAGTTTACGTGTGCGTTGTTCACAAATATACAGGCATTACTTTGGTCCCCTGTTTATTTAATTTCCGTATTATCTTAAAACCATGACGTTCGTAAGAACACGAGTCCGTAAATCTGGTTAACTTTTGTCGCAGAGTCGCAGTATTTTATCCACTATTCGTACAAGTTGAACTTTCATGCAAATCTAATTTGTAAAGTCGAGCCAAGCGCGTGTATACATTTACATTTACCTGATAAAAAGCGAAGGAGACTTTCGAACATTTTCACGGATTGTAGACTTTGACGACTCTCTACTCCAAACCTTACCCCTTTAAATAAGTTTCTGTCGAAAGTTTGGACATCCTAGATCCCAATACTTGTTTTCTCGAAAGTCGTCCGAACACAATTTTCCGTTTATATATATGTATGTACCTATACATATGTACATACATATACGCTTCGGTTCGATTCCCAAAAGTGAACCTTTTTTTTACTTCTATGAAACAAATATTACTTTTTATATGTGCAAAACTTTAATGAAAGCAATATATGTATATATATCAAATAGTGTTATGCCCATTTATATTTCAACAAGTGCTTTCGGAAAGGCATTGATACATGGACCACAACAGAGGCTATTGCCGCTAGCATGCACAGCGCTCCAATATGTACATATCTACGCTATATAATATTCTACTTATTATTTATTATGTTATTTATTTCTTTCATTATGCATTGCCCCCCCCCCCATCCATCTCCCATCGGGTATGGAATAAAATTGGAAGGGGCAGTAGAAAGCCGCGTTACGATAGCTGGCTGTCATCGCTTCCATCTGATCTTCAAGATTTCGATGTAATTTTTTTTCGAGCTTCATGTTGGAGATATTAGCTTACTTCAATGTTAGCTATCCACTTATGTCGGTAAAATATCAAAACTGAAGAGTGGAAGTGATTCAAAATCAGATCAAAATGTTTTGACCGGCAGGAATATCACTGAACTAACAGAGTGAAGATAATAAAAAGCTCGTAAAAATATTGTACGTACATAAATTTATCTACTTTTATTTTTATTCAATCAATCATGCATACTCGTGTTAACAGATTGCTCCAATGCGACGAGTGTGCTATACAGATTAAGAATTATTAATTTATATACATAATTATTAATTATATATTTTCATTAAATACGGCATCTAAGGTCAAACATTGTACAAAAGCATTGTAAGTATTATACAAGACAAATACAAACAAAGATTAATATCTATGTGCAGTGACATCTATGGATAAATTTGAAGCATTTATACAAATCAGTGAAAATTGAGATGCTATATAACTCGAATAACTCGTTATGAAACTTTTTAAATTAATTGGTCAGTTTTTTTTAGTTAGTTTATTTATGAATTTAATCAATAAATGCTTTTAAAATGTAGGTTCATCAAAATGTGCATTCTATACAATTAGGAAATATATGAAAAATTAAAATTATGTGGGTAATAAATAGCACAATTAGAACTTCATATATCAAATTACGAACCAACTGACAATAATTTATTTCAGTACTGATTCTTAAATAAAAAATAAATCAATATAATAAATCTAAACACTTATTGTAATAATCACTGCCCGTTTATAAATTGACCCTAATTACTATTTATTATAACAATTAAATGAACCGTTATATTTGAAAGTGGTCGAAGTCCAAATTTCAGTCCCAAAAACAATACTTCTGTTTGGCTTATTCACAAATTGTTATCACTTATTTTAATTCGATATGTCCAGAATTTCGGGAAAGCAAAATAAACGTACCACCAGTATTTTTAAATATTGTTAAACGCAAAACGTATATTTATTGTTTTGCAAAATATTTCTCGAAATGAATGAAAGTGGACTTATGCCATTTTCAAATATAACGGCTCGAAATAAACAAAAATAAGGTTTTCCCAAAAATTTTAGAAAACGTCACATATTTTCTTCGGAAGTTACTGAATTAGAAACCTTACATTCGACACCTCAATGTCAACTTATATACACTCGATGTCCGTAGAATTTGAATTCACCCCGATAAGTAAGCACATCCTCTACAAACAACATCGACTGAAATTCGACATTCGCGATTGTGAATCGAGCCCTAGCCGATCGATGATAAGAGTAAAGGAACAAGCCCTTGAGATATTCGAATCTTCGGTTGAAAAATAGTGGAGGCGGTCGATTTAGAGTGAATTTATCGTGCGCGAACGAATAATTTATAACGGATGTTGCGAATACCATCGACTCCGGATAAACGGGTGATACTGAGTAATGATAACGCTTTTTTTTCGCACCCTCACTTCCTTTTCAGACTGTAAAATATTCGCATCCGATTCTCGCCCGATATATATGTATGCATGTTCTCGTAAACACACCCAATCGTGCCGATCTCGAAGGTATGTTTTATGTTTTTCACTGAATTTTACAATACACTATGACAATATGTATTGCGAAAACAAACATTAGCGTCATCGTCCGAAAGGGACGTGTCAAAAAGCGTACGATATAATTGAGATTGATTACGGCAGATTAAGTGAAAGACTCGGTTTCAGAGGGACCAATAGCTCTTTCGATCAATTTATATGTCAAAGGGTAGCATATAAGTTTTTTTAGTATATTTAGTATATAACCAATCCTTATAAACGTGGTGAAATAAAAAAGTGGGCAAATAAACGCAAAATAGCACGGAAAAAAAAATATATTTTTGACTTTTAAAAATCGCTAGACAATTAATTAGAAGTATTTTAAAGCAATAAAATATAAAAATTAATAGGAAAAATCTGTGACTATTGATTCCAATACTCACTTTGAGCGTAACAATCCTAAATTTTGAGTTAAAGACCGCAAAAGCTAAAAAACTGTAAAAATCGCGGATTTTTTTAAATGCTCATATCTCGTAAACGATCACCCACCAACAAAAATCAATATCATATATCGAATTTAGTGGGTCAAACTTAGTAAAGATTGGCTAGTCTCCGCTCTAGTATTTTTTTTTGTTGCTCAGTGTAATTAATTACAAACAATGCAGCATTTTTATTACATAAATCACTGTATTTTGAGAAGCTGAAGAACACAAAATTAATTAATTGAGACATCTATGGATTTTTTTACAAATTGTACATACATATATTGAGACAGAAGATTTGTGACAGAAGGTAGGATAATTTTTTTGCCAATTTTAAGGAACCATTTCAACAATGATCAAATAAAACTGGCAAACTCTGATAAGAAACTGCTGGTTAGACTTGGACTTACAATCATCCAAGTCTAACCAGCAGTATATTAAAGATTAGCCCGGGATCGAACCCAATAATCTCTTGGTGCTAAACATAAACGCAACCACTGAGTTATACTGCTAGCTAATATGTATACTAATTGCTACCAATGTTTCCTCTTGACAGAGAATCTACCACCATATATTGAAAATTTATTTAATTATCTATTTTTTCTATTGGTGTTTTATATTGTTTATATGTAGGTAGTAGGTAGGTAGTGTTTACCTTTTTTTTCATATTTAAGAATTAATTTTAAGATTTCAAAAAGAGGATATACGTCGGTTTCATCGACTTTGAAAAGGCATTTGATATAGTGGAACATGACAAATTAATCCATGCACTAAACCAAACTGGTATAGATGCAAAGGATATCGCCCTTTTGAAGAACCTATATTGGAACCAATCTGCTGTCGTGAAGGTTGAAGACTTGGAAACCGAAAAAGTAGAAATTAGTCGAGGGGTACGGCAGGGATGTGTATTGTCGCCCATGCTCTTTAATCTGTATTCGAAAATGGTGTTCAACCAGGCAGTCGATAGTCGAATAGGATTAAAAATAGGCAGAGAAATTATAAAAAAATATATATCCGTTTCGCTGATGATACGGCAATATTGACTGAGAGTGCCGAAGACCTGCAATCGCTATTGATCGCAATTGATCATTCATGTCAAAAATGGGGTCTGTCTATTAATATCAACAAGACAAAATCAATGGTCATATGTAAAGAAAAGACGGATCCATTAAACCTGAGTGTGCGCGGAAAAATGATTGAACAGGTCGAACAATACAAATGCCTAGGAGCAATGATCAATACGGACGTCAGTTACGAAATGGAGATAAGAAGAAGGATCGAAATAGCAAGAAATATCTTCGGCAACATGAAAAATGTTTTGTGTTGTCGAAGGTTGTCTATGAAATTGCGCTTAAGAGTCCTGCACTCCTATGTTTGGTTGGTGTTGCTGTACGGATGCGAAACTTGGACGCTGTTATGAAACATGGACGCTGGCATCCATGAACAGGATAGAGTCCTTTGAAATGTGGTGTTAACGGAAGATGCTAAAGACCTCGTGGAAGAAGCATGTAAGAAACGAAACAGTCCTCCAGCTTCTTCATAAAAAGAGAGAGCTTCTTGACACGGTGAAGCGCCGTAAGATGGAATACTTTGGCCACATTATTTGCGGCCCCAAATATCGCCTTCTAATAGCAATCGTAGAAGGGAAAATAGAAGGCAAACGGTGGTTTAGGAGAAAGAAGCTCTCTTGGCTCCGGAACATCAGGTCATAGATGGGACTCGGTCTCGAAAAGTTATTTCGGCTAGCCCATGATAGGGAAGAATTCGCACGGGCCATAAACGATGTCTGCCCATGGTAGTCGCCTACGTCCGAATATGGATTTGGTATTAGAAGAAGAAGTGGGTAGTGAAAGTAATCAACATACAGAAACAATGCTAAAAGATTATCTGAAAATGGTCCAAATTCCAATAACTATTTCAATATTTTGGGATCATTTAATTTTAATGTGTATATATTGGATTATTAGTGCCCGATTTTCACAAATCAGTTAACGCTTTTTGAACGGTAAATGAGCACGAATTTATGCAATCATTAGAAAATTTACCGAATTAAGAATAGTTGACATTCTACGAGAAATTTTCTTAACCAGACGAAAACTAGAAAAATCTCATATTTTTTGCATTATTTTATATTATGAAATATGCTCATTTTAACGCGCTGATACACGTAATCCAGTGCTATTCGATACGCAATAGGCATTTATTTACAAATCACTTTCTTTCTTCGAGAAAAGAGTTTTCGGAAAGACTTTGAGACTTTTGCGTCTTTATTGGGTGAGATAAAATACAATAAATAAATAAAAACAGAGGAAACAATGGATCAACAGTCGACGAATAAAGCATGTGACGTGAAACTTGGAAATGAAATATCTGAGCTTTCTGGTATTGAAGAGTCATCAGCCCGGAAAATACTCATTGAAGACTGTCGATCCGGAAATGAAACCGAGGTCGTAACGATTTGCCCGTGAAATGTAGTTTTTCTTATTTCGAAAAATATAATATTTATTTACATGCAATGACTCAATGCGAAAATCTTCCATCTGATAAATACATAGATAATATGAAAAAATAAATACTCGTATTTACATATAAATATAATGCAAAAAAAGATTTTGGAAATAAATGTTGTTTTTTTTTCAAATCGAAAAAGTATCTTCATATATTGAAAGTATTTACTTTACAACAGATACACAAAATTGTATTTGCTTGTATTCGATACTTTCACGATAGGACGAACTTAAATAACTTTCCTGAGCATATCGGTTTTCTAAATTTCAAATGGTATATGTATGATATATCAATCAATCTGAAGCAACGAATTTGCACTTTATTTAGAATTTAGTTATACTTATTTCTAAATGTACTTCACGTTTCATTTGATTTACTTTCTAAAATAAGAAGTTGAAATTTAGAATTCATATTTATAATAGCCAGCAGCGTGGCTCAGTCGTTAAGCTTCTGCTTAGCACTGAGAGGCGCCGGGTTCGATCCCTTGAGCTGACCTCGATTGAAAATAATTTTTCTGAGTATATCTGTAATGCTGCTGTTCAGACCTGGATATTTGTGACTCCAGGTCGATCGTTTCCTATCAGAGTTTGCCAATTTTCTCTGAATTCATTGTTTAAACGATTCCCGATTAAAAATTGGCTAAAAATCCTTCCTACCCACTATGTCACCACTATTTGAGTATGATTAATGTAAATATTACAAATGCATGTATGTACAATTCATAGATGTCTCGTTAATTATCGAGTTTAAGTCAGTGTCTCTTATTTTAGCGACTTATATAATAAAAAATGCTGTATTGTTTGTAATTGGCCAGGAAGGCGCAATGGGGTTTACCTGAAAATCAAAAAATAATAAATAATAAATATAATTAACGCGAAATTTATAGAATTATATTCTGTTCATTAAAATTTTCATGGAAATGTTTTTGAAACGAACAATATATTATGCATAGTATGATTTTTAAAATCTTTGTATTCATTGTTAATATATTGTTAATATGATGTAAAATTTTAAGCAGTTATAATAATGATAATACATAAACTCGACTCTTTCATAATATTATTCAAAATTTAATTATGTTTACAATTCCGTATATTCATAAAAGGATCATAACAAGCGCAGAATCCATTATGTAATTTGTAGAACGAACGAAGACGTAATTGGATACTGTGCACATATAATACATAACATTGAAATTACAAATAATATCATTAATTTATTTACGTATTATATTATAAATCTTTGCCAAAGTGACATAGGAATAGGGTTGGTCATTAGTGTTGAAGTTGGATCTTCGGATAAGTGGATTAACCTAGTTAGTCAACAGTTGAATACAAGTCCCTTTCGGGGTGGACATTAGTGGAGCAAGTTTTTTTACGGCGATGAAGATTTCCCAACCTCGGCTGACGTTGACAGGACATAATGATGGTGAAAATCCCAATTTCACACCTACTCGTACGTGTCAGATGAGATTAGCAAAGGACGATGGCGGTGAACTTCGTCGATCTCGTATCTATCTAGTATGTACATATGTATGTAGGTACATCTCCAGTGAATATAAGAAGTGAACTGCACATAATCGACTTGTATGCTAAAAGCACAGTTGAGACTTCAGAAGTTAAATTTTAAAACAAACAAAGCCAATTGCAAAATGTTTGTTTAAACGTGCAGGAAGTGCGACGCGCTTTATAACATACAAGTATTGTTCTAGTTTGTTATGCGAATAATGTAATAAGTTTTGCCGAGTTCTACTAGTGAACGGTGCTAAATTGCTTTTGTTCGAACTATAATATTAAATTGAAATAGTTTCAAAAATATATAATTTTAATACTTAATAAATATCGATACTTGTACGTCTCAATTTTTTGTGACGTTCTCCTACAGAGTATCGTTTACAATGTCTTTGAAAAATTTGCAATATGTTGAATAATATCGGAAAATGTTTCACCTCCCCATTTTATGAAATATATATAGAAAGTCTAGAGAATTTTATTCAATGCCGATAGCAGTGACTTTTATTCAATGCGTAGAATATATTCTGCAAAAATCACATGATATAAAATTCACATAGATAGAATACTTGGATTTACTTTTTAATATTGAATGGATACAATATAGCATAGCAGTGGTTCTTAACCGTTTTGAAGTCACAGTGCACTTTTTATCATGAAAAAAATGGCGGTGAACCTGAATTAAACGGTCAAAAACAAATATGCGGACATAATTTTTATTACAAATTAAATAAATTACATAACAGTTAAAGAAAAAAGTCACTAAAGAAAATATATATAGAGAGATAAAGATACGGAAAAACTGTAACTAAAATTACCCTTTACAAAATGGAATTTATTTGATGTAAAAATCAATTAATGTGATACCTGAGCTTGTCGGATTTTGCAAATTTCAGAAATATGAAGTTGAATATTTGAATAGCTACTCTCAATTCTTCGTACTTACATACATATGTAGCTTCCATAGAAAAGCAAAACTTTTTTTAAAATGCTTATTTGTAAAGGTCTTGATTTGATGAAATTTACCATATTTACAACTTGATCTAGTACAGGTTTTAGTGCTGCTGGTAATGTTTTCGAAACTAGAGATTCTCTATGTAAAAAACATTGCGTAGATATAATATTAGAGTTTCTTGTCTTTGCAAGAATAACAAATCCTTTGAATGAACATACCATTGACGGAGTATTTAATCTTTCATGACTTTTTCGGTTTTCGTTATTTCGCAGATTTTTCTATTTTTACCATATTTTTCGCGGTGCTCTTGCTACAAGCTTGCGGTGCACCGGTTAAGAACCACTGCAATATAGTATGTGCCAAGTTAAAGGCAGCGTTAAGGGATGATCCCGCCAGTTTTTGATTTGGTCAGACCACCTCTTGGGAGACCGTCATCTTGCTCACCTTCCCTCCACCGTTCCGGTGACGACCATCCACTCCATACTCTCCACATTATCCTTGGCCATATGGCCAAAGTAGGAAAGAAGCCTTGTCAGCTCTTTGAGGATGGAGATGTTCGCGCGTCTTACGGTCCATGGTATGCGCGCGCACATTAATACGGAAGGAAAAGCCTGGTCCTCTTGTTCCTGTTGTATCCTGCTCGCGTAAATTAAGTGAGTATGTACCGTTTACCATGCACCCTTTTTTTTATCTTTCGACTTAAGATCTTTCGATTTTCGATCTTTGCCTTCCGATATTTGCGTTTTCGGTCATTTTACATTCCGGCTCGTCATGGAGACCGATGCGCAGCATCCATCTCCAACACCACATTTCGAATACATCTAGAACGTCCGTTTCTCTATTTCAAGGTTCATGTCTCGACTTTACAATACAATGGGGAACACCAGAGATCGCACCAGATGATTAGAGATCCTACCCACTATTTTAATATGATTACAAAATTTATAATCTGTGAATTTAGATATGTACAAGTTTAATACCATAGATGTCGCTCAGGAACAACCTGATAACGGCATCTTGGTCCTAACGGTCCATAAATAAATAAATAATGCTAATTATTTATTTATTTATGCATAACGGTCCATAAATAAATAAATAATTCTATTAGTAATATTTTATTTTTCGTATTATTCCAAACCAAATATTTTCAATTCATTTATAATTAAAAATATAGTACTACATACACAGTCGTGTTAATTCATACATAATATTTCGTTTCAAATTTGCGCGTTACACTTTTGAAATATTTAGACTTTTCCAATTCTTCTCCCCACACTTCCGTTGTATAATTGAAAGCTTGAGGTGGTCCTGGAATCATATCTATGACGACAAAATTATATCCGGGACCTCCTTCTGCTATATATGCCCTGGCCGAACAGAATCCTCCAATCTCTTTTACACTGACATAGTTGATTTTAGCGAATTCGTTATTCATTCCAATGGTCAACTTCTCTAATGTTATACCAGCTTGCGGTCTAGCACTCGATTCTTGCCTGCAAATTAAACAAAAATACGGTATCGTTTACTAAATACTATGTGTGAGCGAATAGTAGAATTTCAAATTTGGTAGCACTTACGTAAAAAGAAGCATGTCGTTTGGTCCCTTTACACCCACTTCCAAATCGGGAGTTTCGATTTTCTCCAAAGAGTACGCATGAGCACAGACAATGATTAAGAAGATCGCCAAAAGTTTTACCAAAGCCGCCATTTTAATTTTTGATGCGTCCGATTTCTGATTATAAACTAAAATAATAAAATTTTGTTTGCCATCCACAGTTTATATATTGGGTCGGGTAAGTACATTTGTTGTTCAATAGATATATAGATATCTAATCGATGATCAGTAGTTGAAACAATGGTTAATTGTTAATTGTTTTTATTTAATTTTTCATCTCATTTTTTGTTCTTATTTCAACTTAAAATGATATCATCCTAATGTATTGCGGAAATCATCATATTTTACATAATTTAAATAATTTAGTATTTATTCCATACGATACTGACCATCGAAAACCTCACTGGTTAAGCAATTATTTATCAGTAGAGAGACCAATGGGCTCAAATCCTAGCCGGATTCAAAAAATTGTGTTCGATATTCTCGATGATTACGAGTGTCTATCGTTCTGGTAAGATCTGGATGGTTATTAAATCCAGATCGACCGTCACCTGTTAGAGTTTGTCAATTTATCCAACTCAATTGTTGTTTCGGTTCTAATTAAATCGGTATTCCCATCACTATATTGTGAATAGCCTACTCTATGCTATGGCAATCCAGGCCAAAACTCACTCCCCTGGATTTTTTTTTCAAGATATTTTGCCCCTTTATTGACTTAGTTTTATTAATTATCGCTAACGGTGATTCCCAAATTTGAAGAAATGTAGGAGAAACTTCTCGAAATAATAAGATCGTACGAAATAAAAATGACATGAAGATACGCCAATCACAAATGGAGTCTACCTATGCAAGCCGTGCCGTACAATTCAGTGTATCTGCACCTAAATCCAAATTTGTTGAGTGTTTCAAGCATAAACATGCTTGCGGTTTGTAATTAAAATGTATATACCTACATAAATTGTATGTATTTATAATACATACATATGTTTCGATTTAGAAAGACCTGTCATGGCATTGTAGCATACATACATATGTATATGAAAAATAAATAAAAAATGTATATAAATAAATGAGAGTGATAAAAAACACCTATTACCACTGTTTAATTTAATTGTGAAGGGGCGGTAGAATGCACCGTTTGGATAGCTAGCTGTCCTCGCTTCTATCTGACACTAGATTTCGATGTAAATTTTAATTGAGCTCGGAGTTCTAAAACTTCATGTCGGAGAGTGAAGCTAATAAAAAGCTTTTATTAAAAATAGGTATATTGAAAATTTATATAAATTTTCTTCCACTTCATTATATGTATAGATGTAGTATTGTGCTGAATTGAAATCCCCTTTATTTTATAATACAATAGTAACGGATTATATTCGCACCATAGAAATTGCAAACGATTTAAATATATTACAATTATAAATATATGATACATTAAAGCAACTCACAAAGTGAAGCGATACGACGTGAGATGCCATAACCCGTACTTGAGTACAATCTGAGATTTTAACTTCTAAGAATAATACTTCGTTTCATTATTAATTTACATACTTAATGACGGACGAATCACTTACGAGATTACCTTCACGTCTGAATGGAGTCACTTGACGTACTGGAAGTATTAGAGCACGATATCGTACAGCCGTACAGTCGAAATGTAATGATGAAGTGGACATTTCGACAATCGACGTGTCTCCCCTTTATGAATATTCATCTCGGACGGGCTGCAAGAGAAAGGGGGAGAATTTGGGAGGAGGTGGTGTGAACGATACAAAGGATCAATGGCGTTTACGGTATCAAGCGGCGAACATTACATTACACTTCTAATACTGAAGATTATTGCGACAAATCCAATT
The DNA here is from genome assembly GCF_051622035.1 of Arctopsyche grandis. Taxonomy (NCBI): domain Eukaryota; kingdom Metazoa; phylum Arthropoda; class Insecta; order Trichoptera; family Hydropsychidae; genus Arctopsyche; species Arctopsyche grandis. The sequence goes on from NC_135355.1 coordinate 28,696,420, forward strand.
GTGTTTGTTCGCAGATACGCAATGTAACACGACAAGCTTTGTGAATTAACAATCCGATTATCTGATCCCTCGATTGTGTACGCCCGCGTGACTACACACACGCACGCACCGAGCAAATATTGTCCCTCGTAAGATAAAGAGCGATCTTTTAATATTTTCAGCAGCGGCTTTTTATCACACAATATGTGATCCAACAGTAAAGAATATGATGAAATATATCAAACATCGTTGACTTATCACGCACTAGTTCTGCCAACCTCAAAAGTGTACATTTGTTAAAAATGTACACTTTTGTTTATAATAATTGCTTGACCTGGTGGCTTACAGTCATTTTCACAAGAAGACGTAAATATGTGTGTATATTATGTACATTTTTATTTTTTACATATATACCAGGAAGGCCTTACAGGTAACCCCAATGCGCCTTCCTGGTCAATTACAAACATTGCAGCATTTTTTTTTATTATACAAGTCGCTGAATTACGAGACACTGAAAAACTCGCAAATTAACGATACATCTATGAATTGTACCTAATTTTATTGTACATTACTCAATCTCAAATAGTGGTGACATAGTAGGTAGGAAGGATATTTAGCCAATTTTACCGGGAACCGTTTCAACAATGAAATCAGAGAAAATTGGCAAACGCTGATAGGAAACGATCGACCTGGAATCACAAATATCCAGGTCTGACCAGAAGCGCTACAGATATACTCAGAAAAAATCTTTTCAATCGAGGTCAGCTCATGGGATCGAACCTGACGCCTCTCGACGCTTACCGACCGAGCTACGCGTTCTACGGGCTTGTGTTTTTGTGTTTTTAGTAGCTCTGATGACAAACTACATATTTCCAGTGGCGGATCAAGTAAATGAGAGGCCCCAGGCGCATTTTAAATTTGAAGCCCCCACTTCATTAAAAAAATGCTATCATCGTTTTTTTACCATGATTTTCAGTATATTGATTTTCATTAGGATTTTACAAACCCATATTTTTTTTATTTATTTACTTCATGTACTTAAAATACTAACAATATTTGTAATAAAATAGGAACTATTTTAAAATGCTATGTATAAAAGGTATCAATTTCATTTATTTTTGGCCTACGAACGTATTGTAGACAATGATAATAATTTGTAAATTGTAAATTTTGGTAGCAAAAGCCGATTTCGGGGAACCCAAAATTCGGGGCCCCAATCGAACGTTTATTTTCAATGTTTGATAAACCACCGATGACTAAAACTATTCATAATTGATCTCGAATGATTTCTTCAAATCTTAAAAAGAGACCACAGACTAGGCAATTTATCGAAGGGAATTTGGCAATCTGGCTAGATGATGGTTCGTCGCCGAGCAGCCATCATCTAGCCAATGTTTTTTTTACTATTTTACATATAAATGTGCATATATTTACTATAAAGGCCTAACAGGTAGACCCAATACGCTTTATTAGGCTGATTTGAAACATAAACCATTATAATTATATTTATTCAGTATCATAGATACATCTATGGACAAATTCGATAATACAATTTTCTCGACAAATACATACATACATATCATAATCATCTGTATATCATAATCAATAAATTCGAGATGCTATAACCTCGAACATGATAGGTCTTCAATTTTGGTGGAATCGTTTCAGCAATGAAATATATTTTTTATGAAATATATAACTGCATACATTTTATTTATATAATTTTAGCTATTTAGCTCATTTATTACATGTATAATTTTTATAATTGACCGCGATGTATGAGTGAGTGAAATATTGATCTTCTCTCTTCCATTCGGGTTTCGAAGGGATGTTTTGTATTTATGACTAGATCTTATACATATGTACATATATATGTAGCTGTGGATGCAACACATTCCTTACTATGTATTCTGTTACTTGATGTCTATAAATGTATTTTTGTCTGTATATATATATATATATATATATATATATATATATATATATATATATTTGTGTGTATATGTATATATATATATATATATATATATATATATATATATATATATATATACAGTTGCGGACTGGCCATACAAGCGAACATGCCCGATGGCATGTGGGCCCCACTATCTGTTAGAAAATATGGGCCCTCAGTAAAATTAAATAACTTTTTAACTATTTCACGTGTGTTAAAATTTATAGGATATTGCACTTTGGGACCTAAAGTTTGGGTATTTCAACAAAACAAATTTCTTACGATATACATCCCACTTCTGGTTAATTAAATTTAATGATTTTTTTTATTATATTTTCATCACATTGATACAAGTAATTATACATAAAATAGTATGTACGTATGTACATAGATAAAGTGAAAAGAAAGTAGAAAGTCGGTAGAAATTAAGTTAATTGATAGTTTTTTAGTGACTCAGTTTGATGGTCGATTTTTGTTGACCATGTGAAGGTTTTTGGAAAAAAATTTTCGCCTGCGGCGCTTTCTTCTCTTTTTACATAATATTTTTTTATAATTATTTTTTCAAAAATAAGCTTATTTTTTTCATATTTTATAACTCCATAAGGTGTATGCAAATAATATTTTCCATTTTTATTCCGATATAAAAAAGATTTTTTGAAAAAAAATTCAGTTTGACCAATCTTTGCCTGACCCCCCCCCCCCAAGAAAAATCTGAAATGACGTCCCTTATTGTTTTTTACCGAAAGTAAAAGCCGCTTTTATGCCGCATTGTTTAATGATGAATTCTATTTACCTAGGACAAGGGTTAAAACGAAATATACAATGTAATTTATGGATCTATTTTGTTTTTGCCATTTTTCTTGTACCTAAATTTGTTTATTCCCATTATTGAAAAATTTATTTTTTTTCCCTTGATTTTTAGCGTGATGGAAAGAAGAAAATTTTGTTATATGGGGGGGGGGACAAATTTTTTTAACCCTGGGTGGGGCCCCCTTTGACTCCTGGCATGCACTGATTTCAGTCCCAGTCCGCCACTGCACACATACATAAATAGGAAAATAAAATAAATATACATATGTATGTACATACATATACACAATAAAGTACGATCTGGTTGTCAGAAGACAACGGCGGTACAGCAAGGGTTAAAACGAAATATACAATGTAATTTATGGATCTATTTTGTTTTTGCCATTTTTCTTGTACCTAAATTTGTTTATTCCCATTATTGAAAAATTTATTTTTTTTCCCTTGATTTTTAGCGTGATGGAAAGAAGAAAATTTTGTTATATGGGGGGGGGGACAAATTTTTTTAACCCTGGGTGGGGCCCCCTTTGACTCCTGGCATGCACTGATTTCAGTCCCAGTCCGCCACTGCACACATACATAAATAGGAAAATAAAATAAATATACATATGTATGTACATACATATACACAATAAAGTACGATCTGGTTGTCAGAAGACAACGGCGGTACAGCAAGGGTTAAAACGAAATATACAATGTAATTTATGGATCTATTTTGTTTTTGCCATTTTTCTTGTACCTAAATTTGTTTATTCCCATTATTGAAAAATTTATTTTTTTTCCCTTGATTTTTAGCGTGATGGAAAGAAGAAAATTTTGTTATATGGGGGGGGGGGGACAAATTTTTTTAACCCTGGGTGGGGCCCCCTTTGACTCCTGGCATGCACTGATTTCAGTCCCAGTCCGCCACTGTATATATATATATATATTGTATTATGATATGTATTTTTTTAATAATCAGTTGAATGAACTGAGAAAAGACCTATCCTCTAAGATTCTCAGAAACGAACCAACCAGTTGCTTTATAGTTTGCTGCTAGCATTGCTCGCTACGAAAATTACCGTGGAAAGTTATTTTCCTAGTGGTTTATCGCTCTTCAAATTGCCTCATCCTTTACAGCCTCATTTAATCTCTCAAAATCAATGTTAACTGACCATCAATCTGGATAGTGTTGCACACAAAAATCTTGGTAGTGATTCTAAGCCTCTTAAATTTTATCTAAATAATGCATTTAGGTAAGGCACGATCTTTACTTTTATCATATTAAATATATAGTGCATAGTGCACAAATCCATCGTACTTTCAATAAAATACATACATACATATAATAATTGTCTTCAAAAAACCAATCAATACGAATCGTTAAACTTCTGAAATGTACCCTTCAGCGTTTAAACAATGTTCACCTCTCATTATAGCGACATTGAAAACAGTACACATTGTCTATTTTCGTTTTCTATCGAGGCTTTATCTTAATCTCGGCAGTCGTTTAAGCAAATTGAATTCGAATATGTATGAAGTTTTCCACGCTTTCGGAGCGTGTATAGGTATATACATATTTATATATGTACATACATAATTAGTGTCTGATGGCATTCCAGTAGTATACAAATTCCCTGTCTGTACATATGTACATACATATGTCTGTATATCTATCGCACTGCAGAGCGTCGCTAATCCCGCGGGAAGGATAATCCCAATATTCACTAGTGAATATAACGATAGTCGAAATCTCAATTTAGTCGAACGTTCGAGCCGTTAATCCCAAATTATCCGTCGTTACGACTCAATTTCGTTGCGAGGCTCTCGTTCGAACGGAATAATTTCGGGATAGAGTGTCTCGTTACATTGTAATAATGAACGTTACTTCTTTGGGATTACGAAAATATACATATTAATTATTTAATTTGTTGGCGTTTTGATCGCTACTGTATTCTGTTGGCGTTGTATTTTTGATATTCAAGATAAGCATAATTGGCGTAATTTAGTGTAATTACCTATACGCTGTCGGAATAAATATTTAATTGTTCAATTTGTTTTATAGTCGATAATTAAAAATGAAATAAAACGTAAAGGATGTTATATATAATATTATATTACAATACAAGCTATTATCTGACTTTCGTAAAATGTTAATTAAACTTTTTAAAATATTCAAATTATAATATATTATCAAAACTTAATATTTCCTCTAAATAAAACTTCATAGAAAGAGTAGTTTCAAACCAATTTCATCTAATATATAATTTCGAAAGAAACTTTGTATGTTTGTTTGGTTCGTAAAATCCGTGACGTCATCGAACAAATGAATAATCAAATAAATTTAAATAAAATAAAACTATTCAAATAAATTTGATAAAATGTTTACTATTATATTAGCCATGTTTAAGCGGCTTATATTACAAATACCGAGCGAAACCGAGTTAAACCACTAGTAATACATACATATATGTACATATAAAAAACGATAAAAACAACTACATATAAGAATATCATCAAAACTTATTTTAATATTTGTGACTCCATGTAAATCGTTTCCTATCAGATTTTGCCACTTAACCTGATTTCATTGTTTAAACGGTGCCTCCATCAAATAGGCAAAAACCATCCTACCCACTATGTCACCACTAGTGCTTCCAATCCCGGAAGGTTTCTTCAGCACCGGGATTGCGGTGCTGGGAATCGCCGATCCCGGGATCCCGGTGCTAGCACCGGGATTTCAAATGTATAAGAAAAAAAGTTCAATTGCATGTTTTCATATTTCAAAAACGTTCAATTGCATTTTGCAAACTCTCCCGATGTTTCACGCAAAAAATCCTCCCATATTGGCGTACTAATTTTGAGAGTTTGGCTACATTCTTTAAATTTTCGGTTCGCATCCATAAATTTCTAAGATTAAATAAACACATCCGAAAATTTAATTAAATAAAGTAAAAAACATCGCTTTGATTCGTTTTTTACAAATAGTTTGTACCGTCTAGTAATTATTCATCGAAATAATCCACCTAATATAAAAAAAAACTCCAATTACATTTACTTTATGTAAAAAAATTGAATGTGACCAACCAACGACTTCCGCTTCCGGTTCATTATATTTAGTGATTTTTTTTATTTATTTTCATCACATTGATACAACAATTATACTTGAATTTTTACGTGAAGAGCACACATGTTAAAGGGGTCGAAAAAAATAGTGGAAGAAAAAATTGAACAAGAGTATACTGCCACTTCTGGTTGACGGATGCATACCCACTTTTTTATACATAACTTGGTAAAATTTCAGTTCAATAAATTAAAGGATTTCTTAGAAAAACATAAAAAACCTTGATTCTCTAAATTAAAAGTACTACTTTCGGTTTAGGAAAAAATATTGGGGTATAATATTAATAATTTCTATTACAAGTAAGAAATTTCAGTCCGATTTGATGAATGGTCTGGGAGATAATTTAATTCAAAAACTTAAAAAGAAATAGGACACTTATAAGAGGAGTAACCGTTTCCGGTCAACCTAAAAATTTGAAAAAAAACTACAGTGTATCGATAAAAATTTCAGTAACCAAGACACAGTTCGTCCTATCGAACTGTGTTCAAAAAATCCCCAAAATACACTGACACACAATAAACATACAGACACAAACACATTTTTTCTAGATCACGAAAACGTGATCAGTGGTCTATTCTGAGTTCTAATCAGTTAAAATATGCTTCAAATATCATTGAAGCATATTTTATTGCTTCAATGATATTTGCCGGCTTGCCATTTCGTGGAAACGGCAAGCCGGCGTCGAAACCGGTGGAAGAAACGGGTGGCAAACAAATGGACTATGGCTGTCAATGTTTATGCCACCATTGTTCATTATATATGTTGTTTTATGTTTTGTTCCATATTATTTTTGTAAAAATAATATTTTTTAAGAAATTTCAGCCAGCACCGTAATCCCGGTATTCAGACTAGTTTCAGCACCGGGATTCACGGTACCAGAAAACACCGGGATCCCGGGCACCGGGATTTCCGGGATTGGAAGCCTTAGTCACCACTTTGTATTTGAATATGATTTAAATAATGTATAATTTATAAATTCATATATGAACAAGTTTAATACCATAGATGTCGCTCAGGGCCAAAGCTCGTAATGACATCATGGGGAAATATAAAATTAAAAGAATTGGCTTTATCCTTTGCTATTAAATATAACCAACTTTTTCTCTAAAAATAAGATTATTTTAAATTATAGAAAATAAATTTGGATATCACCAACCCAACCAACTAACCAGCCTTGTCAACTCTAGGTTAGTACATAAAAAAATAAAATATAAATTTTCAGCTTGATACGTTCAGTGGAGTGGAAAAAATCGTGTGGTCAAAATTTTTTTTTTACTTTTCTAAGTGGAAAAAATACCGCATTCGTTTTATTAAATTTAATGATTTTTTTTTTTTTTCATCACATTCATACAAGAATTATATGTACTTGAATTTTTTCGTGAAGGGCACACATATTTAAAGGGTCAAAAAAATAGTGGAAAAAAAATATAACATGAGTAAATTGCCACTTCCGGTTGACAGGTCTTCACTAAATTTTATATATAACTTGGTAAGATTAAATTTCTAGATATGAAATTTTAGTTCAATACATATTTATGTTTCTGAGAAAAACATAAAAAATCTCGATTCTCAACAATAAAAGTACTACTTTATAAGTAAAAATATTTTCAATATATCAATGAATACAATTTATTATTTCTATTACATGTAAAAAAATATTTTAATCCGTTACTCGACTCAGGAGATAATTGAATCCAAAAACTTACAAAAGAGGATACCTACATACATACATATGTATGTACATATAAGGGAAGATACAATTTCCATATCGATAAGCATTTCGGTGACCGATACTAAGTTTCAGTTTGATAGGAATAATATCCCAAATGTTCAAAATATCCCAAAATACACAGACACACATACATTTATTAATTATATCATGAAAGCGTGATCAGTGATCGATTCTGAAGTTGAATCAGTCAAAATCTCAAGTTAGAATTTTCGCATGTCAAAACATCATCTATTGTTATTTCATTAATAGATATTACGTAATAACAATAGATATTTATCGACGTTAAAATATTTTCGAAATAACAAAATTAACTCATATTTAATGTATACTTACATATATTGAATTATTCATCCTTCGTGCAAATAAACTCAACCGAATTGCTCGGGTGTTTATTCTACAGTTAAATCTTGATATAAATAGTTTGAAACGTAATCGGTTCGAAACTTTATCTTTGAAATCATTTGATATTAACAGAATTCATCGTAACAAATTTCGGAGAATCTTTAAATAAATCAGCTTCCAGCTTCGCAAATTACGTCCAATCGATTTGGGACACTCGACTTGCTTTTCGGTTATTTCAAAATTAAATGCCAATCATCCGTAATATTTCCTCTTTATAGTATTTTTAATATTATCAGTCGGCGTGTTTCCAACGGCGAATATTTAATAACCTGCCATAAAATGTTTGGGATTGTTCATCAAATGAAACGCGGCAATTGGTGTTCGGAAAATTTATTCAATTAATTAACTAGCGAATGACTTAAGATCGTCCCCACACTTGGATGGTGTAATTGTATCCCCTGGAAACTGCTGATGTGAACCTGAGGGTGCAATTGGGCATATTCAAACCCCCTCCGACCAATCGAGCCGTTGCATTTTGGGAAGCTCCGACTTCCATGGCTGTGATATAGGTGATGTTTATGGCGAATCCACGATATATGACATCCTGAGTTTGCACATTTCCGAGTATGGCATTTCTGGTGGCATTTGTGCTAAAAGAAAAATAACACTATAAACATGAAGTTTCACATTTAAGAATGTGTGAAAAAAAGTCTTTAAAATTCGACCTTCAGCTATCTATTTATATATAGACAAAAAATAAATTTGAATAAATGAAAAGATTTTCTTAAAAAATTGAAAAAAAAACAAAGCAATTCAAAATTTTTAATTATTTGAATTCTTCAACAGATTTTCATAATGTAAACACTGTTTTTTGCCTTGTTTAAATTTAATAATTTCATTATTTTTTGTAACGGAATATTCGTGTATCCCTTTCATTACATTATGTAATATCAAATCTTCTTTGATGTTAAATTTTTTATAAACTCGGCCTTTAATAAACATTATATTCATACATTGTTATGAATATAATGTTTCAACTATAAAATTTTTATTTAAATTCAAAAATTTATAATTCTAATAATATAAGTTTTCTATGCAAGTATAATTTATAATAAGAAATATTTGAGGTCTATTTATACTATCCAACACTGCACGGCACAGCACTACACGTAAAATACTACTTCAATTCACATTATACAGCACCATTTATACTTTCTTTGAACGATTGCAAGGCAAAATCGGCTTACATATATATTACAGAGCTAGCAATATGGCGCAATATTGCTTGCGTCGAGTCGATATTATCACAATATGACAATTCCGAAAATATTCATAAGCACATAGCAACTCGCTACAATGACGTTACAACATGCGTGAATATTTCCACCGTGGCCAAAGAAAACCGATTCTGCTTAATACGTTTCGGTGACATGTACTGCTGTATAATATGATTAGATCGTGTATCAGTTACCGTTGTTTCGAACACGTCACATTCACATTACGGTACGTATGAATGTGTCCATATATAATTTACTAAAGAATATTTTTCATACCACTGTTCAGTTGCTAGTATAAATAAACCTTTATATGTTTGTAAAATAGAAACGACGCGAAACAAAACAACCGTCGCAAATAAACCCAATTAAAATAATGATTTAAGTGTCATATAAGATCGATTGAAATCGAATTTTCCCGAAATGTTTACATTTTACGTATTTAAATTGAAATAATTATAACCGTAACACATTAATAGCTTGAATCGTTACAACTCCAAAAACAATTAGTTTAAATCAATCATTCATGCGTTTAATTCTTCATTGGTATTTCTATTATGTAATTAGCGTAATATAAAATCAAAAACTTAATAAATATAGAACAAGTACGTCTAATTCATAAAAAATTTAACAATAATTTCTCTCTCATTTTATAAAATTATCTTTAGAGGCTGTATTTGAAATTTTTATTTTTATTTTCTTTCAACGTTGTACATACTTCACTGAACAAACAGCTTTCGAGAAGGAAATTAATTTAATTCCAAAGTCGACTATCTCGCGTTACACTCATTAGTATTAATAATTTCTCCAATTATGGCTGTTACAGGACTTTCATCTTACAACCATGAATTTTGACACCTCGTCATTTTCCTAGTAATTTTCGTATTATAAACAGAATAAATACCTGTAGACAAGAGAGCCTCCCGAGGGACCGGTTCCGATGATCAAATTAGCAGATTGCACTTGGTATGCGGCAAAAATCAACGCAACCACGACGAAAATCAAGAATTTATTGAATGCCATTGCAATTTCTTCAAATGTAATAGATACAATCTATGTATTTGAAAATAACCAGTACACTAAATAAAATTGTCAACTGCCCAATATATATATGTACATATGTTGATAAAATTCTCGAGATTTGATTTTGATACCGAGTATCTGAAATATGATCAATTGAATACGAACAATCGTATCAACGATATACTTATACATATTGATAGAATTATATAAGTGTCTGTGTTAATTGGTTCAAGATCATCATCAGATAAGATGGATTACGAATCCATTGAATTGAGTCGTTGTTAATAACAATTTCATTCAATTGATAATTTTATGGAAGGATTGCGTTTTTAATAAAAAATAAATATTTAATTTCAATTTATGATGCATTTTTATGCCGTTCGTGCTTTCAATTATCCTTCAATGCCGAAGCCTTTAAATAAATAAATATATTAAATTCATTTTTCCAATTTTATATACATATATCAGTGGCGTGCCCTTATTGGACTTGAGGGACTAGGCTGTTCCTTTTACCTAAAATTTAAAAATATCAACAATTCAATTACAATAATTCAAATCGTTTTCCATGTCGATATTGTTCACTGAAATTAGCGAAGCTCAGAAACCGGAATCGGCCCTACATGAGGTAGTGGTAGTGGTAGTGGATTGTTATAGTGTGGTCCTCCGCGTCGTTCGCTTGCATGGACTAATCTTCTCAATTCGGTTCCCTTCGCGGTATTGTTGAATCATTATGTACTAGTTGTTTTACCCGGCTTCGCTCAGTATTTGTAATATAAACAACTTAAACAGGGCTAATCTATTCATTTGTTTTTTTATTAAATTTATTTGAATCGAAAAAATAGTATATCGAATCGTTACAGAAACTTTGATTTATTTTCAACGTTACCAACCAACATTACATATTTATATACTTACATACAAAGTCTCTTTCGAAATTATTTATTAGGTAAGTGTTCCATTGAAGACAATTTTTTTTTATTTACTCTTCTCTTCAAGCCTTTATGGAATTTTCACTAAGAATATTCTGATTTGTGTATATCAAACATTATTTTAAACTTTTTTTTGTTGTTGAAATGACACATATTACACATAACTCCTTGAGTACAAATATGGAAAGGGCCAACGAAACTATTCCCTCAGAACAAATAATGAGGCTTCTCAATCGATTGTTCGACAAATCATTCAAAAGTTGAAGTTTTGAAGACAGACAAGATGTTATTTAGAAAGGCAGGCCATTAAAGATGTTTCTTTTAGCATAAAATTCAAAAAATAAAAAATTAATTATTTATTTTGTCCATATATAGTCTCCTATTTTAAAAATCACGGCACACAGCTGACCTACACATATGTATATATGAATACATTTCTCATTATAATATGAAGTTCGTAACATTAATATGAAAAATTTATTTTGCCTTATAAAAGGTTAAGAAACCCTGTATTACACAACACGTATTCTGTATCTACATATAATATTTGTACATCCATATGTACATTGGCTTGGGAAATTCCAATCTCAATTCCAACGTTGATTTCGCAAAATAATTATTATCAACGATCTTATCGAGGCCATGCATTCGCATTGTGAAGTCCCAAACCTGCAGCTGACGGAAATCGAATTCGCCTATGGAAATCCTCCATTAGGCCAGCCATTTCGTACAATTAGGTTTATTTACGATGCGACAAAAATGATTCTCGTTAACCTCAATTTGGACTCACGTGTCAACGATGACCCGCTTCGAATTTGATTGGATCAATACACTAGACCAGACAATAGACCTCTTCTCTCTTGTTGGATTATCCATCCTCCTTACAATTTCATTTTATAAGTCGTCCTTGAGGGGTATATTTGACACATTGTCCTTTTACGATTCTCGTACTTGTATTCTCTTCCGTTTTGCTTCTTTCTCGTGAGTACATATCATATAATATTTACAAACTATCTGTGCCACAGTTCCAACTGGCGTGTGTAATACAATCCGTTTACGGACACTCGAATACATTGTTACCATCTCGGTTCTGTTTGCTCCTCGGCGGACTCTGAAATCTTTAGATAGAGAAGACACTTCTATCGAAAAACCTTTTGTTCCTAGCCTCATATTGTATTCAATAATATAGGTTAAATCCACTTTTTTTTACAAATTTGATATACTTATGATTCGCCTGTGTATTGAATTTTGAACAAAACATGAGGCAGATAGATAAATGCCTATCGTTACTAGACAGTCGAAAGTTTATGATTATAAATTAAGATATCAAATTTGATCGTTTTTAATTGAAAACTGTAGATAAATATTCATAGTTATGTGTATAGTCAGCAGTATGGCTCGGTGGTCCCGGGTTCAAGCCTTGGGTTGATTGAAGAGAATTTATTCGGAGTATTCCTGCAGTGCCGCTGTTCAGATATGGATATTTGTGACTTCAAATCAATCATTTCCCATCAGCACTACAGATGTACTCTGAAAAATTTTTTCAATCGAGGTCTGCTCATGGAATAGAACCCGGCGCCTCTCGGTGTTAAGCAGAAGCTTAATGACCGAGCTATGCTGCTGGCTAGCATATGTATGTATATACATATACATATATTTAGAGTAGATTTTTAATGTAATTTTTATTACCCCTTTGCCTAAGCAGAAGCTTTCGCAAAGGGGTAATTTTTTCAGGAGTTATTTCATGATTTGGAAAACTTCTGAAATATTATACAGTGGGTAATATTCTACATTGAGCAACCTCTAGAAGCTCAGGGCGTTCACGCCGATTGTTAAAATATTCAAGATTTTTTTTTGCCCTTCAGTTTTACGCAAAGAAATTCCAGTCACATTTCATAAGCGCGCCCGCACACATGACACAATTTCCATAAAAGAATGAAAAAAAACGCCAACGACATATTTTTTACGATCGCAACACTTCTCATCGCACGTGAAGGAGATAAAAAGAGGGACACGGACGTAAACACGCGTGCGTTTATTATTCGCGCGGTTTTTGGTCGAAGAAATCCGGCCATTAGGACCGCGTAATGGCCGACGTCAGAGAATTCAGAAAATGGCGGGGGGGAAGGGAAACACTCATGGGATGGAAACGAAGTGCAATAAACCACCGGGGAGGCTTTCAAGTCTCCGGAGTGTTGTTTTACACGCCTGTCCGTCACAAATGCCGTGACCGTATGTGTATGTATGTATGTATATATGGAGGTGTGTAAACTTTTAATTTTGACCCGTTCAAATAGCGGAACGCGAAGCTTCACTTCAATCGCCGCTTAGCGCCACCAGCACATGTGTATATATGCCGCCATTGTTTTGTTAATACAACATTCAAAGTAGATCATTTTGTGTGTATGTGTCAGTTTCACCAAGAGTTCAAGGTCATCTGGAAAGTCTTGAGCTAGAAATACAATGTCAAGAATCTGTTTTTATAATATAATTTAAAAGCTGAATGATTAAGTTTCTCATTCGCTTATAATTTTCAGCCATAATTAGTTTAATGAATATGCAAGATAAAACAAACGTTTCAAATTGAAAGTCAAAGTTTGTATGCAAAATTGAATTAACAAGTTACCATGGAATTATTTTTGACGCTTGACAGTTTTCTGTGACGTTTTGTAACGAACAATCTCAACTGACTGCTGAGATTGACGCTGGAATTACATATATTCCATTCATTTTTTTTAAATATATGAATAAATCGTACAAAGCTTTACTGTTTTGTTCATATTCTATCAAAGCTACAGTTTTGGAGAAAATAATGAATCGTTTTATAACTTAGATTAATCGTTTTTTAACATGTATTATAAAATTCATTATGAAATTTAATTGTCATTCATTTTGATATTTTTCACAAAATGCTTTTTTTTTAATAACGCAGGTTTGTGCTTCTAAAAATAATAAAATTGCTTACAGCTCATTTCAAAGTTGCATTTGGTATGCATAAATGCATGCTTCTAGTGTGTATATTTTTATTTAAGTTTTTTCATTAGTCCACATTCGTTCAATGGGGGCATAGATCCAGGGAATAAGGAAAATTCAACGATTTAAAAATTTTCTTGAAAGAAACTTTTTTATATATGTGAAATATTCAAAACTTTCAACGCATGTATCAGGGCATGTCAATTTTATCGCCATTCTTCAATCTTTTCATTTGTAGCTTTTAATACACGAAACTTCATGGAATAATTTTCCGCCAAGTATATTTAAGGACCAGTGACCAGAAATAAATAAATTGCTTGCCTTGATCTTCGTCCACAGAAGGATTTCTCATAGAATGACTCATTAAAATACTTTTCCATGAAACATTTATCCGAGCTATGTAAATAAGCAATAAAGGTTTAATAAAAATGAATGAATTGCAATTAAATATTGCAGCAATAATATATTTAGTGATAGTCGATATTACAAAATAAGGACAGAGCAATGAAATAAAATACGTATGTATGGTCAGCGTAATCATTGCACATTTGAAAATTTTTCAAAATAGTATTACATTTTTTGTAATACAATGTACAACACCCAGATCGAATGAGGAAGTCTAATGGATAAAAACATTTTTATTACAAATTCAATAAAATACATTAAGTGGCCGTAAAAAAATAATTGAAGAATAAAACCAGCTTTATTTTCTTATTACAAAGCTCTTGAATAACATAGCTTTTTTTTTTGGAAAAACTTTTAGTGTTCCTTTGGCCCCCTCCCACCTGACTGCGTGACTGGCAATATACAAATGTTTAAACTTTAATTTAAATTCGCATATCAATTCCTTTCCAAGACTGGCTATTCAAATAACGTCCAGCAAAACACTAGTAAAGATGAAAGTCAAAGAAACATACAATTGAAAAACAGTTAACTGAAGTACACACAATTTTGAAAAATAATCATTTTTATAGCTGATAAATTGCAATATTTAAAACGCTACTCTAATTGATTAATTCATGTGGACATGTGTAAATATATATGTAAGTAAGGAAACGCGACATACATTTCACAATTCCCAACATATTAAATGTGTCACAATTTCAGTTATCTAAATCTCCTCAAGCTTAAATGACTTACAAGCATCGCTAAACGAAATTGTTGTTCATGTGTAGTGCTAAAGCGGGGCTAAAATTGAATGTCATATAAATGAAACGGATGATATATGTATGTATTTAGTAAGTCGACTCATAATATGCATAACATTATGGCAACAACATTGTAGAGAGAGTCAATAATTTTAGATATCCTTGATGATATCTGGGTGAATGGTGTGAAAGCAATCAGAAAAGCGCTAGGATAAAGTATGCCAGAGCTGCATTCTTAAAAATGAAAAATGTTCTAACACGTGATCTCTACATAGCACTCCGTATGTATTTTTTGGCACGCGGCACGTATTTTTTTTAGATAGTTTTGCACATGCAAAATAAACGCTAACACGCCTAACCACACGACCTTTGGCAAAACTCACCCCTGGAGTGTTTTCGGTAATATTTTATTATTGACATGGTGATTCCCAAATTTGGATAAATGTAGGAGAAATTTTTTGAAATAATAAGATCGTATGAATTAAAAATTACATGAGATATGCACATCACAGCCGGAAAACACGGGCACGTCATGTACCGCACTTTTCGGTGTGTTCTTACCATTAGACTTTTACGATGTTACGCTTTCAGCATCCTTCTGTGTAGAACAGAAGCATGGACCCTGCATTATACCACGTTTAATAAGCTACAAGTCTTTGAGATTGGTCCGCTCAGAGCATAATCGATCATTTTCTAGCAAGATTCAAAATATGAGATCGAATTTTAAAAATTAATTATTCATATAGTTACGATGTAGGCAGTTCGATCACAAGTCGTTATTTATGTAGTACTGTTTAGGCATAATTACTTTAGATCGAACTACATAAATAGCACTGGGCAACAAAAAAAATAGCGGAGAATATTAATATGACATTGATTTTTGTTGACTTCTTCTCGTTTATGAGATATAAGCGTTTGAAAAAAAGTAATTTTTTTACAGATTTTCAGCTTTTGCCGTATTTAAACGAAAAGAAGCTACCAAAAATCATTGTCATATTCGAATTAAGTGGGTCAAATTTCGTAGAGATTGATTAGTCTCCACTCCAGTACGAAAAAAAAGTATTTTTTATTGCTCAATGTAATTACTTACTCAATCAAATCAAACTCATGTTTTAAACCTGATACCAAACGATCGAATATACTCTAGAGCAGATCCCTTTAAGATGTGGACATACAGATAGATGCTGAAAATTCCATGGATGGCGCGTAGAAACAATGCCTTATGGAAAAATATGTCTAAGTTTTCAACAATGAGAAAAAACGCAAATTAAAGTATCTTGAACATGTGATTCTGACAGGGTCGCCGAGAGTAATACCGGGCTCTGAGAAAAATATCCTTATGACAAACAAAAAAAACATCTTATAGATATATTTTTAATATCAGAAATATTAAAAAAAAAATTATATGTTGCTTACTATTTTTTAAAATAATTAAATAAGAATGTATGATATAACATTAGAGTCCATCCGGGCTCTGGAACTTTACCTCGGCTCCCCCTCCCTCTCATCGGCCCTGGATGCTGAATCAAAAATAATATCTCACACGCTTAGTAATCTTGGAATAGATCGTAGGTAGCGTTGTCAGGCATCCCGATTAATCGGGATTGTCACAAATTTTAAGTCCCGGTGTCCCGAACAAACCTCTCGGAACGCCCAAATGTCCCGGTTTACTACTTTTTAAATTCCAAAAATTTAACTCAGAATTAACATAATTCAACAATCAACTATTTGTCTCTCTCTTATATTTTCTGGAGAACAATGTGTAAAAGGGAGACAAAAAATATGTATCAGCATCAAATAATTTATCCTGAATCGATAGTTTTCTCATACTCAGAATTATTCATCACACGAAGATGCGGAATAGACACCGTCAGAACAGAAAGACTTCTGTGATTTTACTAAAATTGAATATAAAAATCAACTTTCACATTCAAAAACTAGGTGGCTATCGCTATTACCTGCAATAGAACTCACTCTAAAGCTATTTGAAGCTTTAAAAGCTTTTTTTTAGCTGAAG
This sequence comes from Arctopsyche grandis, assembly GCF_051622035.1. Taxonomy (NCBI): domain Eukaryota; kingdom Metazoa; phylum Arthropoda; class Insecta; order Trichoptera; family Hydropsychidae; genus Arctopsyche; species Arctopsyche grandis. The sequence continues at coordinate 28,713,701 of NC_135355.1, forward strand.
AAAAAGCACCAAAAACCTTATTATATTTTTTCACTAATCCTCTCAGTGAAGTCTATCTTTGGTTTCTTCATTGTAATTGTAGCACTTTTCATTAACATATATTAAAAATAGAAGGGGAAAAAAATCAATTCTGGATAATATTCTAAATATTATCACTTCGATTGAAAATAAATCTATAGAAAAGTCAAAGATCTGATTTTTTTTTGGGGGGGAGGTGTCCCGGTTTGACTTGCATGAAATCTGACAACCCTAATCGTAGGCCAACGCAGGTGGTGGAAAACTTCATGGTTGCAAAATCTTAGGCAGTGGTACGGCCTAAGCCTCCGAGCATTATTTAGAGCAGCCTTCGATAGAGAATCCTAGTTGCCAACGCTCTAGAAGAACATGACACCTGAAGAAGACGATGAAACCTTCATGCAAATAAAAACAAACTTCATGACAATAAATATAGAAAACAACCACCCGGATAATCTATGTGATTAATTCTGACAAGCATTTAGATATGATTGGAATTAACTATTGAAATCGAACGTTTTCAAAAGCCAAAGTCTTCTCAGTTCAAACATTGAGCTTCAACCGAGAAAATGTCGCGCTTTCAGACCATTTGTTCGACCTCCTTTGTTCTCGTCGACGTCGGGGTTTTCGAGGTATTCCCGTCGATGTCGATGTCGGTGTGTGTGGAAGCCTATAAATAGTTGGGCGTAGGTCGTTCGACATTTTCAGTCAGGAAGCGGCCAATAAATGGGAAAAGCAACGTCAAAATTGAACGTTTTATGGCCTATCAAGTGACACCTATAAAACGTCCACGGACCACTTTCTTGCTCCATCAAACGCTCGGGAAGAATTTCCTCCCCCATTGTTTTCCACTTTCCCATCCCCGGTGTGCCCTCGATCGGAATTAGCGTGAAAGCGTGTCAAAAAACACTTTCTGTAATTCCAAATGTAAACATAAATCCAAACCCGAGTCTCGTTTAAGTATGGCGTGCAAACATTTGATCCAAACATCATACCATTACTCAAACATGGCGGTCAAAGAATAATGAGAGCCTCATTTGCGTAACAGTTTGAACCCAATCACAGACTTTAATATTCCAAACTAACAACGAAACATTTTCAAACCGTATGAAATTATAATGTCATGTCACACATCCTGATCAAAAAACTTTAACATATGTATATTTATGAATATTAGATACATGCGCGCATGTACGAGGGTAAATAATTCAGTGAAAGCAATTTGTATGGCTCAATTAGATATAATCACATGTCAGAACACTTTCAAGGTCATATAATATATTTAAAAAATATGTAGGTATATATGTTTGTCACAGTGAAATTATAACAGCAGTAAAATTATAATTTCACTGACGTTTCAGTAAAATCATAATCAGCTACATTTTCACTGGTCCCTATCAGTGAAATTATAAATATTGACAGTTGGATGATAGTGCGTCGCCGATACCAATCGCGCCACCCCACGTCACAACCCCGCTCCTCTCCATCCCCACTGTGACGCCAAACTCGCCCTCACATACCCTCACCACAACCCCGCTCCTGTCCATTCCCACTCTCTTCTTTTTTGGCTTTGGATTTATTTGATGCCGTATATACGGGACTGGATGCGGATGGATGCAGCCAAACTTATTTATTTAAGGGGGTCTACCTCACGGTACCGAAAATGAAAAGGTCGAAAAAGCAAATATCGGAAGGCAAAGATCGAAAATCGAAAGATCAAAAAAAGGGTGCATGGTAAACGGTAATATGTATTATTAACATATCAGTGGCATGCGGTGAAATTATATCTCTTTTTGTCATACAGCCTTGTTTAATGTGCGCGCGCAGGATACGGGAGGAAAAGCCTGTTCCTCTTGTTCCTGTTGTATCCTGCTCGTGCAAATTAAGTGAGGATGTACGACGGGGGGGAGAGAGTTTTACCGCACGCCACTGATATATAGTATGTATACTAACCGTTTTTCCTATGTATGCATGATAAACGAATATTTTTGACTTTTTCACGGTCACCCTATTACAACGTACGTATAAGCCGATATAATTGAAAATGGCATAAGTCCACTTTTCTTGAGATTGAGGTGTCGAATGTAAGGTTTATAATTCATTAGCTTCCAAGGAATATACGTGAAGTTTCCTAAAATTCTTAGAAAAATCTTTTTTTTTTTTTGCATTTGAGCCGTTATATATTTATTTTATTATTATAATTAATAAATAATAACAATAATAATAACAAATTAATTAAATGTGACCTGATAGGTTGCCCCAATGCGTCACACCAGTCTTACAGTTAAACAAGAACAGTAAAAAAATCATTCATCTAATTCAAATATTGTTCGATGAATGATTTTTGTTCATCTTAATTCATGTTGAATCTCACTATTGTTTTCTATATTTAATTACTATGATAAATACATAAAAATTAATAAACAACAATAAAAATCAATGATCAATGTGACCTATCAGGTTGCCTCAATGCGTCGTCTCACAACAACAACAATAAGAACAAAGAAAAAATAAACACAAACAAGAACAGTAACAAATTAGAAATCATTCAAATAGACTAGTGTTGAATCTCCTGAAACTGACCAGTTCATTATCATGACTAGTCACCGGAGTCTGAGGGGGCCGTGTATTGTTTAAAGGTTGTAAATGCATTGTTAAAGGTTTGCCAAACAATGGATAGCACTGTGACTATCCTACCTCTAATCATGACAATCAAACAGGTCTAAATTTTCATCTATCACATTAAGGAACCGGACAGCCTTTACAAGAGACGAATTACCAAAAGCAGACGTTTTCACAAAAATTGGTTTAAAAAGTTGACGATGACGGTTGCAAAGCTCTACCGCATTCAGGCACCCAAAATTTAATCTGAGACAAAATCGAAGGGTTGTCAATACTTCCCTTTAATACTCCAAAGGAGTATTTGGAAATGGCAATAACCCTTCTCGAAGATAATGAGTCAAATCTTAAGACACTTTGAAAGTGGCATAAGTACACTACATTTCGAGAAATATCTCGCAAAAAATTAAACATAATGTTTTTTAATATGTATATTCTGCTTTTCCAAAATTCTGGACATATCGAATTAAATACATAATAACAATTTGTGAATCGACTCAAACAGAAATAGTGTTTTTGGAATTGAAAATTGGACTTCCGCCATTTTAAAATATAACGGCTCATATGACGATAAAATACAAACAATATTACTCCATAAACCAACACTAAAAATTAACCTAGAATTATACAGACATATTTATATTAACAAAAAACTTGCAAATTAGTAATAGTATCTTATCACCGACACTAATTCAATTTTATCATTTGATCTATTAACGCGAATCCCACTTATACAAAATGTGACCTTTACAAAACGATGACACAATTCCTACCTCTAATTAAGTATTACAATCTATACAAATTAACAACGTTATCACTGATGTAAAATAGCCTAGTATAACTAAAAAAAAAAATTATAAATAAACCGTCGCTCGATACACATCAGTTCCATTAAGTTCATTAGCTCGCACACCCAAAAATAAAAATCATATTACGAAAGATAGGAGCAATATCGTTCGTACTGTCAAGTGAAGGTTCAACGATGACCCGACCATATAAAATATATGTATAGGTACATACAAATACATACATATGTATGTACATACAATATACTTTTCACGTGCGTGCATACTACTTGTTTATATTGGATTATTTTATCGCGAAATCGAATGACTATTTCGTCATAACTCTTTTGCACAAATCAAAATAAATTGTCGTATCTTATCGTAACAACGAGAATATTGTACGTCCGATTAGATACACATATTAAACTGTAGTGAGAAAATAGTAGTACTGTAAGCTTAATATGCAATCAGAATGAAAACCACAACGTCAATCCTAATTAGCGCAGAGCTAAATCTATCTACATATATGTACATACATATGTACATAATGTCATGTCACGGTCGTACACCTTGATTGACATGTTTTGTTAAATTTCGTCAGCCTTCGTCACCATTATTTCTATACCAATAATACACACACCTACATAAGTATGTAGATATGTACATATCTATATACATATAACCATCAACTTCCCTTATGCTAGATTATTTAGTTCGAATTGAAATTTTGCTAAGTCTAATTGAATGCTATTCATTTAACACCCAAAAGTAATGAAAGATTTTCAGTCCTTTTAAATCTGATACATATAAAAAGTGTCAAAACTAATTTAATTCGTACTTGTCCATTACACAATTTTTAATCCACATATTTCCATTTTTTAAACTTTTCTCATATATTATTTTAATTGTATCTAAGTACGTGTAAAGTTCCAAACAAAAGGTCAAAGGTCAAATTTGCATGCCTTGATGTAAAGGCATTCAAATTACCAGAAAATGGAATACCGGTAAATCGGTAAAAAAAATATGAGTCATTACAGGTTTATCGGTATTTTATCGGGAATTTCGAAAGTATCAAAATGCTAATATTGTGGCTTTATATTATGATATAAAACACAAACTTGAATAAAATATCCTCATAAAACATTAATTTTACATTAACATAATTTTTTGTTTCATTCAAAAGGTTATTACATATAATATTATATAAAAATACAATGCGTTGAAAAAAAAATTTATAAAAACAATGAAACATTTATTACCAAACAAATTTACATCTTCGCAACACAGAGATTCCACAGCAAAAAATTCCACAGTTTGTAAAACTCTCCATCTCGATCTTTAGATCTATGCAACTCTTCCTTTCACATTGCAAGTAAACTATTCCAACTAGTTTTCAAGTCCAGCAATAATGAAAGCTCTTTCCTTTAATTTTTAGAGATTGTCGCTTTTGGTCGGAGAACGGCGAAACATGCTCACAATATTTTGTATTTTCTTTATGCATGGAAACATTTTCAAGTTTATAACATCTTTCGAAGAAACTTCAACTGGTATAGTTAAAATAACAAAAACTCATTATTGACTTCTTCTTCTTCTCCATCTTTGTCTTTATCTTCGACCGAATCTTCAGTTGTTGTTTCGCTGATGAATTCTTGAGATTAAAAAAATACTTGTATTATATAGCACTTAATATCTGCAAATTGTTTGCCATGTGCCATACATAATTGATGACTAGTATCAATCAATGTTCCTATTTTTGTCCTTACTTAACCGAATGTCCTTTACAAAAACGCATCGAATCTGTTCACATTTAATATCATCTCATAATATCGTAGTTCCCAAATATTAATATTAGAATGAGATATTTTTATTTTACCGAGAAATTCAAAACTATTTACCAGTAATTTAAGAAAAAATACAAAAAATAAATAAAATAAAAATATAAATAAAATATCGAGAATGATAACGTAATAACTAAAAGAAAACGACAATAAAGGCAATATGTTGGAAAAGAACAATTACAAAAATCCTTTAAATTTAAGAAAGACATCTAGTTTGTTATTAAAAATACTAAGGTTTTCTGAATTTACTAGTGTTAGGAAGACTACTCCAAACTGTAACCAGTCTGTTTGATACACAAATTAAAATAAAGCTATATATTATATTTATATATATAAATATAGTGTAAGGTAATTTATAGTAAAAAATCGAGCGTGTATGTATGTATGCTATACAATCCAGTGGATATGACGCTGACATATATACATATATATACTAGTATTGTATCCGATGACATATCATCGCATGGGTGTTGGCATATTAAGTTAATAAATAAAAAAATTAAAAGAAATGTGTCGTCGGGTCGATACGCATGCGGTGTAATTTTTTTCAAATACCTTTTAAATATATTTAATTTAGTTTGAATGTTTAATATGAAAAAAGGTAAAAATTACCTACCTACCTACATACATGTAAACAATATAAAACACCAATAGAAAAACCAATAGAAGTTTTTTTCTTTTGTCTATCCGTTTTGGGAGTAGTTTAGCTGTGACGTACATATGTATGTATGTCGAATCAAAACAACTATTATATGTAGTACGGCGAGCGTTATCTCAGACAGACAGAGAGACAGACAAACAGGCAGAGAGAATAGCGATATTATATATTAATTATATAATATATTGAATACTTTCAAATAAAATTGTATGCTGATAAATGTCAAAATTTTCACAAACAAAAACTAAAATAACATTTGTTTTATGCACATATGTACATATGTATGTATGTACATAAAACATTTGTACTCAAATATAATGAATAGTATCAAATAATACATAACAATTTGTCGAATTGAATGCAATCAAATTGACTAAAATTTAATGTCATCTTATCAGATCTCCGACACGCATTCGAGTCAGTCTTTCTTCTTCCGACTTTGCGTTACGACTCTACGTGTGGAAAACGGTAAGATTTATCACCGCGAAAAACGTTGCCAAGATGTGCCCATACATTGGCGGCAATATTAAAAACGTGATTTGCAGTCCTTATCTGGTACGGCAGGCGCACAAACTCCTCTCTCGCTTTATTTTGTTGTCGTTTTTTTTCGACGGATTTATTGGAAAAGTTTTCCCTTTTGGCATGAACTGATTCGACACGAACTACGTGAAAATTACACGTCATTTTTCTTTTATTTGTTGTCATATAAACGTACCCACACGTGGGGTGGGCAAGAATAAACGACAGTCAAAAGTCAAAGCCGTTCTGGACCGCATGAAAAACATTAATGGCGATTTATGGGAACTCATCATCGACAGACTTGCGTCAAAAGGAAAATTGTGTTGAATCTTTTACACCCCGCTTACCATCTACAACTAAAAGGGCTTACATATTTCAAACGAATTCACATTGAATCAATAACAATCTCCGATTGATTTATTGCGGAAATAACATAATTGAAATAAACAGCTCTATCTTTTTTGTTCCAGGTATTTTCGACGAGTTTTCCTTCTCAGAAAAGAAGACAGTAAGGAAAGGAGCCATTCTTTTCAGGTTGATATACGTATCGTAAGTATACACATTGATTAAACTATCGATATATAGTATATATACATAGTATTATTCAGTACCAAATACTTCTAGTTTACAAAATAATCATTTAAGTAAAATAACTTTTAAATAACCCAGCGATTTCCAAACTGGAAGACGCGGGCTACAACGGAAAAAGGCTTTAAAAATTGGTTTACAGTATAGCATAATAAAATAAAATAATATATACTTATAAATACATAAACTTTCAAAACACAATTTTGAAATGCAAGTATTTTTTTACAAACCTCCTTTATGACTGGTTACAAGAGAAAATCCACTTGTCATGAAAATATAAACTATTCATATGTACATAGATTTTGTATAAAGATATAGAAAAAAAACATCTGACTATTGATTCGAATACTTATTTTTGACTAGAGCATGCATTACCGGTTTTCGGTAAACCGGTTTACCGCTCAAAAATTTTGGAATTCCCGGTAACATTTAGTAAGATTTTTAAACTATGTTATTATATGAGGATATTTGCAATGAACAGATTCAATGCGTTTTTGATAAGTTTATTCGTCAAACAAACACTGAATATTCGGTTGAAGACGAGGACGAAAATGGAGATAGATAAGATTGTGGAAGAAGTTTTTTTCAACGTTTTGTTTTTTTATATAAAATGTAACGTAATGTAATTGTAAAACATTTGAATGTAAGACATTTGAATTCAGTAATAAATTATGTTAATGTAAAATGAATGCTTTACTATGTTTTACTATCACAATATAATGCCATAATATTAACTTTTTGATACTTTAAAATATCTCGGTAAACCGGTAATCACTCGTTAACCGATTTACCGGAACCTACTTTAGAAACTGCAAAAGTCAAAAATTTGTAAAAATTGCCCATTTTTTTAAGCACTCATATCTCCTAAACGAGAGAAATCCAACAAAAATTATTGTCAAATTCGAATTGAGTGAGTCAATCTTAGTAAAGATTTATACGTTTCCGCTCCAGTATTTTTTTTTTTTTGCTCCGTGTTATTATTATCCACTCAATGCTGTTTAAACGTTTTTCTCTTTGTAGATACTCTACATAGATATCTCAGTCATACATATGTACATATGTATAATATGACCAGCAGATTAAATGAAATTGCCATCCGACAAGTTACGTAATTAAGCAGAGCACAAAAGACTGACGCTATAAATTATTTCAAAGGTTCCCTAATTAATTGAACACATTTATTTCAATTCGATTTTATATTTTTCGCCCCGGCGAAGATTAGTTTTAAATTGACAAAGTTCAAAGCTCTAATTACCGACATTAAAGCATTTAACGATGGTGGTGGAAAAAACAAAAGTTCGTCTGAAAAGTTTCGCGTCTGCAAAAGAGCATACTCGTCTGCTTTTGACATGCGGTTTTCGATAAAGGTAATTCGCGGAAACCTCGTCAAAGGAAATTTATTCAATGGCAACCCCATTAACACCGCAATTTGGTCTAATTTACGCTTCTAAGTGTTACAGTATGCACGAACGCGTCTTCATCGCATAAAACGAGTGCACAAATTTTACGGCGAACAAAGAAGTCTTTCCCTCCTCCTTTTTGCACTCGTAAAATATCGCTCTATTGAAATAGAGGAAACCGCACAATTTCGCGAAACATTCTCCTTTCACGCTGAAACGAAGGACTTTTCTACATACCACGCACAGGGTGAGTCGTAATTGATGGTTCAATTCTTTCGACATTAAATTTTGATTAGACTCTTTCATTTATCAATAAAATTTCGAAAATACGCTAACACGCTCCATCTCTCATTCTTCCCTTGAGATCGTATATCGTGGAAAGAGATGGAACTTTGTGATTGTTTACGAAGAACTCACTCGGCCGACAAAAACAAAAGATTTTGTTTTCAAAAAAAAATATATATATATATATATATATATATATAGATACATATAAGTATATAGATACATATAAGCCGAATTTGCCTTGCAAGATGAGCGTAGCGAAGAAACAAATTGCGTATAAAGAAAACTACTTAACAACAGCTCATTTCCAATTATCTCTGCTAAAAACATTCAAGACTTTATTTCGTTTTGTTTAAATAAGTACTTATACAGCTACTTTTAAACGATAATGAATCTTTATTATCCTTTTCGCAAAATAACAAAAAAACTTTTTAAGGGGAATATAATATTATATATTGATCCTAATATATACAATACACAATATGATAAAAAAATATATTATATGTATGTATGTATTTCCTATTACCGGGAACCGATTCCAGCGGAGGGTACGAATTTTAACATATCCCGAAAAAATATTATTTAAATCCTAATCAAATTTCAGCATCCTTTATAGTATTGAAGTTTAAGGTGCAAATATGCCAACGACGCGTTTATACACCAACCCCTTGCCAATGGACCGACCGGTTCGATTTCGAGAAAAATTACTTCCTAAATCGTACGAGCTCTTTTCAAATTGGAAAATGCGAAACACATGCGATTCGCCTATAAATTATTCGATTTTGTTTCTCTCGAGTAACTAAGGGCTTTTTTCGATAAAGGGCGGTCTATGGCGACCCAAACTGGTTTTCGGCAATATATAGGTATAATGTATACCCAGACAACAAACAGTGATGCCCTCGTTTTTGACCGGCTCTATTTGGGAAGGGCATTTTAAAGTTGAATTCGAAAATGGAAATTATTTAATATATTTTTATAAGCGTAAAAACAATAATAATTAAAAATGTATTACATTTTTTTTTAAATAAATTTATATTCTGCCATGATGCCATAGCGGATTGCCCCTGAGCGACACCTACATATGATATCTAACTTGTACATACGTATATAAATGTATAGATTATAAATTTGAAATCATATTCAAATAGTGGTGACATAGTGGGCAGGATGGTATTGTAAATTTGATGAGGGACCGTTTCAACAATGAACCAGATAAATTGGCAAACTTTGATAGGAAACGGTCGTCTTGCAGTCACAAATATCCAAGTCTGAACAGCAGCACTGCAGTAATACTTCTGAATAAACTCTTTTCGATCAAATTCAGACCAGGGCTTGAACCCGGGAACTTTTTGCTTCATAATATACATAATATACAATTGAGATAAACAAAGGTATCATTAAGTTTCAGAACTTAGAAGTAGTCAGGCTTTTAAATATTTATGTACATTTGTGTGTGAATTTTTCGTAAATAAATTAACTTATGTATTTTAAATTAGAGTTATAACATTAAATATTTGTATGTATAGATGTACGCTTTTAATTATAACTTAAATTGATTTTTAAATTGCTCGGACCCCAATAGATGTGCTCTCGCTATTTAATATTACTATTTTCAATAAACATACATATGTATGTACATAGAACCACAAAATTTTGAATAGTTTAAACCGAAGTCAAATCGTCCTCATACAAAATCACACCCGCCCGAATAGCGTCAGGTAATTCATATATATGTACATATGTACATAGTATTCAATAATGGAGCTTACAATTTGTGATGTAATAAACTGTGGAAAAGCTTTTTATGTGAAATTATGTTTATGATAATAAAGTAATGCCTCGTCTATTTTATGGCAAACAGTATATTTGCGAGGAAAATGCACGTCAAATAAATACATTATGAACATAAAACATTAATTAACTATGCAATTCAAAGTGCAGGTAATCTTTCTCTTCGCCTGAACAAAGTTATATTTTACATACTACTCGTTATCAATATTTCAATATTTTTATGTCTTTCATAATTTATATTTTGGATATACTCGTAATTACTGTGAATAAAACAGTAATCAAAATGAAATTCTAAAGAGGCTTACACATTATGACACAAAAAAATTGTAGGCCGGACCTTAAATACATATATGTGTGTGTGTGACTTCAAGTCAATTATTTCATATCAGATTATGCCAATTTGTCTGATTTCAATGTTGAAACGGTTTGTCAACCATTTCCCGTTTCTCACAAAATTGAGTTTCTAGCATCTCGGATTTGTTAATTACACTAAGCAACAAAAATATTATCGAAGTGGAGACTAATCAATCTTTATTAAATTTGGTCCATTGAATTTGAATATGACAATGATTTTTTTGGTTTGTTTTCGTTTATTAAATACTAGCTGTATTACCCGGCTTCGCTCAGTGTTTATAATATAAACCGCTTAAACATGACTAAGCTAATTTAATTAAAAAAAAAAAAAAATTAAAAAAAAAAATTAAAAAAAAATTAAAAATAAAAAAAAAAAATCAAAAAAAAAATAAAAAAAAAAAATCAAAAAAAAAATTTAAAAAAATCAAAAAAAAAATCTAATTTTTTTTTTTGCCTTCTAGGGCTTCGCCCTCGGCACCCCCCTGAGCCTTTGCCTTCTAGGGCTTCGCCCCTCCACGCCCCATGAGCAATTGCCGTTTAGGGCTTCGCCCCCATGATCAGTTGCCTTTTAGGGCTTCGCCCCTCCGCGCCCCCATGATTCAAAGCCGTCTAGGGCTTCGCCCCCCTTAGTTAATGCCTTTTAGGGCTTCGCCCCCCGCGCCCCCAAGATTAATTGCCGTTTCGGGCTTCGCCCCCCTTAGTTAATGCCTTTTAGGGCTTCGCCCCTCCGCACCCCCATGATTAAATGCCGTCTAGGGCTTCGCCCCCCCTAGTTAATGCCTTTTAGGGCTTCGCCCCCCGCGCCCCCAAGATTAATTGCCGTTTAGGGCTTCGCCCCCCTTAGTTAATGCCTTTTAGGGCTTCGCCCCTCCGCGCCCCCATGATTAAATGCCGTCTAAGGCTTCGCCCCCATGATCAGTTGCCTTTTAGGGCTTCGCCCCTCCGCGCCCCCATGATTAATTGCCGTCTAGGGCTTCGCCCCCCTTAGTTAATGCCTATTAGGGCTTGCGCCCCATGAGGCTGGGCCCCCCGGGCCCCCTTCGGGGCCCCACGGGGCTGCGCCCCTTGTGGCGCCCCCTTTTGAGCCCCATGGGGCTGCGCCCCATGAGGCTGGGCCCCCCGGGCCCCCATTCGGGGCCCCACGGGGCTGCGCCCCTTGTGGCACCCCCTTTTGAGCCCCATGGGGCTGCGCCCCATGAGGCTGGGCCCCCCGGGCCCCCTTCGGGGCCCCACGGGGCTGCGCCCCATGTGGCGCCCCCTTTTGAGCCCCATGGGGCTGCGCCCCATGAGGCTGGGCCCCCCCGGGGCCCCACGGGGCTGCGCCCCTCGTGGCGCCCCCTTTTGAGCCCCATGGGGCTGCGCCCCATGAGGCTGGGCCCCCCGGGCCCCCTTCGGGGCCCCACGGGGCTGCGTCCCTTGTGGCGCCCCCTTTTGAGCCCCATGGGGCTGCGCCCCATGAGGCTGGGCCCCCCGGGCCCCTTTCGGGGCCCCACGGGGCCCCACGGGGCTGCGCCCCTTGTGGCGCCCCCTTTTGAGCCCCATGGGGCTGCGCCCCATGAGGCTGGGCCCCCCCGGGGCCCCACGGGGCTGCGCCCCTCGTGGCGCCCCCTTTTGAGCCCCATGGGGCTGCGCCCCATGAGGCTGGGCCCCCCGGGCCCCTTTCGGGGCCCCACGGGGCTGCGCCCCTTGTGGCGCCCCCTTTTGAGCCCCATAGGGCTGCGCCCCATGAGGCTGGGCCCCCCCGGGGCCCCACGGGGCTGCGCCCCTCGTGGCGCCCCCTTTTGAGCCCCATGGGGCTGCGCCCCATGAGGCTGGGCCCCCCGGGCCCCCTTCGGGGCCCCACGGGGCTGCGCCCCTTGTGGCGCCCCTGGCGGGGCCCCATGAAACTACTCGCCTTGCGCCCCCGCGGGGGTGAATCCATTGAATCGAAAAAAACAAATCGGCGCCCATGGATCGAAAAAAAAAAAAACGAATCACGTGTTCGATGACGTCACCGATCTACGGACGACGAAGAAGACGACGAAGAAGACGACGACCAAGGATACATACAAAGTCTCTTTCCAAATTATAGATTAGATTAGATTTTGCTTTTGCAGTTCGCATTGCCAAAATTGAGGTTGGAATCAATATTTATATTTTTTTTCTATTGATATCATTGCTTCAAAATGCTTATAATTAATTATCTAGTGAATTTTAAAAGTCAAAAATATACTATTTTTGTTACACGTTTTTACTTTATCTATGTATGTACGTAGTAACAATAGATGAAGTTTTGTAAACATGCGAAAATTCGAGCTCGAGATTTTGACTGATTCGAACACAGAATCGATTACTGATCACGTTTTCATGATCTTGGAAAAATGTGTGGGTGTGTCTGTGTATTTTGAGGATTTTTTGAACACCGTTAGTCCTATCGAACTGAAACTTAGTATCGGTTACTGAAATTCTTATCGACACGAAGTGATTTTTTTCAAATTTTTAAGTTGGCCGGAAATGGTACCTCCTCTTATAGGTATCCTCTTTTTTTAAGTTTTTAAATTCAATTATCTTCCAAACCGCTAACTGAATCAAACTGAATTTTTTTACATGTAATAATAATTAAAAATAATAATTTTTATAACCTTAAATTTTTTAAATATTTTTATCTGAACCGAAAGTAGTACTTTTACTCTAGAGAATCGAGATTTTTTATGTTTTTCTCAGAAACCTTTTGGTTTATTGAACTGAAATTTCATATCTAAAAGATGAAGCATAAAATTTGGTAAGTATCCCTCAACCGGAAGTGGCAGTTTACTCTTGTCCGATTGTTCTTCCACTATTTTTTCGACCCCTTAAACATGTGTGTTCTTCACGAACAAATTCAAGTACAATTCTTGTATTATTCTAATGAAAATAAAAAAAATCACTAAATTTAATAAACCGAAAGTGGGATTTTTTCCTCTTAGAAAGGTCAAAAATGCTGTCGCCTCGATTCTGTCCACACCCCTGAACGTATAATTTATATTTGTATTATTTATATACTGACTTAGAACTGATCAAGTTTTGGTCAGAATTCGTAAGCCAGAAGTAGTATTTTTTTTATTTTTTAAACAATATTTAATTATTTTATTTTGACCTTTTAAATTATTTTTATTTTATTGATATTTAATTTGTATAATACTAATAGTGATTATAAGTATTAAAATTTTTTTTTATCAAAATCCGACAACCGGAAGTAGAACTTTTGTCGTGTGCAAGTTTCCATACATTTGCGCTCAATTTGTATCGCTGTCATAGTTATTAGTATTTCATTATCAGTCTGTACGGTTCAATATCGAATTTTGTTTTGTAACCTTCTTATATTCCTCAAATACATAGTTAAAGTCATGGGTTGGTCACACCCGAATTTTTTTTCTTGAGCTATCATGCATTTATTGGGCCAGTTTTATACTTCACTGTGTTTATGAGAATTGCCTTTCAATCTGAATATTTTTTTTATTAACGTTCATATCTCACAAACGAGAGGAAATCAAAAAAATCATTGTCTCACTCGAATTCATTGTGTCAAATTTAGTAAAGATTTATAAGTCTCCGCTCCGGTAAGTAAAAACGTGATATTATGTTGCTCAGTTTTATAAATAATTAATAATAAAGATCGGCGTTTGATGAATGCTTTTCGCACAAAAATTGGTTCACGATTGTCAATTTCGTAGAAAAACCATTTTTTTTTTGCTCTCTTGCTTTGAACATTTATGAAGCGGTCTATTATAATCTTTAATTATTATAAATATGCAAACCACTCTTTTCTGTAAAAATTTACGTCTTTCTTGCAAAAAATTGCTGTATATAGAATTTGTCCATAGATGTCTCTAGACATCTATGGTCAAATCGTAAAATGGATGGTATTTTACCTAAATTAAAATATAATAGTATTTGTAAAATATTTGGAATTGTTAGTATTTATGTGTGTATAAAAAATTTGGTTTACCTGCAAAAAAATAAAATATCAAATTTAGCATAAAGGTTTGCATGCAAACTTGCATAAATTTACGAGAATTTCACAAATCGAAATTTAAAATTTAGTACAACACCCGGAAATTTCTCCCTGCATTATTGATATCGACTAAATTTGGAAATACCTTACAGAAAATTCCTCATTTTGGACGTGGACACGTCGACGTATCGTTAATGGCCGTGAAACTCAATCAAGGGCGATGCTGAAATTCTTGAAGCAGATAAGGGTAGGTCAGTCAACGTGTCCAGAATATTAATATGCAATATTAAAGGTGCGTTGCGTATATCCTGGAAAGCATACACGACACTCGTGCTAGGAACGTGAGCAAACTTTACTTTAATCCACACACCCACCTACAAACGTACGATCAAAACTGGATGCAAACGGATTGAACCTAGAGCAGATTATCTGCCAATAATTTCATACAAAAAGGCGTCCGACAGAGATGCATACTGTCTCCTGATCTTTTTAATATATGTATATGAGCCGTTATATCTGAAAGTGGTGAAAGTCCAATTTTCAGTTCCAAAAACACTTATTTCTATTTTACTTGATTCACAAATTGCTATCACTTATTCGATATGTACAGAATCTTGAAAAAACAGAATAAACGTATTACATTCCTTCAGTATTTTTAAATATTGTTAAACACAAAACATTATATTTAACATTTTGCGAGATATTTCTCTAAATGAAGAAAAGTGGACTTTTGCCACTTTCAAATATATCGATATAAAGATTTCTAACATCGACAGAAAGATTTTTAACATAAGATTCGTAGACGAGACAATGTTAATGGCCAGCAATGAGGATGAAATGGCTGAACTACTTCGAAGTGGGATGTAGACGAAGTACACACCTGAGTCTAGAGATAAAAAAAAATAAAACAAAAAATCCTATTTAGACTCGTATAAAGTCCAACGCCCTAAAAGGCTACGAGGAAGTCGACGACTTTATCTACCTAGGTGCCTTGATCTCAAAGTAAGGAGGATGCCAATAGGAAATCCGCAGAAAAGTAGGAATGGCGAAAACGGCGATGGTCAGTCTGATAAAAAATATGAAAGAACCGCTTTATTATGAGAAGACCGAAAATCCATCTGGTGTTCCCCATTACAATGTATGGAGTCGAGACGTGGACCCTGAAAAATAGAAAAAGGGACACTGTACGAGTATGCATTCGAAATGTGGTTAAAGAGACGGATGCTGCGCATACCATAGACCGGAAGACGCATCAACCTCAAAGAGCTGGCAGTCTCAGAAAGTCTACCCACAACATGTAGGAAAAGGGTTCTTTCCTACTTTGACCGTTTGGTCATGAAGAATATGGAGAGGCTGGAGAAGCCGGTAGTCCCCGGAACGCTGGAGGGAAGGCGAGCGAGATGTAGGTCTTCCAAGATATGGTCTGGCCAAATCATAAAACTAGCGGGATCGTCCCTTGACGCTGCCTTCAACTTGGCACAGAACCGAGTGGATTGGAGGCGGATCGTCAATCAAATTCAAGATGAAATCAATTACCACGACGCTCAGCATTGAGCAAACGAGGAAAAAGAAGAAGATATATGCAAAAGTACGAGATTATTGCTTTAAGCTTCAAATAGGTGTGTAGGTAGGTACTTTGCAAAATGAAAAGCACGTTCAAAATATTACGTATTCCGTTTTGGTTCCGTCAAATTGAAAGGATCAAAGATATTCAATTACAAATTTCTGGATATTTAGCCGGCCGCCGAAAAACAAAGTAGCTGTGAAAGTTGTCCGTGATTCTGAGGAAACGGGATTGAGATTATTTTTCTGCTGGTTTGGCTGAAAATAAGTTTAGACCACGATCAGTATTCAGCTCACGTACGTATTCTCGCAAACATTGAAAGTGAATTAACTCACTCGGAGCTGCCGCCCATGAAAACTTTTTGGTATTAATATTTTTCAGTGCAAAAATGTATATAGATTATCGCATATTACTCGATTTGCAAAATATAACACATGTATGTATGTATGTATGTTTACATACAATATCGACTTGTTGAAAGACTTTTCGCTTTTTATATTGCGTCACGTACGACGCACTGTTCCATTAAAAGAGTAATTTGACGTGGAGAATGTCACGTTTTGGCCAAGTGGATTTTTTTTTTTTTGATCAAATACGGATGTGTCGTAGGTTATTTTTTTTTTCGCAGACAAGCGCCCCTAACGATACCACGTAATAAAGTTTTACAAAAAAAATCTAGTCTTTTTCGGCAAAAAAAAAGTCAACACGTCTCGAATAACAATGTCAAATTTTCCATTCACGACCACCTGCCAGATGAAATTCTCCTCACCTGGTTATCCTAATCCACTGCCTTTTTGTTATTCGCATCGCGCAAAGCCTCATCTTATGTACGTACCTTCTATGTCACTCTCACTTCCAATCTTCTTGTCGGTTTACAGAAGCGGAAAGCTGTATTAGAAAATTCTCCACACCAGCTCACTCTCTAGCGTCAATTATTTAAATTGCCTCGTGTTTCGAGAACATCTTCGCAGTAAAGTGATTAGCATCGTTCATATTTAAATTTCACTAAAACATATTGCGATAGTGATAAATACATTAAAATAAAACGAAGAATATACATATAAAATGAACATTTTCATTTGTATTAAAAATAAATAATATTTTGCAAGTGAAATTCAACGGATATTTTTAATATATACATACATAGTTCAACCGTCGCATTTTAGAATTTTCCGATTTTTCTAGTTCAATAAATTGGTAAAAAAAAAATATATATATATATATATATATATATATATATATATATATATGTACATATACATATATAAATTTTCCATTTAACGCAAATCATTGTTTATAGAGAAATGGTTTTGTCGCGTTGTTTTCATCGTTTCCATTTCTATTTTGTTTTTTATTTAAGTGCGTCTTCGTTTATTAAAAAATTCCAAAAACACAAGAATCGAGTAAAAGGAAAAGTACTCGGATTATTTCAATACATTTTCAAGGATCGGGACTAAAATCGGAGCCTCATTTAATGTCTCATTAGGACAAGAAGGTTTTAAAATTGTTGACTTCTTAAAAAAACCTTTTTATTGTTATTTCACTTGAACTATGAACACTTAAAATGGTATAATTTTATTTGCCATTGCCCTAATGATGTATGGTCGGGATAGATGAAATTTCCAAACAACTTAAATTATCACGATATGCTGGTCAAATAACAATAAAAGGATACAGTTATCCTTATTGGTTCTATAAAAAATCAATCTAAAACGGGAAGTATATATAAAATAAAAGCTTTTAAGACCACTGCGTCATGATTAAAGAGCGGACCAAGTTTTCGCTGTTATTTGTTTATTGTTCGCCGTGAATTGTTCATTTTTATGATGAACCTTTTTTTTGCACTCTGGCTTTGTATTTTGCTGTATTTCCTGGAAAATAGACCCAAAATGCCCTGTTTTCTGTAAAAAGCACGCTTCCGGTCCTACCTCTAGTCATGACTCATGATCTCATTTTAACCGTGCGTGTCTTTTGGCCGAAGGGACACTTAACAAACGGACGTTAGGCTGACGGACGCTTGGCCAAACGTACATTAGACCGACGGACATTATTTGACCGATTGTGTATCGAAAATACCCAAAACTCACTGAAAACATTATTCGGAAATTACCCCGAGCTCAATAAAATTTAATATTTAAACATTAAATTCATTCAACCAAGTGTCCGTTCAGCCAAATGTATTTAAAAATCCCAAAAACGGACCTTCTCAACTACATAGCTGAAGAACTAAAAAAATAATGAAATATAAAATTTTCTTCGAAAACTGTAAGACGTTCGATGAAAGTTAAATTACGAGATTGCAAATAAGTCACGTTTTTTACTCATTCTATTGGGCAATGTATAGTGACCTGTACTGTATACATTTATACATACTAATTTAAAGGGAAAAAACACTTAATAATAATACTACATATAATGTACTCATTTGTGATGTGCTATTAAAATACTTTCATACATACGTAAGTTGCATTTTCACTAATTTTCCCCAAATTAATAAGAAAATCTACCCACTTTAAAAATATAAATACAGAAATTTTATATGTATAAAATATATAAAAACGGACGAAATGTATGTTTGTATGTGCGAGTGCGTGGTCAAGTAAGGAGATTTCAAAAAAACAAATTTTATACGTTATGCATAAGGAAGTGGCGTAGCGACCGATCGCGTCCAAGAGACGCGGGGAAGCGGGGTGGAAGGGAAGTGGGGACCTGAGCGTCCGACATGTGCTCTTGATATTGAGCGCATAAGATGAAATGGGTGACGTCAGTGTCAGATGCGTGGGAGCGTACACACCTCTGCGAAGACACACACATTTATTAATCATTTTTCATTTTTCATTTTCAATGAGCGCACTGGAATTTTTACTATTAATACGCGCGAGCGCCTATAAATTACCTTACACTATATTTATATATAACATATAACTTTATTTTAATTCGTATATTAATTCCTCTCCGAAATACCCGTTGAAATCAACAGGCACGACAATAGTACTACTAGATCAATTAGAATACAATTTCACCATTTGATCTCCTTATTCACTAAAACATATTAAGTTAATAGAGTTTGTCCAAAAAAAACATATGTAACCTTCGTTCGCTGGTTCCTAGACAACACATTATTTTATTTTTTTTGTGAGGCGCCGATTTGATTTTTTCCGATCCGAAGGATTCGAAGTCCGCGAGGTGGAAGGCGCCGGGGAGGCCGCCGGATTCTGGTATACATATAATTTCGAAAGAGACGAACGAAGCCGGGTAAAACCACTAGTCATTTATAAAGAAATGCATTTATCAAAATTGTGTGATAGTAAAAAAAATAATGATATTTTATGTTTATTTGGTATTCTTAATGGCATTATCGACTGCTTTGAATTGGTGAGCTTAATAAAATTCCATGCACCGGGCAGATCAATTAGCTGTAATGATCTTCTTGATATGCCCAGGTTAACCACAAATTATTCATCGAACTCAGCCATGTCACGTTTTCCCAGACTAATGAGCTGGGGAAACGTGACTAATGGGTAATGAGCTGTATACATGTGTTTGATTTATTTAATATCAGTAGATGTAAGCTAAAACGTGATTTATCCAAACATTATTTTAACATATATGTAGTTTATTTTTTTTGTTGTCTTTCTTTATATTTTTCTAAACTATTATTATTAACTTTATTTGTATTGCATTGTATTTTTATTCTTTGTATAAATGGTCACTTTTTTTTGACCGTACAAATAAATAAGGCGAAACTGATTCACGAATACGTATTGCATTTTCCGATTAGCCAAAGTCACCATCGTCCGGGCAAATAGAGTTAATTAACACTCAACGTTACCTTGTCCACACGAGCACACTTTAAGGGTAAATGGCGTCAGTAATTCGTGTGGACGACCTGCCCAGAGGCTGGAGAACCAACCCCATCTCTCCACCACCACCACCACCACCCCACCCCACTTGGAGACCATACAACTGGTGAAATAGAGGTGTGAGGTGGAAAAACGATTGTGGGGGGGAGAGTGCTTTGCCGTAAAATTTTCGCCACCCCCTCGTGTGAAAAGCGAGTGAGAAACAACTTCAACAATAATATAATAAGTGTGTGGAGATTTCGGGACGTTTGCATAAACAGCTATGCTCCACCGCCACCAATTTCAGTCATATATCACCAGTAAGAACTTAAAGTGAGACTTGCAATTACGCTCTCGCTGATAACATCTACAAATTGCCTCTGGTTACAATTGTAGATATTCCTTTTGAATGCTT
Organism: Arctopsyche grandis; assembly: GCF_051622035.1. Classification (NCBI taxonomy): domain Eukaryota; kingdom Metazoa; phylum Arthropoda; class Insecta; order Trichoptera; family Hydropsychidae; genus Arctopsyche; species Arctopsyche grandis. The sequence goes on from NC_135355.1 coordinate 28,734,347, forward strand.
AAAACGGTTACTTAGACTCCAAATATCTTACCCCAATTCCGTAATGGATGGTGATTAAGAAACGAAATATATGCACTTCGAATTCAAAACAAATTATTGAATCAATAATAGATAACCGTAAACATGCTTACTAATTCTTTGAAAACCAGTTTAATCTAACTTATTTACATACACAGAATCATATAATATAAATATAAATAAAATAAAATAAATTAGATCCAAATAATTATATTACATATATCTATCGTAATGTATTTTGTCAACTACGTGATGATTGTCATTAAAAGTAGTAAAATAATACGGAGTTGACAAAAAAAAGAAACGTTTAATCTGTGGGTCTTATCCGAATTAAAGTCCGTTTATATTATCCAGCACTGCACGTTCATTCTGTTCACACTATACACACTATACAGCACGTTCAATTCTATTCACACTATACAGCACCGCCCGTTTTCGGCACGTTCAGACTTGCCTTGGCTGAGTTCAGGGTAAAATCGGCTAACATATACATTACGGAGCGTGACGATACGGCGCAATATTGCTTGCGTCAATATTGTTAAAATATTATGTTTCCGAAAACATTGAAATGCACACGGCAGTACTTTTGCTAGCACGAGTGCACTCGCCACTATAACGTCATGAGGGAATATTTCCACAGTGTCCAAAAAATACCGGTTCAGTTTGATACGTTTCGGTGACATGAACTGAACAGATCCATATTTCTACAAACTAAAAATTTTCCAAAAATATATTCTCGGTTTTCTTTTAATTGCAAAAAGTATGTGCAACTAAAACTTATGATTTCTTTTAATTCATTTCTTCTTTTGTTAAGTAGTATAATTTTTACCAGACGTACATTTCTTTAACCTTTTTCCACTCCACTCCACTTTTTTATAAACTATTTTAATTATATTATATTTAAAAAATTAAATATAATATAAAATTGAATTTTACAGTTATTTGAGCACAAAGCGGTTTTTTGTGTAACAAAATATTTAAATGTTTCTTTAAAATGAATATATTGTATAAAAATTTATATTTGAGGTTAGTACTTTTTTATGTTAGGACTTATTAGTAAAACGAAGGGCGGTCAAAATTCTTTCATGCATCGATGGACGGACAAAACAGGACAAATCAAATAATTCAAAAAGTAAAGCTCTTAAAAAACGGGACTGCCCTGCCAAAACGAGACGTATGGTCACCCTTTGTACTGCTGTATAATATGAATAAATCGTGTCGGTTGCTGTTGTTTCGGATACGTCGCATACACATTACGGAACATATGAATGTGTCCATTTATGTAGAATATACTAAATAATATGTTTCGTACTGCTGTTTATATCTGTGCTGGTATAAATGAGGCTAATGAAATTATACCATTCCAGATATTTGAGTTGTTTTCGAAGGATATTTTGATAGAAATAAATAAAAAATAAAGCAGCTACATTTGAAGGGCTCGCAATATTGGTTTTTCATTAAATCGTACGAAAAAGCAATAATAAATATTGGTAATTCGATAGTTTTACTGGATATTTTACACAAAAAATGTGTATCAATAATGACTAACTCACACTCAAACGAAATTACAAATATGAATACAGAAATTAAAAAAAAATTATAAAATGTGATTTCATGTAAATATTTGCCGTCTTCGTTGGAGCATACATAGCATCACTGCTATCTCACTTGAAACTGATGTAATTACACAAACTCTATTTACATGAAAATCTTAAGTACACCTTTAATGCATCAAGAAATTTCATTTCCTTTCCTCCTCCCTACCAACCGCGCGTAGCCTCATTACGCAAAATTATAAAATTCTAAATATAACTATGCATGTACCTTTAATAACACCGAACCCCCCCGAATGTCATAGTTACGCTTTACGGCCATCGCAATATTAAATTATTTTTCCCCGTCCTTTGCAAACTTCCACTATTTTCCCTTCATCTTTATTTAATCGAAGCGGAGCGGTAGGATTTTATATGCACCGGATCTGTCAAACGGCATCGAGGTTATAAAAAATATATATATATGGGGGCGATCATGCGGGTCGCAAACGACCCCATCAAAAAGGACGAACGATTGGCCGAAAATGTACATAAAATACAACAAGTATGTGTGTGTGTGTGTGTGTGTGTGTGTGTGTGTGTGTGTGTGTGTGTGTGTGTGTGTGTGTGTATGTACGTAGGAAACCGGATACGTCGAATTTTCTCGTTTTCCAGCGACGGTTATTTTCGTGTTTGTTTTATGAGAAGTGCGACGATCAGGAATAATACCTTCGAGTTTGTTAACCGATCAGTTCAACCAACCTTTTATTTCTAAATTTAGTCAAATTTGCAAAACCTTAATCGTGAATTACATAAATAAATACCATACATATGTACATATCAGCCGTGAAAATCTCTGTTTTTGTCACACAATCGTAGTCACGTATGTATGTGCATGCGAGATACTAGTTGACTCGGTATGACGTCACCACAAAAACAGGGAGATTTTCATGGCACGCCACTGGTTTTTGATTTGTCATATTACTAAGCGGGGACATAGATAGGGTATTCTTTGACGGATTTGAGACTCTTATGAAGTCCTATGCCTTAAAAAACTATAAGGAAGTCGACGACTTCGTCTACCTTTATATTTTAGGTGCCTTGTTCTCAAAGGAATGACTGCTCTTTTATGAACACAACGAAAATCCGTCGGGTACGATCTCCAGTGTTCACCATTGCATTGAATGGAGTCGAGACTTGGACTCTGAAAAAGAGATTGAGGCATATTCTACAAAAATATGCCAGCAGCATAGCTCGGACGTTAAGCTTCTGCTTACCGTCAAGAAGGTGCCGGGTTCCATCCCTGAATTAAAATGAATTTTTCAGAGTATGCTGTTGGTCAGACCTGGATTTGTGACTCCAGGTTGATCGTTTCCTATCAGAGTTTGCCAATTTTCTCTGATTTCATTGTTGAAACGGTTCCCGGAAAAAAAAATTGGCTAAAAATCCTTCCTACCTACTATGTCACCACTATTTGAAATTTGATGGATGTACAATAAAAATGTATGTACAATTCATAGATGTCTCGTTAATTTGCGAGTTTTTTCAGTGTCTCGCAATTCAACGACTTATAATAAAAAAAATGCTGCATTTGTATTTGTAATTGGCCAGGAAGGCGCATTGGGATTTACCTGTAAGGCCTTCCTGGTATATATGTAAAATAAAAAAAAATAATAAAAAAAAAATAAAAAATATGTAGATGCATTCGAAATATGGTATTGGAGACGAATGCTACGTATACTATGGACCCCAAGATGCACGAGCATCTCTATCCTTAAAGTGGCAGGCTCAGAGAAACTCTCCACAACATGTAGGAAAGGAGTTCTTTCCTACTCTAGCCATATGGCCAGGAAGGATGTGGAGAGTCTGCAGAGCCAACACTCTAAAAGACTATGAGGAAGTCGACGGCTTTATCTACCTAGGTGCCTTGATTTCAAAGGTAAGGAGGATGCGGAAATCCGCAGAAGAGTAGGAATGGCGAAAACGATGATGATAAAAATATGAGAGAACCGATCTATTATGGAAAAAAAAGAGTCCAGCTGGAGCGATCTCTGGTGTTTTCCATTGCATTATATGGAGTTGAACCTTGGAATGCGAAAAAGAGAGAGTGGGACATTCTAAATTCATTTTAAATTGTGGTGCAGGAGACGGATGCTACGCATAACATGAACCGCAAGACGCACAGACATCTCCATCCTCGAAGAGACTCCACAATATGTAGAAAAAGAGTTCTTTCATACTTTAACCATATGATTGGAAGAATGTAGAGAGTCTGGAGAGGTTGGTAGTCACCGGAACGCTGGAAGGAAGGCGAGCGAGAGGACGGTCTCTCAAGAGATAGTCTGACCAATTCAAGGAACTGGGGGGATAGTCCATTAACGCTGCCTTTAACTTGGCACAGAATTGGGAGGAATGGAGACGGATCGTCAATCGTTTACAAGATGATGACCACGACGCTCAGCATTGAGCAAGCGAGAAAAAATAAATTTTTTACCAGAGGGCAAATATGGTACTTGCAGCTCCCCTCCTCCCTCCTGCTACAATCTTTTTTTCACAATTTTCTAATACGTTTATTACGTAAAATATCAAAATTACCATTTAATGCAAACAAATAAATTTAAATAATAGAAAAATGATTGTAAATTCCCGATTCCTGGCGGCAAAGGGTCAGTGTACTGACATTTTCAGAAGCACCTTTCAAACAAACGAAAGAACATTTCTCTCAAAATAAAATCAAGCATATTATTTTACATAATATGGAATTACCAACCGCGTTATGGCGCCCCTTAAATCTTGTGCCCGGGATCATCTGGTCCCCTCTGCCCCCTCCCCCCCTTCTACCACACCCTGTTATTAAACTATATTAATTTCGATTTTCTATTGTTTTAAATCTAATATAAAACGTTAACTGTTAACAATGACAAATCTCCCCACTTTCCGATATTTCAGACAACTATGAATCTATTTGAATACACATAAATAATATATTAATCAATACCAGCACTACGAACAGTGGAATTTTTTTTTCGGTAGTACTGGTAGTGACAAAATTTAGTATCTTTTTAATCGTGACTCATATCTGGTTTGGTTGGTTAAAATAATTTATTCAATTTTATTGCACAAATTGCTTATTAAAATCAAAACCGGTAGTATCGGCGGTGCTTTTTTTTTTTTTGTAGAAACGGTACTTACAAATATTGACATTTTTGGAATCTCTAATAAATACGTACATATGTATGTACATACGTATATGTTTTATCATTAAATTTATAACCTCTTGAAATTTAAATATTCAAATATTCATAGGACAACGAAATACTGTATATTAATACATGTATACTAATCGAAATATTGTCCTCGCTCGCCTGGTAGTAAACTAATTCACATTTCATATATATGTACATATTATAATTAATGTGCATTCCAATCCGCGACATTTCCCAGATGCGTTCGCATGTGGAATTCAAGCAAAAATTTCCCACGCAAGCAATTTCCCATTTGCGAACATTATAAAAAGGTACTCACAGGAAATTTGTACTCGCGAGATAAATGACCTTTATTAAATCATGTTTTAAGCGCAGTATAAAGGCTTCCGGATTAAATTCGGGGATCGCAACGAAGAGAGCGAATTTCACTCGCACTCTAAAGGGTTGGTGAGCCCTTTGAAGTGCGGAAAAACTAATTTTGCAACGTTATTGCTCAAAGGACTGCAAACCGTAGCGTGGCTATTTCATTTTGATTATCACAGATACTGTTTTACTGTTAATTCTTTGCCAATTTCTCCGACATCAAAGTTTCCCGCTTTGAATCGTGATTCGTGTCCGAGCATTTCGTTAAAATTCTCACGACTAAATAACTTCGTTTATTTCTATTTACTATTTTAAATTATAAACCTATATAAATTGCGCTAAATAAACGGCGAAGAATTAGCGCACTCCGTATATGTATGTACATAACATATTTTATTCCATTAAAATTCTACATTTTAATTCAATTTCGTTTCCGGCTAAAATATTAAAATACTCATCTGTATTGATAAACAAATAATCAACTTACTACTGTATAAAACGAAATTACTTTAAGTTAAATTTATAACTGAAGTCCGATTGATGAATGACTTTGCAAATTCTCCGAATCCACTAGGTCGATTTTCATTAAACTTTCCCAGAAAAGATTTAACAGAAGTATTTGCAGTTTGAGGTATGTACATATACCTATATTAGATTTGAGATTACTTTTAGCCGTAAATTAAGAAGATCCATTTGTATTACATTTATATTAGTGAAACATAAAAATTTATAAGTCTACATATATATTGATATCTGATGACGCAAACTTGTATAAAACTGACAACAAATAAAATTGAAATATTAATAAAATATGTACGATTCAGTAATATGTAGATTACTTTGTGTTTTTTTATTTTTATATTTTTTACCATATATGTGACACCTATGGCCAAACTTGTATCTTAATACTAAGCACATTCTACACAAAAATTAAGTCAGATAAATTGGCAAACTCCAACAAAAGATTGTTGATCTGAATTTAATAACCACACAGATCTTGATTTTCGCTGATTTATTTTATTTTATTTTTATTTTATCAAGCATTTATACAATGCGAATTTAGACAAACATCATCCACAGTGACATCTATGCAGAATTTTAGAATTAAATTTTTGCAGAATTTTGTTATACAAATTGGCGAACCGTAAAAACTCTGAATAACTTGAGATTTGCAAGAGAAATTGGAAAGGAAATGCCAATTTACAGGAACCTTTACAATGAAAATCAGAAAAATTGACAAACTATGATAGGAAACGATCGACCTGGAGTCACAAACCAAGGTCTGGCCAGCAGCTACTGGTGGAAATCGAACCACAACCACTCTGCTCGAAAGCATAATATGCTAACGACTAGTCCACGCTGCTGGTTATTTGTATAAATGCTGCAAAATTTGTCCATAGATGTTAATTGTTGTTTGTATTTGCCTTGTATACAAGCCTTCTGTACAATGTTTCACCATATATGTCGTGTTTAATATAAATACATGAGCAATCTGTTAGATGAGTGTGCATGATTGATTGATTAAAAATGAAATAAAATTTAAAATCAGCTCACCAAATGGACTAATTCCACAAAACAAACCGGCAAAAAACAATTAAGCTCCCCATTAATGATCAATTTACCGGTGTCACCTGACGAGACGTCATCCGATAGATAGATATTTCTGAACTTCCTGTCAGGCTGATGAATTGTTTATCAACCTGGCCGAATGCTCGGAAATGTCAAGTAAGCTTATACCAGTCACGAAATTCGACTAGCATTAGAATATATATTTATCGCATCGGTCCAGCATATCAGATTTTCTCATCAATATAGTATGTAATGTAATCGTATGAAATATCATCAAGTAAACCTTTCAGCAAACGAAATAGTATTTTAAATGTTTTATAAAAGAGAAAAATTTAATTTAATTTGTTTTGATATCCGAATAGCTGTGTATGTGTAATAGCAATAATGTATTGACCATCACGCATACATTTGTATGAAAAATTGTCGACTTCATACAAAATACACCACTTCGTGATTAATCCGCAATAGCAAAGTAAAATTCCCACGTGTACATAAACCATGTACGTGACACGACAGAAGGATTTATCGTTCCCCTCTGAAGTGTATATAATAGGTGTAGGTAATCATTCGTCAAAAGCATATTTTTTTATTCTTTCCGTATTTTGTTGCAGAAATGGTGACACGTGAGCACACACCCACAGTCTACGCACCAGCGAGCAATTGAAGAGTAAATACCGAAAAAGTATATAAACATTTGCCCCAAACAAATCATGGAGAGCTATCTGAACACTTCGGAATCTAGTCTCTACTCCAACACAACCAACGACACCTCCCTGGGGCTCAACTGTTCCAATGGAGACATACCCATCGTCTATCTGGTGACGCAAGTCGTATACGGCATCATCTGCGTGGTGGGACTCATGGGCAACACTCTGGTCATCTACGTGGTCCTGAGATACTCAAAGATGCAAACGGTCACCAATATGTACATCCTCAACCTGGCCATAGCCGACGAGTGCTTCCTGATCGGCATACCTTTCCTCATAACCACCATGTCCCTTCAGTGTTGGCCCTTCGGCCACGCCATGTGTAAAGCTTACATGATAACGACGGGGATAAACCAATTCACCAGCAGCATATTTTTGTTCATCATGAGCGCAGATCGGTACATAGCCGTCTGCCATCCAATATCCTCGCCTAAGATGAGAACTCCTTTCATCTCGAGAGTGGTGTCTGCAGCGGCTTGGACGTTCAGTGTACTGTTCATGATACCCATATTCATGTACACCACCCTCATAGAACAAGAGGGACGCCTCAGTTGCAATATAGTATGGCCTGAGAATGAATTGATGAATGGACAGCATATTTTCACTCTGTATTCTCTGGTGTTAGGCTTCTCTTTGCCTCTGGCGTTCATCTTTGTATTCTACTGCTTGGTTATACGCAAACTGAAGACTGTCGGACCCAAGAACAAGTCCAAGGAGAAGAAACGATCCCATAGGAAGGTTACGAAATTGGTTCTGACCGTTATCTCTGTGTACGTCATGTGCTGGTTGCCGTACTGGGTATTCCAGGTGGCACTTATCTACTCCCCTCCTAACATTTGCGCTTCCAGGATTACGATCACCGTATTTTTGATCGCAGGCTGCTTCAGCTACTCCAACTCGGCTATGAACCCAATCCTTTATGCTTTCCTTTCGGATAACTTCAAAAAGAGCTTCATGAAGGCTTGCACCTGCGCTGCTGGAAAGGATGTGAACGCCACACTTCACATGGAGAATAGTGTCTTTCCTCGCAAGCACAAAGCAGGTGGCAGGGGGGTGGCAAACACAGGAGGTGAAGGTGCTGCTTTGGTGTCTCGATCTGATCCTTCAACAGCAGTCACTGTCACATCTCGTTCCGTCATTCAAACTCAGAACGATTCCGTCAAACCCACTCAAGCCAACATCAACAATGGAGTCAGGCGCACTCAAGTCTAAGCATTCAATTAACAACAAACCGAATCCACATTAGACGTCGTGTCAGTTCGGTAATCTGCATTGTTTAATGTAGTCAATCAACTTTCGAATAGAATTTTTTGCATAATTTTGATGTTTTAGGCTCGAGTTTATGATACAAAAGTAAATTAACAAATTGTGTTTTACATATCAGTGTTTTTATCCAAATAAACTTTTATCAAAATATTTAAAATTTCAACGGTATGTATTTAAATGTGTATAAGAATAATATGTGTCTATATAAAAATGTTTAAAAATAAAATAATCCCAATCAAAAAGACAAAACACCGATGAGTGGTTTTAAGCAATATGCAATGAAAGATTTTTTATGAGCCCGAAAAATCTTGCATTGAATATCATTGCCATATTTACTGTGAATTATTATTTATATAAGTGTTTTTTACTTTTTTTATCTGTGATATTGATAATGTAATAATTTTTAATGTGAATATAATGTATAAAAATGTATTTATTTAACTTCGTCTATATTTGAAGTACATATATATGTATAGAATGATATTTTTCCCATGTAATCAAGTGTAGCTTTCAACTGATAGCTTTTATTTTTCAACATTCAATTATAAATATTTATGTACTTAATTGTAAACTATGTGAAAATACACTCTAACGATGTTTATCCAATAAAATATTTTAAATAATAACTGTCGTTTACCTGTCCATTTTGTAGATAATGAGAAATGTATAATTGTAATGTCACATTATATTCATAATTTTGTCTATATGTAAATATCAAATAAAGAATAATTATGTTCTTTTGTGTTCAATTACTGCGTACGTACCCAAGTTCATATATGTTCTAATTTAATTTCTAAACATCAAAGTAACTGTTCTATAATTTTGAGCTGCTTTTGTGTTTGAACATATTTACAAATAAAATATGTATGCTTGCAGATAAATTATCTCCGCGAGTTAAATTAAATTTCCTACCGTCACTGCAACCTAAAATGTTAAATATAATATTTTTAATTAACATGCAAACATTATTAAATAAAGTTGCACAGCAGTGTATATAAAACAACGTAAAAATTCACCAGCCACACGTAGTCTCCATAGTGAACGTTAAAGCGCCCTTGCTAATTATCTTCTTCAATATTCATTTATAAAGAATGCACATAATTTAATAAACACTGATATTTATTTTTAACATTTTAAAATTTAAAATCACTTTTAACAAAAAACGAATGAATTTATTTTTCGCACGCGAAGGAAAATTTCAAAACAACTAAATATAATAATTGTAATAATTTCGAAAAACATGCACTTACATCACTTTGTATCACAATATTTAATTAATAATTACATATTGTGATAATAACTATCAGCGGTGAATTTACTTCGTTAGGGGCCCGAAGCGTAACGAAAAATGGGTTGGGCTCTAAACTTATCCCCTCACCCCTTCAATTAAGGGGCAAGGTTTAAGAAAATGCAGATGAAAAACATGCTTAATGCATTTTCGTAATTACGTACGTGCACGCATAAACGCTTCATTGTCTTGTATGAAAAATTGTCGACTTCATACAAATAAATGTAATGTTTTGAGAGGTGAGGATGCTGAAACTCTTGCTGAAAGTTCTGGCCAATAAGTGCAAATATAGAGCTTCTCGGAAATGTGATGCATTAAGTAAAATAATGAACACTTTTATGCAAACGAACGCTTTTTTTTCGGAAAGTGATTCAACTTTCATGATGAAAGTTGTAAAGAAAAATTATAATAACTCACCAAAAATTTATTTTTCAAAAAAGTCCCTGTCCAATTGGTGACCTCGTGACAAACGCCCCCACCTGTGTGCAAATCCACCACAACTATTTAATTCATTAAACTGAAACCTCTTTCGGCTTCCGAGCTGCTAATTGCAAATTTTTGGCCTTTAAAATTGTATATATAAGGCCACTGAATGTTTTTTTGGTTGTATGTTAGATCACGATAAATCATGACCAGAGACCGGCGGACAAGTTCTCTTTGTCCTCAAAAAATGGTTCAGTATTGTCAATTACCATTGTCATACAAAGCAAGAGAGCAAAAAAAAAGGTTGACAATAGTGAAACATTTTTTGTTGGCAAAGGAAACTTGTCCGCCAGTCTTTGATTATGACACTCACTAATATTAATTTTAAATTTTAACACTTCACCTCATTTCCATTTCCAAAATACCATGCTTAAGTATAAACATCAAATTGGTTTGATTTTAAAAATGCATAAGGTCACCCGACGGGTTCGGTGATTACTGGTCACAAAGCACTAGTCAGAAAGTCACTAAAATCTCAATAACGGAACATCTGGCAGCCGAAAAGTCCATCATACTAACAACAACTATCATACTAACGAGAACTTGAATGCCAAATATTTGCGTATTCGCGATTTCAATGGCAAAAATTGTCTTTGTGACCACCACAATGTGACTAATAATCCAATTACTGCACAACTAAGAGTATATTGGCAGTACTGTGATATTTTAGATTGGTAGCTTGACTGTCAAAGTCAACGTCATTATTGAAGTTTTGATTGTTTACATACCGAATAACTTAAATATATTAATAGAAAAATAAATTCTAATTAAATAATTTTTGTATATTTTTAGTCATTCGCTATAATAATGGTCATCTCTAATGGAGAAATCAGATAAAATTGACATTGTAAGTAAAATTAAATGACTATTTATATGTGAAAAAGTAACTATACTGAAGACTTAGTCTTGCTAACTTTCAGTCAATAATCATACCGATTTACAATGGAAACAAATGGATCGATAAATGTTTCGAATCTATCATAACTCAAACAGCTATCAAACATAACCTCAAACTAGAATTATCAATTTTTAACGATAGCAGCACCGACGATACAAACACTATACTAGAAAAATGGAAAACAAAATTCATAAATAATGGCTTTCATTACACCGTTAACATGCACTCCAACACGTCTCCTTCAGGAGGTACATATTTAACATATCAAAATTTTTATATTTATTTTTCTATTTAAAATAACAACCATATATTTTGCATAAATACAGTGGGATACGCCAAGAATGTAGCTGTTCGTAAAAGCAAAGGCAAATTCCTATGCTTCCAAGACATCGACGATCAAATGCTACCTGAAAGAATATGGGAACAATACAATGCTGCTAAATCGAAACCGGACACAGTAAACAAATTGATTCACTTTCTATGATAGTTTTAAGTCACCGCTTAAATGGAATTTATACACACAGATTATAGGATGTCAATTCCGAAGAGAGCCGCCAAACTCAACAGAACGGTACACTCGATGGGCCAATAATTTGAGCCAAGACAAACTGAACGTGCAAATTTACACATCGCACGGACCAACCGTCATAATGCCCACTTGGTTTTTCGCCAGAGACATTTTTGAACGGTAATTAAGTCTTATGAAATTCAAAATACATAATTGATTAACCTTTCCATATATTTAATATTAGGGTCGGTGGATTCTCTGAAGAAGGACGAGGCACTCCAGAAGATTTGATATTCTTCTACAAGCATATTGATAGTGGTGGTAAAATTTGCAGGATAGATAAATGTTTATTAATTTATACATATCATTTGGAGGCAACGACATTCACAATATCAAGGTATTGAGCCGATACACATATGTATATGTTCACTCCGGTTCGTTCATGAACATACTAGTTTGTTCATATTGGTCTTAATGTAACTGCTAATGATGAAAAGCTATCTTCAAAAATACTCGCCAGTTGTCGCATGAAATACTTTTGAGCCGTCTATACCTCTAAAATGTCTAAACGCCAAATATTTAAAAGGGAAATTCTATGTAAGCATACATATTGCTAATATTACGCCTAATAGTTTGTGCATGAACAAACTAGTTTGTCAATTTGTTCTTTTGTGTACACTATTGGTACACTGGCCAGATTGGTTTGTGTATGAACAAACTAATACATTCATGAACGAACAGAATGTACACCTGGAACATAAAATAATTGCATATTGTACAAATATTAAATCAATTTTTTTACATCATATAAAGTGAACGCATCTGGGAAATACGCTTAGAGCAGCTCCAGAAGAAATTTTTGCCATCTTGTGTCGACGGTTTTACAATTTGGAATGGCGGTAAGCAGGGTAGAAGATTTATGAAACATTTAAGCAATGAACTGCGTTCAAAAGTTAAGTCATTGTGCGATGTGGACGTCAATAAAATCGGGAAAGAATATGAAATGTTTTGTCCGATACGTAGAGAAGTTGTATGCAGAGTGCCGATTCAACATTTCAAAGAATCCACACCACCTTTTGTAATTTGCGTTAAGCTTGTAAGTATTTGCAATATGTGTACATGTATTAAATGTGGCAAGACATTTACAAATGTGTTAAATTGTAGGATCTTACTGATGGTGCATTTGAAGAGAATTTGTCATCTTTGAATTTACAAGAAGGTACTGATTATGTATTATTCAGCTAAAATAAAATTTATTATAAAATGTATAAATAAACTTTTAATCATAAATGAAAAATTTTATATAGAAAAATATATAAAGTAAGTTTACTCATAATATTGTTAACATACACATTTCATATAATACACAAAAAAATTTATGATTGAATACATTTAGGATTAATGACTTGGTTCCACACTAAATCGATTTCATCTATCGTACTGTTTTCATCGTTGATACACTCTTCCAAGTCGAACTTTCCAGCCGGTGCGACACATTCCGAATGTCCGTCTGCAAAAATTTGGCAGTGCGTTTAAAATTCCATCAAAATTGTGAAAATACCAACACAATGTAACAGCATACATACCTAATATAGAAAATTTAACAAAAGAAGTTTCAACACAAGCGTTGGAAACTTTGCCAAGAATGTAATTTGAAAGCACTGGAGTGTATTGTTCATTGATTTTCAACATCTACATACAAAAGAAACATACATATGTTTAACAAATGTGTATTATCATTATCGATTTAAATTCATAATAAGTTGAAGAATACCTTGAATAGTATTATATCGTTTTCTTTTGGGAAAACACTAGCGGGAGGAAATTTATCGATTTCTTTCAAAATTGTATTGAGATTTGGATGACTATCTTCTACTGTCGTATTGATGAAATGCTCAGAAATTAAGGCTGTGGATGTTTGCGGCATAGAATTAACTTTCGAAGTTTGCATTGCTTGTATAATTCTAGGCTTTTCATCGATATTGTGAGATTTATTCCTCAAAACTGCAACCGGAGACGTGTCATTAGGTTGAAATCTAAAATCAACACATTATTATTGCATAGTATGTGATGTGGTGATCGGATAAATGCACTCAAGAGAGCCGCCCTTTCGAGACATCCAAACTTTTAAAGATGCCCAAGAAGAACTAACGCAATAGAATTCCACAAAAAATCGTCAAGTGGTATTTGTACGTTATCTGAGGGTGCTAACCGTTTTTTGTGGAATTCTATTGTGTAAGTTTTCTTGAGCGCCTTTGAAAATGAGGATTTTTCAAAACTGCCCCACTATTAAGTGCATTCTTCTGAGAAGCACGTGATGTATATACCTGATGTGAGAGTTGATCTTTCCGTTGATCAAAACCATTGTATTGCTTCTGTGAGGTGCGGTCGATTCTCCCTCCGACAAGGAGGACACCATCGACTGATTGTTTTTTTTGCTCTTTCTGATTCTGACGCGTTTCCTTTTTGTAATACGTCCGTCGCTTATGAGCGACGGCAACGTGTTTATATTAGGCGAGGCCAGTTCTTTAAGCATCGCTAAAGTCTTCGATTTCATCTCTTCCTCCTCGACGGGTCTCGTCAATTCGGCGTGCAGTTTTTCTATGTTTTCAATGGCCGATATTACTTTTGGATTGTCAATGATGCTACTCTTTTTCGCAACACTCCTTTCCGGAGTCGACGATGGCGTTGCACATTCGCCATTTTTTTTCCTATCGTCGGCTGCACTGTTATCATCGGATAGTTCTTTTTGTTTTTTTCTCTTTTTCTTCTTGACTTCTTTTTCCATAATGTTCTCGTCACCGTCCATGACATCGTCTTTACTCAACGAAAAATGAAAACTTTCGGATAAAGGAGTCACCCTGAAAAAACGTTAAACAAAATTGTATAGATACAAATGAAAACTGAAATTGTCATTCATCACACATTGAGAATAATAATAAGACTGTAAGTAAAATTTGAATTATTTGAAATATAAGAAAAAAAAACAATTGAATTAAAATTGAAAACAAAAGGTCCTAATACGAATACTCTCATATGTATGTGTATTCTGAAGAAATAAATATTTGTGTCTGCGAATTTGATGAAAGTAGTAATACGTGACGGTGTCGTCTGGATGTAGCACGCGCACGTCCTCGGTGGCGGGCAGCAACAGGTCGTCCTTGAGCAGGCAGAAGGCGCCGGTGAGTCTGAAGAGAGTGCGGACGCGTCTCTCGAGGTGTCGCACCAGGCGGCACGACTCGCCCGGCTCAATCCACAGCAGCGCCCGTCGCCGCTCGTCGCTGAAGTATCGACCCAGCGAGAGGCGCACGCGGAAGCCGCCCCCCGCCGCCCCCGCCGCCCCCGCCGCCCCCGCCGCCCCCGCCGCCCCCGCCGCCCCCGCCGCCCCCGACAACACCACCATGTGCGGGATAATTGCGGCCGATTCTACGACTGCGCACACCACTACTCTCGACACTCGACACTCCACACTCCACACTCCACACTCCACACCTCGCCTCGACGCTACTGACACTTCTCCAAATACCGTCACTCTGTGACCATGACCTTTTTATTATTTCAGATTACATACATATTTACCAAGGTAAACGGGCTCGATGCGGTGCAAACGATCGAAAAGCGCCAGACAGACTGAACCACAGATTGACGACACGTGTACCTTACACTACCGTACACTGCTCGCACTTACACTATGCGAAATCTACCCGAAGTCCCGGTATACCTACCCTATATACGTTTTGTGCTTCTGATACTTTAGTTCCGAATTTTTCCTTATTAAATTATTAAAAACTCGCCAGAAAGATCCAACTCAATTTTAATAATTACCATTTTAATAATTGCATCTGTGCACATCGAAAGGTTACTCGTCATCTGATGTGTAATTTTTCATTCGTAAAATCGAGAATTGCGTTTAAAGCAGCCATCCAGTTAATCTGTGGTTCAATCTGTCTGGCGCTTTTCGATCGTTTGCACCAAACCCAAATGGCTACGTCGCAAAAGTGAATTGCCACCAGGATAACCGCCGCTACGAAAATCGCGTGCGCGGATCTCCCGGCGCACGAAAATCCGGCGTAAAAAACTGTGCAAACATTATTACGCGAATGTTTTTTTTACGAGATTTGTGACGAACACCTTTAAGGTCTGTTCATACCTATCCAGCACGACCCGTATCCTGCAGGTGTCCTGCAAGTGCGGATAGTATTCTGTGGCGGCTCGCTATACGACATGGTCGAGTTTGGTCACCTTCCTGCGAGTGGGGACCAATTCAGCTGTGTTCAGAGTAGCTACCTCACTCTGCCTTCAACTGTCATAAATAAAGCACGTGCATCAACATGTCAGTCGTCTCATTCGTTCATCCCCCATAGTACTAAAGAATACTGTCCGTACATTCGGGTGGTGCTGGATAGGTATGAACAGACCTTTACTCGCGATAATGGCTCATGGCTCCCACGTCGGGACGTGCAAGGCAGCGAACAGGTGTCCTCCAGGAACACGTTCTAAAGGGAACACGTGGATTGACCTGGACGTGTCGTAGGGGTTCTCTTGGTTCTAAGCTCCTAGTCGCCAGCCGAATAAGCTGGCGGAAGAAAACCTGGAGACCCGATCACGAGATCCTTCCTCTACGTACATGACTTCTGGCTGTTCCGTAAACAGCTGCGTATAAAAAGGGCGGGAGCTCCTGGAACCATACAGCTACTAATAGGCTCTCAGGATGCAGCAAGACACATGACTGTGTCCGTTGAGGCCCCAACTTCAATAAAAAAAATTCTATTGTCGTTTTTTACCACGCTTTTCATTAGGATTTTACAAAAACCTTACTTTTTTATTTATTTACTACGGTAAACACACATATAGTAAATGGAATAATCGCCGAAACATTTACTATATGAATAGGTCTGTTACCGAGAGTTGGCGCGAACAAATACGCTTGTATCGTGTCAGTGAATAGGAGTATAGCATTGCATTAAATAATAAAAGTCTCTTTCGCGCGTTTCTGTGTACGAGAACGCGCCAACTCTCATTAACAGACCTTTACTTGAAACATTTACGGTTTTTGGAATAAAATAAATACTATGTAAAATTGGTATTAATTTCATTTATTTTTGACTTACGAACGTATTGTGGACAATGATAATAATTTGTAAATTATAAATTTTGGTAGCAAAGTTCGAGGTGCCTAAGCGCGCGTTTATTTTCAATGTATGATAAACCACCATTGAAGTAAAGTACTGGTTTTTTGGATATCTGTCCTGGCAAAGTCCTTTGATGGGCTTGTTTATAAATATTAAAATCGATTTTTTATTTTTATAAATGTGCATCCATAATTCAAGTGCTTAGAAACATTCTTTAAAAAAAAATGTCCTGATGTTGTTATATAACCTAAAAACATGTGAAATGGTAAACAACTGCACCGTTTCATTTAAAGTATAATCATTAAAATTGAAGTACCGCTTCATTTGTAAAAGCTTTTTATATATGGCAGCACAAATATACTTTTAACAGCTGGCAATACTTTCCATGCGTTCGACCGGTCTCGCTGTCAGAATCGCCCATTTTTATTAGCTCATGCTGGTTAGTTTTCACTATTTTCATTTTATTCTATTCATTTTTAATACTTTAATACTGGCATTTCGTTTAAAATCGAACATACACGAATTTATCAAATATTTCTTTACCCATTATCAAATTACACATATAGTTGAATAGTTTGTAGAATTATAGACATACATAGTAAATATTTATAATGAGAATTGCTTACATCTCTGATTATTTTTTTTTAATTTTATATTCGGCTTTGTTGTGTTTAATTTGATTAAGAGAAAGCGATTTTAAGGTTATCAATACATAACAGTTAACCTCAACATATTCCATCTGATACAACCTGCCAAAACGTTTACATGAAGTGTATTTATATATTGTACCGAAGTATATTTTTATGTTTCAGTTTTATATTGCGTAACTACTTGGAAATATGTGGTCTCCACAGCTTTTACGATTTACAAAAACAGCATCATCTCCACATCTATCGCTCGTTTATTTACAGCAAAGGTTATTCAATAACCTACCTCTTGCTTACAGTACGTATTTCAATATTTTCTTTAACCTTCTTTTTCTCATTTTTACGATAATTTCATTATGTTCAGATACTGAAAACGATCCTGCGCCGTACTTCTTCTCGCCAAAGGTTCAAAGACTACTGAAATATTTAACCAGGGTCGATCACTCTAAAGTTTTTCGACATCGTACAAACTATGGAGAGAAAATATTGGAAACTCCAGAATATAAATTTATGACTGATAAACAACTCCAAGAAGAAATAGAAAAAATGAAAACGCGAGCTGAAAGGCTGTTGCAGATGCCACCAGTTATTCAAGTACTATTTCATGTGTTTCATATATATATATATTTTTTTAATAAATCCGAGTATTTTTTATATGTTTTCTTTTTCCTTTTAGCTTCATGATAATACTGAACATATTATTTCAAAAGATCACGCTCTTGGGGGTTATGATACAGCCAAATACATCTTCACTGATATATCAATTAATGTCGAAAACAAAAACCGTATTTGTTTCATCAGGTATTATTTATAAGATTCTTGAATCGGCCATCTTTTTTGCCATTCCTTTATATAATTTTCTGATTATATTTATTTTAGAGAAACGGACGGTACGTTGAAACGTGCCGATCGTGAAGTACAAAAGCGAATGTGTCAGGTCTGTATAGTTAATTACAGTACAATTTGTTATCAACGAAAATTACAACATATCCTGTACAAAATGATTTCAGACATATTTCCCTATGAGGGGGCGTACTTTAAAAGAGCCAAGTATGGTAGCAGACGAATCATTGTTCAATAAATTACTCGAAAAAAAATCATATGAATTTATATTAGACAAAGCTTGCATTCAATACGAACCGGACGAGCTGCAATTCCATCATATGACTGCAAAAGTGTATCAACATTGTAATCTGCATGCTGCATACGAACTTTTAAGGTTAACTATTCATTCAGGTCTTATATTTTCAATACGTATATGGGTTGTTAATTGATAAAACAATAAAATTGCAGGTCAACGCGGCACTTTGGACCGATGGCGTTCTATTTCGCTTGGCATAATTCAATCGACGGACTCTTATTAGAATTGTTACAGACTAATGTTATACGAGAATCCGTTGCTTTGGTTTCGTTACAAAGAATCATGCATCCAGGATTGGTCCAAACAGATGAAACTAAGGCGTTGGTCGAAGAAGTAAATTGCACTATTTAATGAATTAATTTTGTAAATTGATGAATAGTTATCAATGTAATTCGATTTGCAGATATTAGACCCGCAAGCTTCGACGGAAATTGACTTAAAAAGAATTTCCAATGACGAAATAAACTTGGATGAAAAATGTATCACATGCATAGACAATTATATAAATAAGAATTCTACTAAAAAGGCCCAACAGGATTTGGCTTTGCAAGGTCTCCGAGAATTGTATAAACAAAGAATAAAAGTGGAGCATGGAATCAGAGCAGCGCATGGAGTGTCTTAGTTTCGTCATTGGTTAAATATTATCTGTATTTTGTATGCATCAGTTAAGTTAGTCTATCGTAGAAACTTGTACATTCAGTAATAATAATCCAATCGAATTACTTTTAAATTTGCAATTTAGTGTATGAGTTTTTTCGATCTGGTTCTCGCAGAATATTTTATAAAACAATTGAATTAATAAATAAACAATAATTCGTTTAATTGATTTATTTAAAAATGTATATACATGATTATCAAATCTTCAACAATTTTATATATCTTATATTCTACGTGTTGAAAATCAACAACATCCAACAACAGGTAAAGATTAACGAATTGACAAAAAAAGGCAAATAAGTTAAATAAATAAAATATTAAATAGTATCTCAAAAAGTCACAGGTATATAATATTATAAAAATTCATCAATAAGATCATTTCGTATAACTATATTTTTAAAAAAAAGTAAGTAATCTCACACCATTTAGTCATATTTTATACTATTGCTCATTATCACTTATTAATGTTATTATTTGAGAAATATGCACTTCTCATTTTCATCAAAGTACATAAATATACCGTTATGAATTATTTGGAAGACTACTATTTGATCACCAAATACATATGTTATACAGTCAAAGTGTTCACTCAGGTTCGTTCATGAACATACTAGTTAGTTCATACACAAACTATTGGTTTTAGTTAAAAATAACAGTCGAAAGCCATCTTCAAATAGACTCCGACCAAGTGTCGCATGAAACTTTTAGCTGTCAAGACGCCAAGTATTCAAAGGGGAAAACCAATGGAAACTGCATTGCAACGTTACTAATATTAAAAATATTGCAGCCCAGGGTAGGCATGTATACATGGGATGGAACAAACGATTGAGAATACTTAAAATTATGCCTAAGAGTTTGTACATGAACAAACTAGTCAATTTGTGTATATCTGGCCAGATTGGTTCGTGTATGAACAAACTAGTATGTTCATGAACGAATGAAATTTACACTCGGACTGTAACATATACACATACATACATATATGTTATTAAAAATAATCATATTAAGAAATAAATTGTCATATTTTTGACATGGTAAGTAGGTAAAAGTCATGACATTGAAAAACTACCATCAAGATTTAGAAATTAGAGACTAGAGACGAAAAATGCTGTGGATTCATATATACGAGATAAGTACACTTCACAAATTGGCAACAAGAAAATTCTGTTTCCCTAAACTAAAAATAAAAATGGGAATACACAAAATTCGAGCGAAATGTATTAAATTCCTATTTTTCTTATATAAATTAAAATACAATTTAAAATGAAGTACGTGATAAGTAAAGCCCGGACCCTGAGGGGGCTGCATATGGTTCAAATGTTGTAAATGCATTGTTAAAGGTTTGCCGAACATTTTTTACAAAGGATTTACAACAATTGAACAATAAACGGCACGCTTCCGGTCCTACATCTAGTGATAAGTATGGTTCCGCGACGATTGGTTCAACGACACAATGTACCCGACGATTGGTTCACTGCCAAAATGTACACGCGAAAAAATCTTCACGCGACAATTGGTTCATTACCAAAATGTCCACGAAAATATAATTCACGCGACAAAATGTTCAAAAGTCTTAACTGTATCGAAAATTTTCGTATTTTTTTGTCGCGTGAATGTTATTTTCGTGGACATTTTGGTAATGAACCAATTGTCGCATGAAGATTTTGTAGCGTGTACATTTCGGCAGTGAACCAATTGTCAAGTACATTGTGTCGTAGAACCTTTTGGAATTGAACCAATTGTCGCGTCCCCATACATATGAATATAAAATGATTAAAACAATTCCAAGTAACAATATTTGCAGCGAAATGTGAAATCACAATATAAGTAGCACAATCATGTAACACATACATATATGAATAGATTAAAATTAAATACAATCACATACCGAGTCATTTACAAATGTGCAACGACCGAGACAACGTACAAGAATGAATGAAACATACATATATACGTACTATATCGACCAATTGCATAATAATACACAACGCCACGTTGCTGCATTTTCAACGAGCGGTATTTCAATCGGTCGATTGAAACTTGGTCCCGACTACTCGATAAGATTTAGATCTCTAAACGGTCTACGCGGACGTAATACGGAGCAATTGCGACGATGACCATTCCAAACACCATATTAAAAAAGAAAACACCCAAAACTTGAACCTACATCTATTTTTAGTGTCCGTTTGAATGATGCATCATTTACGTCCTATAAATTGTTTACGAAATGCTCAAATGTTGGCCACTTCATGCATTTCAAAAAATTGGCCATGTCCATATATTTTAATAAAAGTAAACATATGGCAACCATAGCTAGCCTATATCCATCGCACGTCCGAATCAAAACTGACAAAACATTCACACACTTAGTCTTAAATTATTATTGCGTACATTTTAGTCAATTGCATATCGGAGACATCAAACGATGAGAGTCTGATCTGACATGCCCATTCCGTTGAGTCTACCTTCCTGATCATTAATTTCAATCTGCTCCTTGAGCAGCTCCAGCTCGCGTATCCCAGAAACGGTAACTTCGTACTTATGCGTGACGAGAGAGCGGTAGAAGTGTATGGCGAAAGCCAGGAACACAATGAGCACCGGTATCAGCACCACGCAGGCAGACCAAGCCGCCATGGGGCTCAAGTCGTAAAACTTGACCCAACAAAGAATGGCTATTTCCAACAGGAACAACAACAGTCCTAGCAGCGTGGAGAAGGCCCAAGCCGTTTCTATATACCAATGCAGCCGTTCGTGCGGAGATTCGTGGACTAGTGAGATGCTGTGTAGGTTGCCGATGGCGTCAATGTTCGGCAGGATGCAAGTGCTGATCATCAGAGCGAGCATATGCACGGCGACCAGAAGCGTCGTGCATATGGCGAAAGCCACGAGCATGCCTTTCGGAACGTTCGAGTCATTGTTCAGTTGAACTTCTACCATGGCGACCTAGAATCATTGATGAGGGTATGAATTGACGCTGTTTTTGTGGTTTGAATGTGGAATGTTGTTGTGGTATACCATTGCGAAACCGGATAGCAGAGCGGAAGTTTTGCTGGATGCTTTGAGCTTCGCTCGGCTGAGCTGAAGCTTCCGCCATGACAAGTACCCGGGTGTGTGCAGCGTGTCTCCGGCTTGTGACATTCCACCGCCTTCGCCGGACATTAAACTCCTATTTTGCTACAAACATTCCATGGAAATAAATTAACATTGATGAAATAATAAATTGATGTGTTAAATTTTGTTAGCAAAAATTCGATTCGATTACATTGAGCAACAAAATAATTTATCACAACAGAGACTAATCAATCTTTACTAATTTTGATCCACTGAATTCGAATCTGACAATGATTTTTGTTGATTTGTTTTCGTTTACGATATGTGAGCGTTTAAAAAAATGCGCAAATTTTACAGATTTTGCAGTTCTGTTCTAACACTATGGTGGCCGCTGACTCATATTTGTATCATGTTGGGTACACAACGCTTACTGGCCGCTGATACATATATGATTCACGACTGCGCGAATATATTTTTCAGTACGCTGATATATATTTGTATCACGTTTTCATCATAAACGAAAACGTGATACAAAATTGTATCATCGGCCACAAACGATTGACGCAAACGTGATACAAAAATATATCAGCGGACTGATACAGTTTGCGCAGTCGTAAATCATATATGTACCAGCGGCTACTAAGCGTTGTGCACCTAACATGATACAAATATGAATCAGCGGCCGCCATCGTGTTAACTCGAAATCTAGTATTGCTGTGCCAAAAGTGAGTATTGAAAACAATAGTCGGATTTTCTATTGATTGTGATTTTTGGTTTCTTTAAAATACTTATAATTAAATATCTAGCGAATTTTAAAAGTCAAAAATATATACATATTTTTTTACTTCTTTTTCTCGAACTATATATTCATTGGGCCAGTATTATATTTCACTAGGTTTACAAAGATTGGTTTTATTTTCATCTCAATATTGTTCAAAATCATTACCTACAAATTATTAATATTATTACGTTAATCACTATTTACAAAACCGCTCGAATTATTACGATTAGATAATAAAAAAAAATACCAACATTGAAAACAAATCCTTGTAAACGTAGTGAAATATAAAACTGACCTGTTGGATACATTAGGCCAGTTTTATAATAGGATTATAGCTCGAGAAAAAAATGTGTAAAAAAAATATATTTTTGACTTAATACGCTAGATATACGTATTTTAAATCACAATCAACATAAAAAAACATCTGACTGTTTATTTTAATACTTAAATTTGGCACAGCATTACTAGATTTTAAGTTAAAGACTGCGAAAGCCAAAAATCTGTAAAACTTCCCCTTTTTTTAAAAACCCTTATATTTCATAAACGAAAAGAAACTAACAAAAATCATTGTCATATTCGAATTCAGTGGGTCGAACTTAGTAAATATTGATTAATCTCCACTCAAGTAAATAAAAACGTGATTTTTTTGTTGCTCAGTTATACATACACATGTATGTTATGTATGTTACAGTGATTTCATACTAGCAGTAAAAGTATACTTTCAATGGCATTTTAGGGAATTCATATGCCGAATACTTTACATTTACTTCTGATACTTTTATTAATGTTGTATCTTCTTTTTCTACCTTGAACAAAAGTTTTTCGATATCTTTTTCAGTCTATAAATATTTAATTACATCAGAAGCCAAATTTGATGACGTAAGACCAACTTTTGCAGTTTGTCCAAATAAGCTTAATTTTATTCCTGAATGGGATGAGCTTTTTTCACCAATTGGACAGTCCTCAGTCCTTTTATCCAATCAGTGCTATTGTGATCTAGCATCTGAGTATCAGCATGTTTTCAATGTCCTAATTTGTGTGATATGCTTTCACCGACTGAGTTGGCGAAAATATACTTAAATTAGTGAAAGTATAATTTTACTGAAGAATACAATTTAACTGTAACATAACTATTGTGATTTCCATTATAAAAATTATGATTTCCATAAAATGAATAAATAAAAAAAATACATACATGCGAGAAACTGATGAAGTTTTCACCAAAGATGTGATCATGCATAACCATGATTCGACTTATTATTTAGATGCAAAAAGCATAGAATAAAATAAATGCTATATTTAGCAATATAAAATAACAGATTAAATAAATGCAAATAAAACACAAGTACAAATAAGCTTATACGGTACTTGTTGGTTATATGGGCGCAACAGAACATCAAGTATACACACTTATACTAACACAAACATATACACAGCAGTTCTCTAGGTATCGCATACAGTTTAAAAGTAACAGTGATTGACGTTACACCGAAATTTGGGGGACATTTCCTTCTACAAAAACGATTACATTAAGTTATTTGGAAAAACCAAGGTTGATTTTCACAGCGATTGCAATTTTCAGCGTTAATTGCAGTGTAAAATCTAATCTAGTGGTTAGTAAACTTTTTGATGAATAAACAAAATGACTAAATATTTATAATTATTTAAAATAGAGCTGTTGGACAGAAAATAAATCAATTTAACATATTACAGATAATCATTTACTCCGATTCTTGACGTGCCTACGAAATTCATGTAACTGTCGTGTATTTTTTTGTGTTAGTGCAAGTGTATTTTCAGTTGTAATAAATTCCAACTGCTGTTTTAGATCATTCATATTCAAATACAATTGAACTAGTAAATTATAATTCTATAAGCGCAAATACACTTTCAACAATGTGCGCCAGTTGTAAGATAACAGTTGAGTTTTGACAGCTCTGATGTTTTACGAATGCTTTAGAATTCACTAATGCGTTAATATTTGCTAAGTGTTACGAATAAAGGTAATAAATACCGTATTACGATAACTCCAAACCAAAAATGTGACTTTCCAACTCAATTTACTAGTCGAGTGACGTTTTCACGAAAACCTAACCTTTCTAACCCGAAAATCTAACCTGGTACCAACTAATAGTTGGACTGCATTTTGAGTTGTAATATATTTTGACCATTTGGAATATAATTCACCATATGAATCAACTTACGTGGATTAGTTGCCGTGAGGTAGACCCCCTGGTAGGTACCAACTACCGTTGTAGTTGAAGTGTATTTTCAGTTGTAATATATTTTGATTAGTTGGAATATATTTTGTCTAATCCACGTAAGTTGATTCATATGGTGAATTATATTCCAAATGGTCAAAATATATATTACAACTGAAAATACAGTCCAACTATTAGTTGGTACCAGGTTAGATAGAAAGGGCCGGGCCGCACCGCTCAACTCGCGAACAACTTGGTTGAGGGCGACCAGACCAATGCATGCAGGTAGATGGGACATGCCACACTCGTCAACTTGTTTGTCGCACACATTTCCATATATTTTTTCGTGTCGCGCAACAAGTCGGCCGACAAAGTTGCACGGTGCGGCCCGGCCCAAAGTGGGTCTACCTCACGGCACCGAAAGTGGAAAAATCGAAAGGCAAAGATCGAAAGATCAAAAAAAAGGGTGCATGGTAAACGGTACTGTGTATATATAATATATGAGTGGCATGCGGTGAAATTATATCTCTTTTTGTCATACAGCTTTGTTTAATGTGCGCGCGCAGGATACGGGAGGAAAAGCATGTTCCTCTTGTTCCTGCTGGCGCAAATTAAGTGAGGATGTACGACGGGGGGAGAGAGACTTTTACCGCACGCTACTGATATATATATACTGACCGTTTTTCACGTGTATGCTTGATAAACGAATATTTTCGACATTTTTACGGTCACCCCTACCAGGTTAGGTGGAATATATTCCAACTAGTCAAAATACATTACAACTGGAAGATACACTTCAACTGTAACATGTATACTGAATGCTCGGTGGCGCCCATATAACCAATTAGTACCACTTATATTTACATTTACATACAAAGCAAAAAAAAAAATATATATATATACGTATATAACAATTAATTGTTGATTTACACCTAGTAATTAATGTAGAAGGCTATATAGCTATGATATTGTAGTGATTTCACTTATCAATTTATTTGCAAGTGTGTCCATTGAATATTATACGTATTCTTGATAGTTTTCAAACACAAGTATTGCACAATGTAGTGAAACTCTAAACTTAACAAATAACACACTTAATCATAAATAGAAATCTTGACATAAAATTGAAACTATAGTTGATTCGTACCAGATAAAGGCTTGAAGTAAGGAGGAGTGCTAGTGCCAGACACCTTTTAACCAGTGACTAGATCAGACAAGGACATCTGCGCTGCAGCCTTTATATGCAAATGAAAAAAATATATAAAAGGATGATACTAGAGTAGAAAAAAAAACGGCAGTCAAAAGATAACATATGTACATAATGATGAGTGTAAGTCGTTCATAGTAAAAATCGAAACGAAACATTATAACACTGAAATATTGTAATATTAAAATTGTAACATTGCAAGAGACATGCAAATCGGTGTGCAGAAAGCGAAATACAATCATAAATTATAATAAATAGAAGCAGATAAATAACAATTTGGTGTTGAACTTACAAATTAATAAAAATGAATATAAACCATGGCGGTGAGCATCGATTTAATTCGATAATGAAATGGAGGAAAGCGAGGAAATGGTTTGCCCCAAAGCACATATGTACGTAATCGTATCTGCTTTGTGGTTTAGTATATTTTTGCAATGGGCTGAAACATATGTATATACAAACAAAAACGTACATATATGCGTCGAACTTAAGGTCATTCGATGCATAAAGTATGATGACATATTCATAATCGACTTGATATTAGAATTATTGAACGACCTTCAGAAGTTGGCAGATTTATTTTTGCACGGCAAATTAGTTTAGTGCGAATTAAATAATTAAATAATAATACAAATACGTACTGGTATTTTGACACACAATTGACTTAACTATGCATCGTCTTTTTTTTCAGGCATTTTTTATAATGTAGATTAAATCATTTATATATATTTGTTCGTATGAGAGTCCATTTTTTTTTAAATAAGTACTCATTTATTGTATGTAATAAATATCCCAGACATTTTTGAGGTCGGGAGACGAACTTGACGATTCTGTTATTAAACTTTGCCATCGGTTCCTTGAATCTGGTGGACATTGTCATCAATCAGTATGCATTTTCCGTTCAAAAATTTATTCGGTTTCAGTTAGAGACGAAAGTCAAGTGGTATTAGGTTTAGATTGTACTGAAGATGGTCTTAATATCGAAACTTTTTCAAATGTTTGCCATTTTATAAAACAGGCGACACTAAGCAACAACAAAAAATTACTGGAGTGGAGACTAATCAGTTTAACCCACTGAATTCGAATATGACATTGATTTGGTTGACCTTTTCTCATTTATGATATGAACGTTTTAAAAAAAATGCACAATGTTTACAAAATTTTGGCTTTTGTAGACTTTAACGCAAAATATGGTATTGCTGTGCTAAAAGTGACTATTGGAATCAACAGTCTGATGTTTTTTCTATCTTTTGTGATTCTTATTGCTTTAAAATACTTTATAAAAGTCAAAAATATACTTTATTTTTACACACTTTTTCCCCGTGCCAATCTCATCTCATTAACCGCTCATTAAGTAAAAAAACAAGTTTTTTTTTGTTGCTCAGTGTAATCAATTGGCGGAATAATATTATATATTTTGAATGAAATGCTACTGAAAAATATCATATGAAATATTGACTAAAAAAAAAAATGGATCTCATACATATGTACATACATACACAATGTTTGTTTTTATATTTTTATATCATTGATTGACCTCTAAGCATGATTTAGTTTTCGCCGACACGTCTGTTAAATTATAATTATTCTTTCTTCACACAAGTGTCAGCTTTAATAAAGTAGTTGAAAGCTTTTTGTTCTTTTCGACATTTCGACGAACCAAAAATGACATCTGATTTATTTCATATGGTTAGCAGTTGTTAAAAAATACATGCTAAATGCATTTCTGGTGCATATTGATTTTAACGCCAGTGTTCCGTTCAACATACGTAGTTTGAGTAATCCTAAACTGTTTGCCCGCGGCCGTCTTCTATGGAAGCTTTGGGCGACAAGTCTGTAGCGCGGCTGTCTTCCATAGAATTTATGAACTTTGCACGGGATTTTGAGGCTTATATGCGCCTATTTCAACTGTTTTAAGGTTCAAAATTGGTTGAATATATTACTGAGAGTTGAATGAATGCCACCTATTCAATTTGCTTAAATGGAACTATACTGAAACATCGTCTATGTGACGTCACGTCTTCATACAATTTTAAAGAATGATTATTTGACAATTAATCCAAAACTACGAGATATATTATGTATTTTATTGTTTAAAATAATACTTTATGTGTTAATTAACATATCTGGTTACTTGAGAAAATATTAAAATCTGTATCTAAGGTCGAAAACTCGATTGCCAAATTCGCGAAAAAGGTGCCGCGTACAAGGCTTGTTCGCTATATTTATTGCCGCGGGCAAAGGGTTCAGTAGTCCATCCTAAGTACGCACGAAATAAAAGTAAAATTGGCGCAGGTCCAGGTTTTTGGTGGACCACAGAATAAAGCTGATATGCATCGAGTGAGGGAGGGGTCGGCTGTGAAGACTGAACTATATAAAGGTGAGGTGAGGTGATGGTGAAAGTGTAGAGTGCAGGAGTGCAGGAGTGCAGGAGTGCAGGAGTAGTAGAGTAGAGTAGAGTAGAGAGCGTACCTGCAGGTGGAGATAGGCGGAGTGCGAATGCAGCAGAGGCCTCCTGGAAGGGTGAGGAGGTGGGGGTGGAGGTGGAGGGGAAAGTGGGTGCGGTTGCGCGAGGCGAGGGGCGACGACGTGAGGCGGCTCCGGGCTTAGTCCGCCGCTGCTGGCTGACCACACGGACATGCCGCCACAACGACACGAGACGCCACCAGACTCGCGACTGACGTTTCAATTCGACCCACTGGTGGTCTTACGTCGTTCACTTTACATCCTTAACCGTTACCAATTTATAACTACATATGTAATACATACAATTGCAACGAGCCATTTTTTACGACGTTTATATTATTAATTACTCCGCTCCACCATCATATTATATGTGTTCAAATGTTTAAAAAATAAAAATAATAAGCTGTAATGACCAACTGCAGATTCTTGACTAGTTAGCATTTGTTCAGACCAATTGTCTGATGGTCGGTTTTCGTGACCTTACGACCCACGAAACCTATGTTTTGCCTGTGCTGGCCACCCTGAGAGCGGCTAGCCGAAACACTTGCGTGCCAACCGTCGCCGCGTAAACATTTAAGGGGGATGAACGAATGAGACAACTGGCATGTTGATGCACGTGCTTTATTTATTTATTTATTTAATAGTTTTGGACCATTGTGGCATTACAGGAAGAACCTAATGCGCTACAATGGCCTACATTTGAAAAAGATATAAAAACATGATATAAAAACAAGTTAACTGTAAATAAAGGAATAAAGCAAAAGCAGAAAACATGGTAAAATAAAATAATAAAAAAAAAGTAACAAAAGGAAAATAATACATCATTCAGAGAGAAAAAAAATAACAAAAGTGTAAAAATTAAAAATAAAATCCATAAACCCCATTCTTTGTTTACACTGAACAAAATTAAAATAGTATATAAAAATGTACAAAGGAGAAAGAAAAAGTAAAATAAAATAAAACAAAATATGAATAAAAAATAAAATCACAGCGAGGCCCAAATGGAAGAGAGTAGATTAAGATTCCACTCATTCATCACATTCAAATTAAGAAAGTAATGATGAGCGCAGGTTACCAGATAAATATGTTAAGATAATATCCGATAATCTACGCTCCCCGAGGTGGAAAATATCACATTCAGGGACAGCAGCAACGATTTCATTGAGAAGTCGAATAGCTCTTGGAATAGGAGCCATTCGAAAAAGAACTGTGTGAGCAGCAGGTACAACTATCAAATGATGATGTCTACCACGCACATAATTATTAGGGACATAAAGTCCCAACTGTTCCAGCAACAACGGGCATGACGTATTACCACGCATTAGCTGGAGAACGAAATGAATTAACGAGAAGAACTTTATTTAAGACAGCTGAAGGCAGAGTGAGGTAACTACTCTGAAACACAGTCGAATTGGTCCCCACTCGCAGGAAAGTGACCAAACTCGAACATGTCGTATAGTGAGCCGCCACACATTACTCGCGGCTCGTTCCCTCGATGTTTGGCTCGTTTCCTCGACTGGTGATGTTTGACGATACTTGGAGACCAGCTCCAGTATTCATCCGGGGTGTATTGAGGAAGCCTGGTCTGTCTTCGTCCCGAAGGCAGACAACTCAGACACGCGTGCTTGGTGCATAACCTCAAACACACGTGCTACCATTGTATTCGAACTCCCCCCCCCTCCCCCCTGCTTGCTCTCTGTACATTTAACTTAAAATCAGTAGCGGCTCGTGAGAATTCATAGTGGGGGGGGCTGCAGAGATTAATCAGGCTGTAGTAGCTCGTTAACTAAACTGGTGATCGAATGAAAACAAAAATAACATGCATATGTAATTTACTATACTGGGAGGTCTGCAGCCCATGTGGACGACAAAAATAGCATGCGTTTGTACTGTACTGGGAGGACTGCAGCCCCGCAATTTACGCACACGATACGAGAGAGGGAGGCAGAGAGCAGAGCAGCCATCAGCAGAGACCAGACCACAGACGACGAAGAAAGACACCGTGAGGAAAGCCATTCGCCCACGCTTTACCACGAACTATACAAACATCACGACATCAGGTGGCATCTTGATTGAGAACCCCTGGCGTCTGTACAGCATTGTAGGAATATATATATCACATCGCGTACTATCCTGAGATAGTATGATCCCCGTACATATACAGATCCCCGCACCTCACTAGAATGCGCTTCTATTCAAGCGGAAAATACTCGGAATGCAAACACTCCACGACCCCTAGACAAGGACAACTGCACACGACCACGTATCCAACTGAAACAGATAAACCGGCGTACCAGCACCTAACGTCAGTGAGCTTCGGGAGCTCAGCCTGCTCACTCCTCCGATGTAGAGCAATTACCTCTATCGCTGTACATACAAACACATCTATATTAACTGAGCAACAAAGATTCTCTTCAAAACACAACTGAATTTCTATAGGCCGGGACACGGTCAATATACCTATTCCCTGTCTAAAGCATATTTGATGCAACTCGACATACAGTTTGAATTCGTTCTGGAAAAGTGTCATTATCCTTCGAACACTGATTTTACTCGAGTTTACCTTTATTCTCCGCCGTATCAATTCAATTCAATTCAAGTGCGAGACACGTTTTTCGACAAAGATAAGTTTCACTTCACCCAAACAGCCTCATTCGGACTTCGTTGTCACGTTCGTTCGTTGTTTACTGAATTTAAATGGTACTGGCATAAAGTTTATATTAAAGTTCAATGACAGTTCGATCGGCCGGTCTCGTTTGACACATAAACTTGTAATGTCATATTTATAATCAAGATGCCTACTAATTGGTAATATTCCAACGTTTTTTACGTATTTAGTATTATTTTACAGTGTATTTACTTAATTAACGTATTTATTTTTTCAATATATCACTTGTTTATCGGTTTCACTTGACACATGTCAAAACAACATCAATAGTTTTAATACTAGTTTTTTTTTAAATTTAAATTGCATATAATTCCTCAAAAAATATTCAACCCACATAAAAGACTTAGTCATCTTGAGGACATTCATGAATGTGTATGGCTAAAACTAAGATTTGTTAACATTCCTTTTTTTATATACATATGTACTATTTATTTTCCACCAAGATCTCCACCAAATATTTATAAGCGATTTTTTGATTTAATTATATCTAATTATTCACATTTTAGTAATGGTCGCATTTTTATATCTGGAGATTTTAATCTGAATTCTTCTAACTGTTTTCCTGATGACCTTAATTTTTTTATATCTTTATTCAACTTAAAACAAATTAATACTATTCGAAACTATTTTAATAATTCCATGTTGGATTTTCTATTAACAAATTTAGATTGTCAGAATATTATTATTTCAAATTCAGTTGATTCCTTGGTTCCTGAAGACAGCTATCATCCTGCTCTTGATATTCATTTAAAATTAACTATAACTTATTCCTCACTTCGTTTAATAAATAACTGTCTTAATACCTCTGTCCTAAATGGATGGTTATTTACAAATGTTGATTTCAAATATTTAAATGATATTCTTTGTAATTGTCAATGGGAGCGAGTTTATGAGTGCAAAGATGTTAATTTGGCCCTCTCTAATTTCTATGACATTATATATTCTATTTTTAATGATTGTTTTCGGTTGAAAGGATTAGTGACGAGTAAAAGGATTTATCCGCCTTGGTTTACTAAAGAAATTATTAATCTCTTAAAAAGTAAATATCAAACACATAAACTCTGGAAGAAATCGAGCAATCCTCTTATCTTAAATAATTTCCGTATTTTACGTACGGAAATTAAGAAATTAATTAATAATGCATATAATGTTTATGTAGCTGATTGTGAAAGTTCCATAGTTAAAAACCCTAAGAAATTCTGGAACTTCATCAATTCTAAACGTGTAAATCGTGTAAAGTCGACCATTATGTACAATGATTCTGGATTGTTAGAGGGTGATCAAAACATTGCTAATGGATTTGCCGACTTTTTTAAATCAGTTTTCAATAATCCTACTGATTCCATGGAACCTACCAATGACTCGGAATTTACTTTCCCCACTTTAGCGATTAATCATCTTGACTCTTCCGATCTGAAATATGGCTTTCTAAAGTTAAAAAATATTTATTCTTCCGGTCCTGACTCCATCCCTAATTACATCCTAAAAGGATGTGAGGTTAGTCTCTTAGAACCTTTAAAATTCATTTTTAATTTAATTCTAAGGAACTCTTCATTCCCCAATTTATGGAAATGCTCTAAAGTAACTCCTATTCATAAGAAGGACGATAAATCTTGTGTAAGGAACTACAGACCAATAACTATCTTGTCAGCGCCAGCCAAAATGTTTGAGGTAATATTACACAGATACATTTTTAATCACTTTCAAAGTATGCTCATTGATCAGCAGCATGGCTTTCGTCCGGCCAGATCAGCTATTACCAACTTGTTATGTTTCTCTAATGACATAACCAGCACTTTGGATTGTAATAATCAAATGGATGTAATATATACTGATTTTGAGAAGGCGTTTGATAAAGTTGATCATAAAATTTTGGTTAGTAAATTAAGTTTTATTGGATTTACTTATAATCTTGTTGGTCTTTTTATTTCTTATTTACAGGATCGACGTCAATTCGTTAAGTTTGGGAGTTGCTTTTCTTATGAGTATGTTGCCACTTCTGGGATTCCCCAAGGATCAAATCTTGGCCCTTTATTATTCCTAATATTTATCAACGATATTCAATCTTCTATTCACCATTCTAAATTTTTATTATATGCGGATGACTTAAAAATCTATAAGAGAATAATTGATTTACCTGACGCTCTTTATTTGCAAGAGGATTTGAATTCTATTTATGAATGGGCTAATGTTAATAAACTTCCCTTCAATATCCTAAAGTGTCGGGTCATTTTTACTCTCGTTCTCGTTCTCCTATTAAATATCCGTATAAATTTCATGATTCTCTTCTTCAGAGAGAATTATTTATATCTGATCTGGGAATAGTCTTCGAAAATAGTTGGAGTTTCAACATTCACATTGAGAATATCTGTGATAGGGCAACAAAAATCCTTGGATTC
Source organism: Arctopsyche grandis (assembly GCF_051622035.1). Taxonomy (NCBI): domain Eukaryota; kingdom Metazoa; phylum Arthropoda; class Insecta; order Trichoptera; family Hydropsychidae; genus Arctopsyche; species Arctopsyche grandis. Next base: position 28,768,535 of record NC_135355.1, read on the forward strand.
GTAATCCGTAATTCGTCTGAACTAGGGCTCACTGCCATTCGTCTCTTATATTGTACATTAGTTCGCAGTGTGCTCGAGTTTGGCTCCATTATATGGTCTCCCTATCAACTTCGTTACTCTCTAATGTTGGAACGAGTCCAAAGGAAATTCCTTAGATTTTTATATCTGAAAACATTTGGATTTTATCCATATCTGTTCCCTAGTGCCTTTGTCTTGGGATCTTTGGGTTTCAATTCCCTGGCAAAGAGAAGAGATTTATTTCTTGGGAAACATTTCGTAAAATTACTTAGAGGAGAGATTCACAATCCCACTATCCTGGAGAAACTAAAATTCTGGGCCCCGGAAAATCGTAGAGTTTTAAGAAAACATGATATATTTTTACCAATTAGGGCTAAATCAAACGTGCTCATGAACTCCCCCCTCTCGAGAGCTGTTCGACTCCTTAACTTACTGGCACAATACTTGGACCTATTCGATGCCAGTTATGTTGAGTTGGTGGAACACATCCTAAATAGCACGATATAAATTTTTCAATCTTATTTCTTTGTTTTTATTTTGTGTACATATTTTTTACTTGATTTTTATTATTTTTTTATGATGTTTTTTTTTATTTATGATTTTTATTATTTTCTTATGTTTTTTTTTTTTATTTATGATTTTTATTATTTTTTTTTATGATGTTTTTTTTGTAATTTTTATGATTTTTATTATTTGTATTAAAATCACATTGACGCTTTGGGGCAACCTGTCAAGTCTCTGTGGTATTGATTTTTTAAAATAAAATAAAATAAAATAAGTAACTTTTTGACTATCGAGACTTCATAAACATTTTTTGTACAATGTAAATTCAAACTTATAAATTTGAATAATATTAAATCTTGCTAATATATATATATTAAAACCATTTATAGCCTCGACAAATAATAGTATACCGTACACGTTATAATTTACAGGAAATGTTTTATACACGATGGCAAGCAACTGAGAAAACCTTGCAAAAGAACACCCATAGAAGACCACCCCTTGAAGAGACCTGCCGATAAATCTGTAAAATATTTGGATATTGTCAAAAAACATGATATTTCTATGTATAATTTAATCCTCATTTTTTTATATAGGTATCGAGACCAATGCACAACAAAAATGTTCCATCTGATCCGCTTTCTATGGCCCTCGACGGGTTCGATCCCCTTTCTATATACAATGATGATTTGTATTTTAACTCATCTCAAAATGTATGTTGCATCTTTCTCACATATTTTTATTTTTACAAGACTCTTCTATTTTTTTAAATTGAATATAAATTTCAGACCAATCTGAAATCAAAAGATAACGAGTGGCTAGAATATTGGCATTCACGTAGAAATGCTATACTCGCTCGATATACTACAGCTGAAAAGTTGTCGATTATTTCCAGTTTTTTACCTGGAGGTGAAAAAGGTTGGTAATTAGATATTGAATAAGATAAGTTATTCCTGTGTGAAAATTTCATTGATTGGTTTATTTTAGTTATTATGAAAACACAGACGTACGTCGTAGATCAAGTTAAAACCCGTCTTGAGCAATTGGACGACTTTGAAGAGAGTTCCGTACGTCAAATGTTGAATTTATCTCAACAAGAATATGTTTCACGTATTGACATGCTCAACCGTGAACTTGTTCATGTACGTTTTATTTTTTTTCTTGTTCAAAATACAACATGAATTTATATTTTGCGTAATCAACGTATTCAATTTCAGGCTTGGAATACGGAACAAAGGGTCAAAGCATTGAAGATTGCAATCCAATGTTCAAAACTATTAGTCGATACGTCCGTTATTCAATTTTATCCGAGTAAATTCGTCCTCATCACTGATATACTAGACATATTTGGAAAATTGGTTTATGATAGGTTGAGAAACAAGGCTGAATACTTCGAGTATGTATATGGAAGATTAACTTGTTGTTTTTAAGGATCTTTAAATTGGGTCTACCCCATGGGATCGAATTAGAAATGCACAAAAAACCAAATATCAGAAGGCAAAGATCGTAAATCGAAAGATCTTAAGTCGAAAGATCAAAAAAAAAGGGTGCATGGTAAACGGTACATACTCACGAAAATCCTCACTTAAATGCGCGAGTAGGATACAACAGGAACAAGAGGAACAGGCTTTTCCTCCCGTATTAATGTGCGCGCGCAGAATACAGGAGGAAAAACCTCTTCCTCTTGTTCCTGTTGTATCCTGCTCGCGCAAATTAAGTGAGTATGTACCGTTTACCATGCACCCTTTTTTTTGATCTTTCGATTTTCGATCTTTGCCTTCCGATATTTGGTTTTTCGTGCATTTCTAATTCGATCCCGTGAGGTGCACCCCTTTAAATTATATCCTTAAGTAAATCATTTATTTCAGCCCGGGAACAAATAAAGTCACATCGCTTCCTGAAAATTTCACTCCTGATATGGTACCTGAGGCGGCCAAAGAAACTTGCCAAAATTGGCTATACAAAATGGCATCGATACGGGAGCTTGTGCCTCGACTTTATATAGAAATGTCCTTTCTTAAATGCTACAGCTTTCTGACTCGTCACGAGTTTGGATCTGCACTGTTGAGAATCACTTCGATGATCCGTGGGATCGGTCATCCCCTCGTTTCCATCTATGCTCGATTTTATCTGTGTCGAGTGGGACTTAGCATCCATGCAGCTAATAAAGAATTTTTCTTGCACAATTTGAACGACTTCTTACTAACATATCCTCAAGTGTGTTAATTTAAAATGATTTTCATTTTTATCAAGATATATTTTATACATATGCAGTTAACTTTTAATGAAAAATATGTTTTAGGTGTTTGGAAAAAATATTACTACTGAGTTATTAGTGCAACGCATTGATATGAGTAAATATATCAGCTTGTATAGCCCTGCTTTGGAGTGGTTGTTGTATGGCCTTGTGGAATGGTCCAATGTTTCAAATTCTGTCTTAGATAAATTGATAGATGAATGTAAAAATACTGAAAACAGGTATTCACATTATTATTCACTATATGTACATATGTATATATTATATATGAATTTTTATTTTATATATAAAATTGTTTTTACAGTGATCTTCTGTTGAGATCGATAATGTCATCTTTTAAACCGGACTTCATAACATGTCGAGCGATTGAATTCTTAGATCTCATATGTAAATCAAAAGCCGAAGGTATTTCATACATTTTATCAACAACTAGGGAGTCCAATGTACCGGTAATCCGGTATATATTATACATTAAGATATATTGCCCAAAAAAAAGTTATGAGTGGTAATGAATTCTTTTTACTAACATAATATAACTTTTTTTATTTGTCGTTTAAGAAAATAACAGCGGAGATAACATAATGTATCATCCGATAGTTGTGATTTACTTTTTCAAGTAATTTTTGCAGTTTTATTTAATTTCATCAAAATAGTAATTCCCTTTCATACGATTTTTTTTCTTCTAGGTTTGTTCCTTTCCCAAACTGACTTCAGTTTTATTTATAATAACTAACTGAAGACTTTCTTCTACTGATAATACACATTTAGTCGTAGATTGAACTACTGCAATACCATCATCGGAATCTGAAATAGATAGATTTACTACATCTTCCTTGTAAATACGTTCTATAACTTCTGATATTATTTTCATTATTAATTATTTTTCTCCTGGATGAAGCACTGGGTTGGACACCAGTATTGCTAGAAGATAAAATAAAGGAGAGCGAATATGTTTTTATGATTTACCAGTAAAAATAATAATATACCGAGCTATTTCTCGGGACATTTACTGGAAATGGACTCCCTAATTAACATGCATTATTACCTCTCATCTCATAGGAACCTGAACTCACCATCAAATTATTTCATATACTTTTCTTTATTAGATGTTATCGTAAGCGATATGATAATAACTCTTGGTCAAAAGATTTGTTCTGGCGGGAGATCTGCTGACGATAGGAAACTGTTGTCAACTGTATGGAAAATTATTAGGAACTTCAAACAACTTAAACTTTATTTAACATGTGCTGAACCTTGGGTTCAATTTACAGCAATGAATTTTTCAGTACGTATTTTAAAAATAGTATACATACAGTGGATTCCACTTAATTGGGACGCCAGTCAATAGGTTCAGCCGGCTATTTAGGATAAATCCCAAGAAACGAAAACCCTTATTAAAATCAGCCAGGTATTTGGAACTAAGTGATTTGGCCTGATGTATCCTGATTAAGTGCAATCCACTGTACATAATGTATTAAAATACATTTTTTATTATATTGTAAGATTATTCATTATAGGTTAAACAAATTGACTGGTTATTGGGTGATATTTGCGCTTGCATCGTCAAATCAGAAGAACCGCTCAGCGAATATTACACGCATTTACAAGCAATATTGAAAAAAATTGCTCTGTTCACACCCGATATGGAAGAGTTGTTCACTCAGGTTATAAAATCTCATATTTAGATAATATTCATTGATTTGAAATTATATTTAAACGTAGGAATTCATTTGTAGGATAATCTTTTACCGACACTAGAACTATTCGACGCTGGGCCGTATTTAATGGATGTTTGCAAATCTCTTCTGTCGGCGTATCAAAGCCAACAAAGTTACATGATAAGCGATGAGGTTTTGATCAGCAATCAAATGCAAATTTGTTTACTGCTGCATGAATCTATAAAGTTAATATTTTTTTGTCTAATTATGTATTAGTGTAAAAGTATTGTTGATTTATATAATTTGTATGTTTTTAGTTCGTTTACAGTCGACGATGAATTGAAAAATGTGAGTGAACTTGTATGTCGGTTTATCAAAAGCGTATCGTATGGTAAAGATTTTCAAAAACAACTTAAATTTTATACTGAAGTTAGAGCTTCATTCTTCAAACTGGATTCTATCTATGTTATTTTGATCCAGGTACATATTACATTGATTGAAAATGAATGTTTAACTCTTCTTTTAAATTTTTGTCAAACATTTCAAATATAATTGCAGCTAGTTAACAACCTATCAATGAACATTCGCAACTTAGTTGTGGGAAAAGATTCGCGCAAAGTCGGCAACTTCATCCAATGCTGCTCGGCGTACTGCTGCGTAACAGTGCCTTCTGTAATCTGTCCATTTACAAAACTACAGCTCTATCTATTATCAGCTCAAGTCGCTCTCATCAATCACTGCTTTTTACAAGGTATTATGGATAAGGAAGTAAAGTAGTAGCCACCAATATGGTCAAATCGCTTTCAACTCATACAATGGTGACCCAAACTCGACCATTTTGTAGGACCCCTACAGTATCTTATCCATCGTACACATTGCCTAATTTGTAATGCACTATTTATTCACAGCCGAGGATTGTTTGAAGGCGGCTCTGATGGCTTCGGTTAAAATACCTCCAAAGCATACGATCGACGGTCAACTCCGTTCGACCGATGCTTTCAAAGTGTCATATATTAGCAATTTTATGTCTACGATTTTAATGTTGCCGGTAAGATGTCGCTCATTTTTAATGTGTATATATGTATGTTTTCAATGCCAAATCTAATGTATAGTATTGAATAGGATCGGCAACAAAACGGTAGTTTTCTTAATATGTTCAAAGTCGTATTGAAGGTTATCATGAATCATTTATCATGGGAACCGACGACTCCTTCACGATATATTCTGCTGCTCAAAGCGATTGATTTATTGGCAAATATGGCTCAAGAAGATTATTTGTATCATGCTGGTGAAGGTATTGTATTATGTATTATATATATGAATATTATACAAGTGGGTTGAAAACCGTTTGGTGATTGATTTAATGCGGAAGTTTATATTCACTACCTAAATAAAATCATATTAAATATGGGCCACGACTAGGTATTCCAAAAATACGGACATTTGTCACTAACGGTATGACCAACAAATTAAATCCACTATCGGTGGTACCGGTATTGATTTATTTAATTACAAAACAATATGTCGAGTCTTTCTACACCGATTAACGAGTATCTCTTAATTAATTTTTGTGTGGAAGGGATGGTTTTAGCTTTTAAATAGTATATGTATGTATACTAGTGATAGTCCCGATGAAAATTTCACCGGGTGTATTAGAAGTAAAAACTACCTACCTAACTACATATAAACAATATAAAACAGCAATAGAAAAATTAATTTTCAGTAGATGGCGATCTATGCTCGTGGCACTATTTTCCAAGAGGAAATATTGATAGCAAACAATATATATAAAAGTTTTTTCTTGATTTTACCACCTAAACCTTACAAACATACAGTCTCTTTCGAAATTATACATATATTATATTACTAGCGATTTTCATCAGGTGTATTGAGTAAAAACTACCTACCTACCTACATATATAATATATAAACAATGTAAAACACCAATAGAAAAATTAATTAATTTTAATTAAATTAAATTAATTTATCAAAATTAAATTAATTTTCAATAGATGGTGCTAAATTCTCGTGTATTTTCCAAGAGGGAATGTCGATAACAAACAATATATACATATACATATATACGAGCTTTGTCTTGATTCTACCACCCAAACCTTACATACATACAGTCTCTTTCGAAATTATGTATATATTAGATAATAGATGTATTCAAATAATTGTTGAGTGAATAAAATAAGTTACGAGGCTTCTTATTGTTAACAGTCAATTTATTATAATTCAATATATGTATGTATTCAGTCTCAGGTATACGATATTTTCGACATACTTAATCTTTGTTTTAAAATTTATAATCCACTCAACGGCTCCTTTGAATGACAGATCAAAAGGATGTTGAATTTTGACTCATTCTTTGGTTACAAACTAGCCGATATAACATTTTCTTCTAAATTCAAAACCATTCAACTAACATAAAATTGAAATTATTATATTACGGAACTACTGGTAGTACCGAAGTTCGACATTTGACCAAAAACCGCTAGTACTGGTATCAGAATCCTTATTCACGACCCATAATCTGGAAATCCATGGTTTAATTGTTTCCGTCCCACTTTGTATATATATTAATTTAAAATATCTTTATATCATAGTGCATAAATTATATATTTTAGCATTGGCGAACGACAATATATTGGTATTTAATGAAAATTTCATAGCCGAAGTGAATGCCATGTGTTCGTCAATAGTAGATGAAATCTTGTCGATTCTGCGTATGCTTGGTGAAAATAATGAAAATCATAAGCAATCGTCGCTGGCATTGGAGCTTTTTTGGAGGATCGTGAAGAGAGCTGACCTGAGCGTAAAGGAAATCGAAGTTTTGGCAGTCAATTTGTGGAATTTGGCGCACAAACATAAAAATTGTGTCGACCTTAAAGTATCCGTAAGTACGATGATGTGTACGTGCGTAGCACGCTTATAATACGTAACGTGTTTGATGATTTGCATTCTATATTTTAGAACAAATTGATAACATCGCTAGAATTTAACGCCGGCATAAATGGTACCAATCTTTCCCTTTTGACCAAAATAAAATCCACTGCATAGCCTATATCATGTAGCAAATAGTTCTGTGATACTTCACGTGCTCGGGATGTAAAGGATTTGTGCGTGTACTTTCCATGTACTACAGGGTGTCGCAACATCAATTTTCTGATTATACTTTTACTATATATTATATATCTTAATTTTTTTTTAATATATTTCACTTTTATAACGCTTATGATTAACTACATAATATAATATGTATATCTGTAGATGTAAAGGAATTCGTATGCATGTGATATTAGCGTAACTATTGTATTTTAACACTTGCCTCACTGTGATGGATAGCGAGTGAACAAGACTTATATTTTATATTTATATCTCCAAATATACTGAATGATATCTGTCTTGGAATGACGGCTGTGTTTCAGCCGTCATTTTTTTTCTATCTTGCACTTATTTTATATTATTCTACGTATAATACTAGATAAAATGATTTTTATAGCTAATTATAATAATTAACCTCGCAAATTTTGCACTGTTTTAACTTAAAACACACATTTATAACTGGACGCTTGGAGTCCAGCACAGTGGCTAGCGATTTTTAGATTTTTTTTAATATTGCGTGGCAAGTGTTAACTTGGAATATGTAACATCAAAATTTGTACAAATAAACTTATGATCTAATTTTAAATATACATTTTCTATTACAGGATGAATATTTAAATATATCAAAATATACTTTAAAATAGTATACATACTTGTTTTATTCATTTGTTTGTCAATTTTAAAACATTGCAAGACCTTATTATGCTATACAGGTGATCACGAGAAGCATTTTCATTTTTAAAAAAGGAAAATAAAGTTAATTTTTCAAAAAAATTATAAAATACTGTAATTCGTTAGAGAGAATATGCCATTTACGCTTCGTATTCAGTTTTCAATCATGAGCATCTTCTATTCGTACTGTTCGTGGAGCGCCTGGTGGTGTATTCTTCATTATATTACTCGTGGTTTGCAATTTCTCAACCCATTTGATAATGAATCACTGTTCTATCGCTAGCGAATACAAAATGGCGATCCACTAGGAGGGAAATGGCTACGAATCTCTTCGAAAATGACAATGCTCCTTGTGTTCACCTGTATAATACACACACATATTGCAAACAGCTTTGAAGAAAATAAAACGCAGACTAAAAATCAAATTTTGTATATTTTAAACAAAAAATTTACATTAAATCACAATCAAATGACGAATAGCTGAATTTGTGTAATATAAAAATAATACACATATAATTTGAAAAAAATTGAATATTCAGCCACCAATTAAAAAAAAAAATATGTATATTTTATACATAATATAAATTAACTATACAAAAATAAATATTGAAAAACTACATACAAAAGGTACATCTTATAAATAAAATAAAGCTTTGCGGGCGTTTTATCGAGAGATCAAAAACAAATAAATTTATATGTAATATCAAATTTCGCCAATTATGCACATACATATACATAATATATAGAAATTTCGAACTTTCTGGTCAAATCTGGAGTGTTTCGAATAAGCAGTATTGTAGACAAACAATATTAAATAGCTATACATACATCAACAGCCTTATTTTAATCTATTCTATTAAAAAATGTATATGTATATTATACTTATTTATCCAAAAAAAGTATCAGAACACATTCGTAGATTAGAATAATACGAAGCAAGAGACTATGTTATAAAATATAACTTTTTATTCGTTACATGTTAATTTACGAAAAATATAACTTCATGGATTGTGTGTATCTACGTTTTAGGCACATTTATAAACAGATTCGATTTCAAAAGGTCCTAAAATGTAATACGATACGATTTAAATATATGATAATATAATACTTTGGTTAAAATGGGTTAAAATTAATATTGAATACATCACAAGTGAAAAATATGGTACACATTTGTATTAGCAAAAACATCCATATTATAAAAGCTAATACTTTTAATTTAAAAAGAACATAAGCACGCTCCAATATTACATTAGTTTTCAATAACATTCGTACAAATATATTCAACACTAATACCCATTGGTATATAAATAATTTCCTTCAATAAATATCATCCCACTTTCGATATTTAAATCAATCAAATAATATTTCAATTATTTAAGTAAAAGCTGTACCACAAATAAAGCATTACTTCATGATTATTTAATAAGTAATACATATGTATAAGTAGATCATAATATTAAAATATTAGAAACTCTTATTACAAAAAGTGAAACTTGACGAGTGTATGAAATGTGCCTAAATGGTCACATTTTTTTTTTTTCATTAATCATAAGTATTATACGTAAATACATATGGCATGCAGAAAATTTAGAATGACTCTTCAACTGAAATAGTTATTACCGCGGGCAGATATATGAAGCCAAGCTGCCGTAACACCCATGTGCCAACCGGATCCAGTATCGGCAGTGTCGGAAAGACCAGCACGACGACACAAAGTACCACCACTACTAACAGCCCATACTCCACCCTCGCCGACAGATACGTGACGAAATCCTCCACTACCATCTGCAACACCAAAAGAATGTACATATATTCGTATTAGAAAGACGGTCTGATACGACTGTAGTGCCATTATTCACATAATAACTGACCTGGTGCATCACTGCCGAGTACGAGCCAATGATTGCCTTCAGGCATGGCGGCAGTCACATCTCGGCGAACGGCGATTTTTCCATAGCTATCAACAGCCCAAACATCTCGTATTCCCACAGAAAGCTGCTTTAAACTACCCATTCCAGGAGTAGACTCGACGACATGCCAAAGAGTACCTGAACACATTAAACACATATTGTTTCCCATAAAAAATCAGGTGAGGAAAAGCGTATGTACATATGTGTGAAGAGCTTTTATTTTTGTTTTGAGTGCATGATCATAATAAAATCATTCATTTTTACTACAACCTTTTTATTAGTTTCACTGGCTGTGTACATGTGCAATATTTGTGAGCTGATTTTGAACCACACTTCCGATCGCTTTGATATTATACTGACATATGGGGGATAGATCGAATTAAAGTAAGAAAATGTCTCCGACATAATACTTAAGGAATTTAATCATTAACGAAATTCAAATTTCATCAGGATCGACTATAAGATCGACGTGATGACACCTGGTTATCAATTGCACCGGCTCGCCACCCCTTCTTAGCCTCACGTGTTATAGCAATGTTACCGAGAGTTGGCGTGAACAAATTCACTTGTGTTGTGTCAGTGAAGAGGTGTATAGCATGCTGTCACACTGCATTCAATGATAAAAGGACGCCCTGTCCCTTTCGCGCGCTTCTGTGTGAGTACAAGAACGCGCCAACTCTCAGTAACAGACCTTGCACATAGATGAACAGTACAAAAAAAAAGAGATCAGCTACAAGAGGTTTCCACTACACACTCTATTGTTAATTTCTTAGAAAGAACATGTTGTTACAAGCTCTTTTTACCCTCTTGCTTTGAACACTGATGGTTTTTCTAAGAAAAAAAAAACCACGTGTACCCAATCTCCTAGCCCTCTTGGCATAAATCGATTACACAATGAGGATGAATTCACAAATAATTAATTATAACAGTAACTTTTTTCACATTATCTCATAATGCAAAACTTTAGGTCCGTTTATATTACCCAACACTGCACGTCAACAACTCGGCACAGCACTGCATAGAAAAGACTACTTTTATTAGTGGGTTATAGGCGCGACTTTTTCGTCCGAGTCGACTAAAAAAAAAACAACCGCGCGCCACTGGCGTCATTTATTTATTTATTTTATTTAAAGTTTGGACCATTGTAGCATTACAGGAATTCCTAATGCGTTACAACTTTAAAATTTAAATACACATAAACTTCAGCCCTTATAAATTAGAGTTTCGACCCTTATAAATTAGAGCGCGACGATAGGGCGCAATATTGCTCGCGTCGTATCAATATTGTCACAATATGAAGTTTCCGAAAATATTCATATGCGCATTGGCGGCACTTTCGTTAGTACTGGTGCACTCACCACTATGACATCACGTCATACATGAACATTTCCAGTGGCCAAAGAAAACCGGTTCTGCACGATACGTTTCGGTGACATGTACTGCTGTATAATATGAACAGATCGCGTCAGTTGTTGCTGTTTCGGAAACGCCACGTATGTAAGTACACATTATAGAACATTTGAATGTGTCCATTTAGAATGTACTATAGATTATTTTTCGTACTGCTGTTTACGTGCAGTTGCCAGCTAATTATTATTATTTAATTTATAAGGTACAATTCCTAGGCAACAATACAACAAAGAAAGTTTTTCAAAATCGAGATCATTTCAATAGATTTTTTCATACCATTGTCGAACAAACTAGAATAAGTATAAGATTGGGTTGAATATAAATAAAATGTATGAATTTTTTATTTAAATTTACCTAAAGGATTACTGAGTGTGATTCCCATACGCCAATAGGATTCGCCTTTACGACCAACGGCCCAAACTCCTGCTCTGCCAATACTGATTCCGCATAAAGGTTGAACGCATGTTACATGCTCCCATGATAAACCCTGATAAAAAAAAAATATTTTAAATTTAAACTATTAAATAGCTGAATATAAAATACATCGGATAAAAACTCACAGCAGGACAATCTTTGGTAACACCAGTTCTGAAAAGTGCATCACCATTAACGGCTATAGCCCAAACAGCTATGGATACGTCAGAAAGTTCATCGCTTGACTGAAAAATTATTTCAAATAAATTTTTAATACAAATCTTAAACTTAAAGATTTAAACCTAGTGTAAAATATATCATACCCATAAGGATACGTCGATAATTTTGGTGTTGCCTAATTCGTGCCAAGGACCGGACGTATTTAGTTGAGCGCGTCTATACCACCTTCTTCTGCGAACACAATCGGTAAATAATTTTTTTCCATGATACACTGACGGAAAATCAGTAGCGTACTGCCAACCATCACGGTCTACGCCTCCCGGTGGGTGAAAATCAACGAGCCAATCGGATATCTACAAACATAAAGAACGGTAAAGAAGAATCAACAGAGAAATAGCAACAAAAATATACCCAACAATTTACCCAATGCCAATGTCTATTCAAAAGTTTGGTTAGTTCACGTGTTCTTTTGTGTTTTCCAGTAGAATCACTCCACATGTAACGGTCCGTAGGCAGTCCGGAGCCAGTATAGCCAGTCAGTGGATTCCATCTTTGATTTTCATACACATAATAATTTTGCGTGTCCGTCATAGAGTGTATCATATCATTATTTTTGTCTAATCCTGAATTATATTTAAAATTTAATCTAACCTTATAGCATTTTAATAACATTTAATATCAACAATATAATGATACCTTTTAGTATAGGACCACCCCAACCACCGGTGTACAACCAAGGTGTATATTCGTGAGAAATACCCCAAACTATGCCTTTACTGCACGTTTCGACTCTTCGTAGATGACCTCCCATACAACGCCAAACCATGTCTTCAATTCCAAATATAATCTAAAAAATAAATAATACATTGAATAAAATGAATTCTGTGAGTTTATCTACATATGTAAGCCAAATCGTTGACATGTCCGGTAATAAAGAAATAATGAGACGTATGAAATTAGGATGAAATGCATTTGGGCGAATCAATGCCGTATTCAAATTTAAAATGCCACTGTGCCTGAAGAAAAAGATCTGCCATCAATGTGTTTTGCCAGTGATGACGTGCCAGAATGCTGCATAAAGTGCAGCACACTCAAAGAAGTATAGAACGCTGTATACTTGGCATAACGAGGAGAGATAGAAAACGGAATATGTGGGTTAGAAGTATGACAGAAGTGGTTGATGTATGGTGAGAGTCAAGAAATTTAAATGGTTATGGGCGAGTCACGTAGCTAGACGAAAGAAGGACTCAAATGGTACCCAAAAGAATGTAAAATGGTACGAGTAAAGCCACAGGGGAGATGGGTTGATGAAATCAAAAAAATGTGTAGAATGAGATGGATATGAGTTGCTTAAAACATAGACGTATTGAAGCGTGTTGGAGAGGCTTTCAACCAGTGGATAGCGAATGGCTGTGAATGATGAAACTGGTGAATGTTATACTGATTTACCTTTTTAGATCTATAAGAAACACGGAACAGACGTAATGGTCCACTAATTTGTAAACTAGCTACAGTTTCTGGTTCTATTCGATGTTTGTAAAAAGCAAAGTCTTTTCCATTACAAAATATATTATAGCCTTCATGAGTCGATATGATCTGAAATGAAAACAAAAAAAAAAATGTAATACTGACTGACTAAAAGCATTTTGAAAACATTTTTAGAATAGTTTACTTTGATGTTAAACTCTTGGCCAGGAGCTATATTAATTTCCCCGGAGCGTTCTTCTTCTCCCCATTGTCCATTTTGCATTGTGTTTCGAATTATTGTACCTTCAGGAAATCTAAAATAATATTAAATTATTATATGTATACATATTCAAACATTTTTCAACATATATTAAATTTAACAACTTACCGTGGATTAAAATGCAACGCAATATCTCTAATGTCTTTTTCAGTCTTATGTTTTTGCTTTATGCGAATGTGCCCTTGTAAATTAATCGAAATTCTTTCAGCATTATCTAGAATACATCCAGAAACCTCGAGTTCTGTTCCAGCAGAAAAATTATTATACAATATTGTCGAGAATCCATTCGTAGACGTATCCTTTCCGAAGACATCCATTTCCTGCATTTGAAATTCAGCTCATAACTTGCGTTTATTTCACGTGTATAAACGTAAGTTAGACAATGAAAATTACCTGAATATAAAGACCATTATCTTGACGATCCATTCCACAAACGGCTGGATCCCAAACCAAAACATCTCCAGCAGCAGTGCTACCCCATAAAGCTTGATCACTAGGACGACCCAAGACTCCATGAACTTGGCATGTAACTGTTTCAACACATCACATTATAGACCTGTATATATTTCAATACTAAAAATACTACCTGTAAATAAATAAACAAACCTTCGACTAATATTGACAACCATTCTTCTTGATCTGTGTCAGCGGTGAATTGTAGTTTGAGCGGAGTTTTGAAACGTCTCGGTGCGTAAACAGCTATTCTAGGACATCCCGCTTCAGAACAACTAACCACGCAAGTGATCTCACTCAAAATTAATGTGCACTGAAAATATTTCCACGTGTCATCAGTTACTAATATATAAATACAGATTGCTCATGACGCAAATAAAAATTGAATTACTTTTGTTGTAGCTCCATCAGGATTTAATATAGTAAGTGTGCCTCCATTCGAACCAGAATGGCATTCTAATGCTAAAATGCAATCTTCGGCCGCTCCACCTGGGCCCCCAGAGCATCTAGCTTCACCAGTGCGAACCCAGCTCTTTGTATCGATGGCTTTTTCATAAGAACTAAAATCAGATTCATTTCCTTGGAGCCTCGCTTTCAAATCATCGAGAATTTGAAGGCGCCACGCCTGAGAGAGCTCCGCTTGAGGTACAGTATGACTGTCTGCGAACCTACAAAAGTTTAATCTATGTATTACATTGCATTCATTTGTGAAATGAAAAATGCGAACGGGACTTTGACGAACCAATGAGGCAGCTGTGTTGGATCAAAAGTACATCCACCAGCTTCTACAAGAGTCCAAACTGCATCACACTCGTCCCAATACAGAGCAGCGTGATCGCTTTCATCGTCGCCAAATAATCCAGAATCTGTATCAAATACACTACTGTCTGTTTCGGGATGTGCTTCCATTCCAACCTTCAAATATTGTTTTATCAATATTAAAAAGTAGGAAACCATTAATAGAACTAAATTAAATAAGGCGGTCAATTTGATAGAAAACCGATTTTGATTAATTCAGTATTAAACAGAAAATTTGCCTACAAAGTTACTTACAACAGAGCCAACACTCCTGACAGGACTCCAAGCCCTAGGATTTTTTAATGTAGTTTCAAAACTTGTCCCTGTTAAATCAATGTATTTCGAATTATCGACCACTTCAGAAATCGCTTGATTTGATTTCACACTACAAGCATCGTCTGAATCTGACCTGGATTTAATCAAATAATTTGTGAATACAAAAACCAATGTCGTACATATCACTCATAGATTTAAAAGCGTATATACATCGGTGGTGTAGAATTCGTCAACAAAGATGGCCTGAGTGGGAGTGTGCGTGGAGCTGGTGCAGACCTGGAAGATTCCTCCCAAGAACTTGGCAAAATTCCCGACTCATGAGTGCTCAATGGGCGATTCTATAAAAATAAAGTATTGTTTTATATACATATATGTATGTAGTATATAGCAAACGTCATACTAAAATGTTTACAAACCAAAGAGTTCAAACTCCGATGACGACTCGATCTCGGCGAGCCACCTTTCAACAGACTAGCATTGCTGGAAGCCCTGCTCAAATGAAGAGGTGCTTGTATCAGCCGCCAGTTTTTTCCGCTAAGCTCATTAGATGTGACTCCACATCTCCAATATATGCACCTATCCATGGCTCCAACACCAAACACTTGCTCGTTCGTTGCAACAGATATATGCGCCATATTGCCACTGATTTCCAACCAGCCTTTGCCCATGGCTGCCGACTCACAAGTACCAGAATTGGCTCCACTGACGCCTTTCCTGAACCACACTCGCCCATCGGTGCTAACGCTCCACACAGCATCGTATCCAACGGAAATCACGTGCAATTTGGTCTCTTCCGGAGCTTTGATTTCCAACCAAGAATCGCCTGTTGCGCAATCTCTGGTGACTCCCTTTCTGACTAGAGCACGTCCCGTCCAAAGTAAGGCCCAAACCAGTCCAGTAGGACCGACGGATATTTGCTTAACTTCACAGCCAGGTGGTACTGCTATATTGGTCCAACGCAATCCTTCCGGAGCTGTAGTACTAGTTCCAGTTCTATACATGACCTGGAAAAGATATTTGAATAGTAATTTATTCCTACTAAAATAGTTTACTCAATTTCGAATATTGCTACCGCATAATAATTTATATTACAATTTTCCATGTAATAAAGGCCTTCTAGAAGGAATAAGAATGTACATATTTAAGGAATGAATAGTCATAAAACATCCTATAATGTTAATTACACTGAGCAACAAAAAATTACAGGAGCGGAAACTTATCAATCTTAACTAAGTTGGATCCACCGAATTCAAATATGACAATGATTTTTGTTAGCTTTCTCTCGTTTAAGAGATATAATCGTTTAAAAAGATGGTCAATTTTTAGAGATTTTTAACTTTTGAGTATTTAAATCAAAATGTAGTGTAGCTGTGCCAGAAGCGAGTATTTTCTATTGATTGATATTGATTGTGTTTTATGTCAATATTTTTTGTTTCATCGAAATGTACTAATGCAAGCAGTAAATTATTTTAAATCTATGCTTCACCTGTATGGAATAACGCCTCGAATACTAACTTTTCCAAGCTGCAAGTAATACAAAATAAATCCCTAAAAATAATTTATAATACACCCATATATACTAACTAGAAAAAACTGCATGTCATATATAATATTCCGTTTGTTACAGACATTACTAACAAACTAACCAGTGATTCTATGACAGAATCACTAATAACCATACTAACACACTTGTGAAGAGTCTCGGTGATTACAACAAAATGTCTATACCCTTCAGGTATAAACACAGATTACCTAAACACAATCTGCTTTAGGTCATCGACTTTAGAGAGTCTTTAATTAATATTATGAATTAGATGTATTATGAACATAAGGATTATATATTGGTTTTTGAGCTATTTTTCCTATTATGCTGTAGATTAACATTAGAATAATATAATACTATGATTACTAACCAAATTAAATTAAATTGTAAAATAGAAAATGATCAGTAGATCAGTCGCTATTAAAATAGATATAAGATGTATTGTGAACATAATTTCGTAATAATAAAAAGCATTTAAAAATCAAAATCAAAATTGAGTTTAAAAATGCACACAAATGGATGATGCAAGAGCGAGATGAAGAATGGAGAGCGCATCACTCTATCTCACTCGCTCACTCTCGCTTACGAAGGATAAGCGGTGAACCTAGAACATTTCATATTTTAATTTGAGATCATTTACCGTTCGAATCAGTGCATTCAGATAAAAAAAATATATATATATATATATATATATATATATATATATATATATATATATATATATATATATATATATAGAGATTGAAAACGAACCGTATGAAAGTGGTGAAGTGAAAAATTAGCGAAATAAAAAATGCTCCGATAAGTGAAAACGTGATCTTTTGTTGCTCAGCGTCAGTAGATGAGATTAAAAGATCTTAATTTTTTTTCAAGCACTAGCTGAACCCGGCATTCGTTGCAATGCCACAATAATGCATGCAATTCCCGTTCCCGTTTCCCAGTTAACGTCGTGGTAATCTGACTTATCCGGCGTTTTGGCTCGTGCTTTTCGATGTGTTTCGATAAGTAAATGTTTCAGTTTCAAATTAATACTTAATAATCAAATTAAATAATAGTAAAGATTATTTGTCGGAAAAACGCGAGTGGCGAATACATTTGAAATTATTTAATTGTTTGTTTATTTTACCCTAACAACGCAGATGACGATGTGAACACATTTGAAATTATTGCGTTGCAATGCCACTCATTCCTGTTTTCCCGTTCCCGTTTTTGGGCGATTTTATTTTAAGAAACCATCGCGGGCATACACACAATAACTCGTGTAAGTTTCATCGCAATCGGTTGAATGGTATAGGAACGCATACGTGACAGATAGACTTATAGACAGACAAACATTGATTTTTATAAAAAATATAGATTTTTGGAAATCCAAAATAACTATCATGTGTATGTACATATATGCCAGCGATGTTTGTGGATTCTGTAAGATTCAAAGTATGAGTTAATTATTAACTGCAACTGTAATTATTGTAATTAAACCTTGTCAACCCAATTCTATTGTATATCAAACGTAAGGTTTTGTGAAATACTTTTAAGGTTCCTTCTAACAAAAACATATTGAATGAATCGTATGACGATGAGTTGGAAAGCAATTTTAAAAGTATGAATCATAGGAAAAGATTTATATGTAACTAGCTGAACCCGGCATGCGTTGCAATGCCATAATAACGCATGCAATTCCTGTTCCCGTTCTCGTTTACATTTGTCGGAAAAACGCAGGCAGCGAAAACATTTTAAATTATTGCGTTGCAATGACACTCATTCCCGTGTTTTCCGTTTCCGTTCCCGTTTTTTTGTCACAGTAATAAAGTCCACTCCTGGACACAAATCGTCCAAAGAAAGGATAACTGTCATGTGTTGCGGAAACTCATCGGGAACCCAGGGAATGAAACTTTTGGTGATTGGGAAAATATAGAAACCTCGGTCTTTTAAGGAAACTGAAATGAAAAATCTTCCCGTCGATTAATATACATAGTCAAAAGGGGCCATGGATGGACAGGGAGATTTTTGAAGATTGGTTCATAAAGAAATGGGTTCCAGAGGTGCAAGATTGTTTATAAAATAAGGGATTGCCACAGAAAGCAACGTTGTTATTAGATAATGCTCCTTCTCATCCCAACGACAGCATATTGAAAACAAACGATAGACGTATGGTTACAAAATTTTTGCCCCCTAATCAATGAAACGTCTTTATACTCGTATACACTTTTTTATATTTTGGCAACACTAGTACTAACTTCTAACGGCCACATATCTGCTCAACTATGAGCGTTTTTCTTAATAAATATTGAGTGTTAACATTATGAAACAAAAATGTGTGTTGTAAATATGATATTATATTCGAAACCAAGTCAAAATTTGATTATTCGGATTATCCGTGCCCTTCCTCCCCAGCATTAGCCTGGATAATCGAGAATGTACTGTACCTTTTAAATATATTTAATTTAATATTTATATTTAATTGTTTTATATGAAAAAAAATGGTAAAAACTACCTACCTACCTACCTATGTACATACATATAAACAATATAAAACACCAATAGAAAAATTAATTAAATAAATTTTCAATAGATGGCGCTAAATGCTCAGAGACTTGCCTAGAGGAAACAGTATATACATAGAAGTATTTTGTTGATCTGTTATTATGTTTGTATTATATTCGTACGTTTTGTTGGCAGTGTTTTAATTGTGACATACGTATGTCGAATCGAATTATATGACTATTAAGTACGGCGAGCGTTATCTTACATAGCCACACAGAATAGCGCTATTATATACATATATATGATTATTAATTATATCGCTAAATGAAATGATTGATAAGAGTATGTTCTTTAAAATGATTCATCATTTCAATTGCGCTTTGCAGAAAATATATGAATAATCCACATGTTACATATACGTATGCTTAACAAAACATCTCACTAACTAACGTATCACATGACCTGCAGTTCACGATAACTCGCTAATGAAAATGAGCGGACCATTTCTTTAAAGTTTCATTAGAACAATTATCATCACTTTTCACATATTATTTTTTACAATACATATTCAAAAATCGACATACCCTCCCGTGAGCTGTTATTGCCCAAACTGACAAATTTCCAGGTGGAGAGTTCGGCATCTGATTTCCTCCAATTGAAACGTTAATGAACGGCTCCTGCGTGGGATCTTTGTGCAGCGGGGCAATAGCACACCAAGAATTGAGTGCGCTGTAGCGACGATATCGAACCCATTTACGTCTCCTCACGCAAGACTTCCATTGCTTAGTCGGCCCGAATTGAGCTGGAAAATCCACTGCATAGCTCCATCCATCGTGGTCGAGAGGTTGGCCGTCGAGAGATAGTTCGAGCTGCCAGTCACCTTCCCATTGCCAGGCCATGGAAGGCAGTCGAATGCGATCGATGGCGCGATCGCGAGTACCATCTTTGGTGGAGAAGTGATAGCGATCGGTGGGTAAAAGTCTGCCGCTGAATCCTTCCAATGGGAGCCAACGCTCGTTCTCATAGGCGTCTTCGCGCACCCTCACTGGTAGTTCCAGTCCGTGAAGGTGCACATACACCTGACGATCTCCACCTACTGCCCATAAGAAGTGCGGTACTGCTGACAGGTGTTTGAATTCCAAACCCAGGTACATGAATTCGCGCCAAACGCTACCAGCAGTTGACAGAGCGTATACACGCCCTTCGTTGTTGATCGCGAATAATAAAGAGCTCGGCATCTCGGCGAATGACAGATGCCGATGACAGGCGGTGTTGAAAACTGTCACCAATGTGACAGGTGCGTTGCGGTGTGGTGCGGTGCGGTGCGGGGCGTGTGCCCTTGCTATCGCCCCGCACAGACCACCTGATCGGCGGTCAACCGACCGGTCAACTGACGCAACTCAAACGTCAATAGACACTTGCTAACAAAGGTACCAACTTTAAAATGTCTGGTTCAGAATCAATTGATTTTGTATTTTTTTTATTTTGGTTCGGTGATTACTAGTCAAATGTGAACCGGTCACAGGACAACCGGTCGCTCTAGATAGGTCACACGTGATCACCCATCACACTAAAACTGGTCACGAGAAAACTGGTCACACCCTAAAATCGGTCACGAGAAAACTGGTTAACCGATTTTAGGGTATGACCAGTTTTCTCTTGACCAGTTTTAGTGTGACGGGTGATCACGTGTGACCGATCGAGGTGACTGGTTCACATTTGACTAGTAGTCCGTTTACCTTTTATTTTGACTGCTGTTATGCGTTAGGTTTATATGGACGCATCAAGTATACACACTTACCTTATACAAAAAAATCGGATGTGACCAACCCATGACTTTATCTATTGTAAGACAGGTGAGGGGGTCACCAGTGTAAGACAGATAGTGCTGGCTGTTGCGAAGTTGCGACGTTCGTTGAGGGGGTCACCAGTGTAAGATCGCCAGTTATAGAACAGGGGTCACCAGTGTAAGACAGGGAAGGTATGTTGACCGTATCCCGGTCTAACGAAACACGTGTTGTGTAGTTTAAAAGAGGATCGTTTATTTTTGTTCAATTGGTACAATGGTTATTGTATGTACGAAGAGGTTTCTTCGGAGAAGTGATCTGGTGGAGGTTGCTGCGTTGCTTTATAAACGTTTTGGGTTGAAGTGTGTCGTGTGCACATCTTTTGTTCTTGGTACTCGCGCTGCCCTAGTTATGTTTTATGGGTTCATACGCCTGGACGTAGTTCGTGGTTTTTATGGGTTCAGTGTGTTCTTCCTTTGTTTCCCAGATACGTGTATAGAAACACGTGTCGACCTTTTGACGAGGCGAGCGTGTGCCATGCGTTAATGACTTAAAATGCGTTTAAAATGCATACATAACCGTTCACACATACCGGTTATGAGAGCATTTTCGATACAAATTGAGCGTAAATGTAGGGAAGCTTACACAAAACAAAAGTTCTTAACGTATTCTGGTTGTCGAATTTTGTTCAAAATTATTACTATAATTATTATACACATTAAATATCAAGAAAATAAACATAATTTAAAAGGTCAAAATAAAATAATGAAATATTGTTTTAAAAAACTTCTGACCAAAACCTTATCATCTCTAAGTTAGTACATAGCCAGCAGTTTGGCTTAATGGTAACGTTAACACTAGCGGTATCTACCGCGGTATTTGATAGATCTATCAAATACCGCGGTAGATACCGCTAGTGTTAACGCTACCAATGGTAGCGCATATATTTAGCACCACTGAGGTCGAAGGTTCGAGTCCTCGTTAAACTGCTGGTTAGGCTTGGGGGTTTTGTGACTCCAAATCAATCGTTTCTCTATCAGAGTTTGCCAATTTTATATGATCACTGTTGAAACGGTTCCTGAAAATTGGTATTAGATCATTTCCTGTTGTCACAAAATCTGTGTGTATAATTTGTAAAAATTATGCACAGTAATCTGAAATCTATAGACATCTCTATAATTTCGTGTTTATTATATGTATAAAATTGTAATAATAATTGTATACAAAAATCTAAAAATAATCCATAGATGTCTCTATGATTATTATTTCTGTACTGATTAATTGTTATATGCTATGTATTCTGATTGTATAAGTATTATTGTATATCTGACCGTTATCGTACACTCGTCGCATTGGAGCGATCTGTAATGGCGAGTGTATATTGATTGTGACCAGTTTTAGTGTGACGGGTGATCACGTGTGACCGATCTAGAGCGACCGGTTGTCCTGTGACTGGTTCACATATGACTAGTAGTCCGTTTACCGTACAAATGTGTGCAACGCACGCAGACGACCGAAATATAAAGGCGGCCGAAAGAAACGAGAGTTGAAAAAATTATATTCCTTAAAAAATACGAAACACGACATCTTACTTTTTAAAATACATTTAGTTTGTCTTGTTCTATACTTGTGGATTGCTGTTGTAAGTTACAACTTGTAACACACCCGAACTATAATTCGGAGAAATAACGGGTTGGCAGGTATAGCTGCAGTCCGCATGAGCTAGGTCTTTAATGTTTTATTATTTTTGTGACTGTCAGATGTATTTCTACAAGGATGTTAAGTATTGTTTGGTCATCGAAAGAACAATGTCCTAGATGTGGGATTGGGGGTAAAAACACTATTTTCATGAGTGAACTTGAAAACGTTACGTTTTTCTTTCTGTTTCGTTTTGGTTTTCTGTCTGTTTTTCTGGTTAATTTTTATTGTGATTAAAATTTCCAACAGTATATTTATTTCACAATATTTATCACAAGGTAAGATTTTTGCACCACTCGCATGCACTCAATTTTTATTTTATTAATATGATTATTATTATTAATTACTTTTAGGCGAGGCCCTGATAGTACGCAACCAGTGATTGACATTACATCGAACAATATACTGAATTCGGGAGACACTTCCTTCGACAAAAACAATTACATACATTAAGCTATTTCAGAAAACCAGGCTTGGTTTTCACAGCAATAGCAATTTTTGGCATTCATTGCAGTGTAAAAACTATAATGCAGTGGTTAGTAAACTTTTTGAATGATTGAATGAACGTTCCGTCTAAAATGAGAGGGTCGCTGCGTGGAAAACCAAAAGGCTCAACAGGCCAAATCAACAAATGTGCGGAAAAATTTTGCCCCTACACAAAATTACTTACAAATCGTCATATGAAAATTCTTATATTAAAAAATCTCGTAGATGAGTAGCTACACTATTTGTTTTCCCAAAATTATTTTGGCACACGTATTTTTTTTTTTATCTCTCTCGCAATAGAAATACATATGTACATATAAGATCCTGGATGCAGGGGCTTCCAAATGATACACATGGAGTAGCTTAGAGTGTTTATTTATACGTCTTAACGTCGGGCAAGCCTTACGGCAAGTACCCATACATGCTTCACATCATGCACGTTCGCTAATCACACACTCGAACGTTCAAAAATCTTTCCTACATACATATATACATATTTAGATATCATCATCATTTACAGTCATTCAACATACATATAATCCTGAATAAAGGCTTCTCTAACACGATTTCATTCGTTTCTGTTTTGCGCAACTCTCATCCATCTCACCCCATACATATTTTTAGTTTCGTCCACCCATCTTCCTTTCACTCTTTTACTTCTCTTGGGTACCAGTTTAGCACTTCTTTTGTCCACCTTACATCCATCATTCTAGCTATGTGACTGGCCCATCACCATTTCAAACTCTTCACCATTACCACCACCCTTGTCATACTTCTAAACCATATATTCCATTTTCCATCTCTCATAGTTTTTACTACAAATATTGATGAAAAGATGAATAATGAGTAATAACTCATTCATTTTTACAAGGATGTTAAAATTTTTAAGGACTACTTAAAAAGTGTATGTGATTCAACATCGAAACATTTGCCACAGTTATAAAGAAAAAAAATCAATAAAAGACGCAGTATCAATAGATAACTTTTATTGCCATAAATATACAAGAATATATAATAATTCCTGTCGTTTTATATTTACTAAATGCTTTTGATGTTCGTTTATAAAATGTATATGTGTGCCTTTATCATGGCAATTTGATTATAATTAAAAAAATATTGAATTTTAAAAATTTCTATGAAATAATTCAAAAAGGATTCTTGTGTATATATATTATAGATACAAATATTACATCAGCAATACAGAATAATATTTTAATTAAAAATTTAGTTTTCAATAATTAAATTGGATGGTTTAAAATAATTCATTATATTGAAATTATTTACATAAGTTTCAGTTGAAATTTAAATTTCAAACAGATTGTAAAAATTAAAAGAGTACGTTTCACTGGATTTGATAAAGCAACAATTATAGAAACTCAATAATTATTTCAGGATTTGTGCAAACATGCACTTCAAAGATGAAAAATATTTAAAAATCTTAGAAATGAGGAACAGAAAAATATTAATGCAATCGATTCGAACCTAAGAAAAATGAACAACTGATAAACTTATCTTAGCTTGAATAAGATAAGAAACAGTGTCAAAATTATTTTTAAAGTTAAAAAGCGGCAAACTTTGGCAACATTCTAATCATTTGATTTTTTTAAATTAAAATGGCAAAATTTACCATGCAAGAGGCAAAAGAAGCAAATTAATTTTTAAATAGGAAGAGCCGCTAAATAAATTATCTATTTACATTTCATAGGTCATCCCGTACTATGCATTTTTTGGCATAATTCAACAATATTTACAATCGTATAAAAAAAAAACACCATCCTTCTCTCTAAGGATTTCTACTTTCAAAAAAAAAAAAATATATGCACAATAAATTACTTGAATATAAGAAAACATCAACTAAAAGTAAAATAAAACAAATTGTAAGATCTCTTTTTGTGCAAAATCTAATGAATGAAGAACACATTTTTCATATTGAAAACAAACATTTATAAATAAAACATAAATCCCACACAATTTTAAATAAAACAAAAAGGCAATTTAAATTATCTATAAAAGCTTTCATTCGAGAATCTCAAAATGACTAAATTGTCTACCTCTAAAATCGAAAAAGAATTGTTAAAAAATGTTTCTGTTCAAACATACAACTAAATGTTAAGTAAAATAATTAAAAAGAAACTATTTACATTGATTTTCTAAAATTATCTATATTACAAAATAGTGTCGTTATGAATGTAACAAGTATAATACTATTTTTCCACACATGCCAACAGAAACTGAACATTTTCATCTAATCATCGACAAAGACATAAATGCTGAAATTATTTAAAGAATACATTTTCACAAAGAAACAAGATTCATTGAGATCAAAGTACCTAAAAAGTCAAAAAAATTTTGAATAAATCATAGATTTACTTATCACTCATGGAATTTAATATAAAATAAATAAATAATATTAACTAAACTAAACAAATAACAGACATGAACGAAAGTATAAACCTACACTAAATCCTATTGAACAGATCGATGAAAACAGTCGAGTTTCGCATGCGTGAATATTATCACAATCTTATAGTAAGCCTCCTTTGCGACCAAACAGAAGAGAACTCAACGTGCCCAGGGTAGAAAATGTCTGACCGGATTGCTTATTAGGAGAACCAACAGTACCAAGATCAGGTCTCATAGTATTAACTGTTCCAAGGTCTCCTCGAGGACGTGGACGACGTTGTGCTCTATCAATTTGTGCCTTAATTGCACCAGATCCCGGTTGACCCGGTACCCCGAGTGGAGGAGCTGCAGATTCAGCAGGATGCTCAGCAACATCGGACAAGGCGTTAGCGCGCCCTTGTTGCAACGTTTGTTTCAAGCATGTAAGCTGGGCCATCGGACTTTGTTGTCCTCTTCTCATATATATACCGCCAGTAGTTTGCAAAGATAAGGGGCTGGAACATACTCCCATTAAGCTGTTGATGCCGATTCTTTCAACTTTGTCAACAATACGATTCTTTCTATCTGTTCGAGATGACTTTTGTGAGTGTGCAGGAAGTGGTGAAAATGTTCTTCTTAGTATATCAGCTCCACTATTGATCAGAGATTGCAGCGGTGGTAGTGGATGAAGGGGTGAATCAGAATATTCAGGAGGTGGTGATGAAGGAGGAGTAGATAATGGTGAACCTAGTTGAGGACTGTTGCAAGGTGTTGCTGTAGGTGACCAAGCAATAGCTGGAGTAGCCACGCACGATGGGGTAACTGCTTTAATGCCTCTCTCATTCAGAATGTTTGCTAATCCCATGTTTGTTGAGAAAGTACAAGTTGAATTTCTTCTAGACAGAGTAGCACGTGGTGTGTGACAAGGTGAATGACGAGCACTGGGCATCCGAGAAGGAACTTCACTACAAACTTCGCTTCCGAGAGCACTTCCCCACATACTGCCACCCAAACTGCCAGCTACACTTCCGCGCATGCTTCCTGCAACACTACCAGCCATACTTCCTGCCATACTACCATCATCAGGATGCATAACCATACTGTTGGTATATGTGAAGATTAAATTGGAATTGTCAAAACGTTTCCCAGGGAATTCGTCATCTTCTTCCACATCATTTAAGCTATAAATCGGTAAACCAAGATCTCCAACGCCACGTCCTCCCCTGATTTGAACACCAGGTCTATCCTCCAAAAGACCTGAAGTAAACATGCGGGAAAATTACATGATGAAATCTATATAAATACGCAATTCAAGAAATGCACAAAAGTGAATAAGTACATACCTGACATTGTAGGAGTTGCTAGTTGAGCCCAATGATGCAATGTATGTGAACCTTCCATTGGTTTTACAATCTGAAGTCTATCAGGAAGACGCCAAGAAGTTGTTCCACTTCCACCAAAAGCAGCACTTCGTCCAATACTACTAACAACACCAGTGGACATGATACTGTCCGGTGTTCTTAGTCCGAAAGGCAAAGAGCTGATTGGAGAGCTTCGTCCTAAAAGAAAGTATTTTTAAAATCACCAATTTCATATTCGAATTTTACTCTCAAATTGATTTCATACCATCATAATCATAATGATTGAAATGTTGTCCAGCGG
Source organism: Arctopsyche grandis (assembly GCF_051622035.1). Lineage (NCBI taxonomy): Eukaryota > Metazoa > Arthropoda > Insecta > Trichoptera > Hydropsychidae > Arctopsyche > Arctopsyche grandis. The sequence continues at coordinate 28,795,982 of NC_135355.1, forward strand.
TAAGTTTAGCACGCCTAGCTTTAATTTCAGCCGGTGTTAGCCTACGTAATGCAGCCTCCAAGTCAGCCGCCCCCGGCACTCCAGGAATTCCAACACTTGATCCACCGCTGAAAAAAATAAAAAAATATATAAAGAATAGTTCCGATACAGAGTTGATTAATTTAGTACAAACTAAACTAACGGGTAAGTGTCTTCAGGATCGCCAAAGCTGCTCGTAACCGATGCATTGTCCATAGCAGAATCTGAGCTACAGGTACTCATACGTGGACCTGACATTGAAACTGTCTGCATAGGGTTCTGAGAAAGCCACGCTCCGGTACTACCTGGCAGTGTTCCTGACATTCCTTTACCAGCTCGTTCCATTCCTGCAGCTTGAGCTCGGCTAGCACATTTAACAGTCTCAAATACTTTCTTGAAAGGTTGTCTGAAATAGAATATTGATTTAAATTAAAATAAATTCAATCCAATCAGAAATTGAAATAAAACAATATCATTCAAACATACACTCTATCTCCAATTCCAGAATCCATACTGAGATCAGAGTACAGAGATGTTTCCAATAATTCTGATTGTAGCGAATCGTGCTGCGATAGTCCTGCAGCTGTAGCAATGTGAGGCATAATGTGTGACATGTGTGGTGGAACACCTCCTCGTACCATCGGTTGAACACGTTTTCGTTGTTGTCTTAATTGTTCTTGAGTATCATGCAATAAACTGAGCACTTCGGCATAACGATCTTTGAAATCGGCCAATTCGGATGCTAAACTATTTTGATTCTCCCGTGTGATATCCAACAGAGCAATTGCTTGCTCATGTTCTACTGTCATCTGGAAACACATTTTATAGTAAGCAACATATCAAATAAAATATAAAAAAGTTAACAACTATTATAACATACCTGCTGTAGTTTTTGCTCGGTGATTTGAAGTTTAGACATTGTCGTGTCGAGCAAATCCTTTTGCTGTTGACACTCCTCTTTAGTTCTCGAGAGCTCATCTTCGATTCCATCGACCTCCATACTTGCACTCGCTGCAATCGAATTACTTTATAAGTCGTTGGAGTGTAAACAAACACTAACATGTCAATTGAAGACTTCGTTTGAAAAACAGCGTATGTCCATTTTTTTCGAAATCGATTTTATTGTTGCAAACGATAGTCCTGATCACGGACTACATGCTCACTTTTTATTGGATGTGGAAAAAATCTCTTAGTCACTAAAAATGAGCGTCAAAAAATAGCCACTTTTGGAAAAACACCACTTGTCCAAGCATTTTGTTAGAAAAACAACATATGTCCAGGGACATATGTTGTTCTTCCTACAAGATCGGCCTCAAACGATGCATGTATGTACGTCATATGTTTTATAACTTCTTCTAATGGTATAATATTCTTTTTTAAAACTATTGAATGGCACAATTTTATATTTTAAAAAATCGTTTTTTCATATTATTACATATTTTTTTCACATTTCATACCTATATATATGTACATACATATAGGTATGATTGTGATTGTATGCATATTTACCTCTTATTTCATAACTTCCACATGTTTCTTTACAAATATATAATAACGAAGATTGGAATTAGTGGGTAATAAAAAGTGATGATTTGTATGGACATAAATGTCACCCTTAGCTTATCCCACTTTTGTAGAAAGGATACCGCGTTATACGCTCGACTGCTACAGCGTTTGGATTGCTTGCAGTCCCTTTTATTATCGGAACACATTGATTATTTGTTTAATATTTCTAGAATAGTGATGAAGAACTTTTTTCTAGCTAAGAGCCAAACCAAGGAAAAAATTGCAAAATTGTAAAGTTTGGGAGCCGCAACATAATAGTTTTGGATTGTACAATTTATTAAAATTTAATATAGATCCTACTCATTTATGAGCCGAAAATCGTGGAGATGTATGATAATCAATTTTTGAAATTTATGTTTCATACACCCTTATCGGAATACGTATTTATATAATTTCACGTAAACTTTGGTAGACAATGAGAGCCGCGAGTTTTGATGCAAAGAGCCTCATGCGGCTCCGGAGCCACAGGTTACCGACCACTGTTCTAGAAAGATCAAGTGGCGGAACTTATTAAGTTTGAATTTTGTATTTTTAAATATTAAATGTATTAAATAAAGTATTTTTCAATAATTGCGCAATTTATGGAAAAACAAATTATTGGTTATTTTATTTATTATTATTTTTTACGTGTATTTTTTAACTTTTATTTATAAACTATTCTTATGATATATTGTATTTTTAAATATAAAATGTATTAAATAGAGTATTTTTCAATAATTGCGAAATTTGTGGAAAAACGACCTATGTCCCACCTGGTTTTTATTTTTTATTATTTTTTACGTGTATTTTGCAACTTTTATTTTTAAACTATTCTTACTATATATTGTATTTTTAAATATAAAATTTATTAAATTAAGTATTTTTCAATAATTACGGAAGATAAATAGTTTTTTTGCTCTCCTGCACAATTCGTATTTTGTGACATGTGCTGTTTTTCAAACAAAGTCTTCAATTGGTCACTTTTAATCTCAATATAAAATAGCTGACTAAACAATATATAATATTTCGCATTGCGTTTTACATATACGTATAGTTTTAGCTTTAATTTGCATTTGCAAACAAAAATGTGTATAAATTTATTTATTTAATTTATTATTTTAAAATAATAACAACAATAAAATGACCAGTGTGACCTGACAGGTTGCCCCAAAGCGTCACACCGGTAAATATTATATATTCAATACATATAAATACATATAAATTTCAATACATATAAATAATAAATATATTCAATACATATAAATTTACGGGTCTACCTCACGGGCCGGAATGTGAAATTATGAAAACGCAAATATCGGAAGGCAAAGATCGAAAATCGAAAGATCTTAAGTCGAAAGATCAAAAAAAAGGGTGCATGGTAAACGGTACATACTCACTTAATTTGCGCGAGCAGGCTACAACAGGAACAAGAGGAACAGGCTTTGCCTCCCGTATTCTGCGCTCGCACATTAATACGGGAGGAAAAGCCTGTTCCTCTTGTTCCTGTTGTATCCTGCTCGCGAAAATTAAGTGAGTATGTACCGTTTACCATGCACCCTTTTTTTATCTTTCGACTTAAAACCTTTGATTTACGATCTTTGCCTTCCGATGTTTGCGTTTTCGGTAATTCCACATTCCGGCCCATCACGGAGACCAAAATTTACATATGATTTAAATACAAAACGAATTATCAATTAAAAAAAAAAATTTATTTGATTATCAAAATATAATAATTAATATTCTGTGCGAAATAATAATGCAAAAGAAAAAGCTTTAAAATATTACAAGCAAAATGTATTTTTGGAAAATACCTACTATCGAACAACGAATGAAAATTGATGATTTTAAGGATGTCGAAGCAAGTATGGTCTGACAGGGTGCAGTTTTATGATGAAAACACACTGCAAGGCCACCTTGCTCCGCCATCCCTATTATTCAGAACGTCTCTGGTTTCCATCGTCGATTAAACATAAATAAATACAACATTACATAAATCAATATTTACCAAGTTGGGCAGCAACGTCTCGTACGAGGCGAGCTTCTCTCTCCTCGACTGCGTCCGTGTCAAGGGTGAGCCGAGATGCTTCGGCCCGAAGCGACCTGTTCTCGTCCTCCAGTCCTCCGATCCTACGCCGCAAGAGTTCCATCGACACCGCTCCTCTAACAGTTCCACCTCCATTTTCAGAACTCGAATCATCCACTTCGTTAGTCAATACCTGCAATGTTACACGGTTACAATATGCATTCAAAATCCCCATACATATGTACAATTATGAAGAACGCCATGACTAACCTGTATTAGCTCGGTTTTCTTAATGACGAGATGCGAGAGTTGTGTCAACTCGTCTTTAGCAGCTCGCAATTCCGCTTCTAGAGACTGAACGTTGGCCTCAAGCTTTGTATTATGTGTTAGAAGTTCCTTGCCAATGCGCGCAGTTAATTCGAGGTCCTTTTCTTTCTGTAGATTAATTTTATCAAGAAATTTCAGTACATTACGTAACCAGACATAAAGAAAGTATTTTTATATTCTAAAACTACATTTTGTGTAACAACTACAAATGCATATCACCAGGTCACACCGGGTAACTTGCGGGCAATTCTGTGAGTGACTTTGTTGCCCAAGCGTGGTTGCTCGTAGTCACTCTTGATCACCCAATTCGGGCAATCAGAAGTGACCAAGAATCCGCTCAATATGTAACGATGCAGCCACATGTGCTAATAGTTTCTTCACTGTAGAAATTTCAATATGGGACGATACAGTCACAATTGTTCATAGTTTTTCACTATAGTCACCTATGATCGCCAGCAACAAAATCACCAAGTATGGCATCCTTCAATACAACGCTATACATTATGAGGGATCGCAACGGTTGTTTAGGTAATAAAATCATCGACCTGAACCATCGCCGGCAACCGATATCAACAGCCTGGTGACTTTACGACTTGGGCAACCGATGCATGCTATACAACTGCAATACATTTCAGCTGCATGTGCAACACAGGGACCCCGGTGGCTGGGCTCAAAATCGATTAGTTTTCAAAGATTTCAAATTTGGTATCAAAGCGACTAAGGGCGAAAACACACTGAGTGGTATGGGATGTCACGCCTTGGCTCCCCGCTGTGACCGTTAACAGTGGGGGTTCCCCAAACCAAATTCGAGTGTATTTGCAGAGTGTATACGTTTGGGAAGTCGCATGTGTATGCATATCCATATACAACCGAGATTTCGCGCATTTTTCTCCCCATTCGCCCATATGAACTACGAAAAATAGAGCTCCAATTGCATCACCACTTTCTTGAATATAAAAATTGTAAATAAAATATATTAATATAAAAAATGGGCTGGCAGTCTGTCAATGAATATTTTATTTTCAGTGGTGGCTCGTCTATATGGGCTGCGGGCTGCAGCCTCCCATTATAGTAAATATGCATGATATTTTTGTCGTTTATATGGGTTGCGGGCTGCAACCCTACTAGTTTAGTATATAAACATGTTACTTTTGTTTGCATTTGATCACCAGTATGATCAACGAGCTACTACAGTCCGATTCATCTCTGCAGCCCCCCCCCCCCCCCCCCACTGGCGATTCTCACGAGCCGCCACGGGTTATTTTTATCGACATGTACGTAAGTAAATGCATTCATTATCAATTAGTTACAGTCAATATTGAGTGCACTATAGCCCTTTAATAATTTAGAAAGGGGATACTTTTTTTGCGTTTCTACATATTCTATTTTAGAGACATTTATTATCAATTGGTTACGGTCAATAGCACTGAGCAACAAAAAAAAATTTACCAGAGCGGAGACTAGCCAATCTTTACTAAGTTTGACCCACTGAATTCGAATATGATAATGATTTTTGTTGTTTGGGTCTCCTTTACGAGATATGAGGGTTTAAAAAAATGCGCAATTTTTACAGTTTTTTGATTTTTGCAGTCTTTAATTCAAAATCTAGTATTGCTGTGCTCCAAGTGAGTATTGGAATAGTCAGATGTTTTTTCTATTGATTGTGATTTTTTATTGTTTTAAAATACTTAAAATACTAATTTTATAGCGAATTTTAAAAGTCAAAAATGTATATTTTTTTTACAGATTTTTTTATCTGTGCAATTTTGCATTTGTTTGGTCAGTTTTTTATTTCACCACGTTTATAAGGATTGGTTTTCCATCTCCATATTTTTTATTTTTATCTAAATGTACTAACTCGAGCGGTAATTGCTAAGAAAGATTTTCGTTCAGTTTCCGTGAGCGTACACTAGAAACGTTGGTGCGAGCGAGATGGCAAGTCCGACACTTAAACTTAAAGACCGCAAAAGCCAAAAATCTGTAAAAAGTGCGCATTTTTTTAAACGCTCATATCTCGTAAAGGAGACCCAAACAACAAAAATCATTATCATATTCGAATTCAGTGGGCCAAACTTAGTAAAGATTGGTTAGTCTCTGCTCTGGTAACTCAAAAACGTGATTTTTTATTGCTCAGTGTAATAAGTGCACTACAAACCTTTACGAAGAAAACATGTTTGTCCGTTTATTTATGAATGGCATATGTTGTTTCAAATAAGTATTTAATTCTTAAGCCTACCCGGAAATATAAGTCGATTGTTATTTAGAAACGGGACATCTGTTAATATATTTTTGTCAATTGTTTATTAATTAAGTTTAAAACTGAATTATTAAACAATAAAACCTTGAAATCTTTATTTCGACAAGTTTCTCCTACATTTCGTCAAATATGGAATTCACCGTTATTGATCACTGTCAAGCAAGGATAAAATATCACTGGAAACACTCCAGGGGGTAATTTTTGGGACTGTGTACCATGTACATATATAGGCTGGGGATGCTGCTTTTTATTTCACATGTTTAAAATTTAAAAAAGTGTGTTTTCGCCCCCAATGAACGGCCAAAAAATTATATTTACCTCCTCTAGAAGCCGTGTAACTGCTTCTATGTCATTGTAGGTTTTGGTCATTTGGCTCACCCTGTTGCTGCATAGAACTGTAACAATAAAATAAAGAACGTTATTTGAATAATTTTTTTAAAATAAGATTTTAATAAATTAATTTACACCACACGGTGGCAATAAGATAAAAACAAAATTTGAATTTATTAACTGTTGAAAAATATTGATTGTACAACATACTCTACACCTCAGACGCAAAAATCGATCTTCAAGAAAAGCTATGTAGTCAAGTTTTTGTCAAGAAATTAAACACGTCTATTAAATCGATTAAAAAGCAAATCAGGTTTCACGCAATAGAAACCACATCGATTACATCAATATTTAATAAGTCGATAGATTTTTTTTAACACGCAACCGTTCATAAAGTGTAAATCGATATACTGAAAAATCAATTTTGGACGAAAATTTAACAAAAGTGCAATATAGGTTTTGCGGAGCAAAATAAAATGGATGAAGTGATATAATAGAGGCGAAGAGAAAATTACCAAAAGATTTTATTTGTACGAGACGGTCGTGGCGGACATCTCCATAATATAAACGCAGGACGGAAAAACTATTTTGGATCGATGGACTGATTTTTTTGTTGTGTATGAATATCGAGTTGAGAGAGCTTATGCGTCCGATTTGCCGGACCAAACTTCGGAAAAATCGAATTATGTGATTCTTGATACTCATCGGTGAGCTCGGTAAAAAATATTTACAAACACGATGACGTCACCGTGCATGAATGAATGAAAAGTTGGAAGGAATCGATCCACCATCACCATCACCTTCACGCGAGAGGCTCAACTGGACGTAGTTGTTAGTGGGAGATCTGATGAGGAAATCTCCTAAGCGCTGGGAGATGCTAGAGGCGGAGGAGGTTTCCGAATCGGCCGAAACTTTGCGTTTGTTGCGCTTCTTGGTGAAGAGAGAGACGGCTCTCGGCCACATGGCGCCTTAGCGGACGCCAGGCGGGGGCGAAGGAGCGGTCGAGTTGGGGGCGCGGGGGCGCCGGCGCCGGCGGGGGCGCGCCCGCCCGTCCGCCCTCATGCCCGACTCGCTGCAGAATGTGCACGCCGAAGCGTCCCAATCGATAGGGAGTGTGGGGGTGGTGGGTGGTGGGTGGTGGGCGGCGGGCGGCGGACGGCGGCCAGGCGCAGGGACAGCCCTATCGATCCGGGAGCGGCAGGGGCGCGGCTCGAGGGGGTGCGCCCCCGAACCCACCCCCACACCCACACCCACACCCACACCCACACCCACCCCACTCACTCCCCCCGATGCAACGTCGATGCAACGACTCCAATGCAGCCATTTTCGACGATTCTGCGCAAGCGCGCTCACAAATCTGTGACGTCATCACGATGAACGACCAATGGGAGAGCCCCGTCGTTTCAGTCGATTGCTACACTTCAAATTGATATGACGCTCACGCTCAATTCGGTTGAAACGATTCCTCATCAAATTGGCAAAACCTAGATAAATGTTATAATAATAGAAACGCCCTTTCGAATACATTTATTGTTTCAATAACACGCGTACCGTTTCCATAACTACGCAATATTGTACGCGTATGCTATTGCAGAATGCTAGCTGTCGCCAAGACGCTTTCATATACGATGTTAATCGAATGATATGTTACTTAAATGGTCAATTTACTTATAAAAATGAATCCCATGTTGTTTGTTGTGTGTTTTTACGATACACTTGCCCAGAGAAGTTTTTATCGGACATACGTCGACCACCAAGCATCAAATACGACTAATGCTAAAATTATGTAGATTGTCTGTGGACAATCGTCACTTGACAACAATATACCGCCTAAAGCCACTTATATTCCTATAAAATTTATCTGGCAAAACCCCACTATTTGACTATGATTTAAAATTTGTAATCTATGAATTTATTTACGTACAAGTTTAATACTATAGGCGTCGCTCTTGGGCAAACTGTAATGGAGTCATGGAAAATTTGGTTAAAAAATATATGAATATATTAAAATAAATCACAATTCGAACAAATTTTATTTAAATTATTAATTAATATAATAAAACACATGTCTGCCTGACAGTCGGAGACATAATTTCAAAATAATATAATAAATAAATTTGAATTGTTTATTACATATACATATACAAGGAGTTTGAAGCATGAAAAAGCTCATTTAGAAGATCATTTTAAGCTCACAATTTTCAGAAAATTTTGTATTATCTCATTCAAAAACCATATAAAAAATTTCACTAAATTTGGTGGTTATATGTATATTTTAATTTTCATAGCGGTTTTCCAGATATATGTAAGTATGTAGTAGATCCAACATATTGTAGTAGATCCAATATATTTTGATAAGTGTGGAACGATGAAGGCTCGGTAAAACGATAGATAGGAGACGAAACACATACATATGTATGTATGTAGATGAGATATAAATATGTACCTAGGTACCTACATATTTTTATAGTTGAAATGACAATTTCAATCTGATATGGAAATAATTTAAATGTGAGTAATAAATAATAAAAATAAGATGCCATGTATATGCAAAACTTAATCATATGCACATACACTTTATGGTTCTGTTAGTAAGATAAAATTTAAAATAAAAATAATATACACACATATTTACATTGGTTTAAGATTTCAAATTCTTTGCCCGGAATAAAAATAGGTTCAGATAATTTAAAAGAATATAATTGTTTTACCGGTTTTGATACCAAATGATTTACCTTAATAAAATAATCATCATATATTTCGTCATAAAAAGTCACAAAATTCCATACAGGTACATACATATGTACATATATTTATAATCAATTCAATGGGGTATAAAATAAACGAACTTTTTCCGATCAGTTTAGCAATTTATGGTATATGTATATATATGTATGTATGTAGCAACAAACGAGCAAGTTGTATGTTCATTCACAACACAATTTAAATAATAAATAAGACGACTGAAGGCGCAGACACAATCTTACGACACGGCATGCCAGACTCCAGATGTGAATGAGCATGTCTTATGTCATTGTTAATTCATACAACATTATAATTTCGACAAGTTTCTCCTACATTTCTTCAAATATGGGAATCACCGTTATCTATCACTGTCAAACCTATATCAATACAAGGAAAACATATCACCGAAAGCATTCCAGCGGGTGAGATTTGGCCTGGCATAGATCAGGGGTCCTAGGGTTTTTTACATGTGCAAAACTATATCAACAAAAAAGGCAAGTGCCGCATACCACTCTGTATGTCTACGCCCTTATAATTCAAATCAACTATAATTCAGCAGCATAGATCAATGGTTAGAATGTAATGCTTTCAATTGTGTGGTCACGAATTCTATCCCCGGTGTGCTGTTGGCCAGACCTTGGATATGTGATTCCAAGGTTGTCCGTTTCCTATCCGAGTTTGCCAATTTATCTGATTTTCATAGAAACGGTTCCAACAAATTGGCAACCTTATTTTATTCCTTTCGCAAAAATTCGAGTTATTCAGCATCTTTTTTTTTCGCCGATTATAAAAATGCTGCAAAAATTTGTTCACATATGTCTTTTATTGATTGAATAAAATAAATGAAAAAAGAAATCGGAAATCATTAATAATAGCGATTTATTTCACAAGAAAGTATGAAACACATAACTCATAAGTTATGCAATACGCCAGGGTTTCCCAAACTATGTTCCGCGGAACACCAGTGTTCCGTGCAACCTGAATAGGTGTTCCGCGACAATTTGGAAAGGTTTTATACACTGCAACACATTTAAATATCTTCATATTGAAAGGCGAGTGATGATCAATCTCCACTGATGTTTAAGTTAAATTTTAAAGTACATGAAGAAGTTTACAAAGTAATTTTAGATCACCTACATACCTTTACCATTTGTTTTACCTTTTACCATTTGTTTTATATTTGTAAATTTCAATTTCTTCTTATATTCTATTTTATAACCTTTTCCAAATATTTTAATACTATAGTTTAATTATGCAATGTTCTACATATTTTGTCATGCCTTTATTATTTACTTTTTAATTTGTTTTCTTTATATTTATCTTTTTCATTTTTGTAAAAATCTATTATTGGACTCGGATGTTACATATATTATTTATTTACTATTTGTTTTTTTTATACATATCTATGTAAATCCTGTCTGTTGATTTTTCAATTAATAAAATAAAATAAAAAATAAAATAAAATACCTTGATAACAACTCGTTTGCAATATTTTCCGAAAACTAGTAAGGACGATTCCTGGGTTCGGAATCCATTTTCCGTGACAGCTAAACCAGTAGGCTTAAGCGCAAGTGGCTATGAAAATCTAATTGATTTAATTAGTGACTCCGTATTGATACAAAAATACAAAGATCACCCTTTAAATGATTTCTAGGCGAGTTTTTCAGAAGAGTACCCCAATTTTTCAAAACAAGCTATTATTGTTTCACTTCCGTTTTCTACAACGAATTTATGCGAAGCGGGATTTTTTTATTATGCAACGAAGTCAAAGTGAAGGAACAGGCTCGACGCCATACCAGATAATAGAATGCAACTTAGCAATATTGTGCCTGATATCAAGAATATGGGTCTACCTCACGGGCCGGAATGTGAAATGCCGGAAAACGCAAATATCGGAAGATCTTAAGTCGAAAGATCAAAAAAAAAGGTGCATGGTAAACGGTACATACTCACTTAATTTGCGCGAGCAGAATACAACAGGAACAAGAGGAACAGGCTTTTCCTCCCGTATTAATGTGCGCGCGCAGAATACAGGAGGAAAAGCCTGTTCCTCTTGTTCCTGTTGTATCCTGCTCGCGCAAATTAAGTGAGTATGTACCGTTTACCATGCACCCTTTTTTATCTTTCGACTTAAGATCTTTCGATTTTCGATCTTTGCCTTCCGATATTTGCGTTTTCCAGCATTTCACATTCCGGCCCGTCACAGAGACCGCAAGAATATATGCAATTCATGAACTCAAAATCATCAAAGACATTAAGTGCTTTATTTATTCATATTTTTATATTTATATTATATTATAGTTTTATATTTAAATATAATTAATAAATAAATAATGTGTTTTAATAACTTTTTTTTAATTTTTACTAGTAGGAATAACCCAACCTAAAAAAATAAGCTAAGTTATAATTTCCGGGGGTACGAAGTGTTTCATTGCAAAAAAAGTTTGGGAAACCCTGCAATATACCAATCGTCAAACAATCGAAGTGGATTATCCGTCATAAGTATGTACGATCGTTGAAAAAGAGACCGATAATATTAAGCGAATATCATTCCACGCCCTCTTTATGAATAATAAAAATATATTTATGATTTACTACGTATACAAATATTGAACAGATTTTTTTCATAATAAAATCGACAAAAGAAAAAAAATCATCACAGATCAAACGTGATATAACAGGCAGGAGTATTTAACACGTTGACTTACAACGTATTGTACTCTCGCTTCGTGAGAAAATATCGATAAATACACAATACACGTATTTAGAAGCGGCTTATTATGCTACAATACAGCAGTTACATGTTTATAAAAATTCACATAAAATAAAATGATATTTTATGAAAATCCATAAAAGGAAACGTATGTATGTCTTATATAGACATACTTATAATATCTTTATTACATTCATAAATGGTTTTTATTTACGTTTTAAAGGCCTTCCGGGAATTACGCAATCAGAGTGCTTTGAAATTGTAATCATAGATTACAATTCAAAGCATTTCAAATTTTCATCTGTGGCGGTTATCAGGGACGCTGTGGCCAAATTAATCGTATCATATTCGTACTCAACGGGTCTCAATTAGTAATGCTTTGGATTTCTGATCTATTGCCCAATGCCAAATGAGTCACTAGAATGCAGTTTGTGCCGTACATATGTACATATCTAATCGTATCGGATTGTTTTGCAAAGATTCTATGATTAGATCGATAAGTTCAATGCAATATTCAGAGCATGTGTGTATGTATTTATTACTGCGAAATTTTGACCTCAGTACGAACTTGAAAAAAATTGGATTAGTTTTGCGCGTAATTTCGAATCGCGGACGTTGTCCCTAAAGAAATTCTTCACATCAGCCATTCATTATTTTTAGCCTGGCTATTTTGTACGTTCTTCGTGTAAAGAACTTCTAAGAATTCGCAATTTTCGTTTACTCTTTACGACAATATTGTAAGACATCGTCAATAAGGCTTTGAAAAATATAAATCCTTTGATGAACAGTCTACGTGAGGGTAATAAGAATTTTTTAATCATAATTGAAATAATAAAAAGCGTGTAAAAAAACAATATAATTTTTAAATTCAAAATAATATCATAAACAGTATGTACTGATATACAGTTTGAATCTTTAACAGTATTATATTAATTTCGCTTTATGAGTTACACATACATGCATAATTAAAGACCCGTATATTAGCAACCATTATATATTTTTATTTTTACCATTTTCATTTTTCATTTAAGCATTTTTTTAGCAAATATGTACAGAAGTACATACAATATTCAATTTTAGTAATAATACTAATTTTAGACAAAATTTTCAAAATAAAAGTTGATACAATTTAGCAAATAAAATGGCAATTATACAAAAAAAATATATAATAAATCGCACAAATTAGTATTTTTTGGAAATTTCAGCATTTATCTCAAAATTCTAAAAATATTGGTTTCTACCATGGCTTTTTTTATAAAAAAAGAAATCATTGAAGCAAAATTTAAAGCGGCTTTTTCTAAGCCACGCAATTAAGAAAGCCAATTTTTCAAGTCCATCCGAATTTTATACGGTTCATAGCATCATATTTTATAATTTTGACGAATTATAAAAAATATTGATTGTCACACTATGTACGCACGAACATTATTTCGTCTAATTGATTTTGTAACATTAAAAATACCGTGAAAAAAGGTGCCTGAATGCCGTTCCACCGCGTTACATGACAAAAAACCCAGGTTGTTCTACACATATTTATCGAACTGATTTAATAATTATCATACGTTTTGGATTCACAGCATATTATATATATATATATATATATATATATATATATATATATATATATATATATATATATATATATATATATATATATATATATATATATATATATATATATATATATATATATATATAAAAACATCGAATAATGGAAATCCCTTGCCTATGTATGGCGACACATCATCGATTATCAAGATATAGCATATCTATACTATGTACATATAAATGTTGATAATTTCTTCAGCGCACTGTAAAATGAAATAACACATAAGAAAACTATGCGTGAAAAACCTAGTATGAAACAAAAAGCAATGCCTTGAATCAAAATTTTATTTGTTATTACTGATTTTGGGTAAAATTTACTTTAGCACTAGTTTCAATGGGATGTTTAAAGACAAAATGTATGATTGCAGTGCACGCAAAACAACAAAACTATAAGATACGCTTGCTCTGACAGTGCGGATGGTAGGCGACAACAACGGCGAAGACGACGACAATCCACAGGTTACCTTCCAGCATCAAATCTTCCTCGACGTTCTGAGGGGCACACGGGTAGATATCGTCGTCAAACTCGTACGGATCATCGTCGGAAGAGTGACACAAGCACGTCTCCCCTTCGCGGCACTGACACTCCAAATCCTCAAATAGCAACTCCTGCGAAGGCCGAGGCAATCCACTATCAGCCGAGCTGACCGATTCGACGTCCGTCGGCTGTTTCCAATCCCCAGCATCCTGGGGAGGATTGGCAGCGGGTGAGTGGCGGCCATCGATGAAGTCAATGTCGACATCGTTCAACAGCTGCCACCAAGTAGCTTTCGGTGTTACCGAACTGTCTCCTTCTGGATCCATCTCCACCTCCGACACCAATGTCCAATCCCGTCACGGGATACCATCACAACCACGGACTACTCAACACATGTCTCCATCCCGAGGTTCAAGCGTGGACTGTCGCCGCATCCGAGTGTCTAATCTTATCTGGGAGCCCGATCGGGCGATGGGTTGAATGAATAGATCGCGATTTAATTAATTACGGCTCATTTTTCTATGGCTCGAAAAACTGTTAGCGGCAATTAGCTCCACGCACGTTTTCCCAGATTTGCACACAATGGGGCAGATGAAGTAGCAGCGCGAGAAAGTGCGCGCGCGCTCCGCAAAAAAGACCCCACCCGCGAAGGAAGCGCGAAGGAAAAACCGGAAAATTTGCATACGAAGCGAGAAAAATCTAAACAATAAAACGTACGTGCATAACGATAATCGATCGACTGGTATAAACAGTCTGGCAGGCAGTCCCTTGCTGACGAAACTCTCACGCAATACACAAAAAGAAGGGTTAACAATGGGTTCGAAAACTTTCGACGTAGTATATGTATGTACACGGATTTGCCTTCACATCCGAATTCGGTTAATAAAATTGTTCGATTCTTATATTATAATATACCATTGTTTAAAACGTAAACAAATACCCCTGATAATGCATGCTAAATTTCTAGAAACACGATCATAATGGTGAAAAGTGATCCAAGATTTCAATCAAATTACATGCAAAATAGACTTATTTTACGGCCATGTTCAAAATATCAAATGGATACATTTTGTTAATAAAAAGAAAAGGGGCGAAGCTAATAAAAATGGAGGAGGGGGGTTAAATTCGAGGTCACATAATGTAAACATAAGTATTGAAATATATACAGCTGTATGGAAACTTCTACTTGACTAGTCAACAAAATCGTAAAATTGCGATGTATTCAAATATTTAAATGCAAAAATATAACCAAAATAAAATATAATTCAAAAATTCTACGTCACCCCGAACCGAACTCGCAAAATATGCAAAAGCACGTCAAAATCAACAAAGGGCCGCATAATAAATATTCGACGATTCAATCCCGACAAGCAAACAAAGGGTTCGTTTAATATTTACATAAAAGGCAACACTTTCACTATATTGAAAATACGCCGATAGACAAGTATGAACGCATATTACCCGAAACGATTAAATAATTTGAACACACACACACACTGAAACACGCGCGTTCGCCTACTGCGAACCAGTCGAGTGCGTTTTTGGCATTTCGACAAAGACACACGTCTTTTGGCACATGATGTCGTCCAGGTGTGGTGTTGCGAGGCCCGCGGTCGCGAGGTTAGAGACGGGGGCTCGCCGATAATCAATGGTCGGGGGTTGCGGGCCGGTGGCGCCCCGGTGCGGTGTCGCCGCGAAACTGAGTCTAGGAGCGCCACTTTCGAATTGGCGACGCCATTTCGGCGGCCATTTCCTTCGATGGTGACGACGCGGCGCACGGTCGGATCGCACTGTCTATTATAGAAAACCCTTCTAAAGCGTTGTGACAATACTGTGTCGATGAGACTTTGCCCGGTATTTTGATAGAGCCGTCGGCCATTTTGTTTTTATCGGCAGCGATCGCAGCGCTCCCTGTCGGTTCGTTATGTACGTTTTTTTGTTGTTAAACAATTCAGTATGGAGTAGTAAGTAATGTGCTCAAACAAAACAAACACATCAATTAAAGTTCAATTACACTACCTTTTCAATTACTTGCCGTGGTTATTTTAACGCTTTGAGTCTATATTTTATTTAATTTAACTTGTATACAATTCAAATTGGTTAGCCAAGATGTTTAGACGACAGGAATTGAGATCCAAAGACTGCCGAGCTGAACGAAACGTTCAGGATGATTTTTAGTGACATTCACAGGTTTCATAACTGCTAATATATGATATATTTTGGGAAATGTTTTTGATGCGATCCTATCGGATTATAATACATACATACATATGTATATATAAAAATAATCCGATAGGATTATTATATTTCATGCAATCCTATCAGATCATGCAAACAATCGGATAATTTTCATGCATTAATTTTAGATTGCTGAGATTTTCAAACGTTCATTTTTAATATACACAATGCTCAGCATTGAGCAAACAAGGAAGAAGAGACTAGCATTAAGCCAAACAAATAAATTAATACTGAAGAGTACATATCGTAAGCATCATCCAATTGGTCATAGTCATATTTAATGGTACTGACCCACATGACTATATTTTGACATACTTAATCAGAGATGACCCCCCCTCCCTGGATTTGGTCTTTAAAGGTCCGTTTATATGATTCAGCACTGCACTTCAATAGCTCGGCACAAAACTGCACGAAAAATACTACTTTTATTCATAATATACAACATCGCCTATTTTCGGCATGTTCATGTTAGTTTTGGATAAGTGCAATGCAAAATCAGCTTACATATACATACATTACAGAGTGCGACGATATAGTGCAATATTTCTTGCGTCGTATCGTCGAGTCAATTGTCAAAATATGACGTATGAAAATATTCACATGTGCATGCGCACTTTCATTAGCACGGGTGCATTCGCCACTATGACGTCACGTCATGCGTGAACGTGATGCGTGACGTCACGCCACAATGACCAAAAAAAAAAAACGGTTTTGTTTGATACGTTTCGGTGTACTGCTGTATAATATGAATAGATCGTGTCGGTTATAAGGTCAGTAAGCATCAGTATATGATTATTGTTGTTTGCTTTTTATTATTTTATGTTTGTTTGTTATTGTATTGTATATATATATAAATATACATATATATACACACACACACACACACACACACACATATATATATATATATATATATATATATATATATATATATATATATATATATATATATATATATGTGTGTGTGTGTGTATATGTGTGTGTGTGTGTGTGTATATGTATATGTATATGTATATGTATATGTATATATATATATATATATACAATACAATAACAAACAAACATAAAATAATAATATATATATATATATATATATATATATATATATATATATATATAACCATTTTATTTAGATAATTAAAGCAACTTTCACAACAAATATTACATCTAGTGAAAATTTTAATATTAAAGAAGCGCGTTTGTTTACATGTGTAGTTTGTATATCAAAACTGTTTCATAAATAAACAAGAAACTATCACAGTCCAACCACAAATAGTCACTAATCGCAGGGTCAAAGGATTATCTAACCTTCTGCTTTTTTAAATACAGATTAACCCCCTGCGTTTCCCAACTTATTTCGCATTCCAAAATTTAGAAAGTGAATATAATGTGGTCTGAAAATAATTCAGCTCAGTCATAACACTAATTGTTACGTACATACATACATACATAAATGGTGCGGTGAAAATTGCGCTCAATGAAATTTCGGGGATAATGAACCGTCGTTATACGAGACGCTCGTTATAAGCGATAATAATTTATCATAAATTACTCGGATATTTACAGAAAAAAACCAATGAACGAAACTCAGCAGTCGCATTATCGACAAAAAGGCAAAACACTTTCTTGAGTGCATCCGTAACATTTCCCACGTTACAGATATTATCATATCCGACGAAGATTTTCCACCAAAAAAACAGACCGCAACTAAAGGGCAAAGGTTTGTCGTAAAAATTGAAAATCGTTCAACGACCGAAGAAAATTAGCTTAATTTTTAAACGTTGATCCAATTTCGCACGGTCCAATTGCCGCATAAAACATTCGACAATACATTATAGATAACCCAGTGAGCGATTTTAAAAGCATGGCTCTTCATTGTATTTTCAAGTGTATATCGGCAGTTAACTATGGCAATTAATAGCACATATCCGATAGGATGATCAGTGTCGTGCGAAAAAAAGAAATAATTAACAAGCACCAGAACCACTGAACAATGACCGAATCGTGTGAACTATGGGGATGTAAATTATTGATACGCGCTGTATGGTAGTAATGGCGTAACTGTTGCGTTATCGCTTCGACCTGTTCAATGCTTATTACACATAGTTTACACGCAAATTAAGAAGCAAAACAATAACAACTGGAGTGCTCGGACTGTTATAATTGACGCCATAAGACCTGGATCTGGAGTTTAGGTTCGCACGAGCTCAACTCTACTACTTAAAATGTAATTTATAATTGGTCTTAGTCAAATATGAAGTTGAGAGTATTTATTTATTTATCAATAGTTTTGGACCATTGTGGCATTACAGGAAGAACCTAATGCACCACAATGGCCTACATTTAACAAAGATATAAATACAAGTAAAATTACTTCATTATTTCACTTCACAACCGACTTCAAATTAGGTCTGTAGACAAACTTACTATATTTGATTAATATTAAGAATACAGTAGGTTTAAATATTGCCCGTCAAACATTTATATTTCACCTGCTATGACTCAAATGAAGTGATTTTTAATTTGTGTTGGGTTAAGTGTTTTTCACAGAATGAGTTTCACAAATAACCATGTATACACAATTTTCTCTAGATCTTCCGACTTAAATATTCAACATTATTTACTAAAAATTATATTTTTACCATAATGGCATTACGGGTTTTACCTCTGAGCGACACCTATGGTATTAAACTGGGACATATATGAATTTATAGCTTATGAATTTGAAATCATATTCAATTAATGGTGACAAAATAGGATGGTTTTGTCAATTTGATGAAGAACCGTTTTAATAATGAAATCCGATAAATTTAAAACTCGGGTAGGAGTTCTTTTTAGGAGTTTGATCGACTTGGAATCACAAATATCAAAGTCTGAACAGTAGGGCTGCAGAAATACTCCGAATAAATTCTCTTTAATCGAGGTCAACCCAAAGCTTGAACCTGGGAACCTCTCTGTGCTTTGGTTAAAATAGTATATGTATAAAATTATATAAACATTTATATTGTAAATAGGTTTTTAATTTTTTTCCTATAACATTTAAATAAAATACTATAAATCCTAACAAGAAAAATAATCTGTAAAATAGATAATGATCACTGAATCAGTAGCTAAAAGAATATATGTACTTACATAATTGAGATGTATTGTGAACATATGTAATTTATGAAAAATAAAAAGCATTTCAAGATATAAAAAATTAACATTAAAAGAAAAGTGTACTAAATGAGCAGAACTCTTCTGGGTCTTATCACAAAATATAATATACATACATACATAGATATGTATATATTTGTTTACAACGATATTACCTTTACTATTTGGAGAGATTTTTTTTAATTCGTATACATGTAGATATATTTTGTACGGAGAATACATATGTATGTATAATCATAAATGTATGAGTTTGGAAGAATGAAAACTGTGAGTAAGTTTGAGCCTTTAATATCCCCAATAATTTATTTTTACACACTTGGGGGTAATTTATTCCGATTCTCTCTCGCTTAGAGCAAAATATTTTCAGATGATACTACATATGTATATATATGTAAGTACATTTGCCGTATCCAATTTTCTAATGGATACGGCATATAATAATTCCTATACATTGAAATGAGCTAAATATGCTAGTGCTTGCACAGCGTCTTTAAAATGAATTGTGTACAGGCTTTTATATTGGAAAGTTCATAGATTCAACGAATCACTTATTAGAAACTTTGAGGTACATAAGCTTTCCAAGATATGTACAGTCCCTGACCAGAATATTACGCCACCCCTCTCGAGATGCGTTTGGGTAAATTTGTCACGGTCGTAAATAACTCATAATGGGAACTTTTGGCCTCATTTTTTTTGTGATCTTATCCTTAAATGCAAACGACGTCGTACTGTTGACGTAGATATTTCACATTTTCGTCCTTTAATTGTTGTTGAATATTTTTTTTCGTATTAAATCGATTCTTGGAAACAAGCCTGGCGATTTTTCGATCCACACGAGGGCCAAATTTTTTTTTAGTACCACTATTAGCTCGCCGATTGAGTGTGGGGTCGCAATCAGTATCCAGATTTTGTTTTATTTTTCTAATAGACGCCCTACTAACACCCTCCATTGTCGCGATTTTGTTTTGAGAAAACTTTCCTGTATTTAATAATGATGTAATGCTTGCAATTTTTTCTTTAGAAAGATCTGATTTTCTACCCATCTAAAAAAATCCAATAAAAGTTTTACACGCAATTTAAATCATAAAACAAAGTAAAATTTCGAGATATTATATACCAACTTACCTTAGAAATATGATAAAGTTGCAGTAAAAGAGAAAAAAACACAGTGCTTTTCACAAAATAATGAATGATTTTAACGGAAACGCACGTCAATATTGAACAAAATTCAGACGCAAACCGATTTCAAACATCTTTCTTTTGTTTTTGAAGACCTTTTGAGGGATAATCCACCGATATTTTTTGCTAGTGAATAGAGTTGCATTTAAGGATAAGATCACAAAAAAATGAGGCCAAAAGTTCCCATAATGAGTTATTTACGACCGTGACAAATTTACCCAAACGCATCTCGAGAGGGGTGGCGTAATATTCTGGTCAGGGACTGTATGTATGTATGTATTTTAGCCTAAAAACTGGTATAGAACAAATTCGAATTAACTGTTTAATTTTCACGCACTTTTAAATGGGTGACTGTGTAAGACATTTTATGAATATTGCGTCGATATGAATGCACAATAAATTTAAATTATAATTAAATTTCCCATGGTCTTTTGGGTGAACAAATGCACATTAAAACTGTACGAGTTGCACATTTTAATTTATTGTCTTAATACGACATTTTCTTTAAAAACGTTTGAACATTTTACCTACTTGTGAAATAATTTATCTGATTTAATCCAATCGTATAGTTCTAAAATGGTGAAAATTTCACAATTGAAAAAATAAACAAACGAGTTAATAGAAAAACATTAAATCGTGGGATTTTTTGAAATTGTTAAAACGTGACAGCTGACAGTACGGCGAAGGTTACAATGATGGATTTGCAACAGTTTCTAGGTAATTTTGTAATTTAATTATTACCACAATGGGACTTTATCACAATGACACATATAAATTTCAATCATTGAACAAATTTACTAAATAAATTTTGAAGAATCGTCTTTTGAAAAAACATCTTTTGATGCGTATCTCAACGATCCAAATAGGAGAAAGTCTATTTCAGGTTGATTATTCAATTTAAAACAATGAAACATGTGTCGGTCTGGAAAAGATAAAAGTACAATCTGAAAAAAATATATGATACAGAACTAATCACTTAATCAGCGCGTGTTCGTTTAATGGCGGTGAAATTTATATTTTATAATAATTTATGAATTCGTTTAAAAATATATAAACACATATTTATGTAGATACTTAAATGTCAGCTTTAACTCAATCTTATTTTGACACCAAAATATAGCCCAAATCGAACACCGGATATTCTTAATATCATAACATTTATAGAAACCTCAACGTAGTTCAATTTCCGCTATATTTTCAGGAAATGTAGTGAAAGTCATTAGTATAAATCAAACGTTTATAATCTAATTCTAAAGAGACCTTGTATATGTATATGTAACATTGGTTGGTTGGTTGGTTGGAAACAACACATTCGATTTATTTTTTTTTTCGATTCATAGGCGCCGATTCGATTTTGTTTCGATTCAAAGGATTCGAAGGCCCCGGGCGGAGGCCCGGGGGCAAAGGCCCCGAAGGCGAAGTCCCCGGGGGGCGAAGGCGCCGAGGGCGAAGACGCCTTTATGCCAAGGGCGAAGGCTCCGGAGGGTGCAGGGGGGTCGCCGGATTCTGGTATACATATAATTTCGAAAGAGATGAAATGAAAGAATCTTTGAAATGAATAAAAGAGATGAAAGAATCTTTGAAATAATATAAAAGAAAACGTTAAGAAAGACATAAATATAATAGTACTTCTCAAGATATTCTAAGCAATATGTACATACATATATATAAAATTGATTATTTTTATAAAAAGATTATTGAAAATTAAATAATCGAATTCAAAACTATTTATGACTATTTTTGGTAATTTTTATTACACCATCGTTCAATATAATTTTATTTATTGGATATATCGCCAAGTAGACTATTCAATGGTCCATTGTTGATCATACACTTTTGATAAGAACGTTCATAAACAGTCTTATCAAAAAAATTTTAAATAAAAAATTTTCACTCAATTATATTTATCCACAATTTCTTCAATTAAATAAGAGTTTTTTTATGAAAAGTCTGATAATGAATATCAACAACGATTAAAAGCTTCATTTAATTTTCATTAAAAATATCTATCAATAGAACAAATTTAACAACCGGCTTAGCCGTTTGAAACTGGATAGAACTGTTTATATCTAGATATGGAATTAATTTAATCATACATCATATTTTCCATTCATCATTTGCCATGACAGGTTGTCTCAAGGCGTCACATATGGTAAGTTTTTTGTAAATAAGTATTGAACATTACATTACAGTTATTATACAATACAATAGCGTCATCTCTGGACAAACTGACACAATCAAAAAACAATATCGATATATGTACTACGAATTTGCGAGAAACATATGTATTCTACAAACAATGTACATATGTAAGCATATTTTTAATAATTCAAATAACGACGACAAATGAGGTTAGGTTGCCAATTTGTTTGGAACCGTTTTAACAATAAAATCAGATACATTGGCACTCTGATAGGAAACGATCGACCTGGAGTCACATATTTACATATTTATATCCAAGGTCTAGTCAGCAACACCAGGTCAGGGATTGAACCCATGCCCCCTCATTTGAAAGCATTATACGCTAACCACTGTTGCCGGTAATTTATCATATTTTCGTCCTTGATAACAAATCAAATACCTTTGTCGAGAACCAGACTCCTGATGACTCTGAAGTAGACTCCTCCGTATTTGTCGCGAGCAATGTGGTACAAAAAGTCCGGATATTCCCCCAAGCATTCCCTCAAATACTCGTCGTCCAACGGTGGAAAATCTTCAACGAAACCGGGTGATTGCACTATCGGTTCGTCTTTTTCGACTTGGTCCGAATGTGAACAATCTCCAGCCTCATCATCTCGAACCGGGACTGGCTGCCCGCTCAAATTGGACTTGCAAACGTGCGCTATGTCGGAATACCAACCCCTGGACAAATCCACAATGGCACTGTTTATGTTCTGGTTAGAATCGTCCGTTTGTTGATTGTTGCTCATCACATTTCGTCACATACTTGATCACTGATTTTACACTGAAAAGCTCAAAGTACTTCCAAAAATCACACAGCACTCGAATATCAAGTCAGTTCTAAAATCGAAGTGCGGCAGCTAAATAATGGAGAACGTTCGCAATCGACAGATGCAAAGCGATACTAAAAATCAAAAATCACAAACTTATCAACATACGTGCAAATAAAAGTCAGAGATAAGATAAGAAAACAATACTTCATTCTCTCAATCATACATGATTATATTACAGCAATGATGGAATTTATGAACATGAATCGATTTGCATATCGTTTCCAGTGGCCTCTAAAAAAAACTATCTTAGCATAATCAGATGCTAATTCAATACTAGTATAATATAATAAAAGATTTTAACGCGTATGTATAACGACCTTCGCACGTTTGCCGAATTTTTCCACTTTCGAAACACTCATTAGATAAATTCAAAGCATATTGTTAGTCCAACACTCGAGGCAAACAACAGAACTGTGAAATGACTCGTGTGTATAAAATGCGATTATCGCTAATGTCGATCATGTGAGAACGTGGTGGCCTGCTCGTGTTACGTAAGATTTATCCGAAGGAAAACAGAGAAGAAAAGCCCAGCGAACGATAATTGCGTAGAAAAATTACGCTGGTTAGTATGTACACATGCGTGCTTGCCATAACGTGCATGAAAGTATCTGTATTATGCCTTCGTATAATGGAAAATAATGGGAGAAAAATACGGGAAGATTTGCAGAATCAATCAAGTCGCATTACGTGTAATAAATTCGTACGATCAGATACAAGGAATGAAATCCCGACCTTTATCAAAAATTGTGAATGCAATTGCGAAATAAAATTTGAACTTAAGATCATGCTTTAAGATTTTTGTTGGAAAATGGGATTAAAATATATTTATATAATACGCCACAATTTTATCGTTTTGATTATTAAAATACATATATGTATATATTATATACAGTATGACATAATACAATCGATAAGGAAATGGATTATGAACGAATGAATGCCTTTACTTCGTTTCAATATTATATGTAGTTTCTAAGGCTAGTATGAAATCCTATTTTCAACTTTATCTATGTACGTAGTAACAATAGATGAAGTTTTGTGATCATGCGAAAATTCGAAATCGTTTTTAAAGGCTTTTTAACATTTTCGGAAAGGAAACTAATTCGATTATTGAATTTTGAAACTGAACATCAAATTTTGACCATGGCAGTATCCATTTGGGACGGGACAAGTTGCCAATGGGATGTACTGATAACACATGATAATTAAATGTCTAAAGCTATCGGACGTTCTCTTCGTAGCAACACCCCCGACAAAGCCGGGGTGACATAGTAGCGCAGAGCAAAAGTAAATTCCTATATATAATATTACATATATTTTGTATCCAATAAAAATTGAAGCATACTCATAAATAGACATCAGTCAAGTGAGCGCAAAATTAACAAAAGAAGTTTTGGCAAGAGTCTAATTGGGGACTTCATACTTTTCACAAAATTAAAAAATAGTATTTGTTTTGTGGAAGTTTCCGATTACAATGAAAACAATTGAAAATAATACAGTAATACATTCGTACGCGGCACGTGTTTTTTTTTTTAATATTTTTGCACGTGTAAAAAAACACTAGCACGCTTGATCTATGCCAGGCCAAAATTCACTCTTGTAGTGTTTTCGGTGATATATATTTTCCGTGTATTAACAAAGGTTTGACAGTAGTCCACAGCTGGAGTTCACCTAGGCTACCATGCCGTATGATTCTGTGTATCTTCGCCTTATTTATTATTTAAATTGCGTTGTGAATCGACATACAACTTGCCAGTTTGTTGCTACGATAAATTGCCCAACGGATTGCCAACTAAATTACCAAACTTTAATGAGAATCACGACATTACAGATAGAGAATGGCTGAAAAGCTTAATCTCGATTCGTAGTAATACTATCTAAATTTATTTGCACTTTTGTTATACATATATATTCTACTACTATTTATAAGAATTCATTTTTGGTCGACATTTCATGACTTTCGTGCAAAAGATCAGATTTAGATCGCCAATTTCAGCTTTTTCCAATTTAGCTTGAACTCCGATAGTGCATTAGTGTGCTGCATGCAATGCACCGATGCCGATTTCTTTCTACTTCGTGATCAACGCAAAAAATAAAACAAAACTAGACGTTCAGGTGAATGGTATTTTAGTATATTGGCCTCGAACAACCACACACACATACAAACAATACTATAAAAATGATAGAACGCTAATTTTTCACAATCCACAGACGTGGAACGAAATCTTCAGTGCCGTGCCTGAAATATCACTCCGACAAAACCATCATGGTAATTCAATGTAGTGATTGAGAAATTTATGTTTGCGTAAAGTAGGAAATGCACAACAATTCACAGAAAAATCGTGAAAATACGCGATACAATATCATAGTTCACAACACGATTTAATGTCGTGTATTCTTCGGCACGCTTTTCGTCATCGTCAATTTTGATCTTGACGAGTTGTGAAATTTTGAGAATCTGCGATGACGAAGAAGCAAATCACACGTGCAAGCACTCGTTTGTATTTATTCATTTATAAACATCCGTCGTCTCTGCATTATTAGATGGTAACGGCTTATACAAAGTTCGTGAGCCCCGTGAACGTATCCGGTGTGTTTTTGTATTGTAAATAAAAATTATACAAATTTTGTAATCAAAAGAACTATAAAATTACATAAACGCTTTGAAATCGCATAAAAATGAACATGGAGTTTATTCAATTTGGTGTACTTATATAATACCACATAAGTACAAATACACGCCGTATACGAAGAAACAGCTCGAAACAGCACTGCACGGAAAAGATTACTTCTATTTATACTATACAGCACCGACCGTTTTTGGCTTATTCATATTTGTTTTGGACGAGTGCAAGGCAAAATCGGCTTACATATACACTACAGAGCGCGACGACGCGGCGCAATATTGCTTGCGTCGAGTATATATGACGTTTCCAAAAATATTCATATACGCATACGCACTTTCGTTAGTACAGGTGCACTCGCCACTATGTATGACGTAACGTCATGGGTAAATATTTCCACAGTGACTAAAGAAAACCGGTTCTACTTGATACGTTTCGGTGAGATGTACTGCTGTATGATATTGTTACGTACGCCGCGGATTGAGCGAATTGCACTTAGACCAACGGATATCTGTTATCGGATTAACTAAATGCATGCACTTACTTCCAAAGATTATATCTGGACTCTAAGTGCATTTAGGCTAAACAATGACCGTTATTAGTTATTTCTCAGAATCGGTACGGGAAGACCCAATGTCTTGGAAATACATATCCGAATACGTGACTATACAACAGGTAAACAGATTAGGCGTCCTGAGAGATCTACCCTTTATAAGGCGGTACGTAGGCGATATAATTCATTCTGGACTTAGCCGTGACACTGCGTGTATCTCCTGAATCATCAATAAATGCTGTGAAACGACTGTTGGCCTTTTAATTGGATCCTCCACCCACCCCTACGCAACAATATTGTAACTTGGGAACACGAGAGAGAGTATCCACTATTTAAGTGCATTCGTGAGTGAAAAATATAAACCCCAGATTAGGCTAACGGGACTCGAAAGTGCCCGAAGAATGGATACGTTGGAGTTCTCACAGACCTGGGTGAGTGAGTGCGTAAATAATATACTCGTCGGGGCAGACATAAGTGCCTAGATAATAAACACATTTATGAATCGGAGAAGCTGTGCTGGGCAACTTGTCCGATATAAGGAGGTACACACGGTAGATTACATTATTCTGGAGTGAGCGGTGGATCCGTGTGGACCTCTTGAATCGTTGAATAAATGCTGTGAAGTGACTTTGGCCTTTCATTTAGATCCTGAACCCACCCCTACGCAACAATATGAATATATGGAGTCTGTTACTGCCGTTTCGGATACGCCATGTATGTATACATATATAACGGAACACATGAATGTGTCCATCTAGAATGTACTAAAGAATATTTTGTCATACTGCGTTCAAGTGCAGTATGAGTAGTACTGGTATAAACGTACCGTTATAGGACATTATATTGTGAGCTAAGAATAAACTTTCAATTACATATTTCAGAAATACGGTAACTAAATTCTAAATATTTGCAAAGACGACAGTAACCTTTTCGAGTATTTATTAAGAGCTGTAAAATTCAAAGTGAATAACTGTACAATTGCGGCTTAGCAATTTAGCATCGATGAAATTTACGACATAGAAAAATCAATAGAAAGCTATAGAATCTATGTATATTAGGATTGAAACAAAATTAACGCGTAATGAAAAATAATTACTAGGCAACTAAACGAAATAACGGCCACACCTAAACGTCATTTTAGCCAAGCCCCCCTTATGGGCCACTGAAACGCATTGTATGTTTTATAGTCAAAGTAAGTTGGTAGATCAAAATGATTAGAAGGTTAATACCGAGAATAAACCGCAAGTATTTTAAACTTATATATGTATGTATATAAGTTGAAATATTATGGTTGAATGTATACTGCATTGCAGTAACATGTTAAGCCGGCGATTCATTTGTAACATATTTATGACCGTAAAATACTAACACACTCAAAAGTGCGGCACGGGACGCGTACCTGTGATAGGCATGTCTTCGTGTATAAACTCGTACAATCTTATTATTTCGACAAGTTTATCCTACATTCTTCAAATATGGGAATCACCGTTATCGATCGCTGTCAAATCTATGTCATTACAACGATAAAATATCACCGGAAACATTCCAGGAGGTGAGGTTTGCGAAGAGATGCGACAGTACAGATTTTTTTATTCACGAACTTAAACTTAAATAATTTATATATATCAGGAAGGCCTAACAGGTAAACTCCAATGCGCCTTCGCCTACAAAAATCAATAAACAATTTATAGAGTAATTTTACAGAGCATCATAGAGACATCTATGGATAAATTTAGATAAGTTGCATTTTTTTTTGTAAATCACCGAATTCAGAGATGCTGAAAACCTCGTAATTTGCAACATTTTATAAATCAGCGAAATAGAAATGCTGTAAACTGGAATTTTTCGAGAAATACTAGAGGGTTGCCAATTTGTTGTAGACAAAATCTAAATTTAGACTTTTTTATGAACTTATATTATATTTATTTATTTAACATACTTGGGGGAGGCGGCAAAGCCGATAGACTTATACATACATATTTACAATAAAATACAAAGAAATAAAAAAAATATAAATAAAAGGAGATTTATAAAAACCCTTATTAAATAATAATTAATAGTTTGAATTATAAGTATAAGAAAGGCATCTAGATTGTTTTTAAAAATATTAAGGTTTTCAGAAATTACTATATTGTTGGGAAGACTATTCCCAACTTGAACCACACTTCATTTAATAACAATAATCTACAGAAACGATCGACCCGGAGTCACAAATCCAAGGTCTGGCCAGCAGCAACCGGTGGGATTTGAACCCGTGACCACTTTATTATATACTAACCACTAGTCTATGCTGCTATATACAAGATATGCCACACAAAAACATAGGAAAACGTATCAGCGTCGACCTTATCTAATTTAGGGGCAAAAAACATAAATCTATTTCGATATACGTACGTCAATAGTTTCCGTTTTCCGGAAGGGCGGTAAAAAATTCAACACCGTCTGGCGCTTTTCCGGTTCTTTTTAAATCCTAAATTTATAACACATATACAGTTTGAGAGCCGTGAAACGACGACACACAACTTTCAGGCACACGTCCGATTATTCAAACGGAATACTAAAACGACAATGGTTCGCTTACAATGCACAGTAATTAGGCGGAGCACGTTCAAAGCGGGTCTCATTCGAATATATCATCATACTAATTGAATTGTGCGAGTATCTATGGATACATTTTTTTTTCGTATTATTTTTGTTAATTAAAAATATTAAAATTCGCGATCTGAACATGTGGAACGCGACCCACATGTGAACACACGTGATCTGTAAAATATCGTTATTACAATGTGACGATCGAGTGGTGATGATGAAGTAAATTTTGATTCCGCACCCTCTTTTTGCCGAAGAAAATTTTCCATTTCAAATAATTGCGCTTGCACTTCTGTCAGACGTTAATCGCATTGAATGCATTCACTTGATGCACCAGACGTCTCGTGCGATTATATCTCGGAAAAAGTACACGAAACGTGTACAGCACGTAATACGAATTTGATCTAAATATAATGTAGGCGAATTTTGAATCAGACAAGAATTTGAATAGAATAATATATTGGTTCAAATACGAAACGACTTTTAACCCGAAATTTCGCATTAGTAACTACATTCATACATACATACATATGTTTACAGGTTTAGATTATGGTTTTTATTTTAGTTACCGAAGCGGAAAGAAATAAATCTTTACTAATTTTGACCCACCGAATTTTAATATGACAATGATTTTTGTCGATCTGCTCTCATTTATGAGACAAGTGTTTAAAAGTGTTTTACATTTTTTTTTCTTTTGCAGTCTTTAATTCAAAATTTAGAATTGTTGTGTCAAAAGTGAGTATTGTAATCAATAGACAGATGTTTTTTTCTATCGATTGTGGCTTGAAATCTTCAAAATACTTATAATTAATTATCCACCGAATTTTTAAACAGAAAATATACTTTTTTACACATTTATTTCTCGAGATATTATGAGTTAATTTTGCTAATTTCTCACATTGCCGCGTTTATAAGGATCGCATTTTTATATACATATGTTTTTATCTAAATGCACTAATGCGAGCGTTTAATGATTTCGGGAAGTTCGAGAAGTCGGAAAGATTAACAGCAGATTGTTAGAAATTAGGGAGAGACTACATATGTATATATTCCGAATCGGGTTTGCTATACATACATATATATGTATGGCTCATACATATAATAGAGATTCATAAAAAAATATTTTCGAAGTCGAAATTTCGATTTTGTCTACAGCAAATGCTACAAAATTAAAATATAGTTTTTTTTTATATAAATATATAGATATACCATTCCAGGTTTTGCCCCAAGGCAACACGTATGGCCAAATTTGTACATTTTTACTTTATATAAATTTATAACATTATTATTATAAATTTGAAATTATATTCAGATAATGGTGCCAATTTGAATGGGTTTATTAATTCGCTTGGATCCGTTTCAACAACGAAATCAGAAATTAGACAAATTGGCAAACTCTGGTAGGAAGCGAATCGCTTCCTATCAATAGCGTATTATGCTATCAACTGAGGGTTCATGAGTTCAACACTTGGTCCGGTGTTCCTGGCTAGACCGTGGATATATGTATGTATGTATTTATATGACTCCAGGTCAATCGCTTCAAGCATATAAATACATACATACATATATCCACGGTCTAGACAGGAACACCGGACCAAGTGTTGAATTCATGAACCCTCAGTTGATAGCATAATACGCTAACGACTGAGCTATGTTAATATATTGAGTCATCGCACAATATACTCAACACAATTCCTTAAATTAATTTCGATTGAATGAATTGAAGATCACAATAGCACACAATGTCTTCCAAACGATGTTCAATACAGAGTGAGAATACGTACTAATACAGAAGTTCTGACTTTATAGTACTATGTATGTTATATTTTTATTTAAATTGAAGCTGTATAAACCATTGCGCAACATCATCTGTAACAAATACGAATCTCTCGCGAATTTCACGCTTAGAAGTTCAACGCACGAAGCACTCGAAAGAAAGGTACGTATTTCGATAGGTCGGTCGTCGACACGACCGGATCGAATTAGAAAGTGATAACGTTAACAAAACCGGCAAATGTTTTCGACCACGCCCTATCGGTTGACAGTAGCCCGGTTGCATCACAAAAGGAAATTACAAACGCTGAAGAAATGCGAGCGCATTTTGAAAAACGAAATGCCGATCGGCGGAAAGTGCAATGGAAAGCGAAACGTTCTCGTAGGTAGTCGAATGGATTTAATTGACGAGGTGCATGCATTCCGGTGTGATGATATTTTAATGGTAATATAAACGATGAAGAAAGCTTCCCCAATCGCGACAAGTGGACTGTAACCGTGCGCCCGATATTCGGCATATTGTTTAAAAAAAATCCAAATCATTGTTTTATAATGCAGATATTGACAACCAGCGATTCGTGGTGCATTCGAGTATTCGTTGGATCAAATACTGAAATTTTCGATGATAGTTTAAAATTTCCAAGTCAAATTTCCAAAAGTCAAACCATACGTCTACGTATACGTATGTATACTAGGGTACACCTAAAACAGTAAATTTTAGAATTTGAAAACACCTCTGGTTGAAAAATATGTTGTTTATCATGGGAAATCCGCAAAAAAATAATATAAAAATGATTTGCACTGTCACCAGCCCATTCAAGTTCGTGAAAATCGTGAATTTTACCGAGTTTTTTTTATTATTTTAAACACCGTCACACGCGCGACAAAGTTTCAGATATTTTGTCGTTCCTTAGCAATTTGAAGAAACATACCTTATGATTTTTTATTAATGTAAAATTATTGCATTTATATGATGAGGTGAATTGAAAAAAAGAAACTACTAAAACTGAGCTTAAAAAAACCTCCGAAAATAGGTAAAATTTACGGTTTTCACAAAATTAAATTAGCTGGCGGCAAGGCAAATATTTTTTTGAATTTTTATATTATTTTTTACGGATTCCCCATGATACAGAACATTTTTTCCAACTAGAGAAGTTTCCAAATTCCGAAATTTGCTGTTTTCAATGTACCCTAATTAGTATGCCTATTTTATCTAACGACAATTCTCGATAGTTAAATGGTCGTATTTTCTTCTTTCGAAAAGTCTATAAATGTACTTAATATATATGTGACTTACAAATAATTGTTCACTAATACAATTTCACTGTTATTAATATAATGTGTTTGATTGTTTGTTAAAATTGTGTCAATATCTTACATCTCCGTAACTAGGTTAACCGCGTTATTACTTCATCTGCAACGTTCTTCCGCTTCCTAAAGTTGATGTCCCCTGCAACAGACTGTGCTATGACTAATCGAACGAACCAGGGTCGATAGCTCTTCTAGGATGGGTGTAATGCTCTATTAGTTGCCACAACTTGCGGAATTGTGCGAGTTAACCGGTTCTCTGACAGCTACGTACAATAAAAAGACGTTACGCAGCATTGCGGTATCTTAATCAGTAGGCGGTTACTATGGAGACGCGACAGAGCTAAGACCATCGACGAAGAGACTCTTCTACCCTTTGGATGAGAGATAAATTCGCCATTGATTCAGGAACGATCATTAGTTATCCCACAGCCAGCCGATAAGGCAAATTGCTTTAAAAGTAGGTCTATGTAAAACTAATCACTCACGATAATATAATGTGGATGTACAGTTGTGAACCACGCCCAAATCAATCAACTACAGTTATCGGAGAGCGATCTAAAACAAAGTGTCTAATTTCCTGAAATGATTCTATATTTTAGAAAGTTTGAAATGCTTTGATCTACATTGAATAATGAACATATTCTACAGTTTGATTATCCATGGCACTGGAATGAGATGAAGAAGCGGTCGCTCGACTTCCTCTCGTTACAATAACCGTTTGCGATAATTGCCATAACTATCGCTAAAAACAATTATATTTTACCAGAAAATCGAATGAAAATATTTTAAAACCGATCGAATCAATATATTTCTATACTTTCACCATATTACAATTTTTCAAAACGAACACACGTCATTTGAGCATTATTTGCAAATTCTAATTTTGAACGTCCAAATACATGAATTAAATTTATTAATTAAATAATTATAAAAACAATCGATAAATCTAAATCTTTAATCATAGGTTAAAAAGTCAAACGGAAAATTTACACACAATCAAGAAAGCAAATATAATTATAAGAGAAGTTCCCATGCATAAGCACGTGGGAACAATCAGTGAAAGCGAGAACAAAATAATACGTCATCGAACCTGTCAAAACTAATGTTTTTATTTATTATTAAACACCGCGTAATAATATAGTAGAGTGTTTTAAAATAGATACAAACAATATTTTGATCTAACGGATTCAGTCGAGTAAATTATTAGTATAAGAGTTAACGGAATCCATCCGTAACTGGAAGGCATATGTAATTGTGAAACATGAAGATGCACAAACTAGCAGTCCCAGTAAATAATAATAAATCATACATTTCTGTCAAATCTCTTGTTTATGAGAGATATACATACATATACTAATATATAACAGGCATGCATTGGGCCGTGAAATAGACTATTCAATGTGCACAGGATATTATTTTCTTCGCCTCACTCACTTAATGATAGTCTTTATGATTTCAAATAGCAATGCAATATATTCTAAATATAACGGATAAAAAAACTTTATTTCTCACACTTTTCGAACGATAGAAGAAAAATCAAATGAACACATTCTTACATATTTTATAGTTCTAAACAAAAAATCTACGTAAATCATATGAATAGTATTTTGTCAACTACGTTTTATATGTAAACATAAGCGTATAAAATTTTTCCAATTGTCAAAATAGTATCAAAACCATGTTTGATTGGCTTCTCGAAGCAAACCGTTCAAATATACAGCATGTGATTGATCAACCAAAAATATGTATTTCATGTTCAATTAAGATAAATGCGGTTTTTAATCGGTTAAGCCCCAAATGGTGATATCAAATATAGTATTACCTCTATAATAAAATTGTTAGCATATAATAAATCATTAAGTAAATTACAGTACAAAAAACTAGGTACAAATTGATAGATATTATTATAGCTTCAATTCAATTACGCAATAAATTTATTTTTAAGCAAGATTGCAGCGACCGTGAAGGCCAATTATACTCAAAAAGTAAACCGAAGTCTGATAAAAAGAACATAGATGAACATCTGTGTATATTTGCATTTCGTGCCTCAGGTGAAGCGAGCAAAAAGGAGGTCATAAAATTGTACTAAAAGGCAAAACTTTGTTATGTGATACCATCTTTTGTATGCTGAAAATACACACAGCATGCAAGGTCGCATGTTTCAGATATGCACCTCATGCAAGTTGTAAATTCTTAATCGTGATGATTTTCTGTCAACCATGAATGTTAGTTACAATGATAATACGAATTACGATCACAGGAATAGCATACAACAAAGCGTTGACAAAACGATAATTATCGGCCGACATGTTTACCCATTGAGGTCTTATGAGAATAAAAATTCAATAGCTATTATATTATGCAAAACGATGTTCGCAACAATATGCGATAAAAGGTTGACGACAATTTTTCCATAATAAATTCAATGCGGCGACGTTTCAATAATAGAATAGCAAAACGTAACGAGGACTATTATCGATGTAAATATGTGCATTGTGAAAATTGCACTTTCGCAATACAATATTGCACTCGAGCATACGGAGCGCCAATGTTTGCATAATTGGAAAATCTTTGATTTGAGATCTACATACATTTAAGGTACTTAGCACATCGATGATAACTAATCATTGATATATGTAATTTTTGGTTGTACATTATCTTGATTTATCAATTCATATTGTATCACTGTCGTAATATTTATATTTGTATATGACTCAAAATAGAATATGTATACCAAATAAAGTAAAAGTTATACATTTATATCATAGAAAGTTAATAGACATGTCTTCCACAACCCATACATGATGTCTACATAATTTGCCTTCTTAATTATTAAAATTGGTATGTAGATTTTATCATAATTTTTAGAAAATCACAAAAACGATAATAAAAGTTCATACATACCCAAAAATAACACAATAATTGAAAGTTAATTACTTTTAACACGACAAGGAACTGAAGTGAGAGCTTTACTGGAGCGAACATTTAGGCATAATTATACAATATAATCGAAACAATCTTATCAAAATAACAAACAATATTGGAATTTGTATTGGTTTTTATTTGAAAATAAACAGCTGAAAAGAAAGTGCTAAAAAAAAATTGCGATATTTCTGTCACTACATTATTTATTTGTATATCGAAGCGATCAACCGTAATAAAATAGCGTTTTATTTTCAGATATCTAACTGATTAAAATGAAATAATGACCGAATAACCCAAAAACATTGTTAAAAGTACCCATATTATTTGTTTTATATAATTAAGTGTAACTTAAAAAAATACTGCGACAACACTGGACAAAGATTTGTCATTTTTAAGATATGTACACGAACAATGCAATATTAATAATCTGTCTCTAAACTACATCCATATAATAACTGAAAGGAAAATATTCCTATTGTCGATTTCAGTATTCATTTGGGCAGGTTTCACTCAAAAAAATTATATCTTGTCAGTTTCAGAGTTGTTATTAATACAAACATGTGGTCATTTGGATTTTGTCATTTTTGGGCGGATAAATTTCTACGTCTGGAACGGATGCGTAATATAATACACGCAACGAGGCAGAATTGACATGCGTGAATCAATTGTCAATTAAATAAAGCAAACGCCACTGAACAATGGCATGTGGTATACGTACAATATTATATGCATAATACATACAACAAATGGCATGCCAGACACGGTTCCAATCCGAGCCGAAGAAAATTGCAAAATGAAACCAACAACAACCACAGCAAGTACATTTGCACAATTAATTAATTAGTGAAAATGGTCTCCACGTTACATACGACCAAACGTAGAAAACGGACAATGATGTCTATAGTAAAACAGCCGAGTAATTTTTAAGCAATTTTAGTTCATATAAATCTTCTACTAAATTTTTTCATTACAAAAATAATATAAATATGTACTGAAAAATGCATCGCATGGGAAATTATTTAGACATGTTGTGTGTACATATCAATTTCGAAGATAGAAATTACCCCGTAATAAAACAGTGCAAGACAAAATAGCGCCGACAAAATGGCGTAAGAAAAAATAGCGCAATGCGCAGTATATCAACACATGAAAATAGATATCTTTTATGTAAGGTATGTACATCAAAAATATTTGTCACGTTTCGGTATTTTTAATACGAGATGCAAAGATGTTTAGTCGATAGTATAACGTATGTATTGAATCAAATCAATGGCTGCGGATTTAATACATGATGTTTTCAATCGCCGACGCGCACTCCGCACAAAATAAGCAATGAAAGGGATCCGATTTTGTTAAATTTAACATATCAAAATATGTATTTATTCAATTCGATGTGAAGTAATCTTCTGTACTTCATTTATAACCGTGAGTTATTAACTAATTAATTTGCGGGAGATTAAAGTTTATTCTAATTGAAAAATATAAAAATTTTAAAAATTTTTCTCTGCCCTGTTTGGCCAGACTACCGATAGAAATACATATGTAACGCAAATGAAAATGTTAAATAAATAAACAAATTTTTCATGAAAATATACAATTTCACCATAGGATAGGATAGGATAAGATTGAGCAACACTGCCATAAAAAATAATAACAATTTCTTAATACTAATGATGTTTAAAGATTAAAAAACACAATTGAAGAAAATGTGAAATTTCGTTGTGAAGAATAAAAATAATCTCCTATCCAAATACGCCGATATACATATCTAAATATGTATACATCGGCGTGCCGTCATTAGACTAGAGGGATTTAGCTAGTCCCTTAAAATCCCTTACCTAAAATTTAAAAACCAAAATTTTGTCAGACGAAAAATCGAAAGCAACACCTGATATGAGGTTTGTAAAAAAATATCAACAATTAAATAACAATAATTTCAAATCTTTGTCCACATTGATATTGTTCACTCGATTTAGCCAAGTTCAGAAACCATAATCAGCACCACCCGATGTAGTGGTTAGGGGTGACGAATTGTTATGGTATGGTCCGCCGCGTCGTTCCTTTGCACGAACTCGCCGTCTCAAATCTGTTCCCTTCGCGGTACATACTAGCGAATCGTCATGTATAGGCGTGCCATCGAAGATAAAACATTTTTTAATTTACTCGTCTATTTTAGCATTTGTGGAATTTTCACTAAAAATATTCTGATTTGTGCGTATCAAACATTATTCTATAATATTTTTTTAAATAAAATAATACATAGATATATACACATAACTTTTCGAGTACAAATGTGGCAAGGGACTCGGCTCGCGAAACGATTCCCTCAGAACAAATCAGTGCGGAGTGCGAGGAAAAAAATTACGAACCCTTGTCTTTTTTTGAATTTTTTTCCCTATACCCTGTTTTAAAAGTCACTGATATGTATGTACATGTAGGCTAAGAATCCCTGAACTGTGGTAATTTTAGAGCATTCTACAATTCCAATATTATAATAAATAAATAAATATGTAAATAAAAAAAAAACAGAGTTAACCACAGAGGATTTTTATTAATCTTCCAAATTACTTTTTGAATAAAATTTCTATTCAACGTGGGTTTTTTGCTTTCTAAAACTCCGTGCTCCAAGGGTTAAACAAATCATAATACAACGTTATATTATTCAACACTAACTACACTATATAAAGTGTGCAAACGAGACAAAAATAATTAATACGCCAAACACGCACAATTAGAATCAATTTACATTAGGCTGAATATGTACACATGGTATTTGGTGCCGAAGACTCTTCGTAAGATAAAACATGCTATCAAACACATACATATGTACAATTTAAATGATCAGTTCTTCTACAAATAAAATCCCATGCGCATTCCATACAAGATAAGAACAACCTCAAATTTGACCTTTCACATAAAGCATGAGTAACTTAACCTACACATTTCCTGTCTTAGATAGAGTATGAAAATTGCACAGTTCTAAGCTTTTTATTAACGAAAAAAGCAACATTAAGACTTCCTAGTACGACACTTTAAATGACTAAATACCGTTTAAAATCCACCACTGGTTCCGGCGTGAACGTTGCTCTCGTAATTGAGCGGTCAAAGGCTGATCTGAACGTTAGGTCTATTCACAGCTCGAGACAAAAATACATACAACACACTCTCACAATCAAACCGAAGCCCTTTTCGACCGACCTTCACCTCAGACAGTCTGGGATAGACTCTCCCGAGTCGGGAGTGTAAATATTCCAGCATTCCTCATACCTGGGGCATGCCTCGAATCGATATCTCGAATCCGTTGAATGAATCACTCATACACACAATCATCCACACGATTAATATATGTAGAGGTTATGGAGCGCGTGACACCTGCCATATTGTAAACGGCGCGTTACGCCCAAACGGCATTATTTGCACAGCGATACGCGTGATTCTTCGCCAATCTTTTAAAACAACTATCACTGCACTGATATGGACATTTATCAAATGGAAAGAATGAACTGGTTTTACGGTGAGCGGAGACTAAGGTCCGACGTACGCGACGACCGGCGTCGGAATGCGCGCGTCGAAGCCGGTACTGCTCCAAGTATCGTAACCCTCCCACGAACGTTTGTATGGATTCGATTTGCACGAGCCGCGAATGGCGAAGGGTAAACGTCGAAATGTACAAGAATTTAAGATTAGGGATGCTGCTGCGTCACAAACAGAAAAAGGGAGATAAGTGAGATGAGGGAACGAAGGTAGGATGGAGTGGGTGTGGGCGGTGAAAGACGAAACGAGAATAGTGTGATATCGACCGAGGAGATTCCGCGGGATAAAATTACATGGACGTTGTTATCTCAAGGGAAAACTTTGAAAAACTTCTGAATTTATGGATATGTGTAAAACGTACCTGCGTCTATAATAATAAACTTGTTCGCTTTGGGGTCAACGCATGAAAGCGAAATGGCAATGAAACACAAACATGAGTACATAAATTGTGCAAGTGCCCTTTCTAATCGATTTTGTCCTAATTTAAATTCGAAAACATCAAAAAAATCACATATACCTAGTTTGTAATCTTAATATTTCAATAATATTTCAAATAATTCAATAATAAAACGTCATATTTGAATGACATCTTATAATTTTTGCGTATGTTTTCTCGTAAATCCAAAAAAACCTATTAAAAGTCATTTTTTTATTATCATTGTTTTAAAAAGCAACGTTCAGAAGCACTTCAGTACGCCTAATAAATGAGTTTATAGAATAAACTGCCAAAAAGATTGGATAGTGGTGGTGCAAAAATTCCATGTCTTCGCCTACAATTTCATCTGGAGATAGATTAGTAAAATGCTCGTAATCCAATCTATGTATTCAATTTAATCCAGTTACAGATTTATCGCCAGCTTCAGATTATGATATAAAATTATATTTACATGAAAATCTCAAAATATATACAACATGTAATATTAACTAAATAAATAAAACCTTGTAAAAAAAATCGATGATTTTATCTATGTATGTATATTCATATATGTTTTAAGAATACAAGAAACTAAAAACAAAATTAGTTAATGGGTTTTATTAACTAATTTTGCTTACTAATTACCAGGTGCTTACTAATTGTTATTTTATTTATCATTCATTAATGCGATTATTATGTGATGGCTAAACTACTTCATAGGATAGAAATAGAGAGTAAGCACCTGGGTGTAGAGATAAACAGAAACAAAACAAAAATGTTCTTCGTTGACAGATTCGGATTTATCATAAAATACAAAGCTTTAATAGACTGTGAGTGAGCCAACGATTTTATCTGCCCAGGTGCCTTGACCTCAAGAGAAGGAAGATGCCAATTAGAAATCCGCAGAAGATCCGCAGGAATGGTGAAAACAACGTTGCTCAGTCTGAAAATGATATGGAATAAAAACGATAATAACGAAAATCTGTCTGGTGCGATATTTGGTGGTCCCCATTGCATTGTATGGAGTGGAGACATGGACACTTAAAAAGAGATATATGGATATATGTCTTATATATAGATTATATATAAGGGATATATGTCTTCGAAATGTGGTGTTGTAGGCGGATGTTGCGCATCCCATGGCCCGCAAGACGCACGAGCGTCTCCAACGTCAAAGAGCTGGAAGTTTCAGAGAGACTCCATAGCATGAAGAAAAATTATTAATTTCTACTTTGGCCATATTGCTGGAAGAAAGTGGAGAATCTAGAGAAGTTGGTAGTCACCTGAACATTAGAGGGAAAGGCAGCGAGAGGTCAGTTTCCCACAAAATGATCAGATCAAATCAAAGAACTGATGAGATCGTTCCTAAGCCCTGCATTTAGCTTGGCAAAGTACCGGGAGGAGTGGAGGTGATCGTTCACCAGATCCCACGAGGAAGAAGAAGAAATGCGATTATTTATCATATGTAAAATAAAATGTGATATTAAGTATATTGCCATAGTTAAGCCCAACAGTTCGAAGTCATTACAGATAATCTGTTTAGTTCATTATTTTTTGTAACGAAAATTCGTATTGATCTAAATTTGTAGTAGTACATATATATATATATATATATATATATATATATATATATATATATATATATATATATATATATATATATATATATATATATATATATAAAATATTGATGCCACAATAACGCATGCAATTCCCGTTCCAATTTGACGAAAAACGCAGGCGGCGAATTTGTCAAATTGAAACACATTTGAAATTATTAAATTGTTTGTTTATTTTAACCTAACAACGCAGGTGGCGATGTGAACACATTTAAAATTATTGCGTTGCAATGCCACTCATTCCTTTTTTTCCCGTTGCCGAAATCATCGCGAGCATACACATAATAACTCATGTAAGTTTCATCGCAATCGATTGAATGATATAGGAACGCCTACGTGACAGACAAACAAACCGGCTTTCAGTGACCGGCACTGTATATATATATTACTATATTCAGCTCAAATTGGTAATAATATACCCAAGGTTGGGTCGCACAACTAAAAGGGAAAAAGGAGACTACCCATTCAATTTGTATAGCGTTGATAAGCAGGAAAAAAAATTCCTATATTCGGTTAGGTCCATTATACATACAAAAGCACGTGTACGAATTAAAGGCAAACATGAAAGTATGTATTTGGGTCAAAATGCTCAAAACAAGGAGTAAAAATGAGAAAGTAGGGTAGGCTCAAAAGAGGAGCAAAACAAAAAAAAACAGATCCCAATACCGAATCAGATCATACGACAGAGATATCTGTGATAATGGCATCTGCAAAGAAACGCTTGGAATGAAGATCAATCATAATGTAATCGAAAGAATACGTCCGCCATACTTTCACCTTGCTGAAAATTT
This sequence comes from Arctopsyche grandis, assembly GCF_051622035.1. Classification (NCBI taxonomy): domain Eukaryota; kingdom Metazoa; phylum Arthropoda; class Insecta; order Trichoptera; family Hydropsychidae; genus Arctopsyche; species Arctopsyche grandis. Next base: position 28,837,747 of record NC_135355.1, read on the forward strand.
GCACAATGGCAGTCGAAAACCGTATCTAATAATATAATCCAGTTTCCGCATTATGGCAAGGTTATTTACCATTCGATATCATACACACACCGTACGATGACGTATCACTAGAATACGAAGGGTCGGCAACGAAAATAATAAGGAGGAAAATAGCCGAAACGTATCGCATTAGTATTTTCATTTAGTGTTTATTTTTTCCGCCTCAATTTTTATTTCGCAACGCCTTTTTGTGTACGTATCTATGTATCCATGCATATGAGAATATATCCACGTATCCATGTATATGAGAATAAAGGCTGTGAGAAAAAAAAGGGAAAACCCATTATCTTGGCTTAGCGCCGAGCTTTCGAGAAAAGTTTGGTATGTATAAGCTTAGGAAGTAGGTTAAAACAACTCGATACAATGTATGTAGGTATTAAAACAAATCTATATAGAAAAGTATTCATAATAAACGTAGTATAAGTGTATAGGGCGATTTTAGTTCAACATTTGCATAATAAGTGTGTCGTCGTTAGGTGTGGTCAGTGTTCGCAAATAAAGAGAATCGTTAGCACGTTTTTACATTTAAATTGTACCGATGTAAAAAATATTTAAACGAAGAGGTTTTCGTAATTGATTTACAGGTAATCAAATTAAATTGGGCCCGAAAAAGTCGACTCCCCTAAATTGGGTGCGGCTTGACAACACACATTTGACGAGAGTTTAGTTAATTAAAATGCGTTTGAATCAACTAGCTACGAAATATAAAGGTTTCCAAGAATAAAATTTAACCAGGGTTAATAACATTGTGAATTATCGATTCGGCTGGAACCAAAAATTATTTTTCAACACTTACCACAATGTGATGGATAGCGAGTAACCAGGACTTATATTTTATTTAATATCTGCAAATATACTGAATGCAGTCTTCATATTTCATGTATTCCTCATAAAAACCTCTGTGATTCGAATTATGCCATTACGAATAAAAACATTGATCAATTATCAACAAAAATAATTATTTTCGAGGGAAGACCCGTGTGCTCGCGCCTCACAGATGCAGTAAATTCAGTACGCCGCGCTCAACGGTCAGTATGAGAATGACATCCGCCTTGAAATGACAGCACTGGTTCAACCTTTTTTTTTCATATTATTCTATTGTTTAATACATGATAAAATGATTTTTATTGTTAACGACAATAATTAACCACGCACATTTTGCATTATTTTAACTTAAAATACACACTTTTAACTGGACGCTTTGGCGTCCAGCACAGTGGCTACCGGATTTTTTTGGCATAGTAAGGCTGGTGTTAATTTGGACCCACTTGGCGAAGTGATATTAAAAAAAATTCGTATGGTTCTGGTTTTCGAAGGAAAAAAACAAATTGAAATGAAAATTTTTATTTTAATTTTCTTACAACTGAAAGACGAAATATATAACTTTGTTTCGAATTATTTTCCATTGTTACCATACGCTTTTTTAGTTTGTTTTTCTTAAAACGTTTACTACAATAATGGGCCAAAAAAGTATTTTTGTAAGTAAGAGAAACGAGTTTACTCGCTTTAAAAGTTAGATTCGAACCGAATAACTTTTCCCGAAGAATAAATGGAATACTAAATTGTATTTAAATTTATAAATTTAATTGTATAAATTTATTATCAAAATGTCAGAGGTCTCCGAACTAAATCTGACTCTTTTCTTCAAAATGTATTAGTTAATAATTATGATATTATCTGTCTATCAGAAACTTGGCTAAATGACTCATTCAATAATAGTGAGTTTTTTGATGCCAGATATCAGGTGTTTCGACGTGACAGAGATTATTCTCTTCATAACCAAATATTTGGTGGTGGTGTAATCATAGCTGTGAAAAATAATCTACCCTCTGTCATTCAAAATAATTGGTTAACTTCCACAGAAGACCTTTGGATTACTATTACCACTAAATTTTTTAAACTAAATATCTGTACTGTCTATATTCCTCCTGGTAATTCTCACCAAACTCTATTAGTTACCCATTTAAATAAAGTATCTGATCTAATAACCAATTATCCAGAGGATCGATTCATTTTACTCGGTGATTACAATCTTCCCACTATTGATTGGACAAAATACGACTCAAATCTGCATCTATTTCCTTCCAATTGTATTAATTTTTCTTCCCTTTCCTTTACTCAATTCTTATCTTATAATAAACTTTATCAATACAATTATTTGTCAAATACTAATAATCGTATTCTTGACCTAGCTATTAGTAGTTTCCCCTTATATATTTCTCGTGCTGACTCTACGCTAATCCATGAAGATTCTCATCATTTATCCTTTTGCATCTCAATAATTTACAACAAATCTTCACCCTTGAATTATAATTATAATAAAACTTTCCTCTTTAGAAAAGCTGACTATGCTACAATTATTCCAATTTTAAGCGATATCAATTGGAATTCACTTTTGTCCAATTTAAATATTGATTTAGCTTGTAAAAAATTTTACGATACCTTACAAAATATTATTGAATGCCACGTCCCTTTTACTCTTAAATCTAAGCGTACCAAATATCCCCCTTGGTTTACATCGTCTCTTATTAAAATAATAAAAGAAAAAAACAAATTCCATAAAAAATTTAAAATTTATTCAAATCCCTTAGATTATCAAAGTTTTTCACTATTAAGAGCTCGAATTAAAAAATATTCTTTAATCTGCTTTAGAAATTATATTTCTCTTATTCAAAATAATATTAAAACTAATCCCAAATCATTTTGGTCATATATAAATTCAAAAAAAAATACCTCCTCTTCATATCCTTCCGTAATGTATTATGGAAATAAGTCGGCTTCACATGGTTCTGAAATCTGTACCATTTTTGCTGACTATTTTGACTCCACTTTCAATAGTGATTCTACCATTAACCTTTCTATCTCTAATACAGATACTTCTTCTTGTAACTTATCTACTTTTCATTTTGACTTATCTACTGTACTCAGTCACATCAACTCTCTCAATGTTAATCTTGGTGCGGGTTGTGATGGTTTGCCTTCTTTTTTCCTTGTTAAATGTGCTGTCCCATTATCTCTTCCCATAACAATCCTTTTCAATCTTTCTATGTCGAACGGTAAATTTCCTGACTATTGGAAATTATCTTACATCACCCCTATTTTTAAAAAAGGTGATAAGAATCTTATTGAGAATTACCGTCCTATATCTAAACTATCTGTCATTAGTAAAATCTTTGAAAAAATTATCTATAATTTCCTTTTCTCCAATTTCAAAAACTACATTATACCTGAACAACATGGTTTTTTTAAGGGGAGATCGGTAGAGACTAACCTGCTTAATTTCACTAGTACTCTCACATCTTATATGGACAAACGAATCCAAATAGACGTCGTTTATACGGATTTCTCTAAAGCTTTTGATAAAATCAATCACAACCTTTTACTCAATAAACTTTGGTCCCTTGGAATCCGAGGAAATTTATTTCGTTGGATCTCTTCGTATATACTAAATCGTCACCAAATCATAATTCTCAATGGTTTTAGATCATCACTTAGACATATTCCTTCCGGTGTCCCACAAGGGTCGCATTTAGGTCCCTTATTCTTTTTACTCTATATTAATGATATCTCATACATCTTCAAACATTCCTTTATACTTCTTTACGCTGATGATTTAAAAATTTACAAACCTATATACACCATAGACGATTGTCATAAGATACAAGAAGATCTAGATAGATTCTCTATATATTGTTTAAATAATGATCTTTTTATTAATCTAGAAAAATGCTCTATTTTAAATTTCACTAGAAATAAGTCAATTATTACTAATCAATATCAATTAAATCATTCAATCCTTAACACGTCATCTTCTATTAAGGATCTTGGTGTAATACTCAATAATAAACTAGATTTCTCTGAACATATTTCTTTTATTACCAACAAAGCATTTAAATCTCTTGGATTCCTACTCCGCTCAACAAAACCCTTTAATGATCCTTATGTACTAAAATTACTTTATTTTTCCTTTGTAAGGTCTCACCTTGAATTTGCCTCAATTATCTGGTCACCTTTTTATTTATCCCATATTAATTGTATTGAGAAAGTTCAACTTAAATTTATTAAATCCTTACGCTACCTTTTTCCTACCTATACCCATTCTACTGTTTCCGACATTTTAAAAATCCTTTCTTTTAACAATCTTTCTGTCAGGCGACGACATTCTGATGCTATATTCTTCTTTAAGCTCATAAATGGTTTCCTTGATTGTTCTGATTTACTGAATAAGGTTAATTTCAGAATCCCAGTTCGATACCCTAGACGCGTTACACTCTTTTCACTTGATCCTTTCAATACTAATTCCCAAAAATATTTTTATCTGCAGCGCGTTTATCGTATGTTTAACGGAGAGCTGAATGAGGTTGATCTGTTTGGTATTTCCCTACATCAATTCAGGTCTAACATCAAGAGAATCTTGACCGATTGATTCATTTTTTCTTCTATTCTATTTTTCCAATATTTCCATTATTTTTATACTTTAGTTTAGTTATGTAATGTGCTATTTAATCATATTATAGCTTTCATTCCTTTCCATTTCATTTGTTTATTTTGTATTTACCTTTTTCATTTGTTTTTTATATTTGTAAATTTCAATTTCTTCTTATATTCTATCTTATAACCTTTTCCAAATATTTTAATACTATAGTTTAATTATGCAATGTACTACATATTTTGTCATGCCTTTATTCTTTACTTTTTAATTTGTTTTCCTTATATTTATCTTTTTCATTTTTGTAAAAATCTATTATTGGACTCGGGTGTTACATATATTATTTATTTACTTTTTGTGTTTTTTATACCTATCTCTGTACATCCTGTCTGTTGATTTTTCAATTAATAAAATAAATAAAATAAATAAATAAGTATTTCAAAGGAATCTTTACTAAATATAGGGCTTAAATGAAAATTCAATTAAGTTGTGCCACTTCGAAACACAAAATTGAAATTCAAATCGGATGATTTTCTCGTTTCCGTGAGATTTACTAAAGCTTCTTCTTATTAATCTATAAATCATAAAATTGTTTTATTTTCTCTCCAAAAATGGATAAAATAAATAAAACGAATAAAGCCTCTCTCCCTGGAAATCAAATTGTGAAAGACATAAAATATAAGATAAAAATTTAACGTTCGAAATCAAATACTTCGAGCGACGACATATAAAAATAAGAGATAAAAATAAATACAAGCCTAGAGAATACAATAAATGTGAAGGGCGATAAAGAAACGTCAAAAATCACTAGAAATAGGATCCAAACAAAGGTTAAACGTTTGGTTCACACGGTTGAATGGATAGTACAATAACAAAATTACATAAGACATAATCGAAAGGAAAGGAGTTAGAAAGGTTCAGCAGCGGATGACTAATCAAAGATACATACATTAAAATCATGACCCAAAGAGGAAGTGCGACCATCGAAAGTAAATAGTGCCAATTTGACTTCTTCATATGGCATTGAGAAATCAAGAACTGGTCCAAACCGATTTGCACATACGTATACTAGACAGACCTTCACCCGACATGGTCACGATCCGCACAACATTGTGATGATGATAAAAGGGGGAGAATGGCCCCCGTGTCAGGTGAATGGCCCCAGACTGGATGCAGCAAGATGCGGTATACCGACCACTGTACTATCGATTTGGAGCACCACTAGGTCACACGATACGTTCACCCTGTAGCAACACTCAGAAGTGGAGGTAAAAGTCGGAATTCTCGACAGGGCGGACCCTCTAGGCTCGGTCGACCCGCTCCTTCCTGTCATTGGTTGCTCTTTGCGAGTACTTAAGTATCGCCGTGCCCTGAATTAACTCGACTTTTACCAGATGAAATACTCCGACATATACTGCCCGGTTCCCATATAATTTCAGACGGTTGGGCAGCGTACGGAAATATTCCACATATTGCGAATGAAATATACACGCATTCGTTTGTGGTTCAATACAAATTCATCTAAATATGAATCAAAACTGCCAAATTGACGCCTCATCCACATATTTTCCACATTTTGCGTATGTATTTCACTATCATTTAGATCCACGAAATTATAACCACTTTTACCGGAATTCGGAATACTTCCGTACGCTGCCCAACCGACCGAATTATATGCGAACCAGGTAGTATATGTCGGAGTATTTCATCAGGTAAAAGTCGAGTTCATTCTGGGCTCGGCAATACTAGAGTACTCGCAAAGAGCAACGAATGACAGGAAGGAGCGGGTCGACCGAGTCTCGCTTTCGAGCCTAAAGGATCCGCCCTGTCGATAATTCCTACTTTTACCGAAGTGGAAATGAGATTTCGTGCCGTATATAAGACGGAATGTTAACGAGAAAACTTTTTCGAGGAATTAATGTGTCTGAATCCCTTCAAAGCTAATCGCCTTTCATCCCTGTGAGGTGTGTGGTCGAAAAACGAGTGGAATTTCAAACGAGACTTTTCGTACGAATTATAAATATATAGGTATGTACTACAAAGAGCGGTGTGGGGTACGTGGTCAGAATGAATAAGTCGGCAGAAATAGAATTTATTTGAAAATACTTTGAAAACGAGCACGAATGACGGCCGAAAAGGATGACGAACCAATTTGTGAGATTTAATTAAAGGAAGAAACATGGAATCTGTAAAATGTCTATTAATAGGTTGACACATACATATGTATATACCCCTAATGGTAACACACTCAAAAGTGCGGCACGGGACACATATGTAAGTGGACTGCAGCGATGAGAGGCCTATCTTCATATAAATACTAATTCGTACAATCTTATAATTACTTCAAATATAAATCACCGCTATCAATAAGAGTCAAACCTATCTCAATACAAGAATAACATATCACAGAAAACACTCGAGGCTTGCGAGGTAAAGATCTGGGCGAGGCTTGCGAAGGTAAGGATCTGGCGTACCGAAGTATGTCTAGCGTTTATCCAAAAAAAAAACACGTACTGCGTACCTCTGTGAGGCTTTACGTTTATTTATTTATTTAACACACTTCAGGACGGCGGCAAAGCCGATAGATCCAAGGGGTTCTAGTTTTACATACATACATATAAATTAAATGAGAAAAAAAAAATCAAGATAACAATAATAAAATAAAAGAAAATACAGAGATAAAAATAAAACAAAACAGTAAGATGATAACTAAAAGAAAAGGAAAATATATAAATAAATGAAGATATAGGAATAGAATAGTTACAAAACCCTCTAAGTTTAAGAAATACAAGCTTGTTTTTAAAAATACATATTTTGTGTATTTATTTTTAAAAATAAATAAATGTTAAGACATTACTACATTGTTGGGAAGACTAATCCAAACTTTAACCACTCTGTTTGAAAAGAAAGAAGCTCTAATCAATTTGTTCGATTTTTCTTTCAGGAGTCTAAGAGAATGACATCTAAGATGAGTGTTGTCCTTCATATATGTACATACATACATACATACATAGGATGCCAAATCATCACTTTTGATCTCATGTACGATATTCTATTTCATATGTATTCATATACGTATGTATATGAATATATAATTTCAATACAGGGCATTCATACTATGTATTATCAAATTTCATCAAATAAAAAAACATTCTAAAAATGGAGACTTAAATTCACATTTTGATAAAACCACAATACGAAAACAGTCTGCACAATTGGGACATATCTTATTTTAGCTACATACAAAATACCCATTTGTAGCAATAAAAAATTCATACCCAAAATACGCAAAGCTGCCGTATAGCGTTACAAAGCAATCGAGCTTAAAATTTTCACACGAATAAAACAACATTTTCGCATGTCCAATTGGAAGGTTAATAGTAATCGATTTAACATCAGCTTACGGTCCATTTTCTTCCAGAATGGCATTAAAAATACGATGCAGACGTCTGCGATTGATTCGCAGATTAATCATAAATTCCAAAACGGGTCGTTTAGCACAATAGATGGAACGACGATTGAACGCGATACCCAAAACTACCACGAAGCGAGAACGATCAACTAAATGTGATCAAATTTAGTGTTATAATAATAATACAACACTGCGTTGAAAGTGTATTTATATTACAATCACGACGAGTCGAAAATTGCATTCGTAGAAGAGAAGTGGCGTCAGAGAATGCATCATTAGCTGAGATGATTCACATACGTTATAATGCCAATAAGAAAATATATAACATTAACAGATATTATCAGGTGTAACATACGCCTTTCTAAAGCAGATTATGAATATACATATCCAATACTGATCTGTGTACGTACCAAGTATATAATGGCGATATAGAGAATTTCCATTAAAATCTAATCAAATAGCAATAACAATATACTCGTATCTATGCATATATGAGGTAATTCAAAATTTTTATCATTACAATGACTATTGTTTTTCAATATAATTCCATTTTTATAATAATAATCATAATTGTTATAATCCCTTATAGACAAACTCAGTCAGTTCAGTGACCCAGTCAGAGAGTTCGGTTGATGTCTACAATGGTTTAAAAATTCATATAGCCAGCAGCATAGGTTGATGGTTGCATTAATACTAACCACCGAGAGGTTGCCGGGTTTTATCCCGTGGGGTGACCTTGGTTAAAAATAATTTATTTCGAGTACTATCTGTAATGTTGCTGGTCAAACCTGGATATTTGTGACTCCAAATTGGTCGTTTCCTATCAGAGTTTGTCAATTTAGCTGATAACATTGTTGAAACAGTTTCTCATCAACTTTTAAAAAAATAAACCTACCCACTATCTCACGACTATTTGAATATGATTTCAAAATTTTATGATCTGTAAATTTATATATTTGTATGTATGTACTAGTTTATTCGCTAAAAAAATATAAACATGAAAAATTAGGTCCATCGGCTATGCTGCCTTTCCCAAGTATAAAATAAATAAATAATATTGGTATGAGATAAAAATTATATGGCGCTCAATTTGAATAGTTCAAATTGAGCGCCATATAATTTGTTTTGTTTCTTAATGAAGGTTTTTCTAATACCTCTCATCAAAACTTGTTCCCCTTTTATTGTATATGCTCTGCAGTTTTTAGAGCAGCTGATCGATTGACAAGTTTGACTCAAAAATAAATTCTCTAGTACCTAAGAGTACGTAATTTTCTTAAAGCGTTACAAAAAAGTAAATATATGTTAGCAAAAAAAAATATTCCGGAGTGACAACTTACATTGTAGGCACATTAGTATGTATGTATTTATGTAGGATCAGGATGCGAAGTCCCATATACAGTTATAATCAGTGATGTAGTCGGGCCAGGTCGCCGCTCTGGCACTTTGATTGACATAAAAATTATTTTTCGAGTACAATTAAAAAAATTTTCGACTAAAATTTCAAATTTTGTATTCCAAATATTGTGAGCAGACTCTCGTTCTAACACTCGATGACCACAATCGAATAGTAATATGAAAATTAAAAGACGTTTAATGAAATGTAATGGCTTTTTTTATTTAAAACCACCCAAAACTTCGAAAGAAAACATTCTTTGAATTATTGATCATACTACGCACTTGAGGATAGATAAAATGAGGGAACTCGCCTTAAATGAATAGTCATCTCTAAATTCACAAGTTAAAATTTTATAGTTTTTTGAAATATGTATACATATGTATTTATGGTTTTAGCATTACTAAAAGGAAATGTTGCTGTTAACACACACACGCGGGTTTTGCAAAATCAAAGATGTTGAAGAGGATGCATTATGGAAGTTTTTATAAAATATAAGAAAATACATCATAATTTCAACAAGTAAAATCAAATGATAATTAAGAATACTTGTTAATTATTATTTGATTCTTTTTATAAATATTTGAACTACCAATATTAGGATACAACTTTTTTTTTAGTAAGGAAAAAAGCGGGGTGGGGGGGGGGCGTAAAAATTAAACACCGACCGGGTTCTATTTTATTTAGCACTACACCATTGGTTATGATATATAACTCCTAGTTCCTAAGTTCCTAAGCGCTCTGCCCATACACTATGCATGCTCGCTTTACACGTTAAAAGTCATTTCTATTTTTAAGTGTATTTTATATATAAATATGTATATTATGCGATAATTCAATAAAGGGACGACCTATTTTGGCCGAATCAAAACAGCAAAAAAAGGATTATCGACTATGACAAAAGAGAGATGAAGCGTATCTGACCTTCGCCACGGTATAAAAAAACATTTATCAATGTCGAAAATGTAGGCCTCGTTCACAACAATTATACGAATCGGTAAGTTTCTCAAATTGTTACGTAGTACTGAGTAAATGGCGATACTGACAATAGTTGTGCAAGCTCGCGTTAAAAAATTACTTATTTATACCCACATTCGATACGACCGAACTTAATAATTATTATGCAATATTGTTTTGTAGAAAAGCGCATCATTAAACGGATGAAAGCGCAACAAACCAGATGATGGAGTATTTTAAATGTTTTCTACGACCTCCCTCTCTCCACTGCCACCTTTCCCCGATGTTTTTTACAAATAATTACACTAATTATAATAAAATTTGAATGCCCGCGTAAAATTATGGGGAATAATTCGGTTTGGTGACTTGAAAAAATTATCAAATTATTATATTTTATAATGAGTTGTATAAAATTAACTCTCCAAATTTGTATAATTAAGTATGTCTCTGTATGAACCAATATATTATGAGCGCCAGTTGAAATCTTAAAATATAAATTAGAATAAAATTTTATAACAGCAGCATAGCTAGGTGGTTGAGAGGTTCCGGGATTCAAGCCCTGGGTTGACCTCGTATTTCTAGTATTTCGAGTATTTCTGCAGTACTGCTGGTCAGACTTGGATATTTATGATTCCAAGTGCCATCAGAGTATGCCAATTTATCTGATTTCATTGTTGAAACGGTTCCTCGTCGAGTGGGCAAAACCATCCTACCTACTATTTGTCACCACTATTTGAATACGATTTCAAATTTATAATCTATAAATTTATATATGTACAAGTTTAATACCATAGGTGTCGCTCAGCGGTAAAACCCGTAATGGCAACATTGTAAAATGTAAATTAATTATAACAGTCTATGCAAAAATTACAAATAATGTAAATTATATAAAAAGCATTTGATTTATTAAAATAAAAATACACATGTACGTACATACATATTTTAAATAAGTCGAAAGGTGGGTCCTATGTGGGTCATAAGTAAAATTTTATAACTTTCTTGATTCCGAAAATATTTTGAGAAATAACAACAGATAAAAAAATTACATGTAATAAATATAATATATGATGCATCTTTGATTTTGAAAACGGAAGAGTTCTGAAAATCTTGGTAAAACCACAAGGGCAAGTTTTTCCATTTGCTTATTCAATTTGAAAGACCTCGAATTTGTAGGTTACTCTACTAGCCTAGAGTTTGGACAGAACAAACGACAATGATCATATAATTTACAATGTATAATATTTACTAATTTACATACGTACAAACATATCTTCATTCACACGGTACAAGTGAACGGTTTTATATAATATGTAAGTATAACACGAATTGCGAAAAATTAATTCAACCGAATATGTCACATGTCGGAACCGTGCACACGAATAATACTAACCGGTTCGTACATTTAAAAATATATACTAAAATTAAACACCGAATGTTTATACAAGGCTTTTATAATTCCAGTATATGAACGTCAACGTTTGGGCGAGTTGGTTGATTTCATAGCATCGAAAAGAGCTACGACGACTACAACACTTGAATATTTCACTGGTCTAGATTCGAATCGGGGCGTGGACTCGTAGACCGCAAAATTCGCAGGTCACGCAGGATAATCGATACGAACTATAAATACGCAAAATAATATGTTTTCGGGTACTGTATGATAGAAACGTCCAAAATCAAGATTTAAAATAAATAAAATCTTGAAATGTGTATGTACTCTGCATAAATTTGCAATTCGCGCGAATAAATTCGTCACGTTTCAATACAACCACGGAAAATATCAAAACAGTGACGTAATCTATTAGCAAACCGTCGCTAATAAGTCAAAAAATGATCACTTATCGCTAGGCGTAGCAACTGTGGGATCATATGATTAAAAACTACTTAAATAAAGTCTGGAAGTGGCTAAAAAATGTTTAAATTTTGCAAATATTTTCGTAGTTATATAGAAAATTTTGATCAATCCCCAAGTTTCGTGGAACTGTTTGCGTGCAAGCCTTCCACCAACACCCAAACCCAGTCTTTTGTCCTGAAAAGTAAGAAACTAGACTATGGCGATAGTTTTTGACACCATTTCAGCACAAAGAGTAAACACAAAAGCACGCGATTATAAAATAGGGCACGATTCAATTGAATTCGTTAATGTAAGAAAAAAAATTTCAACGCGAAAATGTTTTTTTTCTTTGGAAATCGACAGAAAAATCGTCTTGAAAGATAAAACATAAAATACACGGTGATTGAAAAACGACAGGAGATTGAAGACGTGACTTTTTAACTAAACCAGCGATAGCAAAGTTATAAGGTAAACTACATATGTACATACAAGTATGTATGTGTAATGGTGTTTGTATAATATTTTCTTTAACATCAAAAGCAGATATTAATTTTATAATAAAACATAAAAAAAATAATATATATGTATACAAAAAAAAGTCAGTTTTCTCGTTTGAGTCGTTTTCAATTAAGGATATTTAATTACATATGTACATGTAAAAACCAGGTCTAATTTTCGCATTATCACAAAGCTTCATATATTGTCACTACGTACATAGATAAAGTAAATATGTGTATTAGCTTGATTGATCAGACTATGTAGTGTCCTACTTATAAAAGTCAATTACTGTCTTTATACACATTTGCTGAAAGAAATATATCGTGTAATCACAAATCGGTCTTCAATTATTCTCAATATGTACATATGTAAGTTGTAGATGTATTTGATACGAATTTTCGTATTGATTTTGTTATATTAATATGTACTCTAATTCGAATTTTCAACAATATATTAAAAAACTAGGCTTAGTTGTTGTGCTCCACATTAGCATATTTTAAGTTTTTTTTTAGCAATATTAGCGTCACGACATGGCTTTTAGAAATGGAGAGCAATTTTGTATATTCGTACCAGTAGCAAAAAAATTGTTAAATTGCGTGACATATTCACAAGCAAAGAAAGCAACATAATTTACTAAGTAAATACGTATGTATGTTTATTTCATGTTCTAATCTGTCAAGAGACCCATGTATTTATAGAGCGGACTTTGGACCGAAAACGAGATAAATTTTTGCAAGGAAAAGTGTGAATGTAGATAATAAAATATTTCCAGACGGGACAGGACAATCGTAAAAAGATGACATGACCTTTCCCCATTCTATTATCCAAATGGAACTTCCTCTTTGGAAAAGCGTCGGGTCTTTCGATAAATTAAATTGATTTTCTAACATGAAACAGAATATTCAAGACTCGCTTAAACACACTGTAAAGAAAAAGCTTTTCTATACAAAATTTGATTGAGAGCCAATCGCATTTAAACATGATTTTACAAAAATATATAATAACAAAATGGCACGTCTCGGTAAATTTATCATTTATAGCACAGCCTCTCATAAATTTCATCAAAAGGGTAAAAGTTACAACTGTGGGACTACGACGGTTAAAATATGAACGATGCACTTAAAATAAATTGCTTTTCATCCCCTAGAGGTAACAGGTAAAACAAAAATTATGGATTGCGTGGCTAGAGTAATTCAATAATGGGAAACTGATTGCTTTTTCAAATGAGCCTGATTAAACTATAATGTAAAAAACACAAATATAAGACACAATGAAATAATAATGTGCAATTGTGTACGTGATGAGATACATATATTTAATCTTATTTGTTGCACATAAAATAAGTTAAAAAACATATTAATCGATAAAATATAAATTTTACATAAGATAAAAAATTGTGTAGAAACAATTAGAGAAAAACATTATCAAATTATATTCACAATCAACTTCACTATATTATAAAATATACAAAATTCTGAAAAAACAAATAACTCAAAACGGCGCAATTTTAAGAAAATTATCTAAAAATTCATATTTGAGAAAACTTTAATACTAATTTTGAATATCATAAAATTATATAACGAATTGAAGATTTACTGAAAGGGGACCTCTACATAAGTACACTAAAATCGTGCCGTTTCGTTCAAATCGTAGTGGAATATGACTACCACTCAATTAATTGCAATCCAGTGATTACATAGTGGAATTTCCAAGAAAATCTAGTGAGATTTCTCTCTATAATATTATTTTGGAGGGAAAATTACGATTTCCCAAGGCAATTTTTTGCCACAATTTCTCAATATAGAATCACCAGTGCTTCGAGGACAAAATCACTATCAAAACTCACACATGGATGAGCAGAAGTCTTCCTCAGAAAATTCCATGAAATATTTGGTAGCACTCGACAAAAATACACGGATATTTCGGCAACCGAATGTTGTATATAGAAAACATTAGTAATACGAGCGGCACTATCGACACGAGCGTAAGTATAATACTGACCATTTGCTAATGGTTTCACGTACGTACGTTTACATAAATAAACAAGAAAATGAGAAATGTACACAAACTGTTCCGTTTTAGGTGGGGGCGAAAACAACAACGGTAGATAATTATTAGCCAGGGGAAGTACATATGTACGTAGATACGGTCGTTAGCGGTAAAGATTTTTTTATACTTCACATAAAAATGAAAGAATCATACAAATGACACAATTTTCCAATCTTCAATAACGTGTGAAAATCAATATTTAATATCACAATCGACAAATGAAATGATTCGTTCTGTTTTTGTAATAATATCTAATCGCAGATTTGTAATATAAATAAACAATAACGCTAGCTAGTCCTATCATAACAATGCGAATATCCATGGAAAGATATTTGAATCAAGATATATAAATCTATATAAATATATGAATAGCAATATATACATATGCATTACATCAAATCCAAAATCGATAAAGTCTTATTTCATATTAGGAAAATATTGCAACTCTTATTGTGATTTTCAATTATTGCACACACGTATAATGTCACTTTAATTCGAAATGTTGCCTAGTTTCGTATTATTGTTTTCGAAAACAAACGGAATGCAACGTTCCCATTCCCAAAGATGAGGTTGAAATGAAGTAAAAGAAAAAAAATACAGTATATTGAAAAAAAAACACTTGGAAATTACACTTGGACGATGCACGATTGCATTGTTTTTATGTCGTTAGAAATTAATGACCTAAAGAAAAAAAGAAAATATAAAAAAAAGACTATCCGATAAATTGAATGAATCGTTAGTCTACATTAGTCGAGTAGACTTTCTCAATGTCGCGAAAATGACATGAAATTAATTTTATTAGTGAGAAATGCCGAAATGGAGTTGAAATGAAAAAACCCAAAAAAAAGATAAAATGGCTGAAAACTTTCAAAATCATGACATTGCTATTGACATTGTGAGAAATAATAATAGATTAATCTAAAAGGACTAATGACCAACTTTGCGCGTTCCATATAATGATTTTTACATTGGTAATGTATAATAAATAAACATATCTTTCATTTAAAAGAAAAATTGAAAGTATTTCATTAATAATTACAAAAAAATATTCATTATGAATGGTATGTATGTATATAAATTCCGCGCATTCAATTTACAGTTGGATATAATATTTTTTTGGGTCAACAACACTTGGCAAAATTACACACACTATTATGGGTCAAATTGAACACAAAAGCTGTCCCATGACTTAATTGCTCAATTTAAAATGTTTTTTCCATTGTAAACAAGTAGTGATAATTATACAAAGTCAATGAGTATTATTTAAGATAATTATTATATATTAAAATAGTTAATAGAAGTAAATATAATAAAAAATTAAAAAATCTGTAAAAAATACAACCAAATCGTAAAAAGTTCAAATCTTTGATTTATCGTGCTATAAAATTCTAAATAATAAAATATCCGTAAAAAATTTATAATAAATTCACGTGAAATATTTACAAAATATTATCAAATCAATTTTTATAATTATAAATAAAATAAATAAAAACGAGCGACACCTGTGCTTTCGATATGAAAGCTTTATATCAAAGCGCAGGTAGACGATAGAAAGTTGTCGCGAAAAATTCACGTGTGGCGCTTTTCACAAACAAAACAGCTTATTTTTATACAAAAATATAACTCACGGAAATAGTTAAGTGTCTCCCTGATCTGGTCGGGAGAAAGTTTCAAATCAGCGTCTTCTACTTTTAAAGCCGGTGAAGGGATGAACCAATCTTGATTTTCGTAACCTGCAAAAAATTGCAAATTTATAATATTTCACAGCTCAAATTAACACATCTCCTTTTTTTAAAAAAACAGATTGAGGAAAACTCACCGGAAAATGCAGTCAACGAGTCGGCTCTTAATTTATACTTTGGTATGTTCTCGTGCAGTAAACTGATGATTTCAACTTCTGGCAGCTCACCGCCACTGCAAACCTCTGAAAATAAAATTACAAAATTAATATTTCACGTTTAAAAACCAAACCTTTGCGAGGAAAATTGTTGTAGAGCACAAACACGTGAATGGCAAACAACCTTTGAAGTCGTTTTTCAAAGTATTGACTAAACTTGTTTAGCATTGACCTTAGATACGCTACGAAGTTGAAACTACATATAATACATAGGTACGACAAACTTATGAGAATGCGACTTTCTACAAATAAAACTGATTTTACACAGATACTCGGTTAAGAAATCAATACCATGAATACATACATATGTATGTACATACATCTGAAAACACAATCTGATCATTCCATACAAAACTTGACCTATGACTAATGAGTTGGTTAACCATTTGTTAATAAACAAACGCTTAGAGATTAAAGCATTAATTCATAAACCGATACTTCCGTTATATAAGAATATGGTACGGATTACAACATGGCGACACAAAGAACATTCATTCACGATACTTTTCTTACACATCACGTAAAAAGAATTCACTACACTTACATAAGTTGAATATACAATGACTGAGAAATACTTCGACCAGCTTCATGGAGCACTATAGCTATACTATTTTGACTTGAATATACGATAAAATTATGAAAAATTAGAGGGCAATGTCGTTTCTGTCATTATAGTGTACTACGTCAAAGATAATTGTCATTGTGTAGCGTGAGTACAATTTTCAAATGACGAAGGTCGTTGGTTAATGCAATTGATGGATTTCATATCAGTACACTCGGGTATCTTTTTTATGCGATAGATGCGTTCAACGGGATACCGCATAAAAAAAGACTTGAATTACGCAGAAAAAGTAGGGATGCGTTCCATATTTAAGAAAGAGTAAGGATGCGTTCCAATGAGCTGGTCATTAACAGACTTATTCAGCCGGGATGTTTTCATGCACAAAAAATAGTTCACTATTGTCAACCTTTTCTTGCTCTCTTGCTTTGTAGGTAGGACAATAGTAATTGACAATAATGAAATATTTTTTTTGGTCATTAGACTTAGGAAAGGAGGGGGACATCACTCATGAACGCCCAATCTCGCCTGGTTTGGGCCGCAGCCCGATTCAAAACAAGGCCGGTTGGGCTTACCTTCCACCTTCCTCAACACCGACACGGACACATGACAACGTCGCCTTACGACAAAACGCGGGAAACTTTGAATTTCGCACGTAGAGTATATAAACATTTAATATGTACATACATATACGGGTGACCGTCACCGCACCGAATGTTAAAAAATCGAAAATCTTCGTTTACCATGCATACGCATGAAAAACGGTTAGTATATATATATCAGTGGCGTGCGGTAAAACTGTCTCTCCCCCCGTCGTACACCCTCACTTAATTTGCGCGAGCAGGATACAAGAGGAACATCCTTTTCCTCCCGTATCCTGCGCGCGCACATTAAACAAGGCTGTACGACAAAAAGAGAGATAATTTCACCGCATGCCACTAATATATATTATATATACATAATACCGTTTACCATGCACCCTTTTTTTATCTTTAGACTAAAGATCTTTCGATTTTCCATCTTTGCCTTCCGATATTTGCTTTTTCGATCTTTTGACTTTCGGTACCGTGAGGTAGACCCGTACATATACATATAAACCACATAAAAGTGAAACAAGTGTTATAAAAATATAAAATTATTTCATACCTTTGTTACGTTACGCAATGCAATGTTACAACAAGTCCAATATGATAATTTTTAATGTAAAATTATTCCGTTTATATGCCGAGACCAATTGAAAAAAAAATACTAAAACTGAGCTTAAATTAAAAATAAATCTTCGAAAATCGGTAAAATTCAAGATTTTTACAAACTTAAATAGGCTGGCAGCCGTGCAAAAAATTTTTTTTTTAAACTATTTTGTAGATGTGTTTCCAAATTCCAGAATTTGTCGTTTTAGATGCACCCTAATGTACATACATATATACTACAAATATAAGGACTAAATTAAATGGAGAATGTAAATTCCACTGAAGATTTGTATTAATTCCGATACAATAATATCACCATCTCATACATGAAAAGGTTAAAGCCACTGACATTACGTAGCGTATCTACATACTACGAAACTAAATGAGAAGTATCCTGTTTAGTTATAGTTTCGCACGGTAATGTTGATTTGCATTGCGACTTGAGTGCGTAATGCAAATCAACAAAAATAATTACGTTTTGAGTTTAAAAGCTTTTATGTTCAATTTGCTACTTCCATTCATGATTATCGCTGACTAAAACGGGGAACATTTATTAGAGTACATACATACAAAAATTCCTATTACTCACCCGGTGCAAAAACGATCAATGAGATAGCGATTACTCACGCACTTTCTTTTCGTTATTTATTGGCAAAAATAGCCATACTAAAATTATTTTCTAATAAACATTGAGGTTACGTTACATATTTCAACAACAATTTTTTTTCTGATTTGAAGCTAATTTAAGACAGATACATAAATATTACGATTTATTATACATATTTATTCAAATTACTATATTTATTAACAAACCGCCATGAACGACCTTCACCTCAATCGTGCTGAGCATCATCAAGCGTTCAACTAGTTTCGCTTCCGCGAAATGTAACATAACGAACGCGCGTCCATCACGTTGGCGAATTGTTTTAGATTGAAATCATCAAAATAAATACAAGTATCCGAAATAGAAAATTGTTATACTCATTCATGTGCACAGTTGCGTTCGAAATCGTAAAAAAGTAGACGTCTTATCTGTCGTTCGAAGCGATTTGGAGCTGAGCCAAAGTTCAGTGTGCCTGAAACGTTTGCGGCGTACGATTTGGTCAAATACTTAACAGATTTGACCAAAAAAGAGGTAGAATCCGTCCTCAAAATATTATCAATTCCAAAAACCGACTTCAGCTTCCCGAAAAGCGTCACGTAATTGTGCAGAGGCCCCACAGGGCGTTCTCGAACGAGGACAGAATAGCGATTGAATCAGAATTGAATCAAAACTTACTTTTAGCGCAATCCAATAAAAGCCTATATAAATCAATGAAAGTCGCTTCAAGTACGCGTTCTATGAAATCGGGTCGCATCGCATATAAAACAATTACACAATGCAATAGGATTCGCATCAACGATTCGTATTATCGAACACATTTTTCAATCGATCAAAGAAAAAAATAAATTAAAGAACAATAAAAATGAAACTCATATCGATCGTATTGAATATATGTACATATAAAAAAAATATTCAAAATTTCCCAATCAAGACATACATGAAGTATGAAAAGATAAAAATGATCGATTAATTAATCAATCTCGCATATAAAACGAAAAATCCTTAAAATTACATAATAAATAACAAATCTACTTAACATTTGCATTAGGGATAGCAATACCGGTATACCTGTAAATTGAAAAATTCCGCCATCGGTAAATGCCAGTAAATTTTAAAATTTACGGATGATTACCGCTAACTGTTTTATCGCGAATTAAGTACATAAACAGGCATAATATTGCATTAAAAATCGATGGAAATGGCATATTGTGAATTAGGTAGTTCTGGAATTTGTTAATTTTCAGTATTAAATGTGGGAATTTCAAATTGATAAATTCACTGGCAACGCAGACTAACCAAATCGTAATAAATGTAAAGTATAAATTAAAATCAGATTGGTTCAATTATGATCGAAACTCTGAAATGGTCCAAACTTTATTTACGATTTACGGTTAACGTTTTTAGGAAAAGTTACCACATACAGTTATCTAAACCCACTTTGTTTCCATTTACCGGTAAATACCGGTAGGAGATTTTTTACCGTTTACCGGTTAATGCAATTCGACGGTAAATTGCAATCCCTACTTCGGTTGTATCGTGTAATCTCGATTAACCGGGCTAATGCTGGGGATTACCGGACCGGATAATTGAAAAACACGGATAATCCGAATCATCGATTTTTATGTCGTTTCTATTATCACTCGTACATTGAAAACCTGAATCATTTGAATCGCGATCAAACCAGTCTTCGCTGTTTTCCCGATCAACATTATCAAAACATTTCAAATGTTCTATTAATCCGCATATTTCGGATAAATCACATGCCTCGATCTCTTCAAAATCCTACAAATCTATTTTCACGTTAAGGAGAATCTTTCCCCATGATCGAACCAGTGTTATTGGTTTTACTTTCGACCCAAAATTTTGTTATTCCGTGTATAGCATCCAACACACTCTTTTTTTTTTGCAGAAATTGAGCAAGTCATCATCTTCCTTAGCAAGAGTTTTGAAAAGACCAGCACGGTAAAACCGTTTCATTGATGATGTGACGGTTGAATAAGTCTTGTAACAATAGGCGGTAAAAATTTAGCTATCATAAAACCGTCGTTTGTTATAAATAAAGTCTCATTCGGATGAGAAGAAGCATAATCTATTAACCATACTGCTTTCTGTGGCAACCCTTTTACGTTTTAAAAATCCTCTCATTTCAAAAAGTCATTTACATAGACTTGAATCAATCTTTTGAAAATCTATATCCATCCGTGCTCGTTTTTGGTTATAATAATTAAATATAAGCGTTCGATCAATGGTTTTCAAATAAAAATAGACTACCCAATTAGTGTTCAATGCAAGAGTCCAAAAAATAGTGGTTTTTCTAAGAAATTTACAATTATGAACCTTTTTTTTCGAAAAGCATTCAAAGAACGTCGATCTTTGATAATAATCAAAAGGAAGAGTTTTTATATCATTCCTTTTAAATGATTAAGGTTTTTTTGCTTTTCCAATTACCAAAAGTTTCATTTTCATGACTTGCTGATGCATTTCCACTACACATGACTATAATACGCTCTTCGGATGATTTGTGTCCAGTAGAGGACTTCCCTTTTGACGAAGCAATTAAATAAATTACTGATCAACCAATGCTCCAAAACTACTCACTTGCTACTTGCGTTTGTTTCATACGTCTCAACAGAAGAGTATTTATTTCAAGCACGGATAATCCGCAAACCGGACAATCGAAAGTACACTGTAAATCAAATTTATGCTAGAGAAACTATACTTATAGACGTTTTGAAATGACCAAACACGACAAAAAATTTATGTGTACATACATATGTGAACTGTTCATCAAAGGATGAATCATACACGGCCTGTTCATCAAGGACCATACATCAAATGCATCTTTATCAAATTGACGATTCACCAAAGAAAATAACAAAATCTAAAATACACATGTCATTGCTGAGCTTTCATTTAGAATTTATACATTTCTGAATCAATTTATATTCATGATTCAACGCTTCAAAGGATGTGATCTTTGATCCATTTATCAAATGCAACGTACATTTAAAAGGATTTTAGAAAATAAACGAAAAAATAGTTGTATGGGTTATAAGATGAGTCTTTATAAATGAGAATATTCTCATATATGTATAATCTTACAATTATATTTCAAAATCAAATGTTCAGTACAGATAAAATTTGTAACGATTTTAGTTCGGTTGCTTTTTGCCGCTGTCAAAGAATGTGCCTACGGAATAACAAAGCGCTGAAACTTTGGGTGTGGCCTTATTTATGGAATCAACGTACATGCATGTGTGCTATAATGTTTGTATGTACATATGTATACATTCAAAATTATTTTTACAGGATTTGTAAATATGCATCTGCAGACAATAATCATATTTGAATAAACAATTTACATATGTACAGGAAAAGAAAGCAGAATTATCGTTACATTAAGATTTGTGTATTGGAAAATTTCCAGATTATGCCAGTTGGTGTAAAATAAACACGTTAAATAATTTTTTGGCAGAAATTACGAAGTCCGAGGTAGGGTGTAAATGAAACTCAAATAACAAAAATTCAATTTAATGTCTCGGACCAGACGACCAGCCGGAGTGGACAATTTGGCTCCAAAGTCAACATTCATCATGTGACGTTTAGTCTAAAAACGGAAATAAAGTATTACAGTATGTATAATAAAATTCGAAATTCCCGTTTTCACTTCGCAAACGGAATGATCAATATTGGCGTAACGGAAGTTGCATAAAAAATAATGAAAAAAAATTAAATCGACCAAGTAAATCTGTCACGACGAGACTGCGAGAAATTCACACAAACCAAAACAGACGAAAAACGATAAAATAATAAAAATCCGAGAGTTTCGTGTCTGGAAATGGACTGAGAAGACAATTTATCGAACGACGACTCGACCCGATTCGCCCAGACAAAATCAACGAACGCGAGGATTTAAACAATCAAGATTACTTTATTGCTGTGTTCTTATATAAAAGACATGTCAAAAAGTTCATCGACTTCCACGCATTCCACTACAGCAGGGGAACTACAAAAAGGTTAAGAATTAACGAGTTAATAAAAGTGACAAAATTCACAATCGAAATACATACATATCTACATATATATGTATTAGAAAAGTCCTTCGTGTATAATTTGCGAGAACACACGCTAAGAACATAAATAGACATGTTTGCACATCTGCAGATAACGATGTATACAAACCAGCTTTCAAGTCGGGCCAAATGCACAAATGATCCATATGATTAAAAAAAATTACAGAAAATATGCATTAGTGTGTTTTATGTTACATTGTCGACGTATTCGTTCGTTCCCAGATGTTAAGCACATATTTCTGTTTGAACGTTAAAATATGTAATTTATCGAAAGTGTATCCGAATTCGAATTTTCTTATTGGCAGATAGATGAATATCTTCAAGATACAGAAACAAAACATGCGCATAAATTGATTCAAAAGTCGAATATCAATTCGTATGCCATAAATTTCACTGTCAGCTGCGAATTCAATTGGAATAGATCAAATGTTTATACTAAAATAAAGCGATATAAGCAGCAGCAGAGCTGCGATTCTACAACTGTTTAAGAACACTTTCCATTTGGAACACATTGACTTACAAATTATAAAAAAAGTATACTAACTGATTTAATTTCATAAAAAACAGAATACATTTTAAATGATTTCGAATTTTAATATAAAACCAATGTCATGTTAGAAGACTCTCAAATGAGTCCTTGGTCTATTTTACTCCGCGGACAGAATTACGCGAAAATTCCAGACATTCACTTACACGAGTTAAAAAATGACTAAAACAATACTTTATTTATCGATAATTCGTATATTCGATGAAATCTCGATAAAAAGTTGTTGAAAGGTTCAAAAATAAATATTTATAAAACAGACAGGAAAAAAATCCAAATGGACTTCGATCATCATTCTTAAATTAGCTTGTCAAACATGGAAATAAAAGTCAAGACCCACGTACTTAAAAGAAACCAAAATATTCAAAGTGAAAATTGCTAAAATAAGGCCAATCTTAATCTATTTGTTTCAAAGAGCAAGAATAAAGATTTGCAATAGTAAGTAGTTGTCATGCCGACGTAGAGTCAGTGACTTAATATATATGTGAAGTTCTGTATAAATGACAGTAATAAACAAATCTATTATTAATTCTAATGATGTTTTAAAGAAAATAGTGACGACGATGAAATAAATCAATCACTGAAAAACTTTCATTTTCACGTTGAGATAGACGATGACGAACAAATACCATTGCTCCACGTGCACAATAGCTTGTGCTTGTCGGCGATCTCAGTCGAGGACTGCTTGCGGGGACGCGGCCTGCTCTTAGCAGCAGCAGCAGCCGTGTACATCCTGCGTCAGGACCTGGATGACGAGATGACACAAACCAAACACCAAAATATCAAAGAATGAAGTCACTGCACCGGGATAGAACTGCACGGGGCGATACGCCAACCGCGTGACATAATCGCGTCCATTGCAGCTTCACGCACACCACGCACTACCGCGAAAACCGGCGGAACGATTTTCGCAAAAATTTGCCAAAAGCACCATAGAGATGTGGAGCAGCCCGAGAAGTGAGTTTCACATGGGAAGAAGCCGTGAGGGTTGCGCGGTACGCGGAGTAGGACTGTGGTGGTCCTCTTGCGCGTGAACCAGAAATAAAACAGCTGAGCTCTCTCTCTCGACTACTATGGATTGGCGCCAAGTTACGCACGCGACCATCCCGTATATCTGCTCTACCCTATCGTATTTGGATGAGATTGCAACCTTTGACACCCTCTTTGCATTCGTGTGTGTACACACGCTATTAAGTTAAGGGGGCTATTTCGATGGACGCTAGTCATCGCGACTCGTGTCTTGTTAGCGAGCGTCCAAATAGCAATTGGTCTGAATATAACGAGGCCGATCGAAAATAATTATGTATGATACGTTGAGAAAAGGTATTAAATTATCATAATCTACGCTTCGAAAAAGTTTTTTAATTAAAAAAACTGCTTGCGAATTAAATTTCGTATGAAATTTGTCGTAGCGCAAAGACGCTAAGACTAATATCTTCGTTTCTTAAAAGTTTTTGCCAGACACACGTTTTAACACTTTTCCGCTGTACTTACTTGTGCTGGGCTAAAAAAATCCGCTAGCCACTGTGTTGGACTCCAAGCGTCCAATTAAAAATGTGTGTTTTTGGATAAAATAATGTAAAATCAGCGAGATCAATTGTATTATGCTATAAAAATCATTTTATCTTGTCGAAACATATAAAATAAGTGCAGGTAATGAAAGAAATTAATAAAGCAGAGCCGTCATTCCAAGACGGATATGATTTCCACACTGACCGGTGAACGTAGCACAGTGCGGCAAGTTTATGTTTATAAAAACTGTTCTAAAAAACGATATTATTCAATAATGGGAGTCTTTGAAAGACAGTGTATTATTTTATTAATATTTTGTCTCGATTGTATGTACATACATATGTATACAGATGGCTGATAATTTGCTCGTCGCTGAGAAACACCTACGACAAACAAATCGTTAGAGAAAAGTATTTCGTAGCTAAAATTTTATTATGCCTACAACATTTTCAAGCCAATATGAGACGAACAAAAAACGAGAGTGTTACGAACAGAAATACAAAACTTATATTTAAAAATATGTATAAATCAAAACCCATTTTGACTTTGTATGTACATACATGTATATTTAAATCAAAATTTAAAAAAAACCACCATATCAAATATTTGTGCAATTTTCGACATATCAAAATAGTCTTGAGAAAGGTTTCTAGCACTTTCCTGTTCGGGCTTAGAGAATAAATAATGATATTGGTGGGTGACTAAATTTGCAATGTGTCATTTGGTATGGAATAGTCTCAACAAGCACTTTCAGACAAAATCGACAAATTTCGACAGGAGACTTTGACCGGTTTATGAACCTTAACTCCTCAACTTGTTCCTAAGTCCTCAATTTATAAATAATCCCGGTGTATGTATATAAACTATGTGGAAAGTAAATTCTTTGATGATCATAAGCAACAACATATGTAAACAACTTCTTAGGGTCTAAGGCTTTCGATTGTATGATCATGGGTTCTATCCTTGACTTTGTTGCTGGCCAGACCTCGGATATGTGACAACAAGGTCGATCCTTTCCTTTCAGAGTTTGCCAATTAATCCGATTTCATTGAATATCGTCCTATTTTTTCAATATTTGTGTTTGATTTTATCATGATTTGTTAACATTTAAAATTGTTGCACAAATTTGTCTGGAATTGGGCTTACTTATACATATGTATGTACAATGTTGAAAATATATGTCATGTTAATAAAATGGGTGTATACCTGTATAAAATAAACAACTATTGACACGAGGCACTACAAGGACACCCACGCTACAATTCTAGTACATCGACGTAGCATGTTTTTTACTATGAAAAACTTACTCTAATAACTAAAGCCCGGATACCCAAGGTGCCGTTCATTGTTCAAATGTTGTAAATGCATTGTTAAAGGTTTGCCGAACCTTTTTAACAAAGCATTTACAACAATGGAACAATGAGCGGCACGTTGGCTATCCCTACTCTACTAATAACTGTTTTACACACGCTATTGAAGGTGACATGATACCATCAACATCTACAGCCATTCACCAACCAATGTGGAATGTTTCGAGTAACTCTCATCTATCACACCCCACACATATTTCTAATTCAATCAACCCATCTTCCTTGCGGTCTTCGTTTCACCCTTTTACATACTCTCGGATACTATTCAAGCACTTCTTTCGTCTATTCTTCTAACTACGTGACCCACCCATTGCCATTTCAAACTCTTCACTATATCAACTACCCTTGTCATACATCTCATCTGTATATATATTATAGTACTGCAACGTGGGGACATGAGAGAGTATCCACTGTCTTCGTTCCACTGCATTCGTGGGTGAACAATAGAGACCCCCGATTTAGGCTAGCGGGACTCAGTAAGTGCCCGAACCAACGATACGCTGGAGTTCTCATCAACCCGGACAAGTGCGTGCGACTCGCCGGGGTAGACTACGCGCCTAGACAATACACACTAAGGGCGAAAACAGCGATGAACGGCACACCGTGTGCATGGCACCTTGCCGTGGGTGGTCTCCTACATTTCTTCAAATATGGGATACAGCGTTATCGATCACTATCAAGCAAGAATAAATAAAAACATACAATTTGACCGAATAAGGTCCAGAGGATCATTGTGGGGCGGGCGTGCCGGGCGCTCCTTGAATGGCCGGCATGGCACGCATCATTTTTTTCGCATGTTTAAAAGTATCTAAGAAAAACCACGTGCCACATTCACAGCTGTATGATTTCGCTCTAATAGATCAGGGAAGCTATGCTGTGCAACTTGTCCTTTAAAATGAGGGACACGTGGTAGATCAGATTAATGTGGAGTGAGCGGTGGTTACGTGTTAACCTCCTGAATCGTTGAATAAATGCTTTGAAGGGACTTTCATTTGGATCCTGAACCCACCCCTACGCAATAGTACTATGAATAAGAATGCATTTTCAAAATACCTGTGATGGTGGAAGCTTCCTTGGTGTTTATACGTAGCTGGGAGGGGCGCGCGGGGCCCGCATCCTGCAGGGCGGCCAGCTTGCCGGCTAGGCTGCGGGCGACAGCCTGTGTCGCGGTGTCGCCTTCCTGTCAAAACAAATATCATAAAAATATATCTTATGTAGTGTCAAATGGACATAAAAGTGACACACCGAGTGATACAACCGAAAAACAGCGCGTGAAACGAGCGTCGGATCAAAAACCCAACAGAACGCCATCAACCCAAGTCAGTACCCAAGGGACGAGGAAAAAGGCCACACGAAAAGGTCAGGTGAGCTCAATACTGTGCGTGGGTGTATGTATGTATGTACGTACATATGTATGTGTGTAGGTATTCAATAAGGGGAACGCACCGTGTGAAATCTCAAACTGTAAAGTCAGTGGTTCATTTTAACAGAAAACATACAATTATAAATCTTCATACTAATACAGTTGTGAAAAGTCTCGACAATTATTATAAGATGTCTTTAACCTTCAGATATAAACACAGATTAACAAAAAACTTCAATTTGCTTTAGATCGTAATGTTTATTTAATAAAAAATAGTATATATAGAGAAAACCTCAGGCATACGGACAGCCCCCTAAGGTATTTAACAATCTCTACTAATTTTATTTTATTTTATTTTATTTATTGAAAAATCAACAATCGTCGGCAAGTAGTATGTAATATACTGGCTGATTTAAAACAAAGCAATCCGCCGATATCAGCTGTTTTAATAATAAATTTTGATATTTCTCTAGATTCCCGTGCTCAGTGGGTGAGTATACTCGTATTTACACGAATCTGAATTGAATTAATAGGGATAATACATTAAATTGTCTTTATATGAGAATCAGATAAATTTCCACTTAAAAAAATCATATTTCGACGATTTATAGGTATTCGCTGGCGAACATGTAAAGGTGTAGTTACACTTTCCCAAAATCGAATAGTTTTGCTTAGTAGGGTTGTGGAGTGATTCTTTGGTCGGAGTCAGAGTCGGGGTCGTTAAAAAATCAAAGGACTCTGAATTTCGCATTTAATAAATATTGATTTACCGACGAAAGTAGGATTCGTGTATACGACGAGAGTGATTTGATTTTTTTTAATGCTTTTTATTGTTAATAAATTATGTTCACAATACCTTTTATATCTATTTTAATGGGCTACTAACCTACCGATCATTGTTTATTTTACAATTGTATTTTATTTTAGTAATTATAGTATTACCTTATGTCATTGTTAGTATACAGCACAATAGGAAAAAAAACTATTTAGAATTATTCTATAACGAGAGTGATTCACCAATATCCAATGAATGTAGTTTTAATATTTCTATCTTTGTGTTTTTCTCATTACTAACAAGTATTAAGACTTTAAATCCAAATATGGTGATAGAAAATGCATTCAAATGAGCCTGACAAGTTTAAGTTGGAAACTGCGGCAATTTGATGACAGTTTTCAACGATTTATTAATTTAATAAATTGACTCCATAACCCGATTGCTAATGTGGAAAGCGGTAACAGTGACGAATAACAATAAGACATCATTGCCACATTTTAAGGCAGGAAGGTTCGGTTGACACATCAGCAAACATCGTTTTTCGTCATTTTGATATTTTCTCGAATACTTTATTGAAGACAATCCAGAGATGCGACAATTGGGTCAATAGGCCATAATATTGACCTAAAATTCCACACCCTATGAATACGAAACGAGACTACTGAGGGCAAGGGACGACGCAAATTGGCGTGAATGGATAAAACGAGACGACGTTGTTTACATATACATATATGTATGTATGTATATTGGTTACATTTTACAACGAATGCCAAAAAACCAAAAAATCTTTCGCCGAATCGCACCCATAGAAGTTTACACTTGATGGTTCGAAAAATATAGAAAGTCGAAATCACGAAGAGTTGGACGTTGCACGCGTTTTTTAGATACTTATAAACATACGAAAAAAATACAGCGTCTCTAGCGCATGGCATTCATGGCACACAGTCCCAAAAAATCACCCCCTGGAGTGTTTTCAGTGATATGTTGTCCTTGCATTGATACAAGTTTGACAGTGATTGATAACGTTTAATCCCATATTTGAAGAAATTTAGGAGAAACTTGTCGAAATATTAAGATCGTACAAATTAGCAATGAATTGGGAACGCCTTTTCTATGATATGCCGTGCCGTTCATCTCTGTGTGATTTCCCCTTATGGAGCAAAAACACCATGTCTTTCCACCTAGAGTTTGTGATCGAGAAATCTCGACTCGAGATTTCACGAAAATTCTCGAGAAATTTTGATTCTCGTTTCTCGAGAATATTTTATTGTTAAATTTCGAGATTCTCGTTTCTCGAGAATATTTTATTATGAAAATTCGAGATTCTTGTTCCTCGAGAATATTTTAAATTTTTCACTACATGTTTTTGTTCAATAAATTGATTGATTTATAACTTTTTACTTTATTTTGAAATGTTTAGTATGAATGTATGCATGAAGCATGAAGTTTTTCCTCACAAAGATGTTTGATTTATTATTTATGTATTTGCGTAGATATATATGTATCTATCTCATACATATTAGTCAATTTTTGGTCGGAATTCTAATATGCATAGATGGTCAGTATTTTTATTATTTGTCCTGTATGTCCAGTATTTTTATTTTTTGATCAGTATGTTATCTTTTGGTCACAAAAACACGGACAAAACCGGATAGCAACACAATTTTATGAAATTCTTTGTTAATTATTGTTATTTTTACTATTTTAAATTACTTTGTATATTTTTATTTTCTTTTATTTATTTTTTTATTCAATGTTCTATTGTATATCTCTATATCTTTATTTCATCGTGTCTTTAATAAATTTATAAACCCCAATATAATAGGGTCCTTTCGACTTCTTTAATGTTTTCGATTTTATATGCTAAAAAAATTGATTCACTATATTAAAAAAAATTATACTCGAGAATTCTCGAGAATCAAAAAAGAAAATCTCAAGATTCAAATATTCCGAAAAATGAGATTATCAAATCTCGAGATTCAAATATTCCTAGAAAATGAGATTCTCGAATCTTGAGAATCAAAAAAAGTCGAGAAATCCCAACATCTAGTTCCACCGAAAGTGGAACTACACCTTAATACTTTTTAGTGTCCGAATTAGCAATGGGGAAGCGCTAATTTACGTTACGCGTATTCTTGCTCAGTTTCACAATCGAAGACTAGCTCTAAGAACTCGCTACCAAAGCGTTGGTCTAGAATGCGACAGGTGGAATATGCAATTAGATGACAAAAGGAAGACGGACGCATGTGCAAAATGGAAGACGTTTTGAAATTGCAACGCTGAAACCTGGAGAACAGCGAAGAGAATTCAATTGAATTCAAATACATAACGCGAAATCAACATAACAAAAGAAAACGCGAAACTTGTACATGAGTTACGTATTGTGGAAAATTACCATGGAAAACCGACATACAAAGGTACTTATATGTTGCAGACGGAAAAATGTCTTCTGTTAGATATGTTCATATACATATGTACGTGCTTTTTGTTTCGACAATTGATTCGCTTAGCAATGATAGTTCATAATTACATAAATAAATTAACAATCAAAGTATCTTACATCTTCCTTCAATTAAAAATAAACAGAAGAACAATGCTTGTTTTCAATTGCAAAGAAAGCAAGCGAACGAACGTGTCAAATTCACTGTCAAGACATATCTAAAGTTTCTTCTATAAACCTGAAAATACTAACTATCATTGCAAAAGCGCCAAATATACATACATACACACCAGTCGTTCTTATATAAACGACACGCATCTTCGGTTAAAAATACTATCGACGTAAGCATCAAGACGAAATTACGCTCACTTTCCATATACACACGTACATATGTATGCAAATCGCGATGAAATTGGCGATAAGACACTTTTTTGTAATATTACGTGTCAATTACAAGAATAAAAACATATAAAATCAATACATATGTATCTGTAAATATCAATTTCGTGTAATATTACATGCATACATGTACCATACGATCGTAAACGAAATCAATTTCATAGCATGCATGACATCTAAATAATAAAAAGAAAGGATTTGAGATGTAACAGACTTAAAAATCTTCATCGATTTATTGAAAGAGAGCATTATTCTATTTGACTTCAGTCAACATTGTCAAAAAACTAGCAGTATAGCTCGGTGGTTGACGTGGTGGTTGAACACCGAGAAGTTCCCTTGTCCAAGCCTTCGGTTGACTTCGATTAAAATAATTTATTCCGAGTATTATCTGTAGTGCTGCTGGTCAGACTTGGATATTTGTGACTCCAAGTCCATCGTTTCCTATCAGTTTGCCAATTTATTTGGTTTCATTATTGAAACGGTTCCTCATCAAATTGGCAAAAACACCCTAACCACTATGTCACCACTGTTTAATATTATTTCTAATTTATAATATATTAATATTTATACACAAGTTTAATAATACCATAGGTGTAGTTCAGGGTCACTCCGTAATGGGTTCAAGGGATAATATACATTTAATCAAAAGTATCTAAAAATAATCAAATCTTAAATTTGATTATCAAATCTAGAAAATCCAGAAAATCAGACAAAAGTCAAATTAGTAATTCATAAAAATCATCGAATTTTCCGGTAATTTATTGGTTTGCCTAATACACAATACAATTATAAATCGTACGATTTTAAATATGTAATAAATAAAATGTGGACGGACTAAATCATTGAAACGAAACGTTTACAAATCTTTCAAATCTATCAGGGTCTATGAACGTATTTATATTAGTGTTGTACCCGATGAAATATCATCGCATGGCTGTTGGCATATTAAGTTATTAAATAAAACAAATAAAAAAAATGTGTCGGTCCTGTGTTCGATCCGCACACGGTCTAATTTTTTAATACCGAATACCTTTTAAATATATTTAATTGTTTAATACGAAAACAAATGATAAAAAAACTACCTACCTACCTACATACATATAAACAATATAAAACACCGATAGAAAAATTAATTGATTAATTAAATAAATTTTCAATAGATAGCGGTAAATGCTCAGACTTAGAGTCGTTTATTAGCCTATAGGAAAAATTGGTAGCAAATAGTATATATAGAAGTTTTTTTTTGTTATCATATTCGTACGATTTGTTGGCATTGTTTTAGATGTGACGTACATATGTATGTCGAATCGAAACGACTATTATAGTACGGCAAGCGTTATCTCAGATACACTCGAGAGACAGAATAGCGATATTATACATATAATATAGCATGTAAATACATTGGATAATCTCAAGCTACATAGTTCGTATAGGGACTGGAGTTGGGTCGAGCCCAACATGAAAATCAATCAATTCACTCGGATTCTGTGTACCTCAGCGGTGGTTGAACTTCATTTTCAGGTTATCGAAGTTTGTAAACAATACTCGAGATTCGAGAGGGGAGACGCATGCGCCTATGAGATGCGACGCATGAACCTATTCCATGACCTCTAGCAAGCACTATCGATTCTGGTGTTGCTGCTGCGGACCAGACGAATGCCACACCTACATATACTCCTAACGAGGATACATACTACACACTTCTGGACAACGACTTCAGACAGGGGCGAACGAACTCAAACGAACTGAAGAATTCATCCAAAATCCACCGACCGTTGAAATTATCACAATCTTTCGATACAGTTAGCCACTGAATAAACCATATAACAATTCTAATCTGAATATAAAATCATCAACAAATATGTATAGCGGAAACGAAACATACCTACGAAACAATAGAAAGTAATCACGCAATCCATACAAGCTTCGATGAATCGATTTCGATGAACATTCATCATCTCGCATTTGAATTCATTGCTTGCATACGTCAGTGAAGATGTTCGCATAAGTGGTATCGCACGCTTACAAAGCAAGGTCGTCTAATAAGATTGGTTTAAAAAAAACGAAACGACCTCTAAATCATTCGCTTCACCAGTGTGCAAGAAAATCACACAATTCTAAAATAGTACAATAAAAAAAATCATCGATTTTGTGAATATAATTGACCGTAATACCCGTCTGGTCTAACCAGAATAAAGCGTCAAACGAATGAGTGAATGAATGAATGAATGAAAAAACCTACCAGACGAGAAATTCATTGACGGAAAAGCCACCAGCTGAGGGATCAGCTGACGTGGTGACGTCATAGATAGAATAGTTCATAGACAGTCATTGGACACCGCTTGGAAAACCACCCTTATTCATTATTACCAAGGATAAGAGCGGGCATGAAAAAACGTCATATAGCCTTTCAGCAGGTGATCATGCAATATAATTCCGCAAATTAACTACATTTATATGTATGTACACATCAAATATTGCTCGAGAATATATTATATTATATATGTACATACATAGATATATTAATAAACAGATCTTATTAAATACAATGACACGCAAAACAAAAATTGCGAATATTTTCTACAAGCATGCCCAATTAACAATTGCTATATTATACTTCGGATATAATAAGCAAAAATCAATATGTATAAGTACTTAGCAATAATATAGTTGATTCTATTTTATTAACATTATGTACATATTTTCTCATCCTTAAATATATCCCTCGCTTATCCAATATGTACATATTTTATCTCACTACACATTGTATTATACATACATTACGCTGATATGTTAAAATATTCCACAGTAAAATATTTCAATGAAACTTTGTGTAAACTTGGTTGACCTAAAAACTGAAGATTCCGTCAAAACATGCATCTCAGTATTTTTAGAAGAACTAGGGACGAGCCCTGCATATTTTTTGGGGACATTCGTCAGCTCAAAATACTAAATACATATTTGATTTCGCGAAGTGTGTAAATTCTATACCTATTATTCGATAAAAACTTTTGAAATAGGCGATAGACATTTTGATAAAGAACAAAATGTAAAACTAAAGCAGATAGTGACATGGTAGTTTCATCAATGTCAAATACAATTCTAGAGGCAATTGATATTGCCAAATAAAAAAAAAACTGAATAAACAAAGTAAGTATATAAATATGTAAGTAGCACGAGAAATTGAATGTATGTATGTATGTAGGTGCATAACATTAAACTAAATAAAGTTTCAAATAAAAGGTTTTAAAGAAAACAAAACACTTTTATTACCTCAACATGAAAACGATTCTGACTCAAAATTTCAAAAATGACGAAAATGCACTCTGGATTCCGAGATGTATGTTCTCGGGAAAAGGGAACGAAATAGTGTGTCACGAGAAGTGAACAACGGGTTCATCGTCTTCGATGGTGTGCGTTTTCAGCGGGTTCAGTATATCTCAAACTGTACTTGGGAACGATCACTATGATACTGAATATAATTTATCTATATCAAAGTGTTGGCAAAACAAAAAGAGAAGATAGCCGTGTGAAATTGCTGTGATGAGAACTGTGCGCAATTTCCCACAATAACAATTTTGGGAGAAACTACGCTTGATATTATTCAAATAAATATCATAACTAGAGGTAGGATAGTCACAGTGCTATCCATTGTTCGGCAAACCTTTAACAATGCATTTACAACCTTTGGACAATACACGGCCCCCTCAGGCTCCGGTGACTAATCATAATATAATCATGTAAATTTTGTTACTAATTAATAAAAATTATAAAAATACAAATTTGTTTTTACGGCATCGGGCATCTATTGTTCGTTTCGACTTTCAACGAAGAAAAAATGTGCGAACTATTCTACGAAGAGTGAGCGTAAAAATGGACTACTGAATTGTAAATAATTCTACAAAAAATCCCAACTATGTGCATACATGATTAATAGATATTACCCGCAGCAACATATTATACAGGTTCGGTGATTTTTGCGTATACTAATATTGCCAATAGTCATTCCAGGATTATTACGTATACGAATATTGCCAATAGTCATTCCAGACAATGATTGTTCCGAAAACCGATTTATGGTAAGAACATACCCAAAAGTGCGGCGCGGGGCGTGCTTGTGATTCCCAGCTGTGATAGGCGTATCTTCATGGCATTCTTAATTTCGGATAAACAAGTTTCTCTCACATTTCTTCAAATTTGGGAAAAAACACATGCAGCGTACTAATGTATGTGCATGTTCTTGCACCTTTATGGTAAGATCACATTGAAAATGCGGCATAGAACATACTCGTGGTTTCTAGCTGTGATGGGTATATCTTCATGTCATTCTTAATTTTCGATTAACAATTTTCTCTTACATTTCTACAAATATGGGGATCACCGTTATGGATCATTGTCAAACCTATATCAATTCAAGGATAAAATATAACCGAAAACACTCTAGGGGGTTAGTTTTGCCTAGTATCGAAATGGCACAGACTAGGCGTGCTAGAGTTTTTTTTTGCATGTGCAAAAGTATCTAAAAAAAGGCGTGCCTCGTAACACTATGTGTATCTGGACCTCTAGACTATTCTACAATTAAAATGTTTACTTTCAAAATAAAATTCATTTAAAAATATTTTCTTGTCCGGAAATATCCATGGTTATGCGTGGAATAAATAATTTGTGTCTTGAAATATCGGCGTACAGAATAAGGGCGAAATCACACAGCGGTGAATGTGGCACGTGGTTTTTCTTAGATTCTTTTAAACATGCGAAAAAAATGATGCTTGCCATTCAGTGCCGTGCCGGCCAATCATGGGACGCCCGGCATGCCTCGCCCCACAATGATCTTTTGGACCTTTTTCGGTCAAATTGTATGCTTGTATTTATCCTTGCTTGACAGTGATCGATAACGGTGTATCCCATATTTGCAGAAATGTAGGAGACCACCCACGGCGAGGAGCCATGCACGCGGTATGCCATTCATCGCTGTATGTTTTCGTCCTAATCCTGTCTGCAAAACTCTCAAGTAAAAGCAAACAAAAAATTCAATACGTATATGTATGTATAATAATATAATTATTATACATTATTGCTACCTTTTGGTACTAAAAAATATTATAAAACCTGGTTGAATATTATTTTTAAAAACTAATTACATTTAAAATTCAGAAAAAAAATACAATGGTGTAGAACGAGGTGTCAAAATAAGGACTTGATAAGATGGATGTATTAACTTCTCAAGTGGAAGTCAAACATGATTGAGGCAATATTGATATAGATTGTGATGAACGGAAGTCATCATCTTGTCATTACTACTAAAGGGATCAAAAATATGTAATTCAGTCCACGTAAATTTTTCAAGTCGCATATCGATCCGATTAGGGAAAGCTGAGTAACACTTTGGAATGAGGACAGGAGTGGTGCGTGGGTGCGAAGTTTCAGAGCCACTGGAAATATGTGTGCTGGCTATTTTGACCGAATGCATTCACAAGGTAGACAAAAAGCGACCATCGTGAAAATCAAAGCACGGAGTGAATCACTTCTGTGTGAGCCGGAAACCGAGGCGCCTCTCGGAGACACGTTTCAGCTTTGGAAAATAACGAACCCGAAGCATTTCATTTCTGGAAAAAGCTAGAGTTAATGCATCCAGATTCATCTCTTTCTCTGGCTGTCAGATGAGTTTGTTTTTTGAACGCGTTGAACTGAAAATATACACACCCCCGGACAAATTAGCTGTTCGACTTCATCAACTGAACACTTTTACGAACTGTCAAACACAGTAAATGTGTGTGGTACGAAATTCACACCGATCAATACAATTTAATCGAAATCAGAAAGCAAAATATGTACATTAACATTCGAAACTTGCGTGGAAACCAATTAAAAGACAGTCATGACCATCTAATAACACGTATGTACATATGTAAACATTTTTTCATTCATTATACAATAATCTATTAGTGCAGTATAAATATATATAGCCAGCAGCATAGCTCGGTCGTTAAGCTTCTGCCTAACACCGAGAGGCGCCGGGTTCAATCCCATGAGCTGACCTCGATTGAAAATAATTTTTCCGAGTATATCTGTAGTGCTGCTGGTCAGACCTGGATACTGTGACACCAGGTCGATCGTTGCCTATCAGAGTTTGCCAATTTTCTCTGATTTCATTATTGAAACGGTTCCCGATTAAAAATAAATGGCTAAAATCCTTCCTACCAACTATGTCACCACTATTTGAGTATGATTAATGTACAATTCATATAAATCTCGTTAATTTGCGAGTTTTCAGTGTCTCGTAGTTCAGCGACTTGTATAATAAAAATGCTGTATTGTTTGTAATTGGCCAGGAAGGCGCATTGGGGTTTACCTGTAAGGCCTTCCTGGTATAAAATGTAATAAAAAATAAATTTAAAAAAATATGAGAGATAATGAGAGCCTATAATGAAAATCTTATAAGATTATAGTGTTCAAAATAATAAAGTTATAGACGTTTAAACAATTAAAATCTGACAACACGAGTGGGTGACGGAAAGGCAAACATATAAGGTTACTGACCACTTAACGTCAAGATGTCCAATATTTTTGCATTTTTAAACGTGTCTTTTACGATTATTTTTCACCGTCGAACTATAAAAACCGATTGAAATTTCCATCGTTGACCAAACCGTGCAGAATGGCAACGTTTCAAAATGATCGTCAGACTGTAGGAATTTTAGCTTAATCGTTTGCGAAGTGAAACATAGAAAAGCCTAGTAAAAAGTAATCCAATCCAATGGGTTGGAAGTTTTTCTTAAATAATACACACATTTTACGAGGAAGCGTCGGAAATCTTCATTGTCCCTGAAATTTTGATTTATGGCAATTATACGATTGGGGCGCGGACACGCAGAGTGGAATGTGGCACGCGTTTTTCTTTTAGATAGTTTTGCACATGTTAAAAACCGCTAGCACGCCTAATCTGTGCTATGGCAATCCAAGCTAAAGCTCACACCCTGAAGTGTTTTCGGTGATATTTTATCCATGACATTTTAATAATGAGGATACACCCATCACAGCTGGAGTCTACCTAGGCAATGCGTGCCGTACGATTAAGTGTGTCTGTGCCCTTACTTAATTTGAGATAGTTTGAAAAATATAATGTATACCAACAATTTACAAACAATGCAGCACATATAAGACAACATTTGAGCTGCCATATATGCTAAAGATCCATTTAAATTACAAAATAATCACTGAAAATTGTATACTTCAAAATATGGCCAAAACCGCTATACTATGGCACCCGGACTTAAATCCTTGTATTACCATAGGTTTGACAATGATCGATAATGGTGATTACCATATTTGAAGGAGAATTGTAGGATAAACTTGTAAAAACAAAAGAACCCATTTGGATTTTTCGCAACGGGAGGTCAAGAACGTGCCAGTGCGTTCGATTCAGTGTGTTTTCGCTCTTATAAACGCATGACATTTTGTTCCATCGACAATTGACAATAAACTAAACTTTTAGATACAATAAAGATTTTAGAATAACAGGAGTATACGTTATGCATATACATAGATGTGGCGTGACGACCGATCGTGTCACGGAAGCAGGGAAGTGGGGACCTGAGCGTCTGACATGTGCTCCTGATATTGAGCGCTTGAGATGGAACGGGTGGCGTCAGTGTAAGATGCGCGGGAGCGTACACTCATACACACATCCACGAAGACACACACACATTAATTGATCATTTCGACGTGGGCGAACGGCGAGTGTTAAATCAGCCACTCCACTTTTTACAATTAATACGCGCGCGCGCCTACAAATTACCTTACAATACATTTATATATTTAACATATAACTTTATTTTAATTCGTGTATCAATTCCTTTCCGGAGCTATTCGATGAAATCAACGGGACAAGACTAGTATTCAAATAGTGGTGACAAATAGTAGGTAGGATGGTTTTTCCAATTTTATGAAAAACCATTTCAACAATAAAATCAGATAAATTGACAAACTCTGATAGGAAGCAATTGAATTGGAGTCATAAATATCCAAGTCTGACTAGCAGCACTGCAGAAACACTCGAAATAAATTATTTTAAATCGAGGACTCGAACCCAGGAACCTCTCGGTGGTTAGCATTAGCGCAACTACCCAGCTATATTTCTGGGAGTGGTTCAGTTAGCTAGGCGAATGGGTTCAAATCAAGAATAAATTTTAATGAATATGCGTAGAGATGGCGGCTACAAAACAAAGACAAAACGAAAAGATATATTATTAAAAGAATTAATTCGGGTCTCGTATAACAAAGGGACTTTCAGATGGGAAACGATGATGGATGTCGTAAGACAAATAAAGAAATCCACTATACATCTTCATTTCGACGGCCAAAACTCATTTTATCGCCAACAGAACAAAAACAAACACAACGGAAAAGAGATGGAAAAATCCTCAAATATAAACGAGAAAATGTACAGGAAGTTGACAAAGAAAACACCGAAGCAACACGTGAAAAAAGGAAAAAGCGAAACGGGAAAAACACAAATTAAACCTGACAAAATAAACGATATAGTTTAATACGTGTAATATTAAAGCTATGTAGACTGAAATAGACGAACGCATTCGCAGCTTCCATTAACTAAATATACCTACACAGGATTGCATGAAACAATTTCGAATACGTAACACAAATATTCTCACCATTGAGAAGAAATCACAGGTACGAATTTGAACGACTTATCGTATCCATATTATTAAATCGCAATTTTCAACATGTCCCATTTATTGCTAGTTGCACGGATACGTACGCTGTGTCTGATTGGATGCTACGACAGAATGTGGATTATACTGATCCACCTTACATACTAGACGTGAAATTATATTGTGCTTGCTCGTGGATTAAATAAAATTGATAAGATTGAGCATACATTATTATCTTGTCTAATGTTACTTAATTCATTTACAAAATCACTCTCCATTGGTAACGCGTTTGGCATGCATAAGTTCATGTTAAATCAGACCAATTCATTAACTAAATTACCTAAATTGAATTTGGAAATACGTTCTACAGTTTTATTAATCAACGTTTTATTTATTTAGAGGTTTCGTGAGACTATATATAAAAAGATTAATCACTCTGATCTTGACGAGATTGTTTTTTATCGCAGAATTAAAAATATTAAATAAAAAAAAAACTTTGACCGTCAACTTGAGAATCACTATTGATTGTGAGAACGCAAAGCAAATTTGCTTTAAAAAAATAACTGCAACAGCGAATGCTAAAAGAGCTACGTGACTATAAACACGAATGGCTTAATCGTTCAACTGTTGCTATACCACGAATTATGACCACGAATTAAACTTTTGATTCGATACTGATATAGAAACATATCCATACTTAGTTACGGTAAAAGTGCGTAAGTGATTGGTTAATGTGAGGTTAAAGTGTGAGTACATCGATACTAAAAGGACACCGAATCAAACTGCCATTTCTGAAAAGGAGATCATTCTCAAAAATAGATGAGAACTGTATCAGGGGCTAAGCCTTGCAAAATGGCAGTTTTAAAGTATGTAGGAAATATTGACTGAACGATTAGCGAAGTGAGACGTATAAAAAGCCATTTAAAACTAACGTGCAACTTCAGGCGAAGTTTGAATACATATTGCTGCGTAAGGGTGGGTTCAGGGATCTAAACGATAGGACAAAGCCGGTTCACAGCATTTATTCTACGACTCAGAAGGTCCACATGGAACCACCGCTCACTCCAAGAGTCCCTCCTTTTAGTATGTACCTCATTTTAGACTTTTGCTCGCGGATGACCGCTATATACGTCATGCGTAAAATGCCAGTATCGACAATATCACTGTGTGAACAAAATACTTCAAGAGTGATTTACTATTTTAAAAAAATTCCTCAGGTGTCAATTGACATATTTGGTCACTTGGATAAATCTTACCATATATTTATATATGTATTTATTTATGATCGAAAACTCGATTTACAGATCGAAAGTAGAAGGCATAGGGTTAAAGACAGGTAGCCGAGAGTCCCAGCATTTCCCACAAATGGTATTCCCCACAATATCGCAATACCCTACAAACTCCACTTAACATAATTACCACGTTACAATATTGTATATACATATATTTGAGACAGTGGCGTACCGAGGAAATCTATCCATTTTTATCGCACAGCCTTACTT
Organism: Arctopsyche grandis; assembly: GCF_051622035.1. Taxonomy (NCBI): domain Eukaryota; kingdom Metazoa; phylum Arthropoda; class Insecta; order Trichoptera; family Hydropsychidae; genus Arctopsyche; species Arctopsyche grandis. The sequence continues at coordinate 28,879,258 of NC_135355.1, forward strand.
ACGTGCGCGCGAGCAGGATACAAGTAAAGTCATACCGAGTCCCCTTGTATCCTGCTATCGCAGGCTTTGCAATAAAAACAGGGAGATTTACACAGCAAGCCACTACACTGAGATAACAAATTGTGTAGACTCAATAAACTGGAAGCAGTTAGTGGACGAATCACTGTTTCTTTGTCTAAATCAGGAAGACAAAGTTGAAGAATTCCTATGTTTCCTAAGAAAAAAGTCTATCTTATTTTTCTAATAATATAGTTTTAATTGTGATTAAAACACATCTACATATACGAATCGAAATTGTAACAATGAAAACAAATTTTCGATTATATGTCGAGCATACCATTGCGTGTTGCCTTGTCAAATACAACACCACTTTTAAATCTTCTTATTCAAGATAAACTATAAATCTTCACAATAGCATATGTATGAACATACTTCTTTTTTTAATTTAAAACCTTTATTTCAATTTATGCATTTAAAACTTAATTCTAAGAGGGTTTCTGTGGCTTGTAACGAATTGGCAAAGTCCATAGAACAAAGAAAGGTTAAGAATATCTGGTCAAAGGGAAGGGATGAGTCGACTGGGAGGAGGTGGCCAATCTATTCGCATATCAATCGATCAATAATACGTACGAAGTGATAAAATTTATCAACCAATTGATGTAGCGATAACCAACTGGCAAGTGATGGAAACTCACAGATTTTTTCCCAATATTCAAATCCGGAATCAGCTCTGCGGCAACATGCAGAGGCAACATACAAGCCAGCTTGGCACCACTTAGGACGAAATACTGGAACCGCTTGTCGTCCACGCTGGGAACCGACACTTCCTTGTTATTGCGACACATCCTGCGAAAGCACGTTCTGGTCTCGCTGAAACTCCTGGATAGCATAGCTCTAGGTGACTTCCCAATACCAGATCGCAGTGCTGCGACAGTCCATAATAGGCAACAAACAACAACACTGAACTCGCGACTGACGTAAGCAGAGTCTGAATACGAACTGGTTTTTTGGCGAGAAGAAACGAACGTTCTTATGCGATGCGAGAACGGGTTAACAAAAAAAAAATGAAAATAAACCGTAAAAAATACAAGAAAACGAGAGGAGGATAAGTAAAGTTGCGTCAGAGTGCAGCAAAGAGCGCGTTTTGCAAAGTGAAGTTGCAACGAAAGCAGACGGATAGTGTCTGACTGATAAAAGATATCATGATATCAAGTGGGCTGATAAGTCAACAAGTATACATAGTACGTACATACATATATACGTGCACCGACAGATAAGTCTCTGGTGAGTTAATATTTAAAGAATATATTTTACATCGCCAAATTCATCACTTATTTTTAATATAAACATGCTTTTCATATTACATAGATGTATATAAATAGTTTCATACGTACATTAAACTTCCTTCTTCGTACAATTGGCCGACTTAATAATGGAAAAAAATCGAGTTAACCAATTATATCTGACCCCCAAACTACGAGGATATAACGTGTACCTAATGAGAAAAATAATAAACATTAATTTTGAAATTATAAATTTAATGCACGTCTGATTAAAAAAAACGTATTGTTAGTGCGAGGACATTTTTCAAATTTTTACGCAACGATTCGAAATCGCTTTAAGATATTATATTTACGTCATCAACGATAAAATTGAATCAGAGGCTAATATTTCCATAATCTAAAAAAAACCCAACATAAGTAACTGTTGATAATTAGAAAGTTTGAAAAATAAGCTAGAAATTATAAATTCAGTGTTAAATACCAAGATTGAAAAAACTATATGTAAATTGCACATAAATTCGTCAACACATAATGAGCCTGTATTTCATTAAAACTTTTGAACTATGTATTCGGTTTGCAAAATTGAATAAGTACACCAATATTTATTATTTATATTCGATATATTGGGGGGTTGGTGGCCTCATGTTGAGGGCTTTAAGGGTCGAATTCTTTGACTTTTAAAGCGGGCTTTAAATTAGACTAACATATAACTAAAGGGCGGATTGGAAGCATGCTTTTTCCAGGAATCAGGGCGTTTTGGGTCTATTTACAAAGCAAGAGTGCAAAAAAACAGGTTCATAAAATTTAACAAAGCACAGCGAACAATTAACAACGCTTCCTATCCGCCCTTTACTTATAACCGATGACGCTTAATTTCGCAACAAATCAGCTTCATCTAGACCAGGGCTTCTCAAATTTATTCACCCCAAATTAAATACATAAATAAAGGTGATTATTTTTTAGATAACAATAAGATTATACACCCATCCCCCGATTTACGTGGTTTACTTATAACGTGGCTAAGCAAAATGTTTTTTTTTTAATATGCATATTTAGCAACCCTGACAAGAGGGGGGTATCTAGGGCCCGGGTCATATTTTAAAAAATTATAGCGAATTTCACGCCAAAAACTAATTATTAATCAACCCGAAAAAAAACTTGCACTAATTTAAAACATAAATAAAATTGTCTTACGCATGTGTATGTGTTACAGTGAAAGCATATTTCAAGTGAAAATATATTTTCACTAATTGAAGCAGTGAAAATGTATCAAACACTGAATGAATTTACATGGTTTAACTCTATAAATGTATCCCTAATAACCCAATCTTAAATTAATAGGGCCAACCCTTACTTAACCTAACCTATCCTAACCCTTAAATAATACCAACCCTAACAATATAATATTAAATGAATAAAACCAACCCTGAAAATGTAACTGGTTATGATTTCACTGAAAATATATTTTCACTTGAAATATAATATCACTGTGACATATATACATATCAGTGGCGCGCCGTGGAAATTTCTCTGTTTCTATTAAACAGCTTTATTTATATTTGCGTGAGTAGGATAAAGAGGATGCTGTGACGTCATCATACCGCATCCTCTTGTGTCCTGCTCGCACACACGTAAGTAAGCCTGTGCGACGAAAATAGGGAGAATTTGACCGCACGCCACTGATACATATAAACCAATGAAAGATTTGAAAATTTACGACTGTAACATGTACATTGACTAAATTGAAATTAATTGATCTCCAAGATCGCCAGTTAGGGAGCCACGCCTACTACTTTGGGAAGCACCGATTCTTAGGCAAGAAAAATATTTATTTCCGGCGTTTTCCGCTTTTCATATCATAATGATGTATCCGTTAATTTATTACTCAATAAATAAACAGTTCAAAAGTTATTAACGAAAACAGCGCTTTACGATGCCCAAACCCATCTACGTAAAAACGAACATTAAAATATGAAAATTATAAAAGTGCAAAATATTTCACAAAATTGAATAATTAAATTATACTCACTTTTAACAATGCTAAGTGTTTGCCGCTGTATCAGCAACGAGTCTAATCCGGTTGAAACGCATTTGTACCATCAGTGCCAGCTGAAAAACGGAAATGAAATTATAAAACGAGTCGCTTTAACGAAAACGCATCATAAAACTGAAATAAACATAAATTTCCGGCGAAAAGTGCACATTAGTAATCTAATAGCACTCGTACAGCAAATTCGTAAGCGGGAAACAGAACTGAATCACTCTTCCATACGAGTGGAAAAATTAAGCTATTTTTACGAACATCGAGTACACATGACAGAGTACGACGATCAATATTCTACTAAAGAGACCCAACCCTGTCTGAATACGGTTATGTCCAATTTATTGCGACTTTTGTAATTGGACGGATTTCTGCAAGAAATACGTAACCCAAATAACACACATATTTTTCTACGTTTACTTTTTATTAAACAAAATAACTGGTCAAAACATGAGGTCTAATTACATATAATCAAATATCGGCGTTGGATCGATGCTTTTCGTACAAAAAATGGTTATCAATTTCTTAGACCAAAACCTCTCTTGTTTTAAACACTAATGGAGCGGTCTATCGTTACATGAAAAGCATCCGTCCAACGCCGATCTTTGGTTATAATATTTTATCCTTTTACAGAGCTGTGTTAAATCGACGTTTATTTAAAAGTTGAAAGCTTCTTACTGTATGTATAATATTTACTCATACATACAAATTCTTTTCAAACAGATTGGTTTCAGTTCGGAATAGTCTTCCCAATGATATTGTAATTTCTGACAACCTTAATACTTTTAAAAATAAGCTGTATTTCTTAAACTTAAAGGATTTCGGTAATTCTTCTTTCCCAATATCTTATTTCTGTTTCTTGTTTACTTTTTTTTCTCTCTTATTTATATATATATATATATATATATATATATATATATATATATATATATATATATATATATATATATATATATATATATATATATATATATATATATTTAATATTGTCATTTTGAATGTATTTTACTTTTTTCTCATGTAATTTACAAACATGTATAAATTGATATAATATGTATAAATCAAACCCCTTGGGTCTAACGGCTTCCCCGCCTCTCCCAAGTATGTTAAATAATTAATTAAAAAAATTCATACATATGTAGAAAATCACGACCGAGTTTATAACGAGGTTTAATAAGAAAATAAAGCTGATTTTTTTTTAATTTAAATGGTTTTTCGATGAATTTTATTGAATTTAAAATACTATAAAAAATTACCGTTCAACCCCCTCCCTCAGATATAATGGGTGCGCCACTGCCCTTATACTCTTCAAACTTTGTACTCATTACCTTGCTTTCATATGGTTTCTATGCATTTTTTTTCAATAATTTATTTTAATTATTATCTAGAAGTGAATCAGATTAAAAATCAATATCTAAATTCATCGAATTGATCCGAAACAATTACAACCGAACACTATCGTTTTGTATTTAATGCGAATAAATCAAATCATTTTTTTTATAATATAGGTACATACATATTATCTAAAAAAAATTAACCTTGAAATTTAGATTAGAAGGTGAAAAAAATACAGCGCAATTCAATTTTTCAATTTGAATATATGCACATATAAACATAAATTTTTCATCGGTGAGATTAATACATAAAGTTTAAAGACCTCTGGGGGAGGTCGATCCGCGCGTGAGACCTTTAACCTTTTCGTGTGTGATTTCGTTGAGTGTTACAGATGCTGAATTCTTATCAAAAGCGAAAATACAATAGTAATACAAAATCACAGAAAAAGATTTTGCTTTAAACCGACAAAAGGATTCTTCAGCAGACCTGAATTCTGTGAATGAACGAATCACGACAATCGCTTTGTGCGCCATTCATTGGGGTTGAGGTCACAATTATACGAATTAATGTGAGTTTAACAGGTATGTACATACATACATATATGCTACATATTCTTATTTAAAATAATATATTGTCACAATTATCGATGATTTTACAACACATATAGGACTCGAACATACATACAAATTAAAAATATACAGACCGAAGATAAATTTATGAAATAAAATATACAAAAAAGGATGCTACATAATAAAAGATGATACATGAGACACATAATAAAAGATGATACATGAGACACATAATAAAAGTGGAAAACAATATATACATATGTACGTATTATATTGTAAATCGTAATCGTATAGTCGACGAAATTGCAGCGATCAAAAAATAGTTCAATTCAATATGGTTTTGATCCATACAATATGCAATACATAGATATTCACTCAAAGAAGTATGAAACGCTGTTTGCTCGGCATAACGAGGAGATATCGGGCGAAAGCACACTGAGTGGTACGTGGTGCGTGTTTTTTAAACATGCGAAAAAAACGCAGCACCCCTAGTCTACATATATACATGGTACACAGTCCTAAAAATCATCCCCTGGAGTGTTTTCGGTGATATTTTAACCTTGCTTGACAGTGATCGATAATGGTAAATCCCATATTTGAAGAAATGTAGGAGAAACATATGCACGTGTAACTACACCCGAATTCGGTTTGGGGAACACCCACTGTCACAGTGTGGTGCAAATGACGTGACGTTCCGTACTATTCAGTGTGTTTTCGTCCATAAGAAATTAAGTGCGTGGGTGAGAAGTGTGAACAGGGTAGTGGATATAGTGGAGAGTGAAGATATCGAAATGGCAATGGGCGGGTCATGTAGCTAGAAGAATTGACGAAAAATGGACAAAATAAGTGCTTGAATGTTACCCGAGATTGTAAAATAGTGCAAGGAAGGCTACAGGGGAGATGGGAGCGTGTTGGAGAAGCCTTCATCCAGCAGTGGATGGTGAATGATGATGAATTGAGAGAGACGGTATAGCTGATGAACCCGAAGGGTTTGTCAATAATAATAACAAAAAATATATGTATAACAAAATAAGATAAAAACAAGAATTAAAATTAAAAGTAGAAGAAATAAAATTTAAAAAATACAATATGAGTAAACCGAAAAAAATGAACTACAAATATCTATTTAATTTTTAGGAAATCGTCATTTAGGAAAGTTGTGTATTATATGTAGATGAAAACGGAAATGACAATGGGCGGGTCACGTAGCTAGAGGAAAGGACGGCATATCGACAAAAGAAGCGCTAGAATGTTACCCGAAAGAGTGTAAGAGTGTAAGGAAGGAAGGCTACAGATGGGAAATTAAATAAAAAAAAATTTGGGATGAGATGGATGAGGATGATTGTTGGAGAAGCCTTCATCCAGCAGTGGATGGCGAATGGCTGTAAATGATGATGCCATATATATATGTATGTAGATATTATGAATACATAATTAAACTATGTACATAAATATGATAATGCATAAACAAAATACCTGATATGTAAATGATATCATAAATAATCTTAAATTTTAATGTATTAATAATTCAAAATAAATTTTATTATTTTACTTCATTATTATATCACCGATGCATTATTTTGCTATTTAAAAATAATAATAATAAATATTATGTCATAGTATTAGCCTATACTGGTTTAATTTTAAACCAAATAAGAATTTTTATTTTTTAATTGTTTTATTCTTAGAATTGGTAACCAATGGTGAAAAACGATAAGCGAACATTGATAATATAAGTACATATATACCAGAACTACTCAACAATTATGCTGTAAAAATTTAATAAAAAATAGAAAATAAATTGAAAATATATATTTGCCATTGTGAAAATCATGAAACGTAAATTTTTAACTCTCAAAGCAACAGAATAATCTCAAACGAAAAATGTTACTCAATATACGTATGTATGTAATTTTATACACTCACTGCAAATTTTCTCGTCCATTGAAATGTATCAATAAATTACATTATAGGCGTAACATTTTCATCTAGCGATAATATTATATAATATAAAAAATAAGTGGATGAATCGCAACTTCAATAAGTATAAATAATTGCAAAATCGTTATTCGGAGCGATGATGTCATACGCAGATCAACGTTCAAGAGTAAAAGAAAATCCACAAAAAATATTTCCAAACACGTACGATTCATTCACTCGCGGCAACGTTCACAGTGTTCGATTAATCCACGAATGACAGATTTCGAAATTGTCAAATTTTGAAAAAAAAATCGAAATTCTGCATACAACACGACAATTTGGATTTATTTTGAGTTTTTATTTACAAATAACACTTATAAAGATCGGCTATCTTCAGCACCGTTGCGTAGCGTAACGTGAAAGGTATCTTTCAGCAAAATCAATACATAACCTAACCGCTATAGACACATACACCCAGACACACTGCGACGGGCAATTTGGCACGCATTCGCACCGGTGACACTTTCGATTGTCGCGTGCGATTTTTGGCAGGAAGAATGTCAAGTTGTTGACAGATATCGGTGCATCTTGACGTGAACGTGAAGTGAACTGACCGGGCGTGAAGGGGAGGTCGATTTGTCGGTGAGGGGCGGAGGAGTCGGGGCGCAGGCTCTGGTCGCGGGGATTGAGGGGGGCGCAAGCGGCGTGGCGGAGTCCCCTCATGCGGCTCCAAATAAAACGACAACTGAGCCAGACGACGAGCGCACGGCACGTGTCAAACCGACACCACTATGACAGAGCGGGCTGCCCCGCAACGACTGGACAGTTTGTAAACATTTTGGTCCAAACGGTCCACATTATGGCTAGCGCGCTATAACCGACAATTCTGTCAATATTCAAATTTTAACTGGATTGTTGATACTCGTTTGATATTTCAACGCCTCTATGATATTCCTCAGATAGTGATATAAGAAATGTGAAGGAAAACCAATGTTGTAGTCTATTATTATTTAATTTTATAAATTTGCTTTGACATTTATGAAATCGTAATGATCTACTTTCAATTAACTTTAGATTGCTTCATAAAGTTTCGCCGACAAATACTATAAAGAATCTTCTTTTGAAACTGCTTCTTATGTATTCCGAATGATTTTGTAAGGATATAGTACGACTTGTACCATATGAAACTAGGTCGATGATATTTCCCTCATCGAACTTAATTCTTACAAATGACATCATCGCGTCCTGTTCTCGTTCACTTAGCCGTGGCTGAAATACTTCGTCCAGCTTACCCATAAATGCACGCTGACTATATAATAAAAAAAATGGCTAGAAAAGTTGGTGTATTATGTAGATTAAGAAATATTTTAAGTAAAAAAAGTAAAATTTTAGTGTTTAATTCAATTGTCTTGCCACATGTGGTTTATTGTGCCACTGTGCTTAATTTGTTTAGTGGCCAAGATTTAGAAAAAATGCAAAAAATACAGAATAAAGCTATGAGAGCTATTTTGAATGTGAGTAGATTTAAGAGTATTGGAAGTATGTTAGATGAATTAGGATGGATGAGTATTAGAATTAGTCTAAATATTAGTACATTGTCTTTTGTTTATAAGTTAGATCATAAGTTATTACCTAAGTATTTTGATGATTATATAATAAGGAATAGAGATAAACATAGTTTTTATACTAGAAATAAGGACAAACTAGTTGTAAGTAGAGTAAGAAAGAATAAGACGGCTGGGGGTGTTTTTCACAGGGGTGTGCTCATGTATAATGCCCTCCCTGAGTGCGTCAGGTCTGCTAAAAACATGGATGCATTCCTGCGAGGTGCGAAGAGACACCTCTGTGAGGGACAGTACATATAAGTTAATTATAAATTTTAGAGTTAAGTATAATAATTAAGATGTATTTTTTTTTAAATTAGCTTGATAGCTAAAATATATAAATAAATAAATAAATAAATAAAGGCGATTCGACTCGCTCCAGATACGCAATTACGAGTACACGGGAAATCTCAAGGAGCTACCCAACTACGCATCAAACATAGAACACAAAGGAAGACCTCGACCCCGTCGGAATCTTCCAGAACGTGATCTCACCAGCCCAGCTACGCATTGCTCAAGCAACACCCTTATAAACCAGTGCATCGTCCCCAGATGCCAGTGAGCTTCAGCACCTCGAACATGGCTCACTCCGCGAAGCAACCTCATTACATTTATACTTCGTCGTCAATACAATAACAAATGTATTTATCGAGTAATAAAGATCCTCTTCAAAATTCAACTGAATTTCCATAGGCCGGGAAACGGTCGAAACCTTTCACCCATCCTATAATTGGTGACCACCCACTACTTAATTGTTGACTACTAAAATTTCCCAGGTCAATTAAATTTCAATGCAAATTTCGAGTACTCCAACATCTCGACATTTGGCAATTTGTATTGTGGCGGCTCGCTATACGACATGGTCGAGTTTGGTTGCCTTCCTGCGAGTGGGGACCAACTCGGCTGGGTTCGGAGAGCCACTACTCACTCTGTCTTCAGCTGTCATATAATAAACACGTGCATTCAACATGCCAGTCGTCTCATTCGTTCATCCCCCATAAATGTATATCGATGTTTCGAAATAGGCCAGGAAGGCGCATTGGGGTTTACCTATTAGGCCTTCCTGGTATATATGTATATGTATGTAAAATAATAAATCTATCAATTAAAAATTAGAAAATAATTTCTTGGGATTTATTTTTATATTTTACATATACTATTTTATCCCGTCCTGAGCTATCTCATTTCTGTGTCCTGAATTCTGAATCTAAAAATCAGATTTCTATTGGTAAGCATTAGTTTGAAAATTACCTTTTAAAATATAGAATCTATAATGTAAATATTATATGTGCTAGTTTTTTCAATCTAAACTTCTTTTTGACAATTTTACTAGAAAAATAATCTTAAAGCTCTTTCTACTGAATCCATTCTCCTAGGATAACAATATCTTAAAAAAAATACATAAAAACATTTGAAGTCTTCAACCTATTAGCATAGCAAAGTAGTAAATATCTCAAAAATTCACCACAAAAACAGTATGTGTATCAAATTTTTTTTTGTTCAAGACACTCCATTTAAATGTAGTCGGAATTTTAAATAAATATAATTATTATGACCAGAGATCGGCTTTTATCGATGCTATTCACAAAAATATGGTTCACTATAGTCAATAACTATATATATGCCGCTATAAAATAACAACAGACCTATCTATTGTCATACAAAGCAGGAGAGCAAAAAAATATTTGGTTGACAATAGTTGGATATACAGTGAAACATTTTTTGTGTGACAAACATCGACAATCGCATGTTTCTGATTATGACATTAGTACTAGTGAACTAATATAGTTATAATGGTGCTTTTGTTCCTAAAGAATGAACATGCGTATATGAATTTATATTTAGCTTTAGCTTAGCTTTTATTATATCTAAATATAAATTTTAATCATGTCTGTTCTGTAATGTATTTTATTTTGGTGTAAAATCCAGTACATTTTTTGTGTTGGAACATATCAGAATGGCAATCCAGCGCTTATTTTCATGTGGTAATTGAAATTATTCAATAATAAAATTTCAATGATAATTGATGAATCAACTAACATAAACAAGAAAATGTCGAATCCCATCTAACTAAAAAGTGAAGCTAATAAAAAGCTTGTAAAAAACAATTCCCATAAGATATATTCTATGCTGTATCAAAAATTTTGGAATTAATAAATAAAAATTGTGATGTGAGTTTGGACACTTCAAAAATGCACTGAATATGTCAGTATACAAAACTATTGTACATATTTTTCGGAAAGCACCATATCATTCAGTAGTTTTATTTGTAGATCTAATTTGTTTAAGACTCAAGAGTACAAAACAATGTTACTTCGTAATTGTATTCAGCAAAATACTACTTCGATTATTTTGTAAAAGCTTATATTTACTAGATTTTATACAAAATAAGCTATTATAAAATTTTAACCATTACAAGACAATATACATGTGTATAATACATTTCTCATTGTGCTATAAGTATATAATGTAATTCTTATATGTATTACTAAAAATGTTTCTCACTATGTAGTTTAATAGAAAAAATCCATGAGATTTTAATGTACGAATACTATTGAAGAGCAAACAAATGTAGCAATAAAATATTCTGCAGTTTGATCTATAGCGAATCGTGTTGTGATATGTTGATAATCTGCAAATTTACATATATAATATTCGATGTGTAAATATATAGATAACAGAATGCATATCTCGAGATAAATTAATATTAGAAATTATAAAATAGCACTCTGAACAGAACCACAATCCTTTTATTGGATCAGTTAATTCCATGGATTTGTATGTGATGAACCATTTAAGAAAATATTAAACAATCAATCCAAATGCCACGTTTTGGCAATCTTAATTAAATTGTAAGCAATTATTGTAATTTTAGACTGGTTTACTGGAAGGCTGTTCAACTAATCAAGTCAAAATTGTGAATAATTAAAATATAATTGAAATATAACTATTTATTTTAACATAAGTAATATCAGAGTTAAGAATAATGTGTAAATATTGACAGATTTTATCAAGAATAATGAGTCTCAAACTTTTAAAAATATTCTGCCAAGCTAGACATTTTCAAGCTTCGCATGGTGTTATTCGGGCAGACTAAGTTAAGAAAAAACTTTAAAACCCAACCACGATGTAAGTTAGGGTATGGTGAGATAGTATACCAAAGTTAGTGGTTTTATATTGAAAGCTGTGAAATTGTGCAGTGAACAAACATAGTACATGCTAGGCGTTGCCCGCAGAGAGTTGGAGCGGAGCTCGGAGCAGTGGAGCAATGGGTTTTATCAGAAGAAGGTACAGATCCAGAGAACAAAAAAATTGTAGTACTCTACAGTTCTGGTGATTTTTTATTGCTATTAAAATCTCGTATTTTTAAATACTAATTCTCATTGTTTCAACATTGAAAAATATGAAGTAATATTGCACGACGACACGAGAAACAAAACATATTTCAACGTTTTAATAAAGCATAAGAATCCTCCACAATCGAATCAGTGCAGCCATCTCTAGTATCAAGTTTTAAGTAGTCACAAAAAAGAAATACAAAAATATCCTTAAGCATTAATACTTCAGAGGATGATATTTTCGAAAAAGAGCTGAATAGATAGGAAAATCGTTGGCGAGCTACTACATGATTTTACTATAATTTTAATACAAAAGAGTTTGAACGATGGAATCTGAAGTTCGGGGGATTGCTATACGGTGAAGGGTAGGTAGACTCAAATAAAATCAGTATTTGGGTTTTTAACGGTTACCAAGCGAGTGTCGGACGATTATTTTCTGGGCAGAAATGAAATTTTGGCGATAGGAGGCAAACGATAAAGAATAATTTGCTGTCGACCATTAAAGCTTATGTTAAAACTATTTTTTAAACATTTAACACATAATTCTTATGCCAGCTTTTTACTCGGAACGTGGAGCAGAACAAATATTTTTATATAGAAGGAGCCTAACGCTAGTCGTAGGAGCGCTCTGGGTCGACTGGTTGACTGGTGGTTAGATAGGAACTCTGCTGACCGAGGAAAACATCTGGTATATTAGGGGTTGTGGGTCATCTTTTGCTGTACATTTTTTGTAGAGAACCCTTGTTCCGTTTGGTTATTGTAGAGCGTGTCGAATTCGATAAAAAATCGATTGATGAATGATGACTCCCTACATGTCACAAAAGTGGCGCACGTTTGTTAAAATAGAAATTGCAAAAAATATATTGTTGTGCTCATTAATATTGGAAATTATTTAAGTCGAGGGGCGCGCTCCGGCTCAAAAAAAAATAAGTATCGCCGCGTTGTGCCCATCCCACTACACAACTGGTTGTGGAGCGTCTTTCTGAAACTGCCAGCTCTTTAAGGATGGAGATGTTAGTGCGTCTTGCGGTCTATGGAATGCGCAGCATCCACCTTCACGAGAAAACTGATTGACCGATTTTAGGATGTGACCAGTTTTCTCGTGACAAGTTTTAGAGTGTGACCATTTTTCTCGTGACCAGTTTTAGTGTGACGGGTGATCACGTGTGACCGATCTCGAGCAACCGATTGTCCTGTGACCGGTTCACATTTGACGAGTAATCACCGAACCATAGAATGTACCAAATAATACTATCCGCACTTGCATGACACCTGCAGGATACGGGTCGTGCTGGATAGGTATGAACAGACCTGAATCCGTTTACCGCGAAACAGTGAGACAAATACCATTTGCTGATAATATAGTCGGTAGAAGAATTTTATTGTTTTGTCAATTATACTTGTATTTTTTGGATTAATACATTCTTATCATTTAAAATGTGTTTATATTGTAGGCGGGGTAGGAAGTGTTGACCGTATCCCAGCCTAACGAAACACTGTTGTGCTTGTTTTAAGTCGTTTTATTGTTTGCCCAAATATTTTACAAGTGTATTAGAATATTTGGGGAAGTTTTTTTGAAGCGGCTATTGGCTGTTGACTTGGTGTCGTGCGGGCCGCTGGATCTGCAATGTGTCGTTGCTCTGGATCCGGCTATGTTCAGATGTCTCTGGATATGGCAGTGTGTTGCTGGCTCGGCATTCGGCTATGTTCAGAAGGTCTCTGGATGCGGTAGAGTGTTGCTGGCTCGGCGTTCGGCTATGTTCAGAAGGTCTCTGGATGCGGCAGTGTGTTGCTGGCTCGGCGTTCGGCTATGTTCAGAAGATCTCTGGTCTGCTGCTGTGTGTCGACGCTTGCTGCTGTGGGTCGACTGTGGTTGTTTGGAGTGGACCTCCTTTTATATTGTTTTTGGGCATCACGTGACTCGTTGCAGTTGGTGTTTATGCGTGTGCGACGAATGTGTTTTTGTCGATGGGGGTAGAATTTGCTAGAACGATTGGCACCGTTCCGCTCGATGTAGTTTAATGGCTGCAGGTGTGCTTCGACCGGTTTGGTTCCACTCGACTGGTAGGGGTGTTCCGCTCGATGTTGGTTTAATGGCTGCAGGTGTGCTTCGACCGGTTTTGTTCCACTCGTCTTGTAGGGGTAGAACTTACTAGAACGTTTGGCGATTGATTCCAAGAAGTGCACGTGTTGTTTACGTGTGCGAGTTCTGCGAGGAATATGGTTTGTTGTTGTGGAATATGCTCGAATGTTTCGATGACGATGACGATCACGAGATTCCTACAATATTATTTTATGATATAAAAACGGGGGGGGGGGGGCACTAAGATTAGATATTTTCAAAAGGGAGGCCTAGTAGCATTAATTTCGGAAACCACTGTACTAACTAGAGCTGGAGTGCCAGATATTCCGTATTCGCTATTTCGTGGCAACGATTGTCATGTACGCGATCGTCATGTGCGAAACGATTCATTTAGCGAATTTACTAAGTTGTTCAGCTCGGCTATGGCCTCATACATGTAAACTTGTGTCAACATGTAAAATTCGAGCGAGAGTTGTTTTGAACGTGTGACGTTGGCAGCAGCGCGTGTGCAGAGTGAGCGGTGTGGGTGTAGTGGTGGCTGTGGATTAGCGAGAGAGAGAGCGAGAGGCGAGATCGGGCAGTGGCGGGTCGGTGTCGGTGAATGACGCTGGCTGCGAGCGGTGGGTGCGGCGCCTCGAGCTGTCACTGTCACTGTCACCGTCACCGTCACATCACATCACTCGGTGTGTCGCCGCAACGTCAACTGTCAACTGTCAGCCAGCGGGCGAGCGTGCGTCGTGTCACCGAGTCGAGCGCGCAGTGCCATGTCGTGATGGGGCGACGCTGGCGGCGGTGGCGCATGTCGTTGGGGGGCGGGGGCGAGGGGGGGCGCGTGTCGTGCTGCCGCGGGGGCTCCGACGAGGACGCGGGTGCGGACGCGGACGCCGAGCTGTCGGAGCAGCGCGCGCACTCCAAGCACATCGACAGACTGCTGTCGGCTGAGCGGCAGAAGCTGCGTCGCCAGGTGCGGCTGCTGCTGCTCGGCGCCGGCGAGTCCGGCAAGTCCACCTTCCTCAAGCAGATGCGCATCATCCACCGCGTGCACTTCGAGCCCGAGCTGGTGCGCGACTTCCAGCTGGTCATCTACGGCAACGTCGTGCGCGGCATGCAAGTGCTGGTCGACGCCAGGGACAAGCTGGGCATCCCGTGGACGGAGCCTCGCTCCATCGAGCTGGCCAGGATGGCCGTCACCTGGAGGACTGCGCCGCCTCCTCCCACCCACTACCAGCCGTACTCTCAGCAGCCGGAACCCCTGGACGCGCGCGTCTTCGCAGCCGTGGCTCCTCACATACAGGCCCTCTGGCACGACAGAGCCATCAAACGAGCGTACGAAAGGCGCCGGGAGTTCCAATTGGTAAATTGCACCCTCGTGTCTACTCCCCCCGTGTCCCAAAATCATTCAAGCATAATCATTTTCAGACTGCTGAATCTATAATACATTGTCATATTGGGCACATTTTGATTTTAATCTATCCACAAAATGCATTATAACATTTCAGTCAATAGTAACTTGCTGTATTTATCGCCGTCTACCCTTTAATTTAGTCATTTTGTAAGCAGATATTGTCAATATACAACACAAATCCATTGACTGCACAAATTATCTGATTTTTCTGCGAAATATGTAAAATCTCGATTATTTTTTAAAATCATTCTGCATTATTATGTTCATTTTTATAAATCTACAATGCGCCCAGTATTGTTTAAGAGAATTAAGTTGGCAAAAATACTCCTTTAAAGTGCTTTGAATGCTTCCAAAACATTTCTATAGTTTAAATACCATGATATAGTACACTCGGAATATGTTTTTATTTCATCTTTCGTCTGCCTGAGCAACAGTTTATTTTTTAACTATGAAATCCATAGATTTATAGTAGAAACACCAAACATGAAACATGACTTCTAAATTAAAAACTGTGGATTTGCACAGTGTACCAACAAATATTAATTTTTATCAGTTTGTAGATAATTTCATTGTACATATGTAATAACCTTAAGCTCTTTAATATCCTTCATATTCCTAGAAGTTTTTATTCTATAAAAACATCAAAGCTTAAAACTGCATTAAGAACATGCTATATTTACCAAACAATGTATTCCGTCTTTGATATTTTTAACATAAAAATTTACTGATGCTGTTTGTTGTTTTTATGTAATAACACCACCACTAATTTACATAAATATATGGCCAAAAAAATATCGTATTACTTCATTAAAAAATTCTGTTACATAATTCACTATACAAATGTATTGTGATAAATTTTTCATTCCTTTTCTAAAACGGGAACACTTATTTTCGCTCAAGTATATAAATACAACTAGATGACAATTTTTTTTCAAAATCGAATATGTAATTTCTTTAATTGTATACATGTATGTACATATATGTTAAAGTCAAAGTGTATTACCGGTTGTTATAAATTTTGACTGATTAAAATACCGTTTCATCTATCTCATATAGCAACGGATATATAATCAGACTGGTCAAAATCATTCAATGTGTATTCCGTTTTTTCCATCCACTTTTCGAATATGATTCACAGAACATGGACTTTCAATGCGACCTGATTTTGTTTTTGGAGTACTGAATATCTTGAAAACATCACTTGACTAGTAATTTGAGTCAGAAAGTCACACTTTTTGTTTTTAACATATTCTCAGGGTTGTCGTAATATGAAACTCTTTTCCATAATTCGTAATAGTAAGTAATATCTACGCATTTTTGAATCCTAAAACATTCTGTAAAAAAATCTGAACTGTCAATGCTAATATATAATAACTGGCGAGCACCGGTCAAACTGTATTTTCGCATGTGGAAACATATCTACTAGTTTATTATTAAATAAAACATACATAATAAGAGTAACATATACATATAAGTCAGTACTCATCGCTAATTTCTCTCCGCTTATCTCATTATTTGATAGTGTATAAACAATTTCCTCATCAGCGAGTCTTATTACTTAATGTAGGAGCATATCAACCTGCATTCGTCATAAATCAGGAACCGCAGCTTATTTCCAGGGTCGTAATATTTCAATTATACATACATACATGTGTATGATGACCATCTCGAGCTAGTTTATTCCGCCCGTTACTATTTTTATAGCTCATTTGAAATTTAATTCAACGCTGTAACATAATATCCCAAATTAGTAACTCGGCTTATGTCTTATTATTGTGCTAAAAATGCCTATGAAGATAAGACTTCAAATATGAGGCATTGTTAACATTTGTACTGACATTCAATTGGCATAATTAAAGGACAAAAACTCTGTGATAATTCATTCTGGAAAAATATCATATTTGCATATATTTAGCAATGACATGGTGATTCAATTAATTTATTTTTTGCGGCTTTGGTTGATGTATTGACTCATTCTGGATCCGCATAACAAAATGTAGTGTTGTATTTTCGTTTTTAGTTGTGTTAAAATATGGCCGACGTTAAAAGCCGCAAACTGTATCTTAGCTCGAGACTATGCAGTTTAAAAAGTTTATTGAAAATTGCTTGGGAGTGTTTGAATTGCTTTGAATGGTGTAATTGATACCGGAGTATATATTTTGTCCGCCTACATTTCTTTGGACCCCGAATTGTATCTCAAGGACTGTTTCATAAATAGTGTATGTACGTACACAGCGATGTGTATGCATCAGAATTTAAATATTGGAACCGTTTCTCGCTTATTTAACTTCAACCTTGAAACGGAGTATTCAAATATCGTTCGGTTTGATTATATAGTGATACGTAAATTATGACAGCGTACGTTATCAGTTTTCTAATTAAAGCCGTAACCATTTCTCGACCACTGTTAATCACCACGCGTGCGCTCTTTACTCATTGCTGAGTCACAATCTAGGAAAAGACATTTGTTATCTCTGCATTATTACAATAATTTATTCGTTGTGTATTTTTTGCATTTCTGCATGTTATCGTTGATTGTGAATGTCGCGACGGACGAATATTTTTCGACATGCCTCGACGTGTAATTATTGTCTTCTTCTAATAAGTGTACGATGATAAAAATTGATAATTTCAAATTGAGTATTATGGAAAATTTCGCTTTTGTTTTGTTATAAAAGACATTTAAACATTTTAGTACATATCTATTTGTTTAAAAATAATGCAAAAGGAAATTAGCCAATACTCCTTTCTTCCTTCTGTCGGCTGGTTTCGTTATTTATTCTTCATGAAGTGCATTACACTGAATGATCTTTCACGGTATGCAGTTGTAGGAAAAATCGACAATATTATAAATAAAGCAATTGTTTTCGATTCTTTCAATCGGACTGAAAATTTTCAACTGTGCTATTATTAAAATGGTCTTTAAATGCTTGGTCATGACTGATTTCCAATAACTCGTATTTAAGGTTGACCTAGTTGATTAAATTGAATGCTGAAAATGATGTTAATCTCATTTGTTGTCTTACGAAATTTCCTTTTTTCGTCATCTGAGAGTTTTAAAAAAATTAAATTCTTCGAAACTTTTATCAAGTTCCTGATTTAAAGATTAAAAACACTCAATTTTAACATATACAAAAGTTTAATTTTATACAAAAGTTTAAATAAAAAAATTCTACTAAATTTCTGAATTTTTGAAAATTAATGGAATTTATTAAAAAAATGCGACTATTTTTTTTTATTGATTTTAATATATTATAATAGTTTTTTATCGGCTTATTATATAAAATTATTATTTATAAAAATTGCACCCTTACTTTTAATAACTTACTCAATTAATTCCTTTTTAATTTTAATTATTATTTTTTTTAACTGTTTAATTGGATCCTTGAGTGTTTTTTTTAAGTTAGAATTTTTCACCTTTTTGCTGTAATTGTACAAATATTTCCATCAAATTATCGTTAAGAATATTAATTACGATGATGTAATGATGTATTTTTTAAACTATTAGTAAAAAAAATTATGAACAAAAATTTAAATATTGCATTCTATATTTATTTTTATAAATAAATACTATGAATTTCTGGAGGCTCCTATATATGTATGTATGTAGGGTTACCTCCTCCAATTACACAAAATATTTTTTATATTGTAATATTATATACATATATCGTGCATAAAATATGATAAACTCTTATTTGTTAGAAACGGTGGAAACTAGAATTTCACATTTAGATTGACTGTCCAGGGCCGTCGTTTTGGGAGGCAGTGAGGGGCATTTGCCCCTCCGGATTTGGCCATGCCATGAACTTTGATGAAATTCTACGAATCTTATTCAAATCGATTATTCGTTAATAAAATGTAGGTCGAGAGACACTGCAACAGATTCAAACATGTCGATCAGAAGCTTCCAAAAAAAAGGTCTTATAAAATACAGAAACAAACTAACGAACTTTTGCCCCCCCCTGGAAAAAGTCAAAACCTACAACCGTCATTCGTGTACTAAAAATTTGTAAAATGAAAACGAAAGCTGTGCTTAATGCATTTTCGGAAATGCGTACGTGCGCGCATAAACACCCTTATTGACTTATTATCGTCTGCGATATTTAAAAAAATGCCCTATTTGAAAATTGTCCGATGCGAGGGCCTCCTCCGTCTGAGCTACCGCATTAATCCCATGAAAAACAACAAGTATAAGATTGTGTAAAGATTACGTAATATTGAGCACATATACATACGTACGTTAAATGCAACAGGATACAGCGCTTTGCTCTTTATTGCTGTATCCTATTTCTGTGCTTTTGCCAGATAGGTCTTCTGCCAATTGTAACGTCGTCTTTTTTCATCCTTTTCTCTTTTTAATACGTCTAATTGGATAATTCTTCGGCTTAATTCACATTTTCACCACGTCCGCTCGTCACACTAACCATATGTAGAGTCGTCGTCTTTATGCAACGTAGCATGTAATTGTATTTATATTGTGAAAACAGGACAAACAACAAAGCGAAGAAATAATCATTCATTTGTTTATTTATTTATTTGCTCAGGAAACAAATTCTATTGATTTTGATTATTAGCTTTTATAACAGGGCTGTGGAGTCGGAGTCGTAAGAAATCAGTCGACTCCAACTTCTTTTTATTATTTTATTTAATTAATAGTATTACGGTATGTGTCAACTAGAGTCTCCAATTTTATTTAAGTAAATCCATAAATAAATTGAAATTTAATAGTTTCTTTATAAAAATAATTAATTTAAATTACGTTATAAATAAAATGGTTAAATTGAAAATATTTTAATGTTTTGTGGCCAAAATTGATTGGTTCCTCAGACGCATACTTTTTTTATTCTCATTTTTTTTTTATTAAATTGAGTTATTTGTGTATGAAATTCATACACATACATTATGAATGAATTTACTTTTTACTAACCTCTTATACGTTTCACATGGTTTTCGTGTAAGCGGTCATTTTTTATATCCCTTATCTCTTATCCGATCGTTTTTATTTATACCTATTTCATTACTAAGAATTCAATAAATTGGGTTACATATCAATTTTAGTGATTGTTTTAATTCCTTTAATATTTTGAAAATCGCGATTATTTTTATTACTAACAATTTTATACGCTGGCAAGAAAAATCGATCTTACTAAATAATTCAAATTGGAGTTGGATTAATATCATAAATAACAGTAAATTGACGGTAGGCAAGAAGCTTGTTGAATTTAATATTTACCTTATTTACAATTCAAACATATGTTCCTACAAAATAGCATTTTTTACGTGTATATAAAATGTAGTACTTTTTTAAAATATGGTGTTATTGATATTATCCAGAGTTTACACTAAATTTCTAGCTGGTTCAAACTTAACATTATATGTCGGAAATTATGATATACACCACATTATATGTACATAGTAGTCATTATTTATTTTCGTTGTGAATTTCATCGCTTTGTGTTATTTGAAAAGGTTAACAATCCTGACTTATACATGTCGGGATACTTTTTTCCGATTTTTACTCGATTTTGAATGTATATATTTTTATTTTGTTAATTTTTTTATGTTTCAGAGTGATTCTGTGAGCTACTTTTTTGATGAGATCGACAGAATTGCAAGGCCCGACTACATTCCTACAAATCAAGATATTTTGCACTGTCGCAAAGCGACTAAAGGAATATCTGAATTTACGATTCACATAAACAGTGTGCCATTTGTTTTCGTCGACGTCGGAGGACAACGGACTCAACGTCAAAAGTGGACACAGTGCTTTGATTCCGTGACTTCAATTCTATTCCTCGTTTCATCGTCAGAATTCGATCAAGTTCTATCGGAGGACAGGTGGGTGATTTTATTTTAGCATACAATTGTCAATTTTAGTATCATATTTTAATGTTATTTTTTTTTTTTTAGAATCACCAACCGGTTGGAAGAAGCAAAGATCATATTTGACACCATTGTGAATAATATAAATTTCAGAGGAATATCGATAATACTGTTTTTGAATAAGTCTGATCTTCTCGCTCAAAAAGTTGCTAATCCTGAGACTGATATTCGTTGGTATTATCCTGATTTTAAGGGTGATCCTTATTCGTTACCGGAGGTGCAAAAGTTTATCTTAGAAATGTTCGCAAATGTAAGAAGAGAACCCAAAACAACATTGTACCACCACTTCACAACTGCCATTGACACTCACAACATTGAGGTTGTGTTCAACTCGGTCAAAGACACGATATTGAATCGGAATTTGGCATCTCTTATGTTGCAATGATTCTTCTACTATGTGATAAAAGTGTTATTAATTTTTTCTGAATCAAGACAGCCTTTATTGTTGTGCCTTGTTTTATTTTCCATATATTTATATATAATATATATGTATTTATATATAAGTCATTATTTTATTTAGTAGTACAAAAGATGTTTTATTCACATTTATAAATACGATATTGAAGTGTTATTGTAATTTTTGTTTAATTATAGACCTGTAAATATTGCAACCGGAAATAATCATATAGCATATGTTTTTTTTAAAAATGATTTTGCAGTTTCTTATTTATACAAATAATCGCACCTTGAGTGGATATAGTCAGATTTACAATGTAAATATGTTTTTTTTTGCAGCGTGTTTTACTAAAATGTAATTTTTTTAATTTAACATTGTAAATATATTTTTCCAGTGTGAGTACATAAATAATAGTACGGGTTCGATTTATAAAACGATAAAAGAAATCAAACTTTATATTTAGATTTGTTATTTTTGTCTCTTTCATACGTAAATATTGTAAATTGCAACGACTGATGTATATTATGGTTCATATTTGTCATACTTTATCTGTAATGTATTTCTTTTGATTGGTTTGAATGTAGATAAATCGAATAACATCTATTTTACTTTTAACACCCAATTGTTTTTCTGTTTCACTTAGCTATTGTTTGTTTACTAAAAAAAGTATTACATATACATATGACTGTCATTAAAGCAATCTTAATTTTAAATTGAGTATTGCGCTTAAAAATATTAATGTGTCAGCATTGTGCCTTATAATATATAATTGGTTATATAAATATTATATAAGTCTTCCAAGTTGGGTAACGGAAGTTTTTAATGATAGACTTCTTCCTCTTTTTGATGAAATATTTTGAATCTGTCGGATCGAAAAATAATATTTAAGCTTAATGAGTTGATGCCTTAAAATGATGCATTGTTTTGGTTTTGAGAGCGTAACTGAAATTGCTCACATTTATAAAATTAATGACGTGTATAGAATTTATTTGAATGATATTGCTCTGATATTTTGAAACCTGATGCATTTTTTTTTTAATATTTCATTTTTCGAATAAGGATATCTTTGATATTTATTTGTTATTGTATTCTTAGTTTATGTATCTCAATCAAAAATATTACATTTTTTCTTCTTAATTTCTGTTAAGAAATATTTTAGAGTAAAACATACGTGTTTGTAATTTTCATTTTATATTCCATTATAGAAATGTAATTATGTAAAAAATATTTATTTATTAAACGCTGTATTACATAATATTAATTTAATAATATTAAAAATGATATTGAGAAATCTTTTTGTTTACCGTCATCGCTTAGGAGATACTATTGTACTATCGTGTCAGATACTATCGTGTCAGACCCAACTCGATAAACGTTTTGATATGTTAGCAAACCAATCGCACAAAATAATTTGTTTTTTGGTATTAGTTGAGTATGTATATGACTCACTGGGTGGCTTGTGATTTTCCTTTTTATTATTTTATTGTGCGAGAATGTAAAATTAGGATTCATATATTAAATTACTGAGCCATATATTTATTTATTTTTTAATATTGTCTAATGATAATTTTTATTTTGGTTGATTGAATCTTGTGATTTTACGGAATACTTAAAATACATACCTTTCAAAACGATCAAGTGCCAAAATATCTCGTTCACTACTTTGCAGCTCACTTTTGGTTATGAATCGTTCATACTCTCTGAATTGTTATTGTAATTGTATGTACATATTTTTATAAAGTAAAATTTCTTTTGACTATATCAATCAATGATGTATCCAATCAAATTCTTTTACCCGAAACAAATTTAAATCAAAGACGTGCATAATTAATAAACATCACAAAATATATTTATGATGTGAAAGTATAATATATGAATTCTTTATACCAGAGCCTAAGTAATTTGTGAACTTTCCAACACTAGTGTAAGCTTTGGAGCAGCTTTATAGTTTATTTTTATTCAACCGCATTTAACAATTCTTACAGTGCTGGTCACTAATCTAAAATAAATCATATATAATATGTAGTATAATTAAAGTCCTCGTTTGCACTTACATACATACGTATATATTCATCCGTATTTACTCAGATTTATAAATCTTTGTTCAAATTAAATTATGGCATGTTTTGATTCGTTTATATTTAAAGTTAGGATTGTTTTCATTATATTTTATATTTATTGCTAAGAATAAGAAGTATTAACGAATTTTATACTTACGTTTAGAAAGTTTGGTTTTAAATTATGTTCATCTGATTTAATATTGCTTAATTTGTGTGACATATACAACATGAAATTGAAACACTAGCATACACTACTTTTTTCCTGTATATTTCTATATTCACTACTGATTTGGTTAATTGTTGAGTTTATAAAATATTATAGAGAAATACTTCATCTGTTGGTTTATATTGTTTAGTCGAGACATTGACTGTTGTATTTTATCGTAGAACAAAAATGTACAAAGCTGTATTGTTACATAACTTCCAGTTGAAAGACTATTAATGTATATTTCAATTAATGAATTAACTAGAGACGACTTGAATTATTTGAAATATGTACCCGAATGTCTTCATTACACTGGTTTTGCTTTTTCATTTTACATTATTAAAACAAATTATATGTATATTACAAGATCTGAATCCAAAGAACTGACGAAGATGTGCTATTTACAAATATTTTTATGAAAGTTTGCATATGTATTTTAACCATCGCACTTTTTCATTTACATACATATTATTGATAAA
This sequence comes from Arctopsyche grandis, assembly GCF_051622035.1. Lineage (NCBI taxonomy): Eukaryota > Metazoa > Arthropoda > Insecta > Trichoptera > Hydropsychidae > Arctopsyche > Arctopsyche grandis. The sequence goes on from NC_135355.1 coordinate 28,903,860, forward strand.
CATGTGTTATATTTTCCGTAAAAAATTTACATTATCGTTTGAATCACTGCAATAGTTTGGAGAATACATCTTAATAAATTTATACATTTTTCACATATCAGTTATCTGACGTCAAAAATTTAGTTTTGAAATGTTATACATATGTATGTATTTTTTTCATTCTCCATTACTATCACTATTGAATTTATAAAGTTTACAAACTAACGAAAACAATTTTATTGATAAATTTGTCTTTGTAAATAATAACTTCTGATTGTTATGTATCATATAAATTTATCAGCTGTGTCGAATTTTTTTTGGATATTTTACAAAACTCAGTTTTTGCACTGAAATTAAAATTTTTGTAAGTTTTTATGTAAATAAATCACATTTATTTTTTATGAATTCGTTGTGTTTTATCTAAGTATATATGTTACAGTGAAATTAAGTGATTATGGATATGTCATTTTTACAAGAAGATGTAAACAGACTTACTGACTAGTGCCAAATTAGATCTTAATGTTTCCAAGTGTGCCATAATGACTTTCTCGCGTAAAAAAAGCGTTCTTAATTATGTCTACTATCTAAATAATCTAGTTATTCCACGAGTTGATTCTTTTAAAGACGTAGGTGCTATACATGATTCTAGAATGCTTTTTGATATGCATGTTGATCAAATCGCTGCGAAGGCATCTAAAGCATTAGGTTTTATTATCCGATGCTCTAAGGAATTTAGATCAATTAAAACCATCAAAATTTTATACTGTGCGCTAGTTAGAAGCCATCTTGAGTATGCCAGCCAAATTTGGAACCCTCATTACATAATTTATATTGATCGTATTGAAGCTATTCAAAAACGTTTTCTTAGGTATATATCATTAAAATTTAATATAAAAGAAATGAATTACGAATCCCGATGTCGTAGGCTTCATATCCTTCCCTTGTATTATCGACGCAACATAGCTGATATAACTTTTCTTTCAAGGATACTACGAGGTGACATCGACTGCTCTGCTATCCTAAGTAAGTTTTATTTATATGTACCAAATCGGTACCTACGCAAATGGCCCCTTTTGCGTGCTTCCATTGCCTCCACTAATTATCGTCGAAACTCTTATATCGTCAGAGTGTGCAATTTTTACAATGGCTTAGATGTGAATATTGACCTATTTCACGATAGTTCAATTACCATTAGGAACTTATTTGCAAGATTGTTTTTTTTACCTTAATCCTTTTTGATTAATTTTCTACTGTTATACACCATAATCTATTATTACTTTCTACTATTATTTACAAATTTGTCACTATTTTCTTTTTGTATTGTTATTTTTTTCTTTTTTATTGGCCTTCATAGCAAGTTCCATTTTTCATTTTTATGCTATTTGAAGAAACTTTTAATTGGCTTATGTTGAACTATTTATTTTATTATCTTGGTTTTAGCTGTAAGTTTCTCTCTGTTTATTAAATAAATAAATAAAGCATATTTCAAGTGAAAATATATTTTCACCAATTCAAGCACTGAAAATGTATTAAACAATGAATTTACAACGTTTAACCCTAACAATCTAATCTTAAATGAATAAAACCAACCCTGAAAATGTAACTGGTTATGATTTCACTGAAACGTCAGTGAAAATATATTTTCACTTGAAATATAATTTCACTGTGACATACATATATACCACAATGCAATATGAAAATATTTTCTGCCAATATATATGTATGTATGTAGTTCATCGCTTGTGAATCCCATAAATAAAAATGTTTGTAGGGTGATTTTCTATTGCCAGATAATTTAATCGTGTATACTATCAGGTGCGCATTGAAGAAATGAATGTGTATACGAATTGCCGAGCAACGCAGTAAACATCTAATGTCGTAGAAGAAAAAGCATGACTAGAGAGCGTTGCTCGTAAGGTATACAATAAACGTTTAATCAGCAAAACAAATGTGCTCGTTTCTCTGTTGGCACTGTAGCATCTCGACATGTAACGAGGACAAGTAAACGACAAGTTTAAAACACGCAGCAATCTTGTCAATTGAATTTTCTCTTGCTTTGTACGCGACGAAAGAAGAAATTTTTGCTCACAATTCCCTTTTAGTGTTCACCATAATTGCATAATTGACTTAACATTTGTTGTATATAGGTACAGTGTTTTCATCTACAACGTACTTCATCTCATTATTTTCAATGTAAAATGTCCACTGTACCCTGTATATATAGAGATTTTACAATTTTGGGTCACTAGTGATACACCCAATGAAAATTTCTTCTGATGTATTATAAGTCGCCCCCAGAGAAATGTAATATTAATAGAAGTGGCTTTAGTTGTTCTTTTGTTGTCAAGTGACATTCTGTCCACGGACAGATCTAAATAATTTTAGCATCGGTCGTATTTGACGCTTGGTGCTCGACGTATGTTCGATAAAAAACTTCTCTGTTTGTTTTTATTACTCGCAAGATGGGCAAGCATCGGTAAAAATTGCACAATAGATTCAAAAACACAATAAACAACATGGGATACATTTTTATCCGATTGTATTCCGTGCGATGTAGCGTATTTATAGAGAGACGTACCGCGCAAAATTGACAACAGTTATTTATTCGTAAGGGCCCCTCTATTCTTATTACATCTCTCTGGTCAGCCCGCTACAAATGGTTGCAAACCACGTGGCCGCATGCTCATTTCATACTCTCGTCTTTCGTACATGCTGAAATTCAAACAGTCAAAATTTAATCGAAATGAGCCGTGTTGTTTGCAACCATTTGTAGCAAACCCATTATAAGTAAAAACTACCTACCGATAAACAATAGAAAAATTAATTTACTAACCCTTTGAGTGCTGACGTCTTTTCTGTTGAAAGTCCGTCACGCTGAAAATTTCGCCGACATTTCCAACTAGAATTATTTAGAAATCCAATAGAAAGCTGGTATAAACATTGTAGGTAATCCCAACAAACCCTAGATAACTTTTTTTGTGGAATTCTCATATTTGGCATGTAAAAGGTACGTGAAAAATATTTTTTATGTATTTTTCTGAATTTATTTGTGAAAAATACAGCATGTTATGTAGTCGAATTTTCATTCAAAATAACGACAAAAAACATGGCATACCTGGAACGGAGTGACCGAGCAGCGATATTGTGCAAGAATTGCCGTATAAAATAATTCTCGTACACTATATGTAGGGCTGCCATACGTCCCGTATATACGGGACATGTCCCGTATTTGTCCCGTTTTCTCCCCAAACTCTGCGTGAGAGAATCGGCGCGGCAAGGATCTGTACCTTGATGATCCAATGAGTGAAGCTTATTTTTGCTTCTTGCATTCACAGCTCAATACATTTGGATCTCAAATTAAAAAAAATAGAAAAACCAAACATCACAGCCCTGGAAGTAAAGTCTTTATTAGAAGAGACAAAACGACATATGATCGAGAGAAAAAAATCCAATTTTATTGGAATGACGACAAAAAAATCTTGAATCTCTTAAAGCTTGATTCTGGAAACAGTGCCAAAGTGGAAACTTTCGAAAAACAGACTGTCGATTTCTTTAGCACTGCTGTGGAATACATTGATTGTGGTCCCAATCATTCAAAAAATTTAATGCTTTCGATTGGATGACTCTCAAGCAAGTTACTGAATGGGGGGAAATAGAACGAACCGTTGAATATTTGCAAGTAAGGAACATCGATGTTGGAAACAATGAGCTTCTTTTCAACCAGTTAGTATATTTAAAAGATTATTTAAATAAAAATAATACCAACGAAAACTTAGAGACAACGCTGAAATTGAGTATGGAAGAGAAATGGCTGAAGTTTTTTAGAGATACCAAGCATATTGAACAGAAGTCATGTTTAATAAAACTATGTGAGTATATATTTGCCATTCCAGCCCACAATGCCAATGTGGAGAGAATATTTTCCCTGATGTCAACAAAATGGTCGGATGAAAGAAATAAGCTGGCAGTTGAGACAGTTGAGGCAATTTTGGTTTGCCAGTATAATTTTAAAATGACTTGCGCCCAACTTTATCATCATGTAAAAGAGGAAAACGATTTAATTAAAAAAGTTAAATCATCGTTAAAATACGATTGGGCAATAAACTATTACCTACCTACTTTTCCATGTTTTATTTATGTAGCACTTTTGTTTTATTTATGTCCCGTATCAATGCTTGACAATTATGGCAACCCTAGCTATATGACAACATTGACAGGTCAATGAAATAATGTGGTGTACACTGTGATGTGCAAAAGGTCCTGGTGAAAATAACTTCAATATTAAGCGATAAAGTTAATGTACAGGGTCTGAGGAGGTTATGGAAGTATTCAACACAAATATACGAAACACGACAAAATTAACAAGAATGTAAATTGTCAAACTCTGATAGGAAACGATCGACTTGGAGTCGCAAATATCCAAGTCCGGCCAGCAGCACTAGAAATACTCCGAATAAATTCTTTTTAATCGAGGTTTACCCGCGGCTCAGAAGTCAGGTACCTCTCAATGGTTAGCATTAACGCAACTACTGAACTAAATTGCTGGCTATGAGTATGTAACAGTAAAAGTGTATTACCAGTTGTAATATATTTTGTTTAAAGTTTTATATAGTTTATATTCGACTACAAATTAACTAGTAGACGGTTCGGTGATTACTAGTCAAATGTGAACCGGTCACAGGATAACCGTTCGCTCTAGATCGGTCACACATGATCACCTGTCACACTAAAACTGGTCACGAGAAAACTGGTCACACCCTAAAATCGGACAACCAGTTTTCTCGTGACCGATTTTTGGGTGTGACCAGTTTTAGGGTGTGACCAGTTTTCTCGTGACCAGTTTTAGTGTGACGGGTGATCACGTGTGACCGATCTAGAGTGACCGGTTGTCCTGTGACTGGTTCACATATGATAAGTAGTCAGTTTACCCTAGTAGACATGCTACTACATATGAAAATACAGTTTCACCGGTGCTCGCCAGTAATTATATATAAGCTTTGTTGGTTCAGATTTTTTTACAGAATGTTTTAGAATTCAGCAATGCGTTAATATTACGTACAATTACGAATTATGGAATAGCGTTTCATATTATGATAACCCTAAGAATGTATTCAAAACGTGGCTTCCCGACTCAAATTGTTAGTCAAGTGATGCTTTCATGAAAAGCAGTACTGTGAATAAAATAATCTAATGTCTAGGTCTGTGAATCTTATTCAAAAAGTGGTCAAAAGAAACGGAATACAACGAAGAACAGAATACAAATTGACTGATTCTGACCAGTCATATTGTAAATCCACTGTGTCATATCGTTAGTCAGGAAGAAAAACGTCACAAGTCAAAAAATGTCTTTTTTTCAATAAAGTGTTGCGTAGGGGTGGGTGGAGGATCCAAGTAAAAGGCCAACAGTCGTTTCACAGCATTTATTGATGATTAAGGAGATACACGCACTGTCACTGCTCAGTCCAGAATGACATGGTATCGCCTAAGTACCGCCTTATAAGGGGTAGATCTCTCAGGACGTCTAATCTGTTAACCTACTGTATAGTCACGTATTCGGATATGTATTCCCACGGTATGAGAAGTGCAGTCATTGTTTAGCTTTCATGCACTTAGCTTGTCGCTAATCCTTAAAACCACTTACCCCGGTCACACGGTCTCTCAGGACGCTACCCGGCCTAATCCGATCGCAATTACTCGGCGGCTCTGTTTAGTATACGTAATAAAAGTTTGAACGTGGTGAACACTTCCCTACAAGTGGAAAACAAAAATATTTCCCTGTGTCAACTGTAATTTGAACTAGACAAATGACATTTTTCCAGCGAAAAGAATGAGTGTATGCAATCGATAACTCAAAAGTCGTTTCTTTTTTATTTGTGACGTTTTTCTTCTAGACTGACGATATAAAATAACTGGGTCTACCTCACGAGCCGGATTGTGAAATTACCGAAAACGCAAATATCGGAAGGCAAATATCGAAAATCGAAAGATCTTAAGTCGAAAGATCAAAAAAAAAGGGTGCATGGTAAACAGTACATACTCACTTAATTTTCGCAGGATACAACAGGAACAAGAGGAACAGGCTTTTCCTCCCTTCATCTTTCGATTTTCGATCTTTGCCTTCGGATATTTGCGTTTTCCGGCGTTTCACATTCGGGCTCGTGACGGAGACCGAAAATACTAACTACATGGGATAAATGAAACATATTTTTGCCAGCCAAATCATATTACAACTGGTAAATATGTACACTTTGACTGTAACATTATTTTATTTTGTTATTTGTTATTTTGTTTTTTTTGTGTTATATTTTTTGACCATTGTGGCGCTTTAGGAATTCCTGTTATGCCACAATGGTCTGTTTAGAATAAATAAATAAATAAAAAGCAAACCAAACTTTAGAAAAAAATGTCCCTTTCTCAAATACCTCGCATGACAGATTTGGTTTTCGCCCGGCAAATCAAACGTCAAATGGGCTGCCAGTAACAAAAATAAAATTTGACAAAAATAAATACCGACCCTAACAACCTAATCTTAATGAATATGGCCAACCCTAACTTAACCTAACCTAAACTAGCCCTTAAATAAGTGTTGGCTGCTAAGATATTACGATTACAAAGTGAAAATGTAACTGGTTATGATTTCACTGAAACGTCAAATTTTATTTTTGTTACTGGCAGCCCGTTTGACGTTTGATTTGCCGGGAGAACGCCGATTCTGTCGTGCGAGATATTGATATTGAGATGTTGATTTGATATTAAATGTATAATTGGGCACTCGGTAAATATCGCAATTCGGATCAACGGAATTAATAATTTAAAAGATTAATCTTTTTCAAAAAAAGTCTTTTGTTTTTGTCGGCGGATCATGTGAACGAAGTGATATGCCGCGTCTCTTTCCACGTTATACGATTCCAAGGGGAGAAAGAGGAGCATGGTGAGTGAGTACTTCGTTGACACGTACGCACGCACGCACGCACGCATTTGACAATTATTACATACGATGTGATATTTCAATTGGTTTAGCATTACTTTGTTGACTTTCCACTTTTTATGTATGATTTGTGAGTGAAAATTTCTTCCATTTCCAGTTTAAAATTTTGTATTGCTGCCAGTTAATTTCGCACTGAATTCTTTCAACTGCGTAATTGGAAATCGTTTTTAAGAGTAACCAATTCGAGAAATTTCGCCATTAAGTCAACAACTGCGACGATTAGATAAAATAAAGCGAATGCCAACATTGTATAACATGCGTTTACATTTTGATTTCAGCGTAGCTTCTGAAATGAAAAAAATATTAAAAGTACATATGTAGATAGCACAGACATTACACAGTTAAATTTTAAGCAAACACATTTACACTTAATATAATATATATTTTAATAGACGAATTTGATACATTTATAATATTGAAACATTGATGACTAGAGCTATTTGAACGGCTCATGTAAAAATATCACATTGAACATGGATTTAAAGTTTCTTACACACTGAGAGAACACAAATTAACTTTATAATACAATACAATACAATATGCATAATATAATGTAACACACACATACATATATGTAATATTTTAGGCTCTTTTGAAACTTATGCACAGACATTTACATACACAGAACGTTAATAAAGCATCCATTAATAATAACTACAGAAATGTACACATTATAATTATCTATTGTTTATACAAACATAAGTAACGATTTAAATTGAGATAGACACATATAAAAATATAGCTTTCGAATGAATTCATGAATACGTATTGTTGACGATCACTTTATTTTTGGGCTCTCAAAATAAGGATCGCAATAATACATATTGCGTGATTTAATCATCTACACAAACATATTGAAAAAAATTTTATATTAATTTGATGTTTGGGAAAAATCCTCGCATTATTATGAAAGTTTTACTAATAACATACTTATCTACATACAATATTATAATGAAAACATATTTGAGACGTCTTCCACAAATATTGACATTGAAATGTATATTTAATATACTTACATATATGGATACGGTACAAACAATGGTTAATTAAACATTGATTTGAATACAGTTAATACATTGATCGTACAAACAAACAAATTTAAATTTAATTAAGTATTAAAGTTTTCAATGCGTAGTAAGCAATTTGCATATACATATAATATCTATTACATAAAATATAATATGTACAATATATGAATTTATAATGAAAACGCGGTACCTAAATACATACATATTAATATATAAATTGAAAATTTACATACATACATACTATTTACAAAAATCATTGATATTTTTTTTCATTCTTATTAAAGAATCACATGTAAATAAAATATTACATTAGTTTAGAAATTAAATAATATTTTTAAGAGTGAAATATATGTACATATGTACATACATATGTACACACTTTAATATTCCAAAACAAGGCACTTTTATGAAAATGATTTCCACTTAAAAGTCAAATATTATATTTGTTCACAATAAGCGACACTAGATTTTACACTACTTAAATATACATATATCACTTTCTGTATTTATTTTCACAATTCAGAAGTGAAAGTGTCAATTTTTGATATGCCCACCTATTATTTTATCAACGTTGTTAATTTTCACAAACTATCGGTGTAATGTTTTAATCTTTTAATTATCCTTTTTGAAATACATATAAAATAAATGCTAATTAACATGAACGGCTTAAAAGTTTCGGCATCTTTTACACCACAATTAAATTTATTTTAATTTTATTATTTTCAAACATCACAATGGTTTCCAGATTTGATATTTCGTTTTGTGTCTGTGATCTTTGTGTTTTGAATTTCATGAAAATTTCCTTCCATTGTAAATGGAATTTATTAGCTATTCTTTGTTGCGAGTGGGTAAGTATTTTAGCGTGTCAGAGCTTACCAAGCCAACCGCTATAAATGTTTCGCTTCCAAACATCTGACTGTTGTTCATTTAAAACAGTACAAGACAAAGTTTTCACTCAAATTAATATGTGGAAAATAATCATATTATATTATTCAGAAGATACTCATACGTTTTTCACATTCAATCAATTACACTGAGCAACAAAAAAAAAATCACGTTTTTGAGTTACCAGAGCGGAGACTAATCAATCTTTACTAAGTTTGACTCACTAAATTCGAATATGATAATGATTTTTGTTGGTTTACTCTCATTTACGAGATATGAGCGTTTAAAAAAAATGCGCGATTTTTACAGTTTTTTGGCTTTTGCTGTCTTACTCAAAATCTAGTATTGTTGTGCTCAAAGTGAGTATTGGAATCAATAGTCAGATGTTTTTTCTATTGAGTTCGTTTGTCAGTTTATTATTTTGGGTACACTAAAACTGACGAGATTGGTTCTTGTTTTAACGAACGAAATGTTCATTTGGACATATAACATTACGCCAAAAAGTAATTTTTGAATATAATGTCACTCGGGAGCTCAGAATATCAACAAAATCTAGCGATTTTATATTTTCTGAATAGAAATTCTAATATTATATACATATATAACATATACATATATAATATACATATATAACAGTGGCGTGCCGTAGAAATCTGCCTGTTTTTGTCGCACAGCCTAACTCATGTGTGCGCGAGCAGGATATAAGGGGACTCGGTATAACGTCACCTAGCACCCTTGTATCCTGCTCGCACACATATTAGTAAGGCTGTGCGATAAAAACGGAGATTTCCACGCCACGCCACTGATACGTACATAGAAATTTGAAAGAATAAAGGAGGTTTGTAAAAAGTGTACCTGTGCATGTTAACTCAAACTCAAATCAACATCTAAACGAATTCCAGAGATATTATTAATGAAAATGCTAGACATATTATCTTAAAAAAATATTGGCACAATGTACTTATGTATGTACATATAGTTTAATTTTGTTTATTAAGTGGATATTTAATTCTCAATAAAAGTGTTTTCATTTTCAAAATACTATTTTATTATTTTCGCTTCAGCCTGTATTGTATGTATTATATATGTGTTTGTTTTATTTTGAAATTTTGATCCAAGCAAAGTTTTCCTGGAATACCCAATTGATTCCAGATTGATGATTCTTCGCCTTCCTGTTCATTTTGACCTGGTGTAAAAGCACCCATGTGACACCAACACCAATGCCAAGTTTACGAGACGGAGTGGAAAAATTTATGAGCGCGTCTCGGTCGAAACGACCCCTATACATCGAGTCGAGATTTATTTCAACAATGTAGCTGGATCTCAATCAAGAATGAAGCATGTATTGATGTACATCGGTACGTATACATACTATTATCGTCAGAATTCACTGCAAACTTTCTTTCAACACCAAGTGCTAAATTGTCCTATGAATTTTAAGTTTTTATTTAAATATGACAGCGGACTTTTGATTTCAAAAACCTTTTAAGAATAATATCTTTATAATATACATATGTACATATGTATGATTGAAATCTGTGGTAGATCCAATCGATTTATTTAATTGGATTATTTTTTTGTATAATTAATTTATACGTGAAATCATATATGCGTACGTGGCTATGGTTGTATTTTATGTTTAAAATTTGCATAAAAAAATAAATTATGAAACTTAAATTTCACCTTCAATATGTACCTACACTGCAGTCTGCAGTAGACCCAAGAAGAATCTTTGTGGTTTTGACTTTCAACCCTTGAAAATGCCTAGAAGGCAATTTTTTCCCAAGTAGACACGCTTTGTACGTAATATGATACAGTAGAAACATGTTATCATTAATTTAAAAATACACTGAAAAAGCTTTATAAAGCAAAATAAACGAGATTTTCAACAAAATTCCTTTCAAATTTATATACGCTCAGTTATTTTAGAATATGTAGGAATAATTAAGTCAGCTTTTGAACATTGATATTATTTCAGTTATTTGATAATTTCCAGACGGTACTGAATAAATATTTTTATTTAGAGTGTAATTATTATTCGTGAGTTCAAAAGGAAACGATGAATTCGTCGTCTACATTGTATAATATTTGTTGCTTAATGATCTCCAAATCGTTTGTTAGGCATTGAATGAAAATACATAATTATTTTGAGAGTCAGCCTCAATCGCCAATTAAGAATTTAGCTTCAAAGTAACAACGTTTTGAACGTTTAATATAATACATATATATATTTATTATATGAATATAAATATAAATAAACACCACTGCCTTAAACTCTGAAAAACATTATTGTGAAAAATGAAAAATTAGCAGTCGTTAGAAAGCCTTTACTGTCATTCAAGTATTTTAATTAAAAAAAGTGTATATTATAACGCAACTTAAACAAACGAGTTTTCTTTTATATATTATTATTTCATTTAATAAATTTAATATCCCAGAGTTCATTTGTTTCAATTTGCAATGAATTTTTATATTATAAAAAATGTTTTTAACTAATTCAGACGTTCTCAATAAATGGCATTTCACACAGTCATACATTAGGACTATTTTAAAATATGTTTTAGATAACTTTCATATTACAAACACATTCAAACACATAAAAACTTAGGTATATGTACATATATACTCGTATATGTAAGATTTCATATATTTATTTTTTGAAAACTGTCATATCTGAGACAAAATGTTCTTTTGGAAACATTTTTTTTCATTATCTGTTTGAAAATATTTATGTAGATGATCGAAAAGGTTAACGTTGGGTTGAACCGTGTTTGAATGTTGAATTTGGTATGGTTAGGTTAGGTTAGACCGTCTAACTTAGACGTGTTCCCGTGGTGATCCCACGGTCCTCCGGCGCTACACTTGCGTCATCTGCGTCTTATCAGCACCGCCATTGGCATCACCGTCTCCATCACCGTCATTCTGTGAAACCGGAAGCCATCTTGGTCTGAACAATTGGGCAAACGTTGCCCGAAACTGTCGACTCATAGTACAGTACAGGATGAAGTTGATTGCGGAGTTCACCAGGGCGAAAATGTCCATCAATTCACCTGCAGGAAATAAAATAGTGTTAGAACATTTAAAACGGCTTCAAATAGTCAAATTTCAGTAATGATAAGATAAGAAATTTATATTACGCATGAAATTGTACAGGTCGAAATATAAAATAAATAAATGTGGGGGTCAGAGAAATGTAATAGTAATAAAAGTGGCGTTAGGTGTCATAGTGTTGGAAAGTTATGGCTTTATATGCTTTATATTTGCAATCGGATTAGCCCGAGTAGCATCCCAGAGACTGTGGGACCGTTATAATTGGTTTCGAGGATTATCGGCAAACTAAGTGCATGTAAGCTAAACAATGGTGACCGAGTTGGCCGTTATTGGTCCCTTCTCAGAATTGACCGATACCTTGGTACCGTGGGACCGAATGTTGTGGGAATACATATCCGAGTACGTGACCATAACAATAGGTAAACGAATCAGACGTCGAAGATGTCCTGAGAGACCTGCCCCTCATAAGGCGGTACTTCTGGACTGAGCACTGGTGGTGTGTGTATCTCCTTAATCATCAATAAATGCTGTGAAATGACTTTGGCCTTTTACTTGGATCCTCAAAGCAAATATATTTATATGGCTATCACCATGCTTAATTAGTTTCAGCCACAGTCATGTGTGGTGACGATGATTTCCATATTTGAAGAAATGATGGAAAAATTTTTAGAAATAATCGTACGAACTTATATTGATATGAAGATGCCTCTCACCGATAAGGTCTACGTACGCATCCCGTGCCACACTTTTGAGTATGTTCATACCATAAAGAATTTCGTGAACCGTATGAATTGAACTCAACACAGATACATGTAATAATAATGATAGAAGTGGCTTTAGGAGTCATAATGTTCGAATTAGTTTACGCCACAGTCGTCATTGTGCATCATTGCACATCATCAAAGTGTACATTGTGCAACTTTAAACGATGCACTTCCCCATTTTGCGAGTAATATGAACAAATGTCTGTCAAATTGTTCAAACAAACATCCACAGTGACATATTTACAGCAATTTATAATCAAATTGGTGAACCTCAAGACGCTGAAGATTGGCAAAAGAGATAGGAAGGAGATGCCAATTTTACAGGAACCGTTTCAATGAAAATCAGAAAAATTGGCAAATTCTGTTAATAGCGATCGACCTGGAGTCACAAACCAAGGTCTGGCCAGCAGCGGGACTCCAGTGTCCACTGTCAACTCGTGACCATTCCACTCAAAATCATAATTTTTATTTATTTATTTTATTTTTATTTTATTTTTACATACATATATACCAGGAAGGCCTTACAGGTAAATCCCAATGCGCCTTCCTGGCCAATTACAAATTACAATTACAATTACAAATGCAGCATTTTTATTACAAGTCGTTGAATTACGAGACACTGAAAAACTCGCAAATTAACGAGACATCTATGAATTATACATACATTTTATTGTACATCAATCATACTTCAAATAGTGGTGACATAGTAGGTAAGAAGGATTTTTAGCCAATTTTTTTTCCGGTAACCGTTTCAACAATGAAATCAGAAAAAATTGGCAAAATCTGATATGAAACGATCAACCTGGAGTCACAAATCCAGGTCTGACCAACAGCATACTCTGAAAAATTCTTTTTCATTCGAGGCCCGGGCTCAGGGATCCAACCCGGCGCCTCTCGACGCTAAGCAGAAGCTTAACGACCGAGCTATACTGCTGGCTAATATGCTAACCACTAGTCTGCGCGGCTGGTTAAGATGTAAGCTTTAGCCTACATATTTTTATTATTATTATTATTTTTTTATTTTACATATATACCAGGAAGGCCTTACAGGTAAATCCCAATGCGCCTTCCTGGCCAATTACAAATACAAATGCAGCATTTTTTTATTATAAGTCGTTGATTTGCGAGACACTGAAAAAACTCGCAAATTAACGAGACATCTATGAATTGTACATAAATTTTTATTGTACATCCATCAAATTTCAAATAGTGGTGACATAGTAGGTAGGAAGGATTTTTAGCCAATTTTTTTTTCCGGGAACCGTTTCAACAATGAAATCAGAGAAAATTGGCAAACTCTGATAGGAAACGATCAACCTGGAGTCACAAATCCAGGTCTGACCAACAGCATACTCTGAAAAATTCATTTTCATTCAGGGATAGAACCCGGCACCTTCTTGACGGTAAGCAGAAGCTTAACGTCCGAGCTATGCTGCTGGCTGGCTGTATATTTGTATAGTATATGTACATATACTATACAAATATACCTTACTAGCGTATTAAATTATTATAACAATGGTAAAACAGGGCACGCTTGGTAATATTTTGAGATGAGTAGTTCGTGAAAATTCCTTTTGATCATCGTGAAATCTCTTTTCAAAATATTACTCGGGTGGTTTGGTTCCACATTAGTATGTATGTATGTACATAGAAGCCTCCTCTTCCATGCGATAAGAGCCACAAAGTGCCGTCAACTAAATGTTGAAATTCCATGTGAATCTATGATATTGTCAAATACAAACAATTATGTGGCTCAAATGTAACTATTATATACACACACACACATATATACACATATATGTATATATGTGTATATATATATATATATATATATATATATATATATATATATATATATATATACATATATGTATATGTATGTAAAAGTAGCGTGTGTGTGTTTTGTCGCATGTTTTTGATTGTTAGTACAAAAAATGTGAGATTAATTTTAAACATCAATCACAATCATACGTCTTTGAGTAAATCGAACCGACCGATGTCAGAAACAAAATTAATTAATTCAGGCCACGTCTAATCGGTTTAACCACGCGTGTTTTCCTAGAAAGCTTCAATGTACATACATATATGTACATATGTACATTTGTAAATGTATTCTGTATATACATATATGTATGCGCCTTCGCGGTTAATTAGCGAAAACGAAATCGTAATATTCGTTACGAGAATCCGCCTCACTCTTGTCCGTCGTTAAGGTTTTTAATTCGTTTGCGGTTTCGGAGAGGACCAAATTGGACAGCGTCACATTTAGGCAAATGGCCTTTTTCTTGTTTTGCATTTTCGTAACGACGTTATTAACACAGCGACGTTCGCTTTGTTAAAATTTTTGTCACGGTTTCGAATAAACCTCAAATCCCTCAATTATGTCTTCAGCAATGTAAAACTACTCAGTTAGTTGCTGGCAACAATATATGTACATAGTATACACCGATTCTAAAAGAATGAACCTTTGTTATATACATACATATGTATGTATATAAGTATGAACATATGTATGCCCACCTCGTACAATATAAAAAAAATGATTAAGAATATATCTATTTTTATACATTTTGATCAATATTTTAACAGTCGGAATTTTATACCTTGTGAAGAAACAGTATTATATTATAAATATTTAATTTCATTACCCATGTCCCAGAACATAGCTCTAGGCCACAATGACCAGACCAAATGTATAAAAATGTGAGTGACTAAGAAATCACCGGGTGTGAGACTATCTTACTGCATACATTCCTCGGAATCTGGAAGTGTCAGTTAGTTCATTATAATTTTCATTTTTATCGTTTAAAAATGTTTCTATTTCTTCAATTAAGCTCACAAATCAGCAATCTCAATCACAATGGCAACTTTGCGGCTCCTGGCTAGTGTGGAGAGTGTGAAGAGTGCAGCAAGGATCGGTACGTGACGATTGGGCGCCCAGGACGATTGGGCGATCAGTGTTACTCGCCACTGCGACAATTGGACGACGAGACTGGCGGACACTGCGTCAATTGGGCCCTGCGTCAATTGGGCGCCCATCGCACTGGGCGATCATCGAGTGGCCGACGGCGACCGGGCGACCAGGGCGCGTGGGCGACCACCGACACGGCCCGCTGGTGAAGTGGTCGCCAAGCTTACGTAAACTCTGCGTTTTGCAAGGAACGACCGCGAACGGAGCGTTATAGGAATTTCCGATGCACTGACAAATATTCTACCTACATACATATGCTTTATACCGCTTTATTTTTCGTTTCAGTTTTACCAATTTTTCGTAACAACACGAATCATACTATTAATTTTTTTCGCTATATTATATTACATTTGCTGGAATTTTATATTAAACGTACTTTTATAAATACATGTGTAGCACCTTTTCACAAAAAATAATTGTAAGATGACAAATCATATGTACCTACATATTCTCCAAAATAATATAAAAGAAAAATGATCGATTGAATCTTTCGCGCAGTGCTTTTAGTTTTTTTTCAAATGGACACACTTTTTTTTCTTTTAAATGTTATATTTCAGTTTTATCAATTGGATAAATTCACACTCTATTCTCAATTTTCTCAACACTGTATTAGTTATACATAATAACAAAATATTTTCTAATAGCGATTCTCAAAGTTTTCAAGATTATATTTTTTTTCAATGATGAAATACGTTTACGAAAAAAAAGCGCATACTTAAATTCGTTCGCGGAGCTCGAATAATTTTTTTCGGCTTTTCCCATAATTAAATTATTACATCGTTTACGATTCGCAGAGGCAATTCTCGAAAAAAATAGCTTTTTAAAGTAATTTTAAACATCTCCCGTTCTATGGTTATTGTTGAAAATTACATTGAGCCACAAAAAATCACGTTTTTTAGTTACCAGAGCGGAGACTAACCAATCTTTACTAACTTTGACCCACTGAATTCGAATATGATATTGATTTTTGCTGGTTGGTGATCGTTTACGTGATATGAGCGTTTAAAAAAATGCGCGATTTTTACAGTTTTTTGGCTTTTGCGGTCTTTAACTCAAAACCTAGTATTGCTGTGCTCAAAGTGAGTATTGGAATCAATAGTCAGATGTTTTTCCTATTGATTGTGATATTGCATTGCTTTAAAATACTTATAAATAATTGTCTAGCGAATTTTAAAAGTCAAAAAAATATTTTTTTTACGGATTTTTTCTCCGTGCTATTTTGCATTTATTTGGCAATTTTTTTATTTCACCTCGTTTATAAGGATTGGTTTTCTATTTCAATATTTTTTATTTTTATCTAAACGTACTTACTCGAGCGGTAATTGCAATTTAAATGCTTTCGTTTTTGTTGCTCAGTGTTATTATAGTCACATTAAAATCTATATGATAGTTTATAGTAATTAAGGCTCATTTCGTTTATCAATAATTTAATAAGGTATATTTTTACTAATTAATATCTTTCGCTTTTGTAAATTAGAAACATACATACATATGTATAACGAATTATGTTTACATCTATAACTGTCATCCAGCGCTCATCTGTTCATCTAATGTATAATTTCTTTAATAATATTTTATGCGTATAAAATATTACAAAGACCTTACAAGAAATTATATATTTTCAAATATTTGGACCGAATGAACGAACTCATTCAAAACGTTTTTTTTTTACTATGAGTGGCAGTTTTATTGCCTAAAGATAAATAATACCGCGTCTCATAGGCTAGGCTAGAGATGCTCTGCAAGTCATTTTGATAAAAGAGTTCTCAAAACGACTTTTGACAACTGTTTCTCGAACTACTTTTTTTCTTGATTGTTTTACATGACATGTTATACATACATACATATGTAAGGTTTTTCAACGGGTTTTTGCGGTATCATAAATTTATGGCCCTCAAATTTGGTTTAAAATAATGCAATGACGTAAATGATTTTATACCCTTTATCCTTTTATTAAATTCAAATTATTCTGAAATGGTTTTCATCGTTTTTTCAAAACCTCTCCGATAAAATAAACGTTTTTTATTCCAAAAAAAATGGCAAAGTTTCAAAGCGATCGGAAAAGTTTTAGGAGGTTTGTCCAAAACTAAGATAAACCTTGTAATTTTCAAATGTTATAATTAGCATGGAAATAATTTTTTCAATGTATGTATGTGTGTGTTGTATGAATGTACATACATATGTACATATGTTATTTTGAAAATTTTCAATTTAATATTTATTTTCATTATTCATCAATGAAAAGTAAATCAAAAAACTTTATTAATACTATGATTTGATGAATATACTAAATACTGGCGATTCTAGAATTGATCTAATGTTGAGAGTTACAAATTTTACACGTTTTGGATTTTCGTAAGATTAAAAATAAGCACCAATCACACGGTTGATCCCATATTTTTTAAGATCATCGAAAGCCGATGCAATTCGCGCTATTATATAAGTATTTATATTTTTATTTTTGAACATTTAATTTGTACGAATATTTTTTACGTAAATTTGTACGAATATCGATTTTTATATTTTCGGGGCAATGAGAGAATTTGTTCGCAGAAGGGCCAAAGAGGCATTGTATTGCATTAAGACGATTGTATCGTAAAAATATCAAATATTATGTTCTTCCCCTTTTTTTTGTCGAAGGGATCGGTACCTGAAGGGATCGGTCCAAAATATCATCTAATGTTGAATGAATCACTGTTAGAAAATATTTTGTAATTATGTATAACTATTACAGTGTAGTACAAAATTGAGAATAGGGTGTGAATTTATCCAATTGATAAAACTGAAATATAACATTTAAAAGAGAAAAAAGTGTGTCCATTTGAAAAATGTTTGCAATTTTGGGACCGACCATTTATTTCATTGTTTTGGTAGGTAATCGTAAAACCTGCTTCGAGAAGAAAAAAAAATACTGAATGAAAATCGACGGATTGATTGCAAAATTATTTAAGGCTCATTTCGTATTTACTTACCTATTATACAGTTCACATGGTTTTTAATATCTATTGCTTTTGTAAAGTAGCAACATACATACATACATATGTACATATGTACGTGTATAACGAATCATGTTTACATCTACATATGTACATATGTATAACGGTCATCCAGCACTCATCTGTTTATCTAATACAGCGGTTCAGATTTCAAATTTCCAGCAAGAAATTGTAAAAGTAAATCACTTGATCAGTGATATATTAATAATATTAATAATAATTTGAATACGATATTGAAAAAATAATATTGGAATAAATTAAAAAAGGTCGAATAAAACGGGTCGATTTATGAGTTTCTAGAATTGACTACATACCAGCAATTCTAAAATTAATTTAATGTAAATAAATAAATGTCTTTGAATACAAATTTTACATATTTTGGAATTTCGTAAGATTAGGAATAAGCATTTATTACGGTTGATCCACATTTTTTAACAAACAAACCGATGATAGTCGCTCTATTGATCGACTAAATAATAATTAAAAAACACAAATCGCAGCCGAATTGATTACAGTTATACAGGAAAAAAAATAATTACGTAGGTTAATTCTCGCTCGAATGTTTGGTGTTAGTTGGGTATGTTTTTGAGAACAATAAACTGACCATTTAAGACTCAAATTCATTGAAGTATCTACTTCAATGCTCAAATGTGATACGAAAATATCTCCCTACAATAGAAAGTTATAAAAAAAAACTCTCGAATGTTAGACAATACTTTAAACACGTTTTGTATATATTTTCCTTTTTTAATGTTAACTGTATAATTTATTTAAGTTCAGTTATTTTTTTAGTCAAATGAATGGTAAAAAAAGGAAGCAGATGATTATAATGAAAAAATTAAGGTGAAGAAATAGAGAATATTAAATTGATCACCAAAAATACAATGTCGAAAGTCAGTTTTTACGAGCCCAGCTCAAATATGCAAATTCGAAAATATGGCTGCCATATCTACGATAGAAGCTCACATGAATATGATCAATATGCTAATAAGTTACGAAATGTGTTTGATAGATTTAAAGATTTTTCAAAAATAGAGGATATAATATTATTCATGTCATTCCCATTCAATGATGAAATACAAATAGAAGAAATATCAATCAAATTAAAATAATTTTTGGATGTAGGATGAAAAAGGGTAGGTACCTGGGTCAGATTCATTCTCGCTCGGTTTTCGGAACAATAGACTGACCATTTAAGACTCGAAATATCTCCTACAATAGAAAGTTATAAAAAACTCCTGAATGCTAGACAATAACACGTTTTGTATATATATCTATAAGTAGTATTTTTCTTTGATATTCAATGATGAAATTCAAATAGAAGAAATATCGCATGATTTTTAATTTGTGTCGATATTCGTACAAATTTACGTAAAAAATATTCGTACAAATTAAATGTTCAAAAATAAAAATATAAATACTTATATAATAGCGCGAATTGCATCGGCTTTCGATGATCTTAAAAAATATGGGATCAACCGTGTGATTGGTGCTTATTTTTAATCTTACGAAAATCAAAAACTTGTAAAATTTGTAACTCTCAACATTAAATCAATTCTAGAATCGCCAGTATTTAGTATATTCATCAAATCATAGTATTAATAAAGTTTTTTGATTTACTTTTCATTGATGAATAATGAAAATAAATAATAAATTGAAAATTTTCAAAATAACATATGTACATATGTATGTATGTACATGCATTCATACAACACATACATACATTGAAAAAATTATTTCCATGCTAATTATAACATTTGAAAATTACAATGTTGGACAAACCTCCTAAAACTTTTCCGATCGCTTTGAAACTTTGCCATTTTTTTTGGAATAAAAAACGTTTATTTTATCGGAGAGGTTTTGAAAAAACGATGAAAACCATTTCAGAATAATTTGAATTTAATAAAAGGATAAAGGGTATAAAATCATTTACGTCATTGCATTATTTTAAACCAAATTTGAGGGCCATGAATTTATGATACCGCAAAAACCCGTTGAAAAACCTTACATATGTATGTATAACATGTCATGTAAAACAATCAAGAAAAAAAGTAGTTCGAGAAACAGTTGTCAAAAGTCGTTTTGAGAACTCTTTTATCAAAACGAACTCATAGTAAAAAAAAACGTTTTGAATGAGTTCGTTCATTCGGTCCAAATATTTGAAAATATATAATTTCTTGTAAGGTCTTTGTAATATTTTATACGCATAAAATATTATTAAAGAAATTATACATTAGATGAACAGATGAGCGCTGGATGACAGTTATAGATGTAAACATAATTCGTTATACATATGTATGTATGTTTCGAATTTACAAAAGCGAAAGATATTAATTAGTAAAAATAAACCTTATTAAATTATTGATAAACGAAATGAGCCTTAATTACTATAAACTATCATATAGATTTTAATGTGACTATAATAACACTGAGCAACAAAAACGAAAGCATTTAAATTGCAATTACCGCTCGAGTTAGTACGTTTAGATAAAAATAAAAAATATTGAAATAGAAAACCAATCCTTATAAACGAGGTGAAATAAAAAAATTGCCAAATAAATGCAAAATAGCACGGAGAAAAAATCCGTAAAAAAAATATTTTTTTGACTTTTAAAATTCGCTAGACAATTATTTATAAGTATTTTAAAGCAATGCAATATCACAATCAATAGGAAAAACATCTGACTATTGATTCCAATACTCACTTTGAGCA
The DNA here is from genome assembly GCF_051622035.1 of Arctopsyche grandis. NCBI lineage: Eukaryota > Metazoa > Arthropoda > Insecta > Trichoptera > Hydropsychidae > Arctopsyche > Arctopsyche grandis. The sequence goes on from NC_135355.1 coordinate 28,925,235, forward strand.
CAGCAATACTAGGTTTTGAGTTAAAGACCGCAAAAGCCAAAAAACTGTAAAAATCGCGCATTTTTTTAAACGCTCATATCACGTAAACGATCACCAACCAGCAAAAATCAATATCATATTCGAATTCAGTGGGTCAAAGTTAGTAAAGATTGGTTAGTCTCCGCTCTGGTAACTAAAAAACGTGATTTTTTGTGGCTCAATGTAATTTTCAACAATAACCATAGAACGGGAGATGTTTAAAATTACTTTAAAAAGCTATTTTTTTCGAGAATTGCCTCTGCGAATCGTAAACGATGTAATAATTTAATTATGGGAAAAGCCGAAAAAAATTATTCGAGCTCCGCGAACGAATTTAAGTATGCGCTTTTTTTTCGTAAACGTATTTCATCATTGAAAAAAAATATAATCTTGAAAACTTTGAGAATCGCTATTAGAAAATATTTTGTTATTATGTATAACTAATACAGTGTTGAGAAAATTGAGAATAGAGTGTGAATTTATCCAATTGATAAAACTGAAATATAACATTTAAAAGAAAAAAAAGTGTGTCCATTTGAAAAAAAACTAAAAGCACTGCGCGAAAGATTCAATCGATCATTTTTCTTTTATATTATTTTGGAGAATATGTAGGTACATATGATTTGTCATCTTACAATTATTTTTTGTGAAAAGGTGCTACACATGTATTTATAAAAGTACGTTTAATATAAAATTCCAGCAAATGTAATATAATATAGCGAAAAAAATTAATAGTATGATTCGTGTTGTTACGAAAAATTGGTAAAACTGAAACGAAAAATAAAGCGGTATAAAGCATATGTATGTAGGTAGAATATTTGTCAGTGCATCGGAAATTCCTATAACGCTCCGTTCGCGGTCGTTCCTTGCAAAACGCAGAGTTTACGTAAGCTTGGCGACCACTTCACCAGCGGGCCGTGTCGGTGGTCGCCCACGCGCCCTGGTCGCCCGGTCGCCGTCGGCCACTCGATGATCGCCCAGTGCGATGGGCGCCCAATTGACGCAGGGCCCAATTGACGCAGTGTCCGCCAGTCTCGTCGTCCAATTGTCGCAGTGGCGAGTAACACTGATCGCCCAATCGTCCTGGGCGCCCAATCGACCGTGTCCCGCAAGGATAGCCGCTAGCCGCTAGACAAGGCACGACAAATACATACAAGAACGAAAGCTAAGGAACCACTCATACATACGATATCGCAAACAACGAACGAATATAATAAACCTATTCAAACAATTTTAAAACTCTCACAAAAAGTGTTTGTGAAAAAAATTCTGTCGCGGTCGAATAGTGGCGGGCGCATACAAATCGGTCCGCGGGCGCCATGGCGCCCGCGGGCATGGGGTTGGGAATCCCTGGTCTATCCTATACCATTCAACCGATTGACATGAAACTTACATGAGTTATTGTGTGTATGCCCGCGATGGTTTATGTAAAAAGAAATCGCCCAAAAAACGGGAAAGGGAACGGTAAAAGAGGATTGAGTGGCATTGCAACGAGATAATTTCAAATTTGTTCACCTGCGTTGTTAGGGTAAAATAAACAAAAAATTGAATACTTTCTAATGTGTTTGCCACCTGCGTTTTTCCGATAAATTATCATTACTGTAATTTAATTTGATTGTTAAGTATTAATTTGAAACTGAAATTGCATGCGTTATTGTGGCATTGTAACGCATGCCGGGTTCGGCTAGTTTATAAATAAATTTAAATTTTACCATGGTGCTATTACGAGTTTCACACTTGAGCAACACCCATGGTATTAAACTTATACATACATATGTATATGAATTTATGGATTATAAATCTGAAATCATATTAAATCTGACCAACCCATGACTTTATCTATGTATTTGAGAAGTATGACCATGACGTTATCTATGATTCGACAATGTCGTACATCATATGTACGAGCCGTTATATTTTAAAGGGGGTTAAATCTAATTTTCTTCATTTTGAGAAATATTTCGCCAAACATTAAATATAGTGTTTTGAGTTTAACAATATTTAAAAATATTGGTGGCCTGTAATACTTTTATTCTGAGATTCCGGACATATCGAGTTAAAAGGAGTGATAACAATTTGTGAATTAATTCAAACAAAAATAGTGTTTTTGGAACTGAAAATCGGACATCCGTCACTTTCAAATGTAACGGCTCGTATATCCACATTCACAAATACCGGCTATCAGAAAATTTTCGATACTACATATTATAGTTTGAGCTCTAATGTAGGGAAACTCACATAAGACAAATGTTTTACTTCCGCTTGTCGAAATTTTTTCACATTTTTTTAGCACTTATGGTAATAACCATTAATATTTTAAAATAACAAGATAGAGATATTTTAAAAGGTCAAAAAAAAAAAATGAAATATTATTAGGTACTACTTCTGGCTAACGATCTACTCTGCGTTATGTACATAGTACACAGAGAATATAAATAAAACTTTTCAGCTTGATGCGTTCAGTAGTGTGGATTAACCGGTTCGTCAAACTTACCTCGATTATCTAGAGTATAAGTACTACTTCCGGTTGAGGTAAAAATGTTTAAAAAATATTAGGGTATCAAATTTATAATTTCTATTACATGTAAAAAAATTCTGTCTGATTCGGTTAGCGGCTTAGGAGATAATTATAAGGATAATTATATAGGAGATAATTATAAGACATTCCCGGTCAACTAAAAAAATTGAAAAAAATTAACTTCATATCGATAAGAATTTCAGTAACCGATATTAAGTTTCAGTTCGATAGGATGGGTGTTCAAAAAATATCCAAAATACACAGACATGCATATTAACATACTTACAAATATGTGTACTAACAGACTCACATATTTTCGTGATCAGTGATCGATTCTGAGTTCGTCAAAAGTCAGTCAAAATATTCGCATGATCACAAAACTTCATCTATTGTTACTACGTATGTATGCATGAATGTAAATACATTATATATGAATAAAGTAAAAATATATATATGTATGTATATAATATGTACTTGAAAAAAAAACAGGTCCATCATGGGAAATTAAAATTTCGAATTTAATATATTTTATTAGATTTTGGTATATATTTACAAAATTTCATTAAGGAAATTATTCTTTTCATAAGATGGACACAAATGTATACGTATTCAATAAATTTGAATGAGTGGACTAAACCAATTTCCAGAAAGGTCCAGGGCTTGCCTTTTTTCGATGTTGCGTATCGATTTATTTCCTCAGGCAGAAAGACGAAAGGGTTCCATGAACTGTTTGCTAAGAAATAAGCACCTGTTAACCCTTTATAGTATGGCTAAGTAAACACTCTCTCGAGTACGTTTTGACTAGGAAATTCGCATAATGCAAAAATAACTCGGCAGCCGTCTAACGCAGAACTTTACCTGTCAGTCAGCAACTCATGTGGAATAATATACATGTTACATTACTGACATTTAAAAATCGGATATAAAGTTGACAAAAATGATATATTCATAGAAATAATATACAACATTACTGAGCAATTAAAAAATATAAACGTTCGCAATTGAGGTTTTATATGTGAATAATAAAACTGTTCTTACGTACATGTATATTTATACAAAGAAAATCTCTGTCAGTGGAGAGCAGTGATTTTAAGATTAAACGAAACTGTTTATCATATTATTCACATTTATTTTATATTACACTCTTAGAGAGTTATGTGTTGTATTATTTATAATATTTGAGGGCCAATAGAAATATTATAACGAGGTCCTTGGGGTCACATAAAACAATCAAAACTCTCATACACGTCGTTGTTGACTCGCACGTAAGTTACGTCATTTTCTTTTTACTTCAGCGAAATATGCGGACTTTTATATGGAATAATTTATTTAGACAATATTGAACAAGGGTTGCGTTATAGAGTTGTTCGAGGAATTTGGTTATATGCAAAAATATCGAATATTTACTATCTAGTATGTTTACGCATAACAATATTCCTCATCCGAATATTTATGAAAACGTTGTTTGTCAACATCCATACATAGATTTCAATATTGAAAAGCGGTATTTTTATGGGAAGTATATTGACAATGTATGCATGTATATATTGTATAATTAATGAATATATTCGTTGATCGTCAAATACAGTGTTAATTTAAATTCAACGTATATTTTAGATCGACCAAAATTCTGCAGGTGATTTCGAAAATATATACATGCTCAAATTATGTTATATTCATACTAAGCCTGCTATTATTACACTATCGGTAGATACTTCAGCCTTCTAAGCCTGATTCCTATACAAAGCTTTGATACATTCTGGAATTTACTATGAGAAACGAATCGTCTATGCAAAGGAAGTTTCAATATGGTCTTATCTTTATTGGATAAATACTGCAATTTTTCACAAATTGGGTTTATTACGTGGATATATGGAATATAGGTTGAGATCAAAGTGAAATAAACAGCACGCATAGAGAATCAAATAAGCTTGAAGATCTAGAAATATTGAAGAAAAATAAACTAAAGTTGGAAAATTAAAGTTGGACTTCCTTCGAAAATTGTCAGCCAATATGAATCGATGATACGTGTATACTTAGAACACATCTCCTAAAGTTTTATTCCGTTATATTTTAGGGAATAAAATTATTGAAGGATTCATTACACTGCGTTTGAATGATCAAGTGTTTTTTTTTTTTATTCAAATAGTAAGTATTAAAATATATATATATTTTTTAACTTAAGCTTATTTTTTTACTATTTTATAAAGTTATATTTAAGCTTTCACTGATAAAGGCCAATTTATATTATTCAGCACGGCACAACATTTTATATTTCATAATAAAATTTTTCAGAAATCAAAATCATCATACATACATATATTGAATATGTGTACATTATATGAAAATACAGAATCGTCTTTCATTATGATCGGTATCTTTCATTATCGGATGATACATACATACATATATCGTGTCAGTTGCTGCTGCTATAAATTTGTTCATATAGATTGTACTAAAGAATAGTGTTCATACTGCTGTTAACGTGCAAGTGCCGGTCTATGCTGCACTAGTATAAATAAGCCTTAAATCTTGTAAGCAATATACCCGCCAGGCTTAATTAGAAATCTATTTGGAAATGTTTCTTTTTAACAACGTTCAGATTAGTGTACGTGTATGTATTTCTTAGAAGGAATATCCTTGTAGTAAAAGCAATCGAAACTTTGGAATATACCGTATTAGCCAGAATATAACGAGATACATGTATGCTATTTCGATGAGGATTTAAAACAAAATAAAGATAGAAAAATTAAATCCTTAGGATTAATATAATTGTATATAATAAACATGTCCGGGGGCAAATTTTTATTAGAAAACTTGTCTTATGCTTTTCACTGTAGCTAAAATACAATGATTTGTATTTGATTTCAATAATTGATTTAAAGTTTCAGTGTGATGGGATAAATGATATTCGAATTATATCCAAAGTGCACAGATACTCTAGACTCTGAAAACGTGATCAATAATCGATTCCGAGTTCAATTCAGTTGAATTTTCGCATGATCACAAAGCATCATCTAGCAGCAAACCAGCAGCATACATCAAGGATTAGCATGAAATGCTTTTAATTTTGTGGTCACGGGTTCTATCCCTGGTGTGTGCTGCTTTGGGGATATGTGACTCCAATTTCGATCGTTTTCTATCAGTTTTCCAATTTATCCGATGTCATTGAAACGGTTTCAACGGATTGGCAACTACCTGTCCTACCTCTTTCGCTAAACTTCGAGTTATTCAGCATCGCGATTGTCGTTGATTTATATAAATGCCGCATATTTGTCCATAGATGTCTCTGTGGATGTTAATCGTTTGTATGTATTTGCCTTGTATAATACTTCTGTTCAATTTTTGACCATATATGTCTTGTTTACTCTAAATAAATGGGTGTAAACCTGTATATACATTAAATTAATGATTATTAATATGTATAGCATAGCATACCCATCGCATTGGAGAAATCCGTTAAATATTAAATAAATAAAATTAATAAAATAAAATTTATTAAGTAAAAAATATCGAGTTTTGTTCGGGGGTTATGTTGTATATTATGTATATACATATACATATATACATATTTAGCTATATAGTAGAATATCGTTTGAAAAACACAGCAAAGTATAAAAACAAGTTCATAAAAATCACTCCTATGGAATCTTTTTCACTATCGGAAAACAGGAATACGCTACAAAACACATTTGCAATTGAACGTGTCGTAAGGCTGTAATTGAAATCTCACGAGTGACATAAATGATATTTTCAGGTCTGGAAACTTCAATCAAAATAAATTATCTATTATGTCGAATTTTATTTTCAAGAATAATTTTTTTTTACTCAACTCTACGCCCACGTGTATCCGAGTATATAAATTTTGAATTACATATGTATATTCATAATATATTATTTTTGAATGCATATACATATATATGTGTGTAGATTGTTGATACGAGTTCAAAGCGATTGGTTTTGAAAAATGTAAATATTTAAAATTATTGTGACATCAAAAAAATTGAGTTTTAAAGCGCTTTAAACCATTTCAAACAATCCACACCTGCTAAATGTCGCATCAAAAAGCTTACGCTAAAGCTCACTTTTGTTTACTACATAATAGGCTTACGAAATTCAACATTGTTTATACCGAGAGAGCCGCCTTTGAAAATATCATCACGAGAAATTTCATTTTCAGATTTTTCCAGTTACAAATTCGGTTACGAAAGAGAGAAGGATTTCCTTAGCATAAAAAATAAGTACGGTGAGCTTTTTCAGAAATCCTACGCTTAATTCGGCACCACCGACGAGAGACTATTTTTCAACGGAGGGTGTTTGCGTGAAAGGGTGGCAAATCTTATTTATGAGCTTCCCTCCGGATCTCCCCCCCGGAATAGATTTAATTACATCGTCAAGTTAGCACGCACGAAAAGCGCTCAAACGAGAGAGTATTGTCGATCACGGAACTACGCGTGGCCACCCTTTAATCACGACTTGTTTTGGCTTTTAAGACATGCCAATTATCTCATGATGCAATATAATAACAAACGTATCTACGTACATATACATACATACATACATACATAAATATATATTTATATATATATATATATATATATATATATATATATATATATATATATATATAAATTTATCATAATTTTCAATCACCCACCGCCGCGTGTTTAAGTTTTGAACCAAGATACATATGTATGTATGTAGTTATCTGAAATTACATACATATGTTCCAGATACTATGTCACTAATTGTTAAATCACAAAACTGCCGACAGACATTCGTAATTAACTTTGAACGGATCGGAAAAGCTTATGGATTCAATTCAGAAACAGATTTCAAAGTCAACTTGAGAGCTATTTGTAATAATTTGAATTAAATTCAGATTGTCGTTAGAGAAATCTACAGTTATCGACCTTGAAGAAATTGTTTGAAAATAGAATTCTGTTTAGTATGTAATTTCATATATTGTATGAAATAAATTATGCATAATATGTTATATATTTAATACTTAAGTATATACATATGGCTTTTGAATATCGCTTGCTATTCAAAATCTATTCATATCGAATGTTAGAGAATAGCCAATATTACCTAACAAAACATGGACGGTATATGAAAATGTTATTATGAATTACATAGGCATAATTATCACTATCAGTAGAAATAATAAAGCAGAAACCTACCCTCCACTTCATATTATTTTTTTGAAGTATTGCATAATAACTTTTCTTTGTTGCCGTAAAACAATTTCACTAAAAAAAAAAACAATAAAACGAATGATTTCTGCATATTTTTGCTATTCATCAAAAGCAAAGGTTTATTAATTATTTTTCATAAATATACTGCTTTGAAAAAAAATATAAATTGAAATTGAAATTGATAATAGTCGAAATTTCATATGAAAATAATACTCTATTTGTTGATACTTACATATGTACATATGTATGTATCATCATTATTTACAGCCATTTTCCATTAATTGCTCTCCAATGGTCTCTGATTTGGGCAACTCTCATCCATTAATTTTTATAATTTCTTCCACCCATCTCCCTTATGGATTTTTTGTATCCTTTTACAAGCTCTCGGGTATTATTCGAGCACTTCTTTCCTCCACCCATCTGCTGTTCTTCTAGCTACGTGACCTACCCATTGCAATTTCAATCTTTATTCTCTCCACTATATCATCTATTCTTGTCATACTTCTCATCCTCGTATTCCGTTTTCTATCTCTCCTCATTATGTCGAGCATACAGCATCCCATTACATTGTTTTCTTAAAATTATCGTATCAATAACATTTCAAGGATTTTTTGACAACTAGACACAATTTCAGAAACTATTTATCAATATCTGTATTTAATTTTAACGACAGTTACTATATACATATGTATGTTTACTTAAAAGGTTCATATATGTATGGAAATTTATGAAAATAACTCTGAATTTCTCACCCACTAATCTCATAAGACGAACCCATGACTGTAACAAATCCAGTTTTATATTTTGATATGGTAAGGTGTCGATCCACATTGGGTTTGATTGAATATAATGTGGCAAAGCACTCTGTAACCACTGCCAGATACATACAATTCCGTTTATAAGCAGTCTAAAATTGATTTGAAATTTTTGTATAAATATTGTCTTCATCCGTTCTTTATTTCTAAAATCACAAAAATTCGAAAATGTTAATTCTTCTAATTATTAGACTCTAATACATAGAAAGGTTTCTTTCAAAATTCATATGCAAAATTTAAAAAAATATCCCCGTTTGATATGAAACTTTTAACACATTGACATTAGTGTCGTGGAAAATAAGGAAAAAGAAGCCAAATTTCCAATAGCGTAAGTTTTTTGTGACGACGATTCTTTTCACTTTTTAGAATTGTAAAGTTTGTTCGTTTTCGAGCAAAAATTCGATCAACGCGGCCGATAAAAAAGTTCGCAAGGTAAACTTTTCGTTTGATCCGAACCTTATTGAGTGATTTCATCTCATGCCATGACAAATTGATCAAATTACTCGGATGACTGTATCAAAGGTTGTTTTGTAATCACATATATCAGACCTGGGCAACAAACAATGTTTTTTTAATATAATATAAAACCATCCACAATTTTAATTGATATCACATATCAGAGTTCGATGAAAATCGTCGAATTTCAACTTAGTATCTTCTTAATTAAATTTTCGCTCTCTTTTATTTGAGAATATATTTCTTGTCGATGAGTAGGATTCGTTATAAAGTTTAACATCGATTATGAGTTTCTTTCAATTAAGATCCTGTAATTGATGGACGAAATAAAGAGCGCCAGCACCGAACGGTTGTTGCTCATTAGGAAACCTTTTGATCTTAAGTGTATGTATGTAGGTACAGATCTAAGATAAAAATGGGATGGTATAATTTTGAGCATATACATAAAGTGAACGTACATGCATACATACATAACCAGCAGTATCACTCGGTAGTTGCTAATTTGATTAAAAATAATTTATTATGATTATTTCTGCAGTGCTGTTTTGCAATTCTGAGTATATCTGTAATGCTGCTGGTCAGACTTGGATATTTTTGACTCCGATTAGATCAGAGTTTACCAATTTATCTGACTTCATTGTTGAAACGGTTCCTCATCAAATTGGCCAACCTACATACATACCTATTTTTTGTCACCATTATTTTATTATAATTTAAAAATTATAACCTATAAATTTATATATTTTCAAGTTTAAGACCTTAAATGTCGCTTTGGGGCCATATGTAATGTCACCAAGGTAAAAATATAAATTTTATTAAATACAAAAATATAAATTTTAATATGTTTATAAAAACAATAATAATAGTGAAAAGATAGTGCAAAAAGATGGTCAATTTCTATTAAAAAATGTTTGCATCTCGTTATTAGCTATAAAACTCCAAAAAGATAACCATATTAATAATCAAAAAGTATATCGCTTTATTATTAATTCTAACGCCGACTGTCAGAGAGAAACTTTAACAAAAGTACAAAACGAAAAAGGAAAAGCGCAAATCCTAAAAGTACATTGGCGCTTTTTGAAATAAAAATGAAAAGAATAAGAAAAAATATGAATGTAAGCGAAAGCCTCTATATATGGCGACAAACGTCAAAATAAAACTTTTCTCGGAAAAAGCCCGGAAAACTCGCAGCGTGGGTAGTTCAAAATTCATATCGGCCGAATCGTAAATATTTCTCTTACTGGGAAAGTTATTTTGTGCAAAATCGAAGGTTTCGCCGGGTAAACAGATATTTAAAATTAGAATCAATGCCGATTCGAATCAAGTAATTCATGTTCTACGGAATCTCGACAATATTAAATGACGGAAATTTGTATTTTCACGTTTTGAAAATGTCGAATTAATTTTTGAATTCCGATTTCACAAGTTTAATTCAATCGATTTTTAACATTGGAATGAAATTTTGCTAAAATAGGCCAAAATTGATGGTATTATTGTACAATATACTATGTATCTAGGGGAATCCAATGCCGGGATCCCGGGCATTAATGTAATCCCGAAAAACTCGTGGAAAATTCGTGGCTATATTTAAAAGATCACCTACAAAAATGATGCTAATCTACAAAAATATGCTAAAAAACGAGCACGGTAGAGAACATTTATTTATATTAGACTGTAAATCCAGGTGAATTAGTGTTTATAATATGCTGAAGCGATTTTATTTTTATAATTAAATAAAAATAAAGTAAAAAGCGCTAGCAGACATGAAGATTTTTTCTGATATTTAGTGAAAATGACTAAATGAAAAAATAACTGAAATTTTATTATTCAGTTTCAATCAATTGACTGAACTGAAATCACCATTGAGCAAAAATATACGGTAATTTCGTAGAAAAATGAAGACGAGAAAATTTCAGCGATATACTTAAATATCTATTACATAAAATAATTATAAATCATTTTATGACAATAAAACTGAGATAATGTTTTCGATAACCACTCGTAAAACTATAAGAGAAACAATGTGAATTTCAAGTACAATTTTTTACCAGCCTCATGTGCACAATAAAAACGAATATTGTATTATATTAATTTATCAATGTAAATTCTTAAACTATTGCAAATAATCACAATCCCGGGACTGGTCCCGGGTCCCGAGACCGTCTAATTGTAATCCCGAAGTCTCGGGCTCGAAATTTTGGCTCGTGATTGGATTCCCTATACGTATATACATATATACATATTTATGTGACCGAAACACGTGAATTCGGATTCGGAAATTCGGATTTTCATTGATGAAACTTAAAGAAAATTTTCATTTATATCATGAAATTATTAATTAAAAATTTAATTGATTTTAAACAATGCCTCTCCATCCAATCGATTTATCTCGAAAATTTTTTCGAAAAAGTAGGTTTTTTTTCACATATCTCTTTTTTTACCTATTTATTCACATATTGAAGTTTATTTGAGTAGGTTATAATGAGTGTTGACTGATCAATGATAATTCAAAATCGACGGTTCGCTCGAAAGACGTACAAAGAACGGCCGCACTCGCTATGAAGTTTGTATGAGGAAAGCGCCATTTTCATAAAATCGTCATTTTTTTCATGTCATTATTTTGAAAATAAAAATCGTTGAGAACTTCCTTGGGTACGAAGTTTTAATATGCACACAAAAATAATTTTATGAAAACAAAACGATCTATTTTGACGTGAACGTGATATTTTGGGATGGTTTTGACAAAATAGATTTAGTTCTGCATATAAGATCTAACTCATATTCATTTACATAATACTAGACAATATTGCCAAAAATATGCCGTCATTAAAATTTAAGAATTATCATAAACTAGTACAAAATGTTTGCATGAAATTGCAGATATCAAAAACGTCCATTTTCGGATTGGTAATTATTATTTTTTTTGAACCTATGATAAGATGGCTTACATGCTGTTAAAATTAATGGTCGGTGAGCAGGTGTGCTAGTATTAGATTGACAGTTATCTGTTGACACAACAGCGAGCTGTCAAATATGCTGATTACTTTATATACGAGGGAATTTATTTTTCGCAAAATCCGTACAATATAACTTAATCATTCTAAATTTAAATCTTTTTGACAGTTTTCAAACGTATTTTTTACGGTGAAAATAATCGATTACGGTCAGAGCGAGCGAGCACTTCTGATGAATACAATCAAATTCGTTTAAATTGTACAATTTGGTTCCATTCACTTTGATTGACAACGACTTCAAAGCAATCGCTTGCTCTTATGTCGACTGAATCTCAAGAAAACATTACAAATAATTAAAAACTAAACATTTCAAAGTATTCAAATTCGATCTGCATAACCATTACCATATTAAAACATTATTAATACAAGAACATTTTACATTAATTGCCAATCCAATCTATGTATATTTTTAATTACATAAAAACTTACACGTATAGTAGTACTTATTAGACATTTAATTAAAGGTACTTTGTGTGCAATTTACTCATTGTTAACACTATATTTAACCTTACTTCAAAATGTAACGCTTTTAAATTAACACAGAAAATAATAAAATTTCTTCTGTTAGAATAAATTATTTATGATCATTTAAATTTAGTCTTCAAAATACGAAAAATGTCACGTTTCGTATCATGACTAGAGCCCGGAATCTGAAGGGGCTGTTTATTGTTCAAAGATTGTAAATGCATTGTTAAAGGTTTGCCGAACCTTTTTTACAAAGGATTTACAACAATGGAACAATAAGCGGCACGTTTCCGGCCCCTTCAGATTCCGACCTCTAATCATGACAAGATTATCTATTCATAAGCTATAATGTTGTACAAACGGTGACTTACTCAATTAAGGTCCGTTTATATTATCCAGCACTGCACGGAAAAGACTACTTCTATTCATACTATACAGCACCGTCCGTTTCCGTTCATTCTTGTTTTGGACAAAATCGGCTTACATATATGCATATACATACATTACAGAGCACGACGATACGGTGCAATGTTGCTTGTGTCTTTTATTGAGTCAATATTGTCTCAATATGACGATTTCGAAAATTTTCATATCCACATGGCCGCACTTTTGTTAGTACGGGTGCACTCGCCACTATGGTGTTAATCATGCGTGAATATTTACACTTTGGCCAAAGAAAACCGGATCTGCCTGATGCGTTTCGGTCACATGTACTGTTGTATATTATGAATAGATCGTGTCGGTTGTTGCTGCTTTCGATACGCCACGTACATATTACGGAATATATGAATGTGTCCATATAGAATGTACTAAAGAATATTTTTCTTACTGCTATTTACGTGCAGTTGCCGACTTGAGATGTATTGGTACAAAATAACTATGTATTGGTATAGATACCCAATATGTGATATACGAAAAACGCGAATTTTGGATTTTCATCAATAAACCCCAATGCCCCTTCCTCACCAATTACAAACAATGCACCATTTTTATTACACAAGTCGCTGGATTACGAGACATTGAAAACTCGCAAATTAACGAGACATATATGAATTTTACATATATTTTATTGTACATTAGTCATACTCGAATAGAGGTGACATAATAGGTAGGAAGGTTTTTAAACAATTTAATCGGGAACCGTGTCAACAACGAAATCACAGAAATTGGCAAACTCTGATAGGAAACGTTCGACCTGGAGTCACAAATGTCTACGTGACGAGACAGAATGTTAAATGACAGAAAACGCAAATATCGGAAGGCAAAGATCGAAAATCGAAAGATCAAAAAAAAATGGTGCATGTGAGTGTCCTGCTCACACAAATTAAGTGAGTATATACGTGAGTATGTACCAAATTACCATGCACCATTTTTTTTTATCTTTCGACTTAAGATATTTCGATTTTCGATCTTTGCCTTCCGATATTTGCGTTTTCGATAATTTCACATTCCGGCTCGTCACGGAGACCGATACTATACATATATGTATGTATGTATTTACATTGCAGTGGTACTCGTATGATATTTTTGATTATCTTAAAAAAATTCAAATATGTCTATAATTCATTATTTTCGTATAAATGTAAAAAAAAAATAAAGAATACTTTCAAGAGACGCAAATCAGGAATCAGAAAAATCACTGTCATTGTATGAGAATACCAAAGTGCGTAATCAATTGTATGCGAATTTATATACGGTGAAACGAACAAATATAAATCCGTAATAACCCATTGGCTGCCGGCTGCGTAACGAACCGGAACATTTATCATATAAATACATCGTCGGTGTTTTACGCCGTTGTATCACTTCATTGGGCAATTTGAAGAACAAGTTTTGGTGATGTTTGCTACAATGATTTCGAGATTTATAAGCTGACATTTGGACTGTTGTTTTACTACGACGCCGAATATAACGGTCGGCTGCATCGAGAGAGTTAAATCAATTGATGAGCGAACATACATACATGCGGGTTCATGAGGTCGATTAGTATTTTTGTGCGAACGCCAAATCGTACAAATTGTAAATAATAAATATCATAGATCGGAAACAAATAGACCATAAAATGAACACATTTATTTAAATGCGAACATTTAATAACTAAATAAAAGAAAACTATGTAAAATGTCATTCACAAATTTTAACATGATGTTGGACACATTTCGCCATTTTTCTTAACGTTAATCTTTAGATTTTTTTGGAATAGTTTGGTTTCGGTATGATGGGGTAATTTTCCTTTCAAGTCACCCGAGAAATATTACAGCAATGTGTTATGTTTTGTTTCGGAAATGTTGCTTGACCTCCACACATGCCTGATTTTGGGCTGAAACGAGCTACGACGACCCCCTTCTGGACCCATATTTACTTTATGCTCTCTTGCAAAAAATATATATGGGCACAACGGGGGGTTGTCGACGTGTATGTTGAAGATGTTCAGGAGTTCGTTTCATCCTTTATCAGCATGCTATTATTCTTCGCGTAAAACTTTTCAGGAGAAAGTATTGTAGTGTGGATGTGTAACCGAGACTTATATTTTATTTTATTGCTCCAAATATATTGAATGCAGGGTTTTCATATTCATCAAAACCCCTTTAATTCGAATTATGTCATTAGGAAATAAAAAAAATTGATCAATATCATCAGATATAACTATTTTAGTGGGAAGCCTCTTGTAAACGTGCCTCCCAGATGCGAGAGAGAAAGAAGTATATTCACTATGTGCCGCGCTCGACGGTCAGCGTGGTAGTGATATCCGCCTTGGAATGACGGCTCTGCTTAAGCCGTTATTTTTTTCATTTCTTGCACTTATTTTATATTATTCGACATTTAATACATGATAAAACGATTTTTATAGCCAATTACAATAATTAACTTCGCAGATTTTGCATTATTTTAACTTAAAAACACACATTTTTAACTGGACGCTTAGCATCCAGCAGTTTCGTGACAATGAGTGACAATTTCGGCTGGAATTTGAACCCTTGACCTCCCTTCTGGTAAACAATGGCTTAACCAGTGAGCTGATATGTATGCAGGTAAATGCATATTGATTTTGTTTACCGATTGAAAATTTCGTTCTCAATTGGCGTTCATTTTAAAGATACTAATCGTCTGGTTATTTGCATTCCGCTATGCATAAATATTCAATTGTATGAAATGATCAGTGCAACGTCCGTTTTTAGTATAGTCGTAAGAATGAACGGAAGTGTTAAAATGAATGACGCACTAAATATATGTACAGGTAGTATATTGAAGCATGTCATATTGAAGCATTTAAGCAATAATGTCATATTGAAGCATTTAAGTTGAAAGACAATCCATCTGTATACTGAAAAGAGGACTATAGCTCGGTTCCTTCTTTTTAATTTTAAAATTTGATTGACATGTGTAAACGTTGTTGGAGCAGATTCTATTATATTATGTTTCAAAGTAAAACGTAAGTCTAAACGTCCGTATATTAGACGCTCGTGCAATTCAAAACCGACTGTCTAGTTTCTGTTTGTTTTAGGCCCGGAGTTTAATATAACGGGCGATCAAACATACTTTGATGCAAATAAAGGAGTCAACAGAATGTTCATGGGTTTAGCCAATATTAAAAAGTTTTCGGGTCACCTGTAATTACTCGACAAAAAAGTTGCTTTAGGCGTCATTAAATACTTTCAAATTCAATGATTAGTTGTACCATATAATTAATTTTCTTCCTTTACTTTGAAACGTTTCAATCGTTATCCATTTTACAACGTTCGTTAATTTCATTTCAGTATTTTATTTTATTTTTATTTTATTTTATTTTATTAATTGAAAAATCAACAGACAGGATGTACAGAGATAGGTATAAAAAACACAAAAAGTAAATAAATAATATATGTAACACCCGAGTCCAATAATAGATTTTTACAAAAATGAAAAAGATAAATATAAGGAAAACAAATTAAAAAGTAAAGAATAAAGGCATGACAAAATATGTAGTACATTGCATAATTAAACTATAGTATTAAAATAATTGGAAAAGGTTATAAGATAGAATATAAGAAGAAATTGAAATTTACAAATATAAAAAACAAATGAAAAAGGTAAATACAAAATAAACAAATGAAATGGAAAGGAATGAAAGCTATAATATGATTAAATAGCACATTACATAACTAAACTAAAGTATAAAAATAATGGAAATATTGGAAAAATAGAATAGAAGAAAAAATGAATCAATCGGTCAAGATTCTCTTGATGTTAGACCTGAATTGATGTAGGGAAATACCAAACAGATCAACCTCATTCAGCTCTCCGTTAAACATACGATAAACGCGCTGCAGATAAAAATATTTTTGGGAATTAGTATTGAAAGGATCAAGTGAAAAGAGTGCAACGCGTCTAGGGTATCGAACTGGGATTTTGAAATTAACCTTATTCAGTAAATCAGAACAATCAAGGAAACCATTTATGAGCTTAAAGAAGAATATAGCATCAGAATGTCGTCGCCTGACAGAAAGATTGTTAAAAGAAAGGATTTTTAAAATGTCGGAAACAGTAGAATGGGTATAGGTAGGAAAAAGGTAGCGTAAGGATTTAATAAATTTAAGTTGAACTTTCTCAATACAATTAATATGGGATAAATAAAAAGGTGACCAGATAATTGAGGCAAATTCAAGGTGAGACCTTACAAAGGAAAAATAAAGTAATTTTAGTACGTAAGGATCATTAAAGGGTTTTGTTGAGCGGAGTAGGAATCCAAGAGATTTAAATGCTTTGTTGGTAATAAAAGAAATATGTTCAGAGAAATCTAGTTTATCATTGAGTATTACACCAAGATCCTTAATAGAAGATGACGTGTTAAGGATTGAATGATTTAATTGATATTGATTAGTAATAATTGACTTATTTCTAGTGAAATTTAAAATAGAGCATTTTTCTAGATTAATAAAAAGATCATTATTTAAACAATATATAGAGAATCTATCTAGATCTTCTTGTATCTTATGACAATCGTCTATGGTGTATATAGGTTTGTAAATTTTTAAATCATCAGCGTAAAGAAGTATAAAGGAATGTTTGAAGATGTATGAGATATCATTAATATAGAGTAAAAAGAATAAGGGACCTAAATGCGACCCTTGTGGGACACCGGAAGGAATATGTCTAAGTGATGATCTAAAACCATTGAGAATTATGATTTGGTGACGATTTAGTATATACGAAGAGATCCAACGAAATAAATTTCCTCGGATTCCGAGGGACCAAAGTTTATTGAGTAAAAGGTTGTGATTGATTTTATCAAAAGCTTTAGAGAAATCCGTATAAACGACGTCTATTTGGATTCGTTTGTCCATATAAGATGTGAGAGTACTAGTGAAATTAAGCAGGTTAGTCTCTACCGATCTCCCCTTAAAAAAACCATGTTGTTCAGGTATAATGTAGTTTTTGAAATTGGAGAAAAGGAAATTATAGATAATTTTTTCAAAGATTTTACTAATGACAGATAGTTTAGATATAGGACGGTAATTCTCAATAAGATTCTTATCACCTTTTTTAAAAATAGGGGTGATGTAAGATAATTTCCAATAGTCAGGAAATTTACCGTTCGACATAGAAAGATTGAAAAGGATTGTTATGGGAAGAGATAATGGGACAGCACATTTAACAAGGAAAAAAGAAGGCAAACCATCACAACCCGCACCAAGATTAACATTGAGAGAGTTGATGTGACTGAGTACAGTAGATAAGTCAAAATGAAAAGTAGATAAGTTACAAGAAGAAGTATCTGTATTAGAGATAGAAAGGTTAATGGTAGAATCACTATTGAAAGTGGAGTCAAAATAGTCAGCAAAAATGGTACAGATTTCAGAACCATGTGAAGCCGACTTATTTCCATAATACATTACGGAAGGATATGAAGAGGAGGTATTTTTTTTTGAATTTATATATGACCAAAATGATTTGGGATTAGTTTTAATATTATTTTGAATAAGAGAAATATAATTTCTAAAGCAGATTAAAGAATATTTTTTAATTCGAGCTCTTAATAGTGAAAAACTTTGATAATCTAAGGGATTTGAATAAATTTTAAATTTTTTATGGAATTTGTTTTTTTCTTTTATTATTTTAATAAGAGACGATGTAAACCAAGGGGGATATTTGGTACGTTTAGATTTAAGAGTAAAAGGGACGTGGCATTCAATAATATTTTGTAAGGTATCGTAAAATTTTTTACAAGCTAAATCAATATTTAAATTGGACAAAAGTGAATTCCAATTGATATCGCTTAAAATTGGAATAATTGTAGCATAGTCAGCTTTTCTAAAGAGGAAAGTTTTATTATAATTATAATTCAAGGGTGAAGATTTGTTGTAAATTATTGAGATGCAAAAGGATAAATGATGAGAATCTTCATGGATTAGCGTAGAGTCAGCACGAGAAATATATAAGGGGAAACTACTAATAGCTAGGTCAAGAATACGATTATTAGTATTTGACAAATAATTGTATTGATAAAGTTTATTATAAGATAAGAATTGAGTAAAGGAAAGGGAAGAAAAATTAATACAATTGGAAGGAAATAGATGCAGATTTGAGTCGTATTTTGTCCAATCAATAGTGGGAAGATTGTAATCACCGAGTAAAATGAATCGATCCTCTGGATAATTGGTTATTAGATCAGATACTTTATTTAAATGGGTAACTAATAGAGTTTGGTGAGAATTACCAGGAGGAATATAGACAGTACAGATATTTAGTTTAAAAAATTTAGTGGTAATAGTAATCCAAAGGTCTTCTGTGGAAGTTAACCAATTATTTTGAATGACAGAGGGTAGATTATTTTTCACAGCTATGATTACACCACCACCAAATATTTGGTTATGAAGAGAATAATCTCTGTCACGTCGAAACACCTGATATCTGGCATCAAAAAACTCACTATTATTGAATGAGTCATTTAGCCAAGTTTCTGATAGACAGATAATATCATAATTATTAACTAATACATTTTGAAGAAAAGAGTCAGATTTAGTTCGGAGACCTCTGACATTTTGATAATAAATGACAAGACGATTAGAAGACATTGTAAAAAAGGAAGTAGATAGAGCACGTAGTGATATAAATATAAATATCCATATGCATAAATGAAAATAGATATATGCATATAAACATACACATAACTGCATACACAGATAAAGATATGGAATTATTAAGCAAACCATCCTTGGTGATACCAGTTGAAATACAAAGGTATACATGGACACAAATATAAAAATGAACTCGTACCTTTTTTAGTTTATGAGTAAAATATATGTAAATAGCATAGTTATATAGTAATAATAAAAATAATAAATTATATAGCCATACGTACATAATTGTTTGCACATACATTATAATATGTGATGCAGACCAGTAGACAATAAATGCATAGATAATTATTAGGTTATTAAAATTTAATATTGCACTTAGTCATTTGATTTTGCAAAGATCTGATTCTTTTGAGATTTGTATGATATTGGAGCTCGCACTTTTTCTAATCATGATCTTGCAATCTTTAACCCACAAGTAGGCGTAGTTATATTCAGTTTTCAATTGGCGTGCTCGCTTCAATAATAATTTATTCGTTGGTGTAAGGTGATCCGTGACGTATAGGGTGGTGGGCGGGCCTGGAATATTGATGTCGTTGGTGGTGATGCCGCGGCGGGCGCGCACGGCCGCCATCAGCAGCTCCTTACGACGGCGCTGAGTGAACCGTACGACCACTGATGACGTGCGCACACTCACATCGCTGTTGCCCTCTCGCTGTTGCTGTTGCTGTTGCTGTGAACCTGCAACGCCCTGGGACGGGTACGGCCGCACACGGTGTATGGTGTCAATATCTGTGTCGCACAATTTGTGACCCACGACAGCACATAAGTCATATAATATAGACACTAGATTTTCACCCTTTTTCATAGGTATGCCGGATATTTCTACATTGTTTTTTCTAGAGAATTGATCTTGCAGATTGTTTTCTTGTTTCAGTTCAACAATAGTATTTTGCGCCTCAATTAAACCTTTATTTACATCAGAAAAGCAGGAAATTTTCTTTTCAGCAGTGGTTAGTCTTCCATCAAATTCATCAGACTTAGCCTCTATTGTGAATAATTTATTGTTTATGTCTGTGATTACAGATTTTATGTTTTCAAACTCATTTTTCATGGTATTAAAGTCTGCTCGAAAGCATTTAATTTCATTAAGTATATCAAATAAAGATGGCTGAGGACTGATGACTGAATCTTGAGAACTGAGCATTAGTGATGAGGACTGAGACGGCGGAAGGGGGTTAGGATGGATACGGCAAGAAACGCATCGCCATTTTTCCTTATTCTTTGACGTCATTTTTTTGTATTTTGTTTCCGAAATCCCCACACAATCATGGTGGAAAGGTTCTTCACAAAGCTCGCACAGCACATAATTAGTCAACAACACAACACTTTTGCATTTATAGCAAATCATTGTTAAGTATTATTAGTTATTAGCGTCACAATTTATAATTTAAATAAGAGAATATTCTCAAAATTTCGCACAAAAATATGTATGAAATAAATAGTTTTTTGTTTAACAATGTTGCATTATGCTGTAATATTGTAAATATGCTCTGGGTTCGAGAGTTAATATATAATTTCAGAAATCAGTTTGATCACGTTCGTTGCCAAACGAATATTATTTGAAGAAACAAAAGAACTTTTTTTTTTTTTTTTTTTTTTTCTTCTTTTTTTTTTTTTTTTTTTTTTTTCAAGTGAAAATTATCTTTAAAATATAACCTTAGAAATCAGTTTAACCACTGTATTTAATCACAAATTGCAAAAATTTTAATCAAAAATTAAAGCAACACCAATAACTCTACACAATATGCAAAGCACGACACCATTAACCGACAATATTTACGAAAAAAGCATCCAAATAGCGGACGAGCAAAACAACGAACCAGCTAGTTATTATGCTACCTAGCAACATGTTAATTAGTATCATGTTAATTAGCAACATGTTAATAGATATCAACGTGTTAGTTAGTATCCTAACTAACACGTTGCATAACGTTCACCATCACAATGTTAACATAGTTCAAGATTTAATCCGATTAAGACAGCATAGAATATGCATAATTAATTCAGTGGACGAATATTCAATTTAGGTACATATGAGAGAGTTCAATATTCAAATTAGGTACATATTGCCAATTTAGGTACATTTTCTAATACATAGCTGAACAAAAATTTTATTTTTGTTTTTCTTCATCGATTTCTGAGCATTTAGATCCACTAACACACATTGCACAATGAAAAGAATTTATCTTGATTGATTTTTTCCACCAAAAAGGATTAAATTAATTTTGCATAGAAAAAGTTACACTCAGAAATTACATACATATATCTACAAGAAAAAAATATTTTTGACTGTTAAAATTCACTAGAGAATTAATTATAAATACTTTAAAGCAATAAAAACATCACATTCAATAGAAAAAACATCTGAATATTGTTCCAATACTCACTTTTGGCTGGCACAGCAATACTAAATTTTGAGTTAAATAATTAAAAAAAGCCAAAAATCTGTAAAAATTGCGAATTTTTTAAACGCCCATATCTCATAAACGAGAAAAAACCAACAAAAATTAATGTCATATTCAAATCTAGTGATAAAACTTAGTAAAACTTAGTATGTACATATATGTATATACATACTAAGTATTAGGTTAGTTGTCATTATCTCAATCGTCGCTGACATGACGCTGGGGGAATTTAATTATTAACGAAATCATTAATAGTTCATCATAATCATCTGTCAGATTGACGTAATGACAGCTGGCTATTACAAATTAAGCTCACTAATTAAAATATTACGTAGTTGAACAGTTATAACCAAAGACCGGCGGACGCAATGCTCGACGGCTAAAAATTGTTAACCATTTTATTTGCTCTCCTGTTTTCTCGGATAATAGACAGATCTGTTGTTATTTTATAGCAGCATCCTCGCCGCCTAAGTCTGGTTATAACTAAGGATCGTATGGCAATCAGGACACAAATGAAAAAACTAATAAATCCATGTAAAAATATTCTGCGCGCGCACATTAATACGGGAGGAAAAGCCTGTTCCTGTTGTTCCTGTTGTATCCTGCTCGCGCAAATTAAGTGAGTATGTATCGTTTACCATGCACCATTTTTTTATCTTTCGACTTAAGATCTTTCGATTTTCGATCTTTGCCATCCGATATTTATGTTTTCTGTAATTTAACATTCTGGCTCGTCACGTAGACCCGTTTTTGACATATCCATTTGTATACATATATGTACATACATACATAGTACGTATTATGTATTTTATTCAAGGGAGCGTTATGCGTGTTTTAGTTTTAATACTTTTGAATTCTGAGAAATTGACGGAACGAATGAAAACGAAAATTTTGGAAGCTTACAAACTCAATGATTTTTCATCGTCTAATAACACTGTTCGACAAATGACGACTTTTTCTTGGTTCAGAGACGAGATATAACTTTTCTTATAGATCTATGCCTAGTGAACACGAATCTGGTAATAAAAACTGTTAATTGGCTCGAGATTCGGAGATATATGTGTTTTTTAAATCGCGCGATTTTTCTATATCTTGGTTTTGTTCGGTCGATTTCTCAAAATCTGTTAATTTTCTGTTCAAAATGAATATTGGAATCTATAGTCGAGTATTTTATCTTTTATTTGTAGTACTTTTAAGTTTTCAAATCTCTCTAAGTAGTCGTCCAGTTCAAATCAAAAGTCAAAATTACGTATTTTCACTTGGGATTTTTTCCCACTGTTAATACTATATTATATTGAGTTTTTTCTATTGAAACATATTTATTAGAATAGTTTTCTGGCCACACTATTTTTTGTTTTCGTTTAAAAGGGTTAATTGGATGTGTGCTGAATTTTAAATCTGTAAATTTACAAGCAAAAAATTCGTATTAGTAGAGCACGGATTTGTGTTTGATCTCCGAATCTCGAGCCAATCAACACTTTTTATTACCAGATTCGTGTTTACTGTGCATAGATTTATAAGAAAAGTTATATCTCGTCTCTGAACCATTTTTTGTGTCGAACAGTGTAATAGATGAGAAAAAATATCATCGTTCATCAAAATAAACTTTAAAAAATATTCGGATACGAGATGTTGTTCAAAATCGAAAGCAATGATTGCAATTGATAAATTGACTAAGGTTAATATTGCACTTAAGAAGAATGAACAGGATATTTATAGATCATCGTTATTAAAATATCATTGATAATATTATAATGCGATTAAAAGAAAGATTTCAATGCGTTCAACAAATGCTAAAATAATTTTATTTTTTAACTGGTGAGGTAAACTTAAATTTTTAAAACATCAATTATAAACTTTTTGCGAAGATAAAGATACCAGGAGAATGTATCACATTGATAATTAAATATACTGGGTAGAACCCAATATCGAATTAGCGATACGTATATTTTTCACAGTGCTTGCGATAAATAGGAGAAATAATAAAATATA
This sequence comes from Arctopsyche grandis, assembly GCF_051622035.1. Classification (NCBI taxonomy): domain Eukaryota; kingdom Metazoa; phylum Arthropoda; class Insecta; order Trichoptera; family Hydropsychidae; genus Arctopsyche; species Arctopsyche grandis. The sequence goes on from NC_135355.1 coordinate 28,949,237, forward strand.
AATAGAAAGATGAATAGGCATCGACAGAAAGGAGTTTTAGTAAACTAAAAATACTTAAAAATTACAGTTTGAGATCGACCAGTGGTCAAGAGTGATTATCAAATCTAAGTATAATATATTATCAATAGAAATTGAATTAGCAAGTAATATAATAAAGGGGCGGCAAATTGATATTGCCAAGGGCGCCAAAAACATCGCTACGGCTCTGTACATGTATGTAACTATTGTTGGTACGTAAATCCGTGACATCATCGAATATTCAATTCATTCGAATATTCAAATAAATTTAATAGCATGTTTACTATTAGATTGGCCATGTTTAAGCGGTTTATATTACAAATACCGAACGAAGCCGGGTAAAAACACTAGTATATAGGCAGTGCAGGTTTTAGGGGGGGGGGGGAGTCGGACGGCACCCGAGGGCACCAAATAAGTTAGGGCGCCGAACGATGCGCCAAAGGCGCTTTAAAATTTAAAATTAGAGCGCCAAAGCCATTCAAAATTTTAGATTAGAGCGCCAAAGGCGAAAGCTCTTTCTAAGGGTGATTAGAAAAAAATGCCCGAGGGCATCATCGGGTGTAAGGCCGGCACTGTATATAGGTATAATATACAGAGCACAACTTGAGAAATGGTACTTATGAAATAAGATTTAGAGCTGTATGAAAAGAGCAAAGCTGTATGAAATAATAGCATACTTTTTTGAAAAATAGTGGTTATTCCAGAGCATTTCAAATTACCCTCTTGACATTTCAAATAATACCAAGCCACGCTTCTAGAGAATTCATTGAGGTTGGAGATCACCGTGTTGTACAATGTGTGCTTAAGTGTCACCGAGCATTTAAAAGGTTACAACATTATAAATTTCAATGTTGTAAAATTCTCTGGTGTACTACTGGTTGTGTTGAGGTGTGTTAAGCAAGCGTCACTTGAGCATTAAAACTTTCCATGGAACACGACGAATAATTGCGCGTTGTTCGACGCTTGTCGCATAGAAAGTTCGCAAAGTTTAGGTCGCACTCTTCTCGCATAAGATTATTACATTGATGGGGTTTCACTTTGATATTATTGCAAAGTAAAGTCTTTATTTGCCGTTCGTAACCGTGATCGTATTTGATTTGTGAAAACGATTACTCATTCCATTTCGTGAAATTTATTTGTGTTTTGCGTCATCGGAAAACTTTTCGGACGATCCATTTAGTATTCGCATTTCGAGCAAACATTCTGTACATTTGGATTATTCTGTAATCAAAAGTTTAGTACGACAGCCATTATTATGTAGACCTTTTTTGAAGAAGACATTCAAAGAAATCCTCCAAATTAAAAATTAAACAAATTCAAATTTGAGTATTGGAGCACGTAATCCTGTGCTATTGTTATATCTGATACCAAAATTCAACCATCCGAAATCCATCATTGCCATTTTACTTATTTATTGAAAAACAGCATTACAATGTATATAACATTAACACCAAAAAAGTTTCTAAAGATAACACCGACGAAAAAAATTAAATAAAAAAGAAAGAATAACAGCTTTTAATAATGGTAGATATGGAAGATATTGACATATGTATTACTAAGAAAAATGATCAAACAATATAAATTATAAACAAGTATAGAACAGGGATTAATGTGAAATAATGAATAGTTGCCAAGGGATCTGATTGGACATTAAAATAGGGTCTTACTAAGTAAATAAGGACTATCAATTATATAATTCGAAAAAAAAAAGCGTAAATCATAGATTTTCCTCCTAGATTGTAGGGAAACAAAACAATCATTGTAAAGACATCTAGAATGATAGTAGGAATTGAAATTTTTTATGTATGCATTGTAATTTATTTACATATACGGGAAATAAAGGATTCCAAACAGTACAAGCAAATTCCAGATGACTTCTTACAAATTAATTGGACAAAAATACTATGGGATTTAAAGGGCTTGCATAGACTAAACATGAATCAAAAACTTCTATATGCCTTGCTTATTATTAAATCAATGTGAAAACGGAAAATGCCAAGGTCCCTCAAACGATCTACCTTAAGTACAGTTGTTTAGTAGCATAAAATTTGTGTAAAATTCTCTAAAACTATCGAAGAAAATGAAAATATACGAATTGCTTTATATGATAGTATGTAGTATTATCACGTCTTATAATACTGAAGCGTCAGAGTTGAAAGGATGAGCCAAGAGTAAATAAATTACTCAGTCTCTAGTCAATTATTTATTCGAAAATGTTAACCGAGCTTCCCGCCAAATATGTCAGAAACACCAAAAACAATTCCCGAAGGGAATGTGGGCTTTATATACTTTCCAATACTACATTTATCTTTGTTATCCAAGGTGTATCAAAACAAAACGATATAAAATTATAGTTTTTAATGTTCAGGACGTTGTAATGGGATTCGAACAACACTACATACATATATTCATATGTATGTAGTGTACACAATTATCGACAAAAATCATCAACAATTTATGTCAGTTTGTTTTATTTTGTTTATTTAGAGTGAGCACAGAAAGTCCACTTCGGACATATTTTATTTACATTAATAGTGTCCTAACTTTGTGTTCAAAATTGTATTAAGCATCTCTCGAGTAATAATCTTATATACTAATCATTGAGCAACACTAACAAAAATCTATAACTTATATATTATAAATAGGTTTAAATCGCGACGTCCGTTTCTCAAGTTCTGACACGTCTAAGCACGGAAACGGCTGAATGCTTTTAATGCGGTTTTCTTCAGCATATAGGAAATTTTATTGGAAAGGTTTTAAGCTTTGTATTGTGTAATATTATCACGATACGACTTCAACAGGGTGAGTTTCAAAGACAGGCTAAAAGGTGACGATTTTATCCTTTGAACTTCGATCTTTACATGAGACTTGGAACGGGAAAGATTGTTGCGCATTTTTTAAACAATTCACATCCATTCTCAAATGGAGATGCTTTTTACTTTTAAATTATGTACACTATTATTTTATATGAACGAGAATTTTAAATCGTATTTTACATGAGATATTTATAATTATTGATCACTTATTCAGTTCCAATGTATGCATATTTGTATCCTTTAAAAGATTCGTTTATATTATCCAGCACTGCACGTCAATAACTCGGCACAAAACTGCACGGAAAAGACTACTTTTATTCTTACCAGACACGATTGGTCGTCACGCCACATCCCTATGCGTAATGTATACTTCTGGTATTTTAAAATTTATTTTTTTGAAATCTCCATACTTCTCCACGCACTCGCTAATACAAACATACATACATTTAGCCAGAAGTATGGCTCAATGGTAGCGTGTATGTTTAGCCCTAAGTGATCAGTGGGTTCGATCCACTATACTGCTGGTTAAATTTGAGGGTATTTGTGACTCCAAATCGATCGTTTTTTAGCAGAGTTTTACAATTTTATCCGATCATTATTGAAACGTTTCCTCAAAATTGGCAAAAAATCATCTTTCCTGCTGTCACAAATCTTCTGTATTTATTGTATGTACGATTTGGAAAAATTATGTACAAAATATAAATCCATAGATGTCTCAATGGATTAATTATTTAATCAATTAATTAATTAATTGTCATTTCGTGTTCTTCAGCTTCTCGAAATACAGTGATTTATTTAATAATAAAATGCTGCATTGTTTGTAATCAATTGGGGTCTTCCTTCGTCATGCCTTCCTGGTATATATATCTATGTACCTAAATAAAAATAAAAATATTATATCTATGTTTGTACGTATGTACATCCCATCCGTTTATATACATATATACATATACAGTAACATGCAGAGAAATCGCATCACTTTCAATTGTTCGATGTTTTCGATTTTTTTAATTACATTTCAGCTTACACAAGTTTTTTTGGTTTTATTATTTGATTTCAACTATTTAACATGTTTTACGATTAAAAAAGATTATTTATATTTTTAAATTAAGGCGAGATACGAATTAAAAAAAAACATGTACAATAGGGCATTTTTCTTATATGTATTTCAAATGTCTCTAGCTACAATAATATTACAGTAAATATTTTTCTATGAATTAAAATACATAGTCAATGGACATATGACAACAATAAATAGTAATATAATAATTACTAGACAATCGTCGACTTTTTTTAGTATGTCGTCCGAAATTTCTTCAAACCCTAAATTTTCAACAGTTATTTTAACTCATAATTTGCCCCAGGGTGTTGTTTTTATTCCCTTTGCTTTATAATAGCCCATAAATATTCTAAATATATATATATCATCATCATCATCATCATTTACAGCCATTCGCCATCCACTGCTGGATGAAGGCCTCTCCAACACGCTTCCACTCGTCTCTGTTTTGCGCAACACTCATCCATCTCATTCCGCACATTTTCCTAATTTCGTTCACCCATCTTCCTTGCGGTCTTCCTTTTACTCTTTTGCCTTCTCTCGGGTACCATTCAAGCACTTCTTTTGTCCACCTTTCGTCCATCCTCCTACCTACGTGACCCGCCCATTGCCATTTCAATCTCTTCACTCTATCCACTATGTCCACTACCCTTGTCATATTTCTCACCCACGTGTTCCGCTTTCTGTCTTTCCTCGTTATGCCAAGCATACAGCGTTCCATACTTCTTTGAGTGCATTGGATTTTATTTTGCATCTTGGCGTTCAGTGTCCAAGTTTCACATCCATACGTCATCACTGGCAAAACGCATTGATCAAAGATCCTTTTCTTCAGGCAGAGTGGCATTTTTGATTTCAAAACAGCATTCATCCGTCCAAATGCACTCCATCCTAATTTCATACGTCTCTTTATCTCTTCATTTTTACTACCAGACATGTCAATTATTTGACCTAAATATAAATAATTATTTACTACTTCTACTGGTTTATCATCTAAGGGGATGCTATCAGGCATGCAATAACTATTGAACATTAGTTTAGTCTTATATACGTTAATTTTTAATCCTACTTTTCTACTTTCCCTGTCCAGCTGTGTTAGTCTGATAAGTAGGTCAGCTGAATCACGAGCTACTAAAACTATATCGTCTGCGAACCGAAGGTGACTCAAAAAGCGACCATTGATGCTTACTCCGGCTGTATCCCAATCCAATTTCCTGAAAACTCCCTCAAGCACCGCATTGAATAACTTGGGCGAGATTGTATCTCCTTGTCTTACTCCTTTTCCTATGCTAAATCTATCTGTACCTGAAAAAATTTTAACCGAAGCTGTGGCATTCTTATATATTGCAGCTAACAGTCCCACATAGGGTTCCGGCACTCCCTGTGATTTTAGAGCGTTAAGTACTGCATTATGACTAACTGTATCGAAGGCTTTCTCATAATCGACGAAACCTAGGCACAATGGCCGTTGATATTCGTTGGCGCGCTCGATTAGTTCGCCAACTACTTGAAGGTGGTCCATTGTGCTGAAATTTGCCCTAAACCCTGCCTGCTCTATAGGTTGGTTCTCGTCGAGGATATTTTTCAGCCTTTCTGTAATAACCTTCGTGAAGAGCTTGTAGACCGCTGAAAGTAGACTAATGGGTCGGTAGTTCTTGATATCGCTTTTGTCGCCTTTTTTGTGTATTAAAATGATAGTTGCGTTATTCCATCCTTCTGGTATAGCTTGGTTCTGGATGCATTTGCTGAAAAGCCTAGCTAAGATATTAATTAGGGGGGGGCCGCCACATTTTAGTAAGTCAATGGGAATATTATCTTCCCCTGGGGTTTTACCGTTCTTAAATATATATATATATATATATATATATATATATATATATATATATATATATATATATATATATATATATATATATATATAAATATATATGTATATATATATATATATATATATATATATATAATACCATTAAGAATAACCGTAGCCTGAAAAAGTGCAAACAGGATCTTTTCTTAGGCAAAAACCAAATGATCGCAATCAGATCAGAGAGCGGAGTAATAATTAGGAATAGAGAAGAAATCATAGACAGAGTTTACACGTTCTATGCAAAACTATACGAGAACGACAACGGCCAATTCCCCACTCTGGAATCGACACACGGCCAAAGGGTTCCTGCAGTATTGCCTAGCGAAGTAGAGGCCGCGCTAAAAACTGCAAAGAATGGTAAAACCCCAGGGGAAGATAATATTCCCATCGACTTACTAAAATGTGGCGGCCCCCCCCTAATTAATATCTTAGCTAGGCTTTTCAGCAAATGCATCCAGAACCAAGCTATACCAGAAGGATGGAATAACGCAACTATCATTTTAATACACAAAAAAGGCGACAAAAGCGATATCAAGAACTACCGACCCATTAGTCTACTTTCAGCGGTCTACAAGCTCTTCACGAAGGTTATTACAGAAAGGCTGAAGAATATCCTCGACGAGAACCAACCTATAGAGCAGGCAGGGTTTAGGGCAAATTTCAGCACAATGGACCACCTCCAAGTAGTTGGCGAACTAATCGAGCGCGCCAACGAATATCAACGGCCACTGTGCCTAGGTTTCGTCGATTATGAGAAAGCCTTCGATACAGTTAGTCATAATGCAGTACTTAACGCTCTAAAAACACAGGGAGTGCCGGAACCCTATGTGGGACTGTTAGCTACAATATATAAGAATGCCACAGCTTCAGTTAAAATTTTTTCAGGTACAGATAGATTTAGCATAGGAAAAGGAGTAAGACAAGGAGATACAATCTCGCCCAAGTTATTCAATGCGGTGCTTGAGGGAGTTTTCAGGAAATTGGATTGGGATACAGCCGGAGTAAGCATCAATGGTCGCTTTTTGAGTCACCTTCGGTTCGCAGACGATATAGTTTTAGTAGCTCGTGATTCAGCTGACCTACTTATCAGACTAACACAGCTGGACAGGGAAAGTAGAAAAGTAGGATTAAAAATTAACGTAGATAAGACTAAACTAATGTTCAATAGTTATTGCATGCCTGATAGCATCCCCTTAGATGATAAACCAGTAGAAGTAGTAAATAATTATTTATATTTAGGTCAAATAATTGACATGTCTGGTAGTAAAAATGAAGAGATAAAGAGACGTATGAAATTGGGGTGGAGTGCATTTGGACGGATGAATGCTGTTTTTAAATCAAAAATGCCACTCTGCCTGAAGAAAAGGATCTTTGATCAATGCGTTTTGCCAGTGATGACGTATGGATGTGAAACTTGGACACTGAACGCCAAGATGCAAAATAAAATCCAATGCACTCAAAGAAGTATGGAACGCTGTATGCTTGGCATAACGAGGAAAGACAGGAAGCGGAACACGTGGGTGAGAAATATGACAAGGGTAGTGGACATAGTGGATAGAGTGAAGAGATTGAAATGGCAATGGGCGGGTCACGTAGCTAGGAGGATGGACGAAAGGTGGACAAAAGAAGTGCTTGAATGGTACCCGAGAGAAGGCAAAAGAGTAAAAGGAAGACCGCAAGGAAGATGGGTGAACGAAATTAGGAAAATGTGCGGAATGAGATGGATGAGTGTTGCGCAAAACAGAGACGAGTGGAAGCGTGTTGGAGAGGCCTTCATCCAGCAGTGGATGGCGAATGGCTGTAAATGATGATGATGATATATATATATATATATATATATATATATATATATATATATATATACATATATATATATATATATATATATATATATATATATATATATATATATATATATATATATATAAAAATATTTACGTAAATTTAAACTAAATAATATACACGATCATCAAGCTTTTTTATGATCCAAATATTTACATACGACGATAGACAAGATTAGTTAAATTGATATTTTGAAGACCCTTTACACATTTTACACGGAAAAGGCGTGATATTTCCATTCTGTTAGTGAAGAGAAATTATTAACTGCATAATAATTATTTAAATCCATAATTTGGCATATTAAGTAGCACTTCTTATCAACAATTTTATTGATTTGAATTATTCATCCAGGTTTTTCAATATGTACAATATCAAAGATTAATAATGCCACATATATGTATATGTACATATGTATGTGCATATGAATGTATGCAGCCAGGATTAGTATTGATTGCTGATGTGTATATCTAATCTTTTTATTAAATAGATTATGAGTATCAAGATGTGTATGTGGATGTGTGAGCTTTATTGCATTGACAAGTATGGAGATTAAAAAAAATAATTTACAATTATTTAAAGTACAGGTCGTAGAACGGGTGTGTATGTGTTTGGATATATATGTATGTAGTATGTATATATGTACATATAGCGTGTAATTCTTTTAATTGTGAAGTCACCGATTCAATCACTGTCACTACTGTTAGCCAGACCTTGGATATGTCACTTCAAGGTCGATGGCTTCCTATCAGAGTTTTTCAATTTATCTGATTTTAATTGAAACGGTTCCAACAAATTGGCAACCTATCTCTTTCGGTAAAATTCGAGTTATCCAGCAGCTCAGTTTTAACTGATTTGTATATATGCTGCATATTTGTCCATAGGTGTCTCTGTCGATATTAATCGATGTTTGTATTTGCCTTGTATAATACTTCTTTACAATGTTTGTCCATAGATGTCGTGTTTAATATAATTAAATGGGTGCATACCTGTATATATAATTAATGGTTATTAATATGTATTAAACAAAAATTCAAGCTTACAGCATCTTGTCAGCCGGTGTCCGTGACGAGCCGGAATGTAAAATTACCGAAAACGCAAATATCGGAAGGCAAAGATTGAAAATCAAAAGATCTTAAGTCGAAAGATCAAATAAAAAGAGTGCATGGTAAACGGTACATACTCACTTAATTTGCGCGAGCAGGATACAACAGGAACAAGAGGAACAGGCTTTACTTCCCGTATTAATGTGCGCGCGCAGAATACGGGAGGAAAAGCCTGTTCCTCTTGTTCTTGTTGTATCCTGCTCGCGCAAATTAAGTGAGTATGTACCGTTTACCATGCACCCTTTTTTATCTTTCGACTTAAGATCTTTCGATTTTCGATCTTTGCCTTCCGATATTTGCGTTTTCGGTATTTTCACATTCCGGCCCGTGAGGTAGACACCTTGTCAGCATATCTGCAGTGCTCCTCGATCAGGCTTCGATAGTTGTGACACCAAATCGATCGTTTCTTATTAGAGTTTGCCAATTTATTTGATTTCGTTATTGAAACGGTTTCTCATCAAATTGGCAAAACCATCCTACCTTCTATTTGTCACCACTAGTTGAAGAAGATTTCAAATTTTCAGTCTATAAATTTATATATGTACAAGTTTAATACCATAAGTGTCGCTCAGTGGTAAACCCCGTATTAACATCATAGTAATATATAAATTATATTTAAAAAAAAATGAGAATATAGGGCGACTCATACAAGTATATATGTATGTCTTATACATTGTTGTTGCTTGTTATTATTATCATATACATATAACTTTATTTTAATTCATGTATTTATCGCTTTTTGAAAGCACCCGTTGAAATATCAACGGGCACAACACTAGTTATATATAGTAAATACATATATGAGCCATTAAATTGAAAGTTGTATAATTCCACTTTTGTTCATTTCGAGAAATATTTCGTAAAACATTAAATATCACATCTCGAATTTAAAGAAATGATAGCAATTTGTGACTTAAGTCAAACGGAAATAGTGTTTTTGGAACTAAAAATTGAACTTCCGCCACTTTAAAATATAACGGTTCATTCAATGTAAGTAAACAGCGGACACAAACAACTAAAGCCCGGACCCAGAAGGTGCCGCGTATTGTTCAAATGTTGTAAATGCATTGTTAAAGGTTTGCCGAATCTTTTTTACAAAGGATTTACAACAATGGAACAATGAGCGGCCCCTTGGCTATCCTACCTCTACAAATAACATTAGTTGGATAAATACATACCTGTTTTTGTAAATGGAGAATATTACGGCGGTAAAATAAATAGTCAAAACAAAGTTTACGTAATCTACCCGTTAGATACAGTTGGCTTAGTAAATAAGTTTTCTCTGTGATTTTCCACGCACCTAGGCTAAATTTTAGTTGTAATTAACGCATTAACTCTGACGAGGCTTTTTGAAATCCCACTCGAAGGGACTATCTTGGACCCTAAGAACCCATACTAAACGTAATACCTTTTGAATGGATTATAACGAGATTCATGCCCATACATTTATGTGGTAATTTCATCATCCATCTCACAGCACGAAACCTTCGTTTGTAGTCAGATCACATTATAATTAACCCCGGAACGATGCTATGCAAAAAATGTACAAGCCTGAGAAGTTTATTTTTTTTTCGTTATTTCCTACAGTGCAATATACTGCATTTTTTAATACTTCGCCAGTAGCTGGTTCAAAAGCGGCAAAGCACACTCTAATATAGCATGAGACCACTAGATGGGAGTGTAAATAATTGCTTGACTGCAAAAGATTGCGTGGACGAGATTAAAAAGTGCCAAGAAAAGGACCAGTTTAGCCTCGGGGAGCTTTGAGCGAATCTTCCGCCTCAGAGGAGATCGTCGCAGCTTCTCTCGCTGACCGATAAGATTAATCCATCACCTAGAAAGCTTTTCTCGAGGACATGTGGAATGAGGGTGGGTTGGTGTAAACCCCCTTATTGTCGCAGCTACTTGGATAGTGTTTTCCGCAGGATTGAAGCACGGATTTGTCACACGAACAGTATTTTTTTCGTTCGAAAGCTATCGGATACCGAGTAGCAAAATTGCTTCGATAAAGCTCGCTTAGAAATTGACGCTCAAGTGACGTACGAATTCGATCTGGATTATAGCCTTTCAAAGCAAATTGCTCTTAATATATTTTCTTTCCTTAATATATCTCATTTTCCTTGTTTTTTTTTTTGCAAATTTGCTTTACAAACAAGCTGATTACAATGATGATTAAAATTGACTCTCAATCGTAATTTTATATACGTAAGTATAAGCCGCTATATTTGAAAGTGGTAATAGTCCACTTTTCTTGATTTCGAGAAATATTTCACAAAACATTAAATATAATGTTTTGCCTTTAACAATATTTAAAAATACTGGTGGCCTGTAATACGTTTATTCTGCTTTTCCGAGATTCTGAACATATCAAATTAAAAAAAATATATATACATATATATGTATATATGTGTAAAGGGTCTTCAAAATATCAATTTAATTTATCTTGTCTATCGTCGTATATAAATATTTGGATCATAAAAAAGCTTGATGATCGTGTATATTATTTAATTTAAATTTACGTAAGTATTTTTAAGAAAATAAATTGAAGCAGTGAATTATGTGATAATCAGAGCATGCACTGAAAGGCTGGATTTTATTAAATGACTTTAAAGGTAAAATCGATTTTCGAGATAAATTAGTATTCAAAACGCGATTCTACAGCTATGGGTCACGATTTAAAGTAAAAAACTTGACCGTTTTTTTTCTTTCGATTTGGAAAATAAAATATGTAGTTCATCCTTTTAGGTGTTTATAATATATTATTATGCGTATGTGCGACGTATTTTGTATTTCAAAAGAGAGAGCAATTTAATCAGGAGAATCGGAAGGTGTGAGAAAGGACGAGAAGATTGAGTGATGAATTACTATGAATGGATTGAAATTTCTTGTGATTCGTTGAAGATATGAAAAAAGTGTTTCCATGTGGGTATTTTTGTATTTCATAAATCGTATATTTTTTGTGTTGGCGTACATCGTTTTTTTTTCAATAAAATTACACACAAGAAACGGAAAGATACAAATTTGACTCGAAATGATATCAAAAAAAGGTTTTGATTAATCGTGCAATTCTAAAAACGGTGTGAAAAAATTGAGGATTTCGAGAATATCCTCCAGTGAAAAATACCGCGCTCATTTTACAACTGAAAAATGACCCTTTTAATTTTTCACCTCTACTCTCAACCGGCGTCTGGATGGATAATTCGGCGGGTACTCTCCAAAGTGAGTATCATATTGTCATCAAATGCGGATTTGAAATGATAAATTTCTGCGTATTATAACGTCTACTCGACGGTAAAAAATTAGGATGAAGGCCTCTCCAACACGCTTCCACTCGTCTCTGTTTTGCGCAACACTCATCCATCTCATTCCGCACATTTTCCTAATTTCGTTCACCCATCTTCCTTGCGGTCTTCCTTTTACTCTTTTGCCTTCTCTCGGGTACCATTCAAGCACTTCTTTTGTCCACCTTTCGTCCATCCTCCTACCTACGTGACCCGCCCATTGCCATTTCAATCTCTTCACTCTATCCACTATGTCCACTACCCTTGTCATATTTCTCACCCACGTGTTCCGCTTTCTGTCTTTCCTCGTTATGCCAAGCATACAGCGTTCCATACTTCTTTGAGTGCATTGGATTTTATTTTGCATCTTGGCGTTCAGTGTCCAAGTTTCACATCCATACGTCATCACTGGCAAAACGTTAGTTTAGTCTTATCTACGTTAATTTTTAATCCTACTTTTCTACTTTCCCTGTCCAGCTGTGTTAGTCTGATAAGTAGGTCAGCTGAATCACGAGCTACTAAAACTATATCGTCTGCGAACCGAAGGTGACTCAAAAAGCGACCATTGATGCTTACTCCGGCTGTATCCCAATCTAAGTTCCTGAAAACTCCCTCAAGCACCGCATTGAATAACTTGGGCGAGATTGTATCTCCTTGTCTTACTCCTTTTCTTATGCTAAATCTATCTGTACCTGAAAAAATTTTAACCGAAGCTGTGGCATTCTTATATATTGCAGCTAACAGTCCCACATAGGGTTCCGGCACTCCCTGTGTTTGTAGAGCGTTAAGTACTGCATTATGACTAACTGTATCGAAGGCTTTCTCATAATCGACGAAACCTAGGCACAATGGCCGTTGATATTCGTTGGCGCGCTCGATTAGTTCGCCAACTACTTGGAGGTGGTCCATTGTGCTGAAATTTGCCCTAAACCCTGCCTGCTCTATAGGTTGGTTCTCGTCGAGGATATTCTTCAGCCTTTCTGTAATAACCTTCGTGAAGAGCTTGTAGACCGCTGAAAGTAAACTAATGGGTCGGTAGTTCTTGATATCGCTTTTGTCGCCTTTTTTGTGTATTAAAAAGATAGTTGCGTTATTCCATCCTTCTGGTATAGCTTGGTTCTGGATGCATTTGCTGAAAAGCCTAGCTAAGATATTAATTAGGGGGGGGCCGCCACATTTTAGTAAGTCAATGGGAATATTATCTTCCCCTGGGGTTTTACCGTTTTTTGCAGTTTTTAGCGCGGCCTCTACTTCGCTAGGCAATACTGCAAGAACCCTTTGGCCGTGTGTCGATTCCGGAGCGGGAAATTTAGATATATATAAATATATATATATATATATATATATATATATATATATATATATATATATATATATATATATATATATATATATATATATATAAATATATATATATATATATATATATATATATATATATATATATATATATATATATATATATATATATAAATAAATATATATATATATATATATATATATATATATATATATATATATATATATATATATATATATATATATATATATATATATTGGTTTTCGTCAACGCATTATACAACAATTCTTAAAGTAATACAAACTTGCTTTTGATATTTTATTTTTTTTATTTATTTTGATATTTTTTTTATTTATACAAGGGAGGCCTAACAGGTAGCCAAAATGCAAATTTCAGGCCAGAAACGTTGAACGTTTTATACAAGTATTATTAATATAATATACAAATACATATCAATCAACATCCACAGAGCTTTTGCGAGAAAATGGAAAATTTGTTGGAACCGTTTCAATGAAAATCAGATAAATTGGCAAACTCTGATAGGAAAATATCGACTTAAAGTCACATATCTAAGGTCTGGCCAGCAGCACCGGGCAGGGATTGAACCCGCGACCACTTGGCTAATCACTCATCTATGCTGTTCGTTATACATATACATATGCTACAGTCATTCATTCATTCATGTTAGTTTGTTCAAACAATCTGACCAGTTATAGTGAACAAAAAAGAACAAATTGACAAACTTACTAGTTTGTTCATACACAAACTCTTAGGCATAAGCTAAAGTATTCTTAATCATTTGTTCCATCCTCTATATATATATATATATATATGTATGTATGCTTACCTTGTTTGCAAAATTTTAAATGTTAGTGGAATTAAAGTAACGTTTTAATGTGGTTTTCATATGATTTTTTGTTTAAAATACTTGGCGTTTTAACATCAAAAGTTTTGAAAGCTAAGAGTTTCAGATGGCACCTAGAAGAAATCTATTTGAAGATAGCTCTTAACTGTTAGCACTTATATTAAAATCGAAACCATTGACATGTCACAAATCCACTAAATAAAAAAAAACATTTTTTTTAAAAAAATGAAAAGTCAGGACAGGAGATGTAAGTATCTAGTTCCATGAATTCCTGGGGTGTTATACATGTGAGTCTTGAGTCCCAGAACTTAGTAAATAAATAAAACAGAAGTGTGTGTGAGTGAAAATGTACACACTTTGAAACTCGGCTTGAAAACACTAATTGCAAACTAATTTTATTCCTCGTTGTATATAGCTGCCAATTAAACCTGTTTGTATTTGTACATTACACCTTGCGGAAATTTAACGATGCCGTTGTAACGACTAGGGAACATTTCGACATCCTTAACGACTCCTCCATATACCTAAGTATGTATGTACATACATATATACGTACATAAGTATACCTATACCTTTTCCCTAGATTGATAGTAATTGCATAACGATTAATGAGTATAAACAAATTTGTATATCGCTTTATATTTACTATTAAGTTTTATCTAGATTTTCGATATTATTTATTAGAATTAGCAGGGCTGAGCCTAGGAGTTCGGCCACCTGTGTGCAAACTTAAATCGGCCGCTCTTTAATTTTATCGGCATTTGTATAAATCATATTACACAATAAATAAATAAAAAAAAAAATTAAATGCTTGCAAGTAGTGCAAAAATCTTACCTTGTGATAAATATTGTGTGAGAAATATATCTAGTGTTGAAAATTTTAATCACAATAAAAATTAACCAGAAAAACAGACAAAACCAAAATGTTTAGTTCTAAACAGGACCAGACGACAAGAAAGTGTTTTTATCCCCAATCCCACGTCCAGGACATTGTTCTTTCGATGACCAACCAATACTCAACATCCTTGAAGAAATACATCTAGCAGTCGCAAAGATAATAAATAGAGGTAGGATAGCCAAGGTGCCGCTCATTGTTCCATTGATGTAAATCCTTTGTAAAAAAGGTTCGGCAAACCTTAAATAATGCATTTACAACATTTGAACAATACGCGGCACCCTCTGGGTCCGGGCTTTAATAATAAAGAACATAAAATACCTTGGTCTATGCGGACCAAAGCCATACCTGCATCCCGTTATTTCCCCGAATTGGTTCGGGAGTGTTACGAATTGAAACTTGCAACAGCAATCCACAAGTATACAACAAGTCAACCTAAATGAATTATAAAAAGTACGATTTTTTATTTCGTATTTTTTAAGGAATATAATTTCTTCGACTCTCATTTATTTCGGCCGCCTGTGTGCGTTGCGCACAATTGTACATATGGTAGGTGTGGCCCTGAGAATAAGTTTAAAAAACATTCACGGTATATCTGATAGTATATGTTGATTAGAAATGCAAAATTCATCAAAATTCACCAACGGTTTCTGGTTAACAATAACCAAACACAAACACTAATGTATTTATGTACATCGAATATATCCCGAATACAAATATCCTATGGAAACCACATTAAAACGTTACTTTAATTCCACTAACATTTAAAAAATTTCTAACAAGGTAAGCATACATATACATATGTATAGAGGATGGAACAAATGATTAAGAATACTTTAGCTTATGCCTAAGAGTTTGTGAATGAACAAACTAGTTCGTTTGTCAATTTGTTCTTTTTTTGTACACTATAACTGGTCAGGTTGGTTTTATTGTTTGAACAAACTAGCATGTTCAGGAATGAATGAAATATACATTTAGACTGTACATATAACCAGCAGCATAGATGAGTGATCAGCATGTAATGTTTTCAAACCAAGTGGCCGCGGGTTCAATCCCTGCCCGGTGCTGCTGGCCATACCTTGGATATGTGACTTCAGGTCGATCGTTTCCCATCAGAGTTTGCCAATTTATCTGATTTTCATTGAAACGGTTCCAAGAAATTGATAACCTGTCTCTTTCCCTAAAATTCGAGTTATTCAGCATCTTGATTTTCGCTGATTTATATAAATGCTGCATATTTGTCCATAGATGTCTCTGTGGATGTTCATCGATGTTTATATTTGCCTTGTATAATACCGTTGTATAATTTTTGACCGATGTCGTGTTTAATGTAAATAAATTGATGTATACCTGTATATATAATCATTGACACTCATATTTAATTTAACATACGCAATTTATACGTAATACTGCTTCAATTTTATATATTTGTTTTTATATAAATTAAAAATCAAAAATTACGAGTGAATATATATATATATATATATATATATATATATATATATATATATATATATATATATATATATATATATATATATTTATATATATATATATATATATATATATATATATATATATATATATATATATATATATATATATATATATATTTGTTTTTTACTCGATAAAATAAAAACAAACAACCTGGATATTCCAAAATTTATTAAGAACATAAATAAAACTTTAATTTGGCTTATGGTAATAAATTGAATTAATTAATGAAAGGGGGAGACAAACAAACAGCGAATAAGCATGTTAGGATTAGACTTGAATAATTTAAGGTTATAAATAAATGAAAATCTTTATTCATCGCATTACAAATTTGCATAAAAGATACTTCTTTGTGGTTACGTTTTAACACATATATCGTCGTTACTAAATAGTTAAATAACCACTATACAAAACTAAATGCATATCTTGTCTGAAAAGTTATTTTAATAAATATGAAAAAACAAACAGTTCGTTGGTAAATATTTACTTTTGGGTCCCAAATAACGAAATTCTCGAAAAAACCCGAATCTGGCAGCGCGCGGCACCAAAAGGTGGATTGAATGTTGCCAATATTCGATGTTCATAATTCCCTAGAACATTGTGTAGCAACAATATTTTCCCCGACCGAAATAAAGTCATTGTCCACAGGTACATTTGTCCACAAGTAGACCACTCTCCCCTATACATATAAAATATGTGTACCGCTTTAAATGCCCATTTAAAAACATAAAATCATCGAATTGTGAGTAACGCAAATTTGGAATAAGCCCGCCGTGTTAATTTGTTTAATTGATGTTTTGGCGTAAATTTACGTAAACCGCGCAATTATTACGTGAAATTACTGAACCGAATCATAGCACACCGATTCAATATTAGCTCATATTATACATTAATTTCCGATCCAAATCGGTTTTCGGCAATGAGGGAGCGAAAGCCGGAACTAATCCCTGGATTAAGTCCTTGATAAGTCAAACACTCAACTCAAAGTCTTTAGGAGATAATTGATTATCACGATCGTGTATGCTTTGCCATGTATTCTACATATGTATGTAATATATGTATGTACGGATCTTAAACGTAATAATATTATTTTATATACAATAATACCTACATATGTGTAAGAAAATTATTTATCATATGAAATAATTACCTACCAAATACAATGTTTAGTACATATGAATATTTCAAATGATATATTTCGGATTTTGATTCTGTTTCTGCATTTAATTTTGCTTAATTGAAAAGATTTGTGAAAACTCTCGTGAATCCTTTAAGTACTTTCAAATCCTTTTATTTATTAGAGCTCGATAAAGAAGTGATTTATGAGATGCTTTAAGGATAATGAATTCGTCAAGCCTTTCCTCCTTTATAAATTTAGTATCACTTATTTCGGGATTCAATTTTATATCTCATTATTTTTTCTTGCAAAATTTTCCATGCATATATTATAGTTACTTTTTTATAATATGTATATTGGTAATACATAATATGTATATTATTTGCATTTTCATATACATTATTTGTACACAGAATGCTTTATATAATATACTGAATTTATTCAGTATATTAAATATCGACAGATTGAACATTCAATTTTACTTCAAATTTATTAAGCGTTTATACATGTATGTAATAATTTCCAGTAGTATTTCAACTTTCATCGATTTAAAACAATGTCCCGTGCCTCTCCAAACAACCGATTTATCTCGACAAAAATGGGATATTATTTTTAAAAATAAACACTCAATATTCACCTATCGCAGTTTGATTGTGTCGATTTTTATCAATTCTGACTGATTAACAAAAATTCAAATTCACCGTTTTATCAGAATCTCCCATTTGTATGGTGGAATCGTTCTTTTTAGAGAACCGTAATTTTTTTCAAGTTCTCATCACTATTTTGAAAACTTAAGTCATTGAAAGCGTCCTTGGAGATATACATTTAATTTAAACACGAAAAATAAGCAAGCAAATATTTCATATTTTGGTGCAAAACTGGTTTATGAACATCTTCTATCCGTGTATATGTATGGAAAAAT
The DNA here is from genome assembly GCF_051622035.1 of Arctopsyche grandis. Taxonomy (NCBI): domain Eukaryota; kingdom Metazoa; phylum Arthropoda; class Insecta; order Trichoptera; family Hydropsychidae; genus Arctopsyche; species Arctopsyche grandis. The sequence goes on from NC_135355.1 coordinate 28,967,814, forward strand.
GTTTTTTTTGTCCGCTATGTAAATCTATAATTTTAAATTGAAACCATATTTTTCAAAGTAATTTTGCTTAGACAGCACTGATTTTTGTTTGAATAACGTCCCATTTAATTTCTCAATTAATTTATAAGCCACCTGTGCAACGCCAGACAATTCGGCTAGGTGTATTAACGGTTCCCGGAAAGATGCACTAAATTGCACTGAATAGTAGCGCAGTTTCGAGAAATCCTAATTTTCAAAGGCGCTCAAAAAGAACTTTTAATTAGTTCTCGTTGAGCATCTTTGAAAGTTTGGATGTCTCGAGAGTGCAACTATCTCGAGTGCACTTTTCCGGTCACCGTTTTAACAATTAACAATTAACAAGAACTATGTAGAATCAACAAAATTTATGCTAATTGTAAATTTAATTTCCATAAAAACTATGAACCATTATACAGCCAAACCTCCTTATAACCAAGGAAAGGCGGTCAGGATCCCTTTTCCCCAAAAAATGGGTAACTATTGTCAATTTCTATTGTCAAACTTTTTTTCCCTCTAACTTTTTAGGACAATAGACAATAGTAATTGGCAATAGTTAACCCTTTTTCTTGGGAAATGGAAACTCGACCGCCGAAGACTACTTATAAATTTAGAAGTAATCTTCTAGTAGTTCTTTGTAACACAACAGATCGGTTCTGTAATAAAACAGATAAAAACAACAAAGCAAAAAAAATGAAAATGTAAGTAGACGTGATACAGAATACGCTTACAGTAAGTAGACGTGATACAGAATACGTTTACAGTAAGTAGTCGTGATACAGAATACACGTTTACGTGATACAGAATACGTTACAGAACACGTTTCCATTTTTTTACATTTTTCATACTGAACCGATGTACCGATTAATTGCAGCTGGATTTAACCACATTATTATTTAACCAAATGCACAGATACATACATTGTATGTACACACAGACATATTTAAATTGAAAATTGTTTGTTTTCTTATATACGTAGACACGTATTCTTTATCGTGAGTATCGTAAAATCGCTGTTTCGACATCATGAGAGTTATGTACTGAGTCTGGGAACCAGAAAGTCGACATTTAATTAGGGATTTAGTATATACGAGGCGGCTAGATTGCATGAGGGTCTAGTCTGGGATCGTCCAGGGTTGGCCCTTTGTACCCGTCGTCCATTAATCACCGACGTTCGTTACAAATGCTACCGACCCTTATATCCAGTTTTGGAATTTTACTGGGCGTCGTAGAAAAACTTCCTTTTGTCGTCCAAACACGAATCCATATTTAATTGCCCTGACTAATTCCAGATTAAAGGATCCGAAAATTCGGCTAGATGAAATGACTTAGCATATTCGCAATACGACTAAGTAACGCAATCAACTCAAAAGGATTTATTCAAACGTATAAAAACAAACACAAACTTAAGTAGTACAGAAATCGGGCTTTAACTGTACATAATATGTTTGTACATTACGTATGGATAAAAATACATACTCATACATTCTCAAATGGCTGATTGTTCTTTTTACATTGTCTATGTATTCCGTTGTATAAATACACTGTGAAATTTTCATCGTTCCCAGTAGAGATTCTGATTTAATTTCCTCGCCAGGATATCAACGTGAGATATGAACCGCTTCAGTTATTACGTTGTAATGAAAGTGCGAGCGCTGCGATCTTGACGATAAATTCGAGACTACAACACTATTATAAAGTGCAATAAACAATTGTGAACATAGGTATACGCAGTTCATTAATTTCTGTTTTTGATATTAATTTAACGCGTTTGAGGCGAAAATTTAATCATTATTCGGCGCGAGATGCGCTTGATGAACGTAAAATTTACGGCACGAATTTTAATATAAACGCTCATCAAGGGACGATTTGGAATTTCTTAATAAACACTCGAGAGTTTATCATTTTTTATATCATATATAGGTACATATTTATTATACATAATCGCACATATACATACGTATGAGAATGGAATTTTTACTTTATCTCCGTACTTGTACATATTTATACGCACCATTGTATTTAAAAGTGGCGGATGTCCAATTTTCAGTTCCAAAAACACTATTTCTGTTTGACTTAATTCACAAACTGTTATCACTTATTTTAAATCGATAATTCCAGAATCTCGAAAAAGCAAAATAAACGTATTACAGGCCACCAGTATTTTTAAATATTGTTAAACGCAAAACAATATATATTTGATATTTTACGAAATATTTCTCAAAATGAAGAAACGTGGACTTATGCCACTTTCAAATATAACGGAAATATACGAAGTTTGAAGTACGTATTGTAATCGTAATTTTCTATTTCTACTACTTAACTTAACTAATACTTCATGCTTCTCCAATTCATCGTTTCAATATTAAGCTCAAGATCAAAGTGTTCTTCGAATCAATGGCCCCCTTTTTTAATTTACCCAAGCCAAGGCCACCCCCCCCCCTTAAACCTGATTTTTAAAAATACGAGATAAAGTAATTAAAATTGTTTGTTGATACATATTTAAATACAACTAGTATAAAAGTTCTACAAAAATTAACTTAGCTCACCGATTTCAAAAACTCATCTTTTTCGATAAGGTTTCGACAAAATTTTGTCATTATGGATATATTTCCAAGGAAATATATTTTTTTAATAATGACGTTACGTGATTGATTATTTCACTTGAACCCAAATGACTTTTTATGGTCTGCAACGATACAAGCACAAATAGTTTTTTCGATCTTTTCACATTTCTGGGTGGTTAAATAAAGGTGAAGCAAAATAATATTATATACGTACAAGTGTATGACAAGAATTATTTTTAAACTTGCGATAGAACTTAATAAAATAATAACCAAATATAAATATAAAAATATATTGACTGAATCTTCATCGTCCTAATAAACTTAAAAACTATCCCTGAATCGTGACAATACATAAATAAGCATTTATATAATATTACCTTCATTTATGAATTTGTTTTTGAACATTCGCTAAAATTGCCGTTCTTAATATATTGGTATTTTGTTTTCAACAAGGAAAGAAATATAAACATATCGTTATTTCTTTGAACGCCGAATTTTTATTACTTTCGCCTATTTTTTTCACCAAACAAAGTTAAAAGCCAAGTATATTTACACACGTGCGTATAAGTGTATATATGTACGTAATTTCAGGTATATTTAATACAACGAACATGTACACTTATATAATAAAATCTCGCAATTTCGAATAAAAGAAATACCCTTTGGCGAAAATGGAAAACCCAAAGAAAAACATAGATTTTCTTCCAGCGAGTGAGTTTATTTCAAGATTTCGTTGATAATAATTGTTTTCCGGCTCGAGATCTGAATACGAAATGGCGTTACGGCTCAGTAGATTCCTTTTTTCAATATTATTTGCTTAGTACATGCGTGTACTGTTAATACAGCTTTTATAAATATTTGACTTTTATTTCAATTTGATTCATGAGGTTCGCATACTTTTATCAAAATCAAAATTATATCACATACATACATACATACAATGATGTCGTGACTTTTCCACACAATTTTTGGTTGGTATTATATATCGATTTATCGCGAAAAGGGTAGCAATTCACACCTTTTCGTAGGGGTGACGCCCTTTTCCGATCCGTTGCGGTCACGGGACTTTTCCCTTGTGTTTTAGACAATTTACCGAAATGGACTTAGCCTACGGCCATGCAAATGGACGTACATTTCGCCAAATTCTCACTTTGGTTCGCTCTCTCCACTTCGGCAGATCGAATTCAATAGAGACGGGTAAACCTCAGAACGAACTCTTCCACAATTAAGTTTACACCACGCAATTTGCTATCGTAATGCATACGTGTGAAACTCGACTCGATTTAATCAATACAATTGAAGACTGCTATTACGAAAAACGATAAAAGCTTACATTTAATTAAATCAATCTACTAATACATTCCGTTTCCACGAAATTGTATGAACGGCCCAAATTGTGTTGCAGATTTTGTGTTTATGTTTTGTGCATATTGTGCAATGATATTTTTGAAGCATGTATTGAAAATTTTCTTTTTATGAGACCTGATTCAGGATTGAGCATGATCCATTGTTTCTCAGTGGCAATGTGGATTTTAAATAAACTACCTATGTATATATAAAAAAATAATTACGGAAAAAAATTCATAGGTGAGATATTTTTTACATAAAGTCAATGTTATTATAGTTTTTATAATAGTGGATTGTTTCGTTGCATAATTACTAGACGGCACAAACGATTAATAAAAAACGAATCAATAATCAAAGTAATGTTTTTTACTTTATTTAATTACATTATAGGATGTATTTTATTAAATCTTACAGAAATCTAGACATGGATGCGAACCGCAAAATTTGAAGAAACTTTCAAGACAAGAACGCTTTTTTTTTGTTTTGAAAATTTGTAGCCAAACTCTCAAAATATAACGCCAATATGGGAGTATTTTTTGCGTGAAGCATCGTGAGAGTATGCAAAATGCAATTGAACGCTCTTGAAATATGAAAATATGCAATTGAACATTTCTTTTCTTTTTTTTCTGATACACTTGATTTCTGCAATCCCGGTGCTGAAGTAATCTTCCGGGATTGGAAGCACTAATAGTTATCGTTAACATGATGGACTTTTCGGCTGAGAGATGTTCCGTTATATAGATTTTAGTGACTTTTGGGCGAGCGCTTTGTGAGCAATAATCACCGAACCACATAAATATCGCACAAACGATTCAGAATATCTAAACTTATGCCTAATAGTTTGTACATGAACAGTCAATTTGTCAATTTGTTCTTTTGTGACCAGACTACATATAACTGATCAGATTGGTTCGTGTATTAACAAACTAGTGTGGTTATGAACGAACTGAATGTACACTTGGACTGTAAAATATATATATTCATAAGTCATAATTACATACGTATGTACACATGCTAGTATATAACTATGTATACTGATGTAATAACAATACTTAAACAATAAAAAACAATTCATACAATTTCTTTGCAAATAGATTCAAATTTTGCACTAACCGCAAACGAGACAATGATGAAAAACCTACTTCAATTTCCGTCCCTGTACAGTGTTTCCGGTTAAAAGCGCGTTCGCAATTAATATCGTGAGGGAAACCCGACAAACGTGCCTGTTTCCAACATTCAAATATGATAATAATATATCAAAACAAGAACACACAAGTATATATTAAATACATATTTTAACAAAACAAATCCCTTAGTAAACAAGACTCCGACTCCAATCGTAATTTTACGAGTTTTTTCACATTCGATCGCAAATGTAATCATAATCCCATTCAAATGTAACAATAAAATTTGAATTCGACCCGATTTCAATACAGTACATGTGCATGTATGTATTATATGTTGATATAATGTAAAGTTTCGGAATTTACAATTCAAATTTCGGTTTTCAATCAACTCAAATGGCATTTTTGGGATATGCGGGAGGGCCGAATGTCAAAATGTGATTTATCTTGATCCTGGTCTTTTTATGTATTCGAAAAAAAAATCCTTTATCACACCTACTCGACATTTCCCTTTTTGGTGCTAAATTTCTTATTCAGTGACGTTTTTCTATTTTTGAATTGTACGGATAAAAGGTCTAAATAAGTCGAAATGATTATGTAACTTGCTTAATATTTCTATTACAAAATTAAACATAAATCTGAACAATGCACATTTAAAGTGAGCCCAAAAAAGTGCTAATTATAAATTAGCATTAAATTCAGCAACGTAAAATTATGTCTTTATATGGAGAGAGAAAGCTTAAATTTTGTAAAGCGAACAATTTCAACTCGATTTCAACAATAAAATTTGTTCCATGAGACGGCAAAGCTTTTAAAACGAAAATCATACAATTGTGTCAACGATTTGAAGTGGGTACTCATTTAAATTCAACGATATTAAATAAAATTCTTAACGAAGAAAATTTATGACACTTAACGCATTCGCAGCCATGTTTCGTCGTATATTATTATATATTAAATAGAAATATGTAATATAAATTATTATATGAGTGGGAGGTTCCAATTAAGCGACATCGCACTATGAAAAATAAACTGCTAGTTTACGACCTCGATAAATGATAATATAAAAATTAATGTCATAATAAATATGCTTAAGTGGTAACGAACGTGATGCGCGAATTTATGCCATTGACTTGGGATTGATCTACAACACGTTTATATTATACACTAGTTTTATGCCCTTGAAAATTCAACGGGTGGTTTCGGAAAGAAACTGATCTGATTAAAAATAAAGTTACATTGTTTCAAGGACCTTCAAAAAAAACCTATGTATATATTTTAAAACGCAACATTACTATTGACATTTTATTTTCTCCATACATATGTACATACATACATATGTACATATGTGTATGAGGGGTATGAAAACGAAGGGGATAATATTTTTGGCACGGCTGTAAAATAAATTTCACGACATATGTCAAAACGACATTTAATGTCAAATTAACATCTTTAAAATAACTCTCATGACCCAATCGGGGTTCGCCCTGCAAATCAAACGTCAAATGGGTTGGTTTTCCGGTAACACAAATAAAATTTGACGTTTCAGTGAAATTATAACCAGTTACATTTTCACTGGGTAGAGTTCAGTGAAATCATATCCAATTAAATTTTCACTGGCCCCAATAAGTGAAATTATAATTTTTGACAGTTGGATGATAGCGCGTCGCCCCACTCCTGTCCATTCCCACTCTCCTCATGGTCCACACATTGTAATATCTTAGCAGCCAACACTTATTTATTTAAGGGTTAGGTTAGGTAAGGTTAAGTTAAGTTAGGGTTGGCCCTATTCATTTAATATTAGGTTGTTAGGGTCGGTATTTATTTTTGTTACTGGCAACCCATTTGACGTTTGATTTACCGGGCGAACACCGAAACTGTCGTGTGAGCTATTTTAGAGAGAGGCACTCTTTTTATTTGCAGGGCGAAATATTTTAGAAATGGTCATTCGCATATAATCGTGATAAATATCTAATTTGTCTGGAAATAGGGCTATTTATCGGGCCGATAAATGATACCCTTTTAAAACTCATCATTACTATTGATATTTTATTTCTTCCATATACATATGAGAGGTATCCTTGCGCGCTTTGGTTTTCTAGTCTTTTTTTTGGTTTTGGTTTTGATTTTTGTTTCTGATTTTTTGGTTTTGGCTAGTTTTAATCTCACACATTTCATCTCACTTCGGCGCACTTTTGTCCCGCGCGATTTTGACTGACCACCAAATCAATTAATGGATGGTGTAGGTGTTTTTAGTCACACTTGCTTATGCTAAATTTTGATATTTTGTATTTTATGTGCACCTACATAAAATAACCTGGAAATGGGACGACTTATAGAAAATAGGAAAGAAATTAGTATCTACATATGTATATGTTCATATGTGCATAAATACATACATACATACATATTATATGTACATGCTACTAGTATTCATACCACTTAACTCGAACGGTGCAAACGATCGAAAAGCGCCAGACAGACTGAACCACAGATTAACGACACGTGTACCTTATGCGTGCGCACTGCTCGCACTTACACTAAGCAAAATCTACCCGAAGTCCCAACATACCTACCCTGTATACTTTCTGTGCTTCTGATACTTTAGTTCCGAATTTTTCCTTATTAAATTATTAAAAACTCGCCAGAAAGATGCAACTCAATTTTAATAATTACCATTTTAATAATTGCATCTGTGCACATCGAAAGGTTACTCGTCATCTGATGTGCAATTTTTCATTCGTGAAGTCGAGAATTGCGTTTAAAGCAGCCATCCAGTTAATCTGTGGTTCAATCTGTCTGGCGCTTTTCGATCGTTTGCACCAAACCAGTGTGCACAAATTAAGGCACAATTTCATATCAGGTACGACACATAAAAAAATACATCATTGAATTATCGATAGTCTTTGTTTATTTTATCTCAGGTTTCCTTTTATCCGACGTCCAAATCTTAGAAAATCCCAGGGTTAAAAATGGTCATAGCGCGTGGAAACTGTGGAAAACGACGACTCTTTTCCCCATATCGAAACAACGTAGTATTTTCACTACATTTACCAATAAAAAAAAAGTTTCGTAAAGGATTTATGCCACACAAGAGATAAAATTAAATTCTATTTAACCCCGCACCTTTGTTTCGGCTGATACCAGAATTGCGCGAAAAGATGAAACGAGAACGGGGTAGGAGATGAGACTATAGCGGTCCAAAATTGTAAAGGTTTTCTCTTAAATTTTCCTCTTAATTTGAAATCGGAGAACTGCTGAAACAATTTGTATTTTGCTAGAATGGCAAGGCGAAATTTAATTTTGGGCTTTCACTCGCAAAAGCTTGCCGCACTAATTCAATAATGAGATTGAACGATATCGAAAGTGTCACAATACGAGATAGTGACTTTTTCAATTGTGAATTCAAATTTATTCACAATAAGCGAAATTAAAAAGTATCAAAAATATCCTTTCGCTTTTTACATACTTTATTTTATATGCGCTTTTAAAACATCTAACTAGCAATTTTTGTTATTTTCGTTTTTAATACATACATATTATTTCACAGTTTTTTTAGGTCTATTTGTTTTGTTTAAATTTCATAATAAATTTTGAAACACTTCTTCCAAAGCAATTTTATTGAAACACTTATCTAATACAGGGATAACACGATACGAGTAAGCCCAGACTTCCGTCAGACTTCCGAGTGACTCGTAAGCGTGGTGGACACGTAATCGCAACTCGAACAATTTTTAAATTATGGCTCTGGGTATATGTATGTATATCGCAATTTATACGAGCTGTCAGTCAACCGGCCCATTAAAATCATCACAAAAACTCCCACTAAAAGTACTAAAAATATAAAATTGGTGCATCCGTGTGAAATCTAAAACATAATACGTAATTTAAAAAATAAAAAGGCACCTGGGCGAGATTCAATAGATAACATCATAATCAAACAACTTCCATTTAAAGCTTTAGTCTCATTATCTAAAATATTCAACGCATGTTTACTCACCGGGTATTACCCAGAATACTGGAAAACAGCCAACGTAATTCCCATACCTAAGCCCGATCAAAGCCCAAAAAATCCGGCCAATTATCGACCCATTAGCTTACTTTGCACGCTTTCAAAAATTCTAGAAAAAATAATCTACACTCGTTTACTCAAAGTCGTAAATAAGAAATTAATACATGAACAATTTGGATTTCGCACTGGACATTCCAGGACCCAACAACTAACAAGACTAACTGAACACGCGACGAAAAACTTTAATATGAAGAGAAGTACCGGAATGGTATGTCTCGACATAGAAAAGGCTTTTGACACGGTTTGGAACGATGGACTCATTCATAAGCTCCTTATTAACAAAATAACAAACTACCTAATTCTCATCATCAAATCGTACCTAACTCGTAGAAAGCTAGTGGTTAGCGTAAATAATGAATTATCGTCTTCAAAAATAATCGCAGCTAGCGTTCCGCAGGGGAGCTTGCTTGGCCCACTCTTGTTCTCCATATATATAAATGACATACCTATTCCAAAAAACTGTCACATAGCTCTATATGCAGATGATACCGCTTGCTTCACAAGTAGCACAAAACCAGACACTATTCTTAAAAATCTTGAATTTGCAATTAAAACAATGACTGAACACTTCACTAAGTGGAAAATTCAAATTAATCAAACCAATACAGACACTATATTCTTTAGTGTTAAAATCCCCTCTGGAGAAAGTCTGAAATGGCAGTCAGTAACGTTCGATAAAAGAATGAGATTGGCACCTCACATTGAGGGAGCGAAACGCAAGGCGATGCGGGGTATATCCTCAATATATCCAATATTTAATCGCCATAGTTCTTTATCAACTCAAAATAAAATAAAATCATATCGCGCGCTCATATTACCATTATTAACCTATGCTTCACCTGTATGGAATAACGCCTCGAATACTAAGCTTTCCAAGCTCCAAGTAATAGAAAATAAATCCTTTTTCTGGGGGTGCTGTAGCGCCGCACCGCCCACGAGAAAATTGGTTGACCGATTTTAGGGTGTGACCAGTTTTAGGGTGTGAACAGTTTTCTCGTGACCAGTTTTAATGTGACGGGTGATCACGTGTGACCGATCTAGAGCAACCGGTTGTCCTGTGATTGGTTAACATATGACTAGTAGTCCGTTTACCAAAAGACTTGCCCTAAAGTCGCCTATCATTTCTTCACTCCACGATCCTCCCTTACAGAATCCCACATGTATATATATATATATATATATATATATATATATATATATATATATATATATATATATATATATATATATATTATTTACAATAACTAAATACTTTTGAAGATCCACTGCTTTATTATAATACTTGTAATATGTCAACCATTAGAAATTATTTATTATTTATTTGCGTATTTAATAATATATTGATTAATGACTCATTAATAATGAGCCATAACAAGGAGAAGCTTTTTCTTTTTGGTGTGATGCCAACAAGATTTGAGCACCCCCCTGGCGAAATATGTATATATTATATATATATATATATATATATATATATATATATATATATATATATATATATATATATATATATATATATATATATATATATATAATAGCACGTGCCGGAAAATTCTACCGATTTTTTTTTAATTTAATGTCTCAAACACATTCATAAAATAAACAAAAAAGCACAGAAAAGGAAATGAAGGAGACGTGAATTATAAATATGGTTCGGTTGGTTCCAATGAAATTACTATGTGTGGGTGAGAGGCTTTGTACGCGAACACATGGAAAAAACATTTCCTTCTGAATGTGGAAATTATACAATAAAAAAAATGGCTTTGAATCGCAATACCAGAAAAATAATATTGATTTTAGGCTTTATTTTTTATTTCAATTGATCGCGATCAAAAACAATAAATTGAACATACATATAATCGTTTCATATAAACGCAAAGATAAAAGGGTCATGTACAATACAATTTTTTGCCTAAGCTTGTTTTCATTGGCGTATTGTTTACGCATATAAATATTTTTACACGTAAAATAATAACGAAAAAAATCATCTATTATAGTCAACCATATAAATGATGCGCATTTATTTATAAATTGACAGTAAAAAAAATCGGATATGACCAACCAATGACTTTTATCTAAAATAAGTTTTTTGTGAAGAGCACACATATTTAAAGGATCGAGAAAATTGTGGAAAAAAAATCGAACAAAAGTAAACTGCAACTTCCGATTGACGGATCTTTACCAAATTTTATATATTATTTGGTATTAAACTTCTAGATTTGAAATTTCACTTGAATACATTGAAAGGTATCCGAGGAAAAACATAAAAAACCTTTAATCTCTAGAAGAAACGAAACACTTCAAAATATATTCATGCATAAATATTAAGATTTCTATTATACGTAAAAAAGTTTTAGTCTGGTCCGTTGAACGGTTTGGGAGATAATTGAATCCAGAAACATTAAAAAAAGACACCTACATATAAGGGGAGGTAAACTTAAAAATAAAAAATAAAATTACGTCATGTCAATAAGCATTTAAGTAACTGATTTCAAGTTTCCATTTGAAAAGACATACAGTAAAACACATACATACTGTTCAGAGATCGATTCTGAGTTCAACCGAGTGAAAATCTGAAGTAAGAAATTTCGAATGATTACAAAACGTCGTCTATTGTTACTACGTACATAGATAAAGTAAAAACCGGTGAAAATGATTCTTTATCTATACTATTGTACATACATATGTATGTACATGTAAATAATATTTATGATATATTCACAGACGGGTGCTTCATGTTAACTGGAGTGATATGGTTCGCAATGACAGTCGTAAATGAAATGAATGAAAGGAAAGATAATACGTATCATAGAAACGGGAAAAATGTCAAATTTCGGCATGCAATGAGGCATCCAAAGACATATATATGTACATACATAACATATTCCATTATTATTCAAAAATAGTGGACGACGGACATTACAGAAAAAAATCTAAAACGATGCCTCAGCAAATAAGATTTCCATTATTACCGCTAATACAGTAGAATAATAATCATAATAATATTTTACGTCAGTAAGAAAATACAAATAGACTCGCATAGTTTCAGTTTTTTTTCGTACCTTAGTAATGTGATGAAACATTCCATAAGAGATTATTTTAATTAATAAGAAAAAATAATTAATTAATTAATTAAATAAATTTTCGATAGATGGCACTAAATGTTCAGAGACTAATTTGCCTATAGGAAACATACCAATGTTTCCTATAGGCAAACAATATATATATATATATATATATATATATATATATATATATATATATATATATATATATATATATATATATATGTATATATGTGGGATTTTATGTGTGTGAGTGAATTATTATTTTTTTTTTTTATTTATTTATTTTTTTTTTTTATTTCATACCAGGAAGGCATTACAGGTAAACCCCAATGCGCCTTCCTGGCCAAATTACAAACAATACAGCATTTTTTATTATATAAGTCGCTAAATTACGAGACACTGACTTAAACTCGACAATTAACGAGACATCTATGAATTGTACATACATTTTTATTGTAATATTTACATTAATCATACTCAAATAGTGGTGACATAGTGGGTAGGAAGGATTTTTAGCCAATTTTTAATCGGGAATCGTTTCAACAATGAAATCAGAGAAAATTGGCAAACTCTGATAGGAAACGATCAACCAGGAGTCACAAATCCTGGTCTGACCAGCAGCATTACAGATTTACTCAGAAAAATTCTTTTCAATCGAGGTCAGCTCAAGGGATCGAACTCGGCGCCTCTCAGTGTTAAGCAGAAGCTTAACGACCGAGCCACGCTGCTGGCTCGTAATTATGTAATGAGTAATATTGAGGGGTGGTGTACAGGCAGTGGTACACATGTGTACCACTGTTAGGAGTTGGTACCCCAGACTCCGGTTGGGAGTAGATATCAATATGTAACGATTATATTATATTTTTCATATTATAAATATATGTACGTAGCTTATTTGAAATATTTATTCTCTTTATATTATCATACAAGTTAATTTCTATGCCGAATACAAATCTTCCGTCAGCTTAATTGTTCTAGTAAATATGTATGTGTCTGCGTCGGCGGCGTTGAAGCGCAGTTAACTCTTTACGCCCGTTGCTCTCGGTAATTAATATAATTTAATTAACGATTCGTGTGTACAAAAGCGTTAAATTTCAATTTTGCCATTTTCGTGAAAACTAAGGGATCGCATTTCGCTAATTAACCACGTAATCGGTTTTGATAAAACCGACATTCGGCTTTTGACAACCGAACACTCGCCGACATCTATTCGTACGATGTGTATTAACAACTGAAATGTGATTATAACGAATTTTTACACGAAAATCCACTAATGGTAATAGTATTTTGGTTGTTTTTCCACCACATCAGTTAACGACTCGACTTGGCGTCAAATGAATTTCCGACAAATTATAGTCTGGTAATAAGATTAAAATTCGTGTTGTGAATTTGATGGCGATAATACGCTTAACAATTTTCCTCGTCACGCACAATAATGGAATAAAATTTGCAACACATGTGGATACGAAGCGAAATTGCGAAGAGCAAGTTTTCTGCCACTCGTTTTAACTCAATTATTTCCGGTTTCATAACACGGTGACATTTTCCTAAGTGCATGAGCAACATATGCTCTTGATCTTCCTTAGGAAATTATTAAACTGCAGAAACTTTGTCGACAACGATAACGCGCGTAGATGTTGGAATAAGTACTAAATGCAATATAATATAATAGCATGAAAATCTTTTTAAAATTAATATATCTACATGAATGGTTTGGTATTTAGCAACTGTGTCACAGTTTCACAGTTGAAAGTACTTGGCAAGATATACACAGCAAATGTACGAATATTTATATAGTATTCTCTCGATTATCCGGGCGCGGATTATCCGTGCTTGAAAAATAATAATATATTTTTTTTAATTTTTAATTTTATTTTTTTTAAACCTAACCTAACCTAACCTAACCTAACCTAACCTCTTCATCTTATCTGGTAACAAATTATAGTTGAACTGTATTTTCAGTTGTAGTTTATTTTGACCAGTTGGAATGTAATTCGCCATATGAATCAACTTACGTGGTTTAGGCGAAATATATTACAACTGAAAGATACGCTTCAACTGTAACATATGTACATACATATATACAAATGTGCATTTTATTTACCACTGATATTTTTCATAAGCATTTATAAACGAATTCTTTCAAAAAATAAAATAAAAAATTCTATCCGTATTAAATTTAAATGAACCGCCTTTATTAAAAAAAAAATTAGCGTGAAGGAATAACGCTTAAAAGGGATATTCATAAAGAGCTTAGCGTATATTAAACATAAAAAAATTAATTAGCGACTTTATAATGGAATAAAAAAACATCAATATTTCATTAAACAAAAATGATTTTATATTCGTGTGCTTTTATTATTTATTTTATTTTATCTTACAATTGAATCACAGTAGTATTACAGGTAACGCCATTACGCCAATATAATTTAAAATTACGTTATATATGATTATAAAAACACACGACAGGCACGATATATTTTAATCTCAACATACATAATTGGCAATATATTTTCATAGATTTTAAATTTTTGAATAGATTTAATACTATAAATAAATATAATATAAGCTGCTGACTTGCTTGATGTTTTGGTATAGATACAAATACGCTATTGCCTTTTTACTTTATTTTTACCGCTTTTGCTTTGGGTTTTTCGTACAACAATGACCGAGTATATTTATTTACATAAAAAAACATTTCATTATGTTGGAAATAATTTATCACAATTTGTAATCCTCCATTCATAAAATTCATACTAATACTTTTCAGGATGCTGTTTCGCATAATATTTTAAGGAAATTTCACTGTCGCTCAAGTGCCATTCATTGTGTGATTCCAAGCTTACAAAGAGCGGCCGTAACTCCGAAAAGCCTCCATTGCTTAATTTTTATTCGTTGACGAAACGCAACCCCGGATTTAAAAGGTTAAAGTGAAGAGTGTTATAACAAAACCCTATATATTGTACCCTCGACGAGAGCAAACGACTCAACTTTTAGAAATTTAACCAACCCGAAGAAGATATTAAATCAGACCAAATGATTTCATTGATGCTACCAGTTGTAAAATATATATTTTTTAACAAGAACAATAAATATTTTGGTTTAATATATAATTTATTTTTTAAAAATATACTCCTTTTGGACTGTTATTTATTTATTTATTGAAAAATCAACAGGCCTCAAATGTAGAAATTCATAAAAACAAAGAGTAAATATAACAAAATAAGATTAAATTATTAAATTATATATGAAAAAATATTACAAATCGTAGAATTTATGCCATTCTTCTTTACTTAATTCCTTCCGATTGACTTCCGAGTATTTTCCGACTATTGACTTCCGAGCCCTTTTCTGGCGGCTCATCAATTAAGGAAAATTCATATACTGGATCTCAAAACGGTCAAATATGTACATTCCACAACATTTATTTCCAAAGAAGATTACCCACTTTCATCCGACTTAGTTAAAAAATAACACAAAATACTGATACGTATTGTTACATTCGTGGGTGATGTGTATTTTGTTGTTATTAATATTTCCGCTGCCACCAAGCGTTTTTGCGGAATGCTACTCCGTAAATAAAACTCTCTTTATTTTATAAGATGATTATCTTCTTTAATAGTAGTAAGTATACACGAGATTAATGTACAAGTTTGTATTACACGTTATTAGTTAGTAGTTACTAGTTAGGCTGTCTAATCGCAAGTCATCTTCCAAATGTTTAACATCAGTATATATTCAATAAGGGTAACAATTTGAACCAATCATAGCTCGTGAGAAAATAATATTTTAGGGGGGAACTCGAGTCGTTAATTAAAAACAATATTTTAAGACTTTAATATTTTGACCCTTGAGTGTATCGAGAAATGGTTTCGTGGATACACACAATTAGTTACGCAATTTAAAAGGGTTTTTGAGGGAATACGATTCGAATCGAGTCGTGTGAAAAATGCTGGTAAAACTAATTAAAGACAATATTTTAGTGTTTGCATATGTATCCCTTGAGGGTAGATACACATAATTCGTTATGCAGATTTTAAGGGTCGTGGGAATAATGCAGAAAAGCGATAAAGTTAGTTAGTTGGTTGAGTAGATGCACACAATTTGTTGTGCAGATTAAGAAGGATAATGATATTTGGGGGAAACATAATTTGTCTCGCAGATTTGAGAGGGTTTTGATTTTTGTGAGAAACACAATTTGTCACACAGATTTTAAGGACCGTGGGCATAATGCAGAAAAGCAATAAAGTTAATTAAAAACGATATTTTTAGTGTTAACATATGTGTCTTGAATGTATCGAGAAATGGTTGATTAGATGCACACAATTTGTCTCGCAGGGTCGTGAGAAAAGAATACAGCTAACATAAAACAAATAAAGACTTATGTAGACGTAACAGTATGTACATACATATATTCAAAATACGATTTCGGTCTATTCTAAGCCATCATCTATTTAGCACATATGTACATATTTATAATGTTTCTATTATTTTATTGTATTATTTATGTTTTCTATTATTTATGACACTAAGGCAAGGCTTACCCAAATCTAGAAGAACGGGTTTACACCACATTGACGAAGGTTCGTCGAGTCTAAACTTCAATTTTTTCATTATTATTTATTGTATATATTGCTGTCGGTTCCCTCATCACTGAGGATCGTGACTATGATGTGCGGTCAACCAGCTGCCTCCATTCAGTTCTAAATTCGGCCAGGCGAAGACTTGCTACCGTGGAAGCGCCCGTCGCTGCAGATACTTGGTCAGTCCAGCGTGCGGGGGATCTGCCTCTGGCTCTTCTGCCTTCGACGCTACCAACTACAACCAACCGCTCCAGGCTCTCCTCACCTCTTCGTGCAATGTGGCCGAAGAGCTGCAATATACGTTTCAGGCATATTGTTGACAGTCTATCCTTGATTTTTAATTCTTCAAGAATAGACACATTCGTGCGTTTGTCGGTCCAAGGCACGCGCAGTAGCCGTCTCCAGGACCACATCTCGAAGGCATCGATTCTCCGTCTATCCGCCGCCTTCATGGTCCATGTCTCGACACCATAAAGGCAGACAGAAAAAACGAGACTCTTCACGAGACGGATTTTGACAGCAGTTGTAATGGCTCTATTCTTCCAAATCTTCGTTAGTTGTGACATTGCCGATTTTGCTAATGTAATCCGGCGCCGTATTTCCAATTCGCTGCCGCCGTTGTTAGATATGAGTGACCCCAGATAGACAAAATTATCAACCACATCTATACCGTTTAAAGCTGAGTTGTTGTTTTGCAGCTGTTGGTGACGGTCAATTATCATAATTTTTGTTTTGGGGCGGTTTATCTGGAGGCCAAGCACATTACTCTCTGTCTCAACACGACGGATCAGTTCGGCCATTTCTTCATGATTATTAGCTATGAGCGTTGTGTCATCCGCATACCGAAGATTGGATAGTTTTTTTCCACCAATGGACACTCCACCCTTCCAACCATCCAGTGCTCTACGCATTATATACTCTCCATATATATTAAATAGGTCTGGAGATAATATACACCCTTGCCTTACTCCACGTTGTACTCGAAAATTTGTCGAGTTTAGCGAATTGATTCGAACTACTGCATTGTTATCATTATACAAGTTATGTATTATTTTTACAAGATGCATGGGGACTCCCATGTCCAGTAGAACTTTCCACAGATAGTCCCAGTTCACAAAGTCAAAAGCTTTTTTATAGTCTATAAAACAAAGAACGGCTGGAGTTTGAAACTCCCGACATTTTTCAATGAGTTGACGTATATTCAGTATTTGTTCCCTCGTCCCTTTGCCTTTTACAAACCCTGCTTGTTCGTTCGGTATTTGCCATCCAAGGTAACTGCTCAAACGATCTTTAATTATATACAGCAATACTTTACTAGAGTGCGATATTAAGGCTAAGGTCCTGTAATTCTCGCATTTTTTTGTAGATCCTTTCTTGTGTAAGGGAATGAATATTGAATTGACCCAATCTTTCGGCCATACTCCGTTTACCCAGATCTTGTTGCACATATTACATAGCGCCTTTATCGCAGTTTCACCAAGCTCTTTCAGAAGTTCAGCTTGTATACCATCGCTGCCAGGAGACTTTTTACATTTCAGTTTCTTTATGGCATTTACAACTTCAGATGTCAAGATGTCAGGCTCCCTGACATCATCAATTAGGGAAACAATTGAGGTCGACGAACTACCACTGTACAATTCCGAACAGTATTCTTTCCATCGGTTGAGTATCACATCAATATCTGTAAGCGTGTTTCCAAATTGATCATCTATTGTCCAAGTTTTGGGTGAAAATTTTTGAGTGACGATTTTTACTTTGTGAAAAATATCCCTTGCCTGATTCTTTAATGCGTGTTTTTCTATCTCCTCACATATGTCTTTTATATATTTAGCTTTATCCCGCCTACAACTCCTTTGAATATCTTTATGTAATATTGCATACCTTTCAAGATATTCTGTCGATGTTATGCCAGTTTGTTTAAGTCTTTTACGTTATTTTATCTTAACCCAAGTTGAATCAGAGATAAAAGACTTACGATGTTCATTTTGCGGTGTTTGATGTTTTCTGGCATACCGAATTATGATATCTTTAAAAATTTTCCAAGACTCTTCTACATCTACATTAGGATTTATTTGGAATTCTGCATCTTTTTCTCTGATTACATTGCCAAAATTAATTACATCATCATTGGTGAGTTTAATTGCTTTATTTTGATGTCTTTTAATCATTTTCAATTTCAGTCGAAATTTAGCAACAAGTAAGTTATGGTCCGATCCGCAATCTGCACCTGGATATGTTTTGACGTTATGTATCGATGATTTCCATCTAGAATTTATTAATACATAATCGATTTGGTTGCGGTGACGATCCCCAGGAGATATCCAAGTGTACAATCGCCTAGGATGATGTTGAAACCAAGTATTCATAATGGACATTTTATTTTCAATGCAGAAACTTATAAGTTTCTCTCCTCTCTCATTTTGAATACCCAATCCATATTTACCTACTATGTTATCAATGTTGCTATTATTACCGACTTTGGCATTAAAATCACCAAGAATGATGGTCATTTCTTTGTTTGAGATATTTGACAATGTATCGAGTAGTGAAGCATAGAACGCATTTATTTTAATATCTTCGGCATCTGCAGTAGGAGCATATATTTGAAGGATGTTGAGTTTATACGGATGCGTGTTGAGTTTTAAGTGTATAAGTCTGTCGCTTATGGGGTTGTAGCCAATTAGTGCACTGGTTAATTTAGATGCTAAGATCACCGCGACACCGCTATGTGACGAATCTTGGTTACCAGAAAAATATATCGTATTTCCATTTGAAGTTTTATAATGGCCGTTGTTCTTCCAGTGCGTTTCCGAGATTCCGAGTATATCTAGCCCATGACTGTACATCTCTTTCTCAACAACCAATGTTTTCCCAGGATTCAGGAGTCCTCTAACGTTCCAAGTACCTATTTTGGATTTGTTCCGTAAAGTTTCTCCAGTCGCATATTTTCCACATGATGCCTGGTGAGTCACATGCATGTGGCCAGTAGCCAATTTCACACCGTGAGACCTGGAACCTCGAAGGCGCCGGGTGTCAGCCGGAGAGTCAGACTTCTTCACACTTTTATTTTTGTACATCATAGTTATCTTGGGAGAATACTGCAGTGGATTCCCACTTCCTTCTACAGCGCAGTAAATGTTTTGACATCTTATACTGGCAGAGCTGCTGCCCACTACCAGGGATTTATTATAGAGTTTCCTTCTCTGTCAAAGATGATACGGTACCTTTGAAAACCGGGTTGTGCTTTTGTTAAGCGGCGGCACTTACTCGCCGCTGACCTGAGACCGTCATAGTGTTGTGTGACATTTTATAGAGTGAATCTTACCACGGATTCACTCATCACCACTCTTATCTCAGCGCTCCTTGTCCAGGACCACCATGTCGCCATGGCAGTTGACTGCAAGAGTCGTTCCCCTATTTGCAACTTGGGGACCTGAGCGGTTGCATGGAGCTCTGCTCTGAGCTTATTAATTACTCCGTGCGGACGGACGTGTGTTTCCATTTATGATATATTTACATATATAGACAGTTTATTCACAATCATAATATTTATGAAATTAGTACCAAACAATAACGTTAACGTTGAGTACAAGTATCCAATATCAAATATTAAATTATCAAAACTAAATATTAAATAATTCAACACTCAATATTAAATAATCAATTATGAAATAATTCAACACTCAACATTAAATAATCAATTATGAAATAATTCAACATTAAATATCAAACCATTCACTCAATATTAAATATGAAATAATTCAACGTTAAATATTATCAATACTATCATTAATAAATCAATCGACGTTAATAGTAAATTATTATCAAAAGAAATGTGATCGAAATTATGTGGGTAATTATGTAAATATGAAAATATTATAAATTTAAATTCCATTTAAAAAATATGAAATCAAGCATAGGTAATGATTCTGAATATGTACTAACTTGCGAGGCGCCAGAAGAGCTACATACTCATCCCAGCACCTCCTCTTTAGCTCCAATTTAACACAAAATTCTACATACTTATCGGGAACAACACACAATATTTATTGTATATTGGGCCATTAATAATGGAACGAAAATCCATTAAGGCCAGGGAACGAAAAACCATAGACTTCTTTGAAATGTAGTGCTGGGGCGTGTCATCAATCTGTTTTCAAAGACTCCTCAGCTTATTTGGACATTCCTATATAGGTACATACATATGTAGAATATATAATTACTATTTAATATAAATGATTATAATTATGTATAATAATCTGGCTCATGCCGAACAATTGGTACACATATGTGTTAGTACAAACATAATAATCCAACACAATATAAAAATATTCACCGCCAAATTCAAAGGAAAATTAAAGAAATCAAAGAAAAATGGATGGAAAATAAATGTAACGAAATTGAAAAATTACAAGAAAAACACGACGAATTTAACGTACATAAAAAACCAAAAGAAGCAACAGGATCATTCAGAAAAAAATATTTCATACTCCTTAGGAATAAAGATGGAAAAATCATTTTAAATATGGATGAGAAGAAATCAGAATGGACCGAGTACACAAAATTGCTCTTTAAAGACAATAGAGAAACCGGAGGGCATATTGAAGATCCAGAAACGGGACCATATATATTGAAATCCGAAGTGGAACATGCTATAAAACTAGCAAAGAGTCGGAAAGCTACTGGACCGGATCTGATTCCTGCCGAATTTCTCAAGTTATTGGACGACGATAACATAGAAAATCTAACAAAACTCTATAATAAAATATATTTATCAGGCGAAGTACCTAGCGATTGGTTACAATCCATATTTATCCCGTTGCCCAAAAAGAGTAACGCGAGGACGTGTAGCGACTTCAGAATAATTAGCCTAATGAGCCACACATTGAAGATCCTACTAAAGATAATACAGGGCAGAATTTACTCACGGTGTGAAGAGGCGATTAGCAGAGAGCAGTTTGGGTTCAGACAAGGCTTGGGTACCTGAGAGGCCCTTTTCTGTATGAAAACACTACTCCAAAGATGCAGAGAAGTCCGTAAACCTGTGTACATCTGCTTTATAGACTTTGAAAAGGCCTTTGACCGTGTCCAACACGCTCGCCTGATGGAAACATTAAAAAATATTGGCCTGGATGACAGAGATGTCAGATTGCTACGAAATATTTATTGGAATCAGACTGCAGTAGTACGTGTCGATGATCAATTCACTGATGAGATTCCTATAGAACGGGGCGTCAGGCAAGGATGCATCCTATCACCTACTCTTTTTAACACCTACACCGAATCCATCTTCCACGATGCTCTCCAAGAGGCGGAGGGCATCAAGGTGGGCGGCGAGACGATCACCAATATAAGATATGCTGATGACACGGCACTAGTCGCTGAAAATTTAGCAGACCTGCAAAGATCTCTAGACCGTGTACATCAAGAAAGCAATCGAAGAGGTCTGCGCATAAATCTAAAGAAAACAAAATTTATGATAGTAGATAGAATGCAAACAGACACCGGGAATCTAACCTTGGATGGAGAGGTGATAGAAAGATTAAAAAGATTCAAATACCTGGGTACCTGGCTGAATGAAGAGATGGACCCAGATGAAGATCTAAAAATCCGCATCGAGATGGCTAGAACAGCATTTGTAAAAATGAAGGCGGCCCTTACAAACAAGCATCTCAATCTTCATACGCGGTTGAGATTCGCGAAGAGCTACGTCTGGACAGTATTACTACATGGATGTGAGACGTGGACTCTGAAAACCAAGATGATCAGCCGCATTGAAGCTTTTGAGATGTGGGTCTATAGGCGTATGCTGAAGATTCCGTGGACCAAAAAGATATCAAACGAAGCTGTCCTCGGCATGATGGGGAGAGGCAGGGAACTTGTTTCTGTCATCAAGCGGAGAAAGATGGAGTACCTCGGACACATGATACGGGGTCCAAAATACGAATTTCTCCATTTGATAACCATGGGGAAAATAGAAGGAAAAAAATGGATTGGCAGGAAAAAGTTATCTTGGCTTCGAAACATGCGCATGTGGACCGATATGAGCGCCGAAGAGCTGTTCCGAGCCGCTGAAGACCGATGCGGATATATTCAAATAATCGACGAGGTGGTCGCCAACGTCCGGATGCGGACAAGGCATTAACAAGAAGAAGATGTGTTAGTGTTAAGAGTTGGTACCCCAGAGTCCGATCGTTTGCCGTCGACAGTTAGTAGCGTTGTACCGGATGCCCACGCGCATCGAATGTATACTTTATATACGAACAATAAACGTATAAGGTTGACTAAGATCGCCTTTTAATTGTCTCTCTCCTGCAATTCTCCCTACTACCCAGCGGATCCTACACATATATATATATATATATATATATATATATATATATATATATATATATATATATATATATATATATATATATATATATATATATATATATAATTTGCCCCAGGGTGTTGTTTTTATTCCCTTTGCTTTATAATAGCCCATAAATATTATATATATATATATATATATATATATATATATATATATATATATATATATATATATATATATATATATATATATATATATATATATACACATATATATATATATATATATATATATATATATATATATATATATATATATATATATATATATATATATATATATATATATATATAGAATATTTATGGGCTATTATAAAGCAAAGGGAATAAAAAAAACACCCTGGGGCAAATTATGAGTTAAAAAAACTGTTGAAAATTTATGGTTTGAAGAAATTTCGGACGACATACTAAAAAAAGTCAACGATTGTCTAGTAATTATTATATTACTATTTATTGTTGTCATATGTCCATTGACTATGTATTTTAATTCATAGAAAAATATTTACTGTAATATTATTTTAGCTAGAGACATTAAATATGTATGTATGTATATATATATATATATATATATATATATATATATATATATATATATATATATATATATATATATATATATATATATATATATAATAGCATACACACTGAATATACATAAATAAAATATGTATTATTTACAATAACTTAAACCTGTTCTCGTTTTGATACTCAACTTGAAATACTTGCATTTGTCGCTTTTCGTTGAAACTTGTCGTTTCGCAGAACAATTCCACGCGTGTGACACGTTAAAAGCTTTCTCCACCCCTCCCCCCCCACCCAGATTTTCTATTATGTCACATCATACTGTTGTTTCGCTTCGCCAGATTTAATTGCAGCTCTACTATTTCTCCCCGTGGAAATTCCGTGTTTGTTTTCCGCACCTCGAGAAAATATAAGATATTTTTATAATTCCATATTAGATTTCGTGCTCGTTTGGACGTGTCTAGAATGTCAGAACCCAGACGTGCAAGATTGATATTCAACGACTGATACAAAACTGAAGATGGCATTGTGAGGAAGAATCACACTAGAATTTGAATGTGTTTGGGCAGAGATCGTAAATCGTTTTCGGATATTGTAAAACACACATATCCCGTTTATAAATAAACACGCAATTATATGAACGTTTCGTGGAATCCTTTGAACTTTTGCCACGCCAATGAACTGATGCACATTTGCATTCAAAATAACTAACAAATGCTATTTCAATATACGAAATTGAATCTGTAATACGTACAACATATATTTACATACACACATAGGTACATATGTAGGTGTGAAAACCAGTTTAATTAATTTTGAAAGCCCCATCTACATACATATGTACATTATTAAAACAGTCTGTTGATAATTAATCTGCAGAACAATACGATCTAGTCCGAACGCACGGTGCACTTTTGCGGTTGCGCAGTTAATAGTGAGATTGTAATATATGTAAATATGTATGCACATTTATGTAGTTATAAATTTAACATATCAAGGTTTTCCAAATTCAAACAATTCATGCAATGCAACTAATATCCAAAATTATTAAAAAAATATATTTTTCTAATATTTAATATGCACAAATTTCACTTATATAATAAAGTATAATGCTTATAGCATATTAACGAAGTATTTAGCAGATTGTAAGCAAAAGCAAACATCACACAATTAATATTTCTACAATTTTATCGGCATTGAAGTAATATATTTTAAGATATTTGCACGCACAATGTGTCTACATACATATGTACAATAAATAATTTATATGTACATACATAGTTACTATCAAAATGTTTGTATAATCAAACATGTAAAATATGTATGAAATAAACAGATTATAAAACAATGATCACATGCATTTGAATATAGGTACATATTATGTATTTAATATGTAAATACTATAAGTTATAACTAGTCACCGGAGTCTGAGGGGGCCGTGTATTGTTCAAAGGTGGTAAATGCATTGTTAAAGGTTTGCTGAACAATGGATAGCACTGTGACTATCCTACCTCTAGTTATAACATTACCATATCGTACATAAATAATAGTAATATTCATACAAAATTGTCCCGTTTTATATTATATCAGTTAATGTTCTACGAAACATTGCATTAATGTGATGTGAACAACGAGCATATTATTATATGTACATATACATATACATATATGGTCTGGCAACTCAAAACAATAACATAAGTTGGTCTTAGATTCCTTCAGAGTCTCCTCCATTGGCTTGCGACCATCTGCTCTGTCTTATTAGCGAATAAATGACGCGCAAAATTGCAATTTTCCCATTATAATAAACGAAGAGACTCGGAAAATTACAAATAAAGTACACTTTTCTCATTTTTAAATTGATTTAAAAAATTAACGTAGATTAAACAAAACTTAATAATATTTTTAATATTATTAAGTTGATAAATAATTACTGAACAATTTTTTAATGTCTTCTCATCTACTATCAAAACGTTAGAGGTTTGCGAACTAAATCTGACTCTTTTCTACAAAATGTGCTATTAAATATAATTATGATATTATCTGTCTCTCCGAAACTTGGCGTAACGACTCATTCCATAATAGTGAATTTTTCGATGCCAGATATAAAATATTTCGGCGAGACAGAGATTATTCTTTTCTTAACCAAAAACTTGATGGTGGTGTCATCATAGCGGCTAAAAATTATCTATCCTCTGTTATACAAAATAGTTGGATGACTTCCACAGAAGACCTTTGGATTACCACCACCACAAAACTTTTTAAACTCAATATCTGTACTGTTTAAATTCCACCTGGTAATTCTCACCAAACATTATTTGTTACCCATTTAAACAAAGTATCTGATCTAATAACTAAAGCCCGGACCCTGAGGGGGCTGTTTATTGTTCAAATGTTGTAAATGCAATGTTAAAGGTTTGTCGAACCTTTTTTACAAAGCATTTACAACAATTGAACAATAAACGGCACGCTTCCGGTCCTACCTCTACTAATAACCAATTATCCCGAGGATAGATTTATTTTACTAGGTGATTACTAAACTACGGATACAGACCGTGCTTTTTCCAGGAATCGGGGCGGTTTAGCTCTATTTACAAAGCTAGAGTGCAAAAAAAAAAGGTTCGGCGAACCTTTAACAAAGCATTTACAACAATTGAACAATGGACGGCGCGCTATGGGTCCGGTGTCTAGTGATTACAATCTTCCCATTATTGATTGGATAAAACGTTACTCAAATCTGCATTTAATTCCGTCCAATTGTATTAATTTTTCTTCCCTTTCCTTAACTCAATTATTATCTTACAATAAACTTTATTAAAACAATTTTTTATTAATAATCATATTCTTGACCTAGCCATTAGTAGTTTCCCCTTATACATATACATTTTTCTCGTGTTGATTCCATGATTTATCCTTCTCATCATTTATCCTTCTGCACCTCAATAGTTTACGACAAATCTTTATCCTTGAACAATAATTATAATAAAAATTTTTAGAAAAGCTGACTATGCTACAATTATTCCCATTTTAAGCGATATCATCATCAATTGGAATTCGCTTTTGTCCAAATATTGATTTAGCCTGTAAAAAATTTAACGATGCCTTACAAAATATTATTGAATGTTACGTCCCTTTTACTCTTAAATCTAACCGTACTAAATATCCCCCATAGTTTACATCGTCCCTTATTAAAATAATAGAAAAAAATAAATTCCATAGAAAATTTAAAATTTATTCAAATACTTAGATTATCAAAGTTTTTCTATATTAAGAACTCGAATTAAAAATAATCTTGAATCTGTTTCAGAAATTATATTTCTCATATTCAAAATAATATTAAAACTAATCCCAAATCATTTTGGTCATATATAAATTCAAAAAAAATACCTCCTCTTCATATCTCTCCATAATGTATTATGGAAATAAGCCGGTATCCCATGGTTCTGAGACTATCTTTGCTGACTATTTTGACTCCACTTCCAATAGTAATTCTACCTTTAACTTTCCTATAACTAATACAGATACTTCTTCATGCAATGTGTCTACTTTTCATTTTGATGTACATATCTACTGTACTCGGTCATATCAGCTCTCTCAATGTTAATCTTGGTGCGGGCTGTGATGGTTTGCCTTCTTTTTTCCTTGTTTAATGTGCTGTTCAATTATCTCTACCTATAACAATCCTTTTCAATCTTTCAATTTCTAACGGTAAATTTCCTGATTATTGGAAATTATCTTATATCACCCCTATTTATAAAAAAGGTGATAAAAATCTTATTGAGAATTACCGTCCTATATCCAAACTATCTATCATTAGTAAAGTCTTTGAAAAATATATTTATAAGTTCCTTTTCTCCAATTTTAAAAACTAGATTATGCCTGAACTATTCAATCCTTCTGTGGCAGGTACAAAATCTAATATTAATGTTAAATAAACATTTTTGTTTTTAGAAACCTGCCATTGTTTAATGTATTAACAGAGGCTCAATGTTTGGAAGGATATCAACACTTTTTTAGACAATCAATAGAGAATATAAACAGTGAATCCACGCCGGATATATTGCTTTTATTGATGGCAACAAAAATTAAATATGAAGAGTTTGGTTGTGCAGCTCTAAAATATATTTGGAGTCCCGTCAATAGCGTGGATGCTGAAAGGTATTTTAGTAAATACAATATATGTAATTGTTACCGATCGTCGCACGAATCTCAAAAAAGAATCTGTAGAAATATGCTCCATGTTGAGTTTTAATAAATTTTAATTGCTTTTATATTCATATTTTTTGTCTTTGTATTTTTATATGTATTCATGTTTTTTTCATTGTAATTTTAATTCCAAAACATTTTTGAATTTTTCTATTATTTTTTAAATGTTGTGTTGTCATCGAAATTCATCGAAATTTTTTATTATTGAAAATGTAACTCTTTATAAAAATAGATGCTAAAATTGAACATTTTTAATGCCCTAAAGCCATTTTTAATGCGTAGGAAGTTTTGGATAGATTTGCCATATATTGTTTAAATAGTGACATTTTTAAACAATAATCCAGAAAAATGTTGTATTTTAAATTCTACGAGAAATAAATCTATTATCACCTATCGTTATCAATTAAACCATTCAATTATAAATATATCATCTTCTATTAAGGATCTTGGTGTAATACTTAATAATAAACTCGATTTCTTTGAACATATTTCCTTTATTACTAATAAAGCATGTAAAGCTTCTAAATGGTTTCCTTGATTTTTCCGATTTACTGAGTAAGGTTGGTTTCAGGATCTCTGTTAAGTATTCTAGACACGTTGCGCTCTTTTCACTTAATCCTTTCAAAAATTCCCTAAAATATTCCTATCTACAGCGTGTTTATCGTATGCTTAACGGGGAGATGGATAAGGTTGTTCTATTCGGTATTTCCTTACATCAATTCAGGACTGCCATCAGGGGAGTCTTGACTGATTGATCCATTTCTATTGTATATTCTTTGTCCAATTATATTATATCACTTTATTTTTACTTATGCATTGTCCTATTTAGTCATATTTTAGTTTTTATTCTTTTCTTTTTCATTTGTTTGTCTATATGTACTGGATATATTATGTATTTTGTAAAAATCTATAATTGGGCTAAGATGTTATTTTGTTATATTTATTCTTTGTTTTTATGAATTTCTACATCTGAGGCCTGTTGATTTTTCAATAAATAAATAAAAAAACATTAATTAAAATAGTTCAGTAAATAAAAAAATATTAATTGAAATATTAAAATATTAATTAAATAAGTCAACTGATAGATATAATAGATTATAAAACTGTTCATCCAGTTCCACCTCCATTATTTATCTTCTAAAAATAAAAATAAATAATGTGAGAGGGCGGAATCAAAATCTAAAACATGTAACTGAGAATACAAAAATTAATTAATAGAAAAACCAATTTTTAATTTAAAGTTTTATTATTCAACAAGAAGAAATATCATAATTGAATATTATTATAGTAATTAAAATGAGAATTTTATAATAAAAGTTATTAAAATGTTTAATTGTAGATGAAAAAAAAAATATAAAACCGATATAGAGAAGTTTCCTTTCAATTATTCTGATTATTCTTCAAAAAAAAATGATTAAATTTTAAGATTATCTCTTATACATATAATTTATGAGCCCAAAATGGATTTATTTACGGTTGAATATCACAGAAAAATAAATAATAAAACCATTTATATAATTTATAAGGTGCTTGGATTTGAATTGAAAAGTTTTAAAGCAAAAGAGCGAAGAGTGCGAATCTTCGATTCTGAAATATAATTCATATTTATTGCACGAATTGCGATATCGATTCTCAAAGCTGAAGTAGAAAAAAATATATATTTTTCAAATTTAGCCCAGAATACATGCATAAAATAGGTTTTTATGATAAGATTATACCCGAAAACTTACGAAATTAAACTTTGAAAATTACTAACGTTATTCAAAATGCAACCCATTTCAATACTGAATTAAATTTACTTTCATTGAATAAAATACGCTCCCTGAAAATTTTCAAAAACTTTTAAGTGAACTTTCAGAATAGCACTTAAGATAGGTTTATATATTTATGCTCCCCTTAATAAATAAAAAATAAAGGCTAAAACTTCCACAGCTTCACCTCTCTAAGGGATTTGACCAAAAATGGTAAAACGTTCTCAATTTCAAAAAAACACCGAACTCGAACGAAATGGATAACTATTTTGATAGCCATAAACGATTCTTATAAATACGATTTTTAAATCAACTTGATGGATACATCACGGCAGTGAAATCGAGTGCCACGAACGTGAAACTACATACATAAATTGGGTCTACCTCACGGGCCGGAATGTGAAATTACCGAAAACGCAAATATCGGAAGGCAAAGATCGAAAATCGAAAGATCTTAAGTCGAAAAAAAAAAAAAAAGGGTGCATGTTAAACGGTACATACTCACTTAATTTGCACGAGCAGGATACAACAGGAACAAGAGGAACAGGCTTTTTCTCCTGTATTCTGCGCGCGCAAATTAATACGGGAGGAAAAGCCTATTCCTCTTGTTCCTGTTATATCCTGCTCGCGCAAATTAAGTGAGTATGTACCGTTTACCATGCACCCTTTTTTTGATCTTTCGACTTAAGATCTTTCGATTTTCGATCTTTGCCTTCCGATATTTGCGTTTTCGGTAATTTAACATTCCGGCCCGTCATGGAGACCGACATAAATTACACTGTTCGACACGAAAAATGTTACGGAGACGAGATATGACTTTTCTTATAGATCTATGCCCAGTGAACACGAATCTGGTAATAAAAAGTGTTGATTGGCTCGAGATTCGGAGATATATGTGTTTTTTAAATCGCGCGATTTTTCTATATCTTGGTGTTGTTCGGTCTATTTCTCAAAATCTGTTAATTTCCTGTTAAAAATGAATATTGGAATCTACAGTCGGGTATTTTATCTTTCATTTGTAGTACTTTTCAGCTTTCAAATCTCTCTAAGTAGTCGTCCAGTTCAAATCAAAAGTCAAAATTACGTATTTTCACTTGGGATTTTTTCCCACTGTTAATACTATATTATATTGAGTATTTTCTATTGAAACATGTTTATTAGGATAGTGTTCTGGCCACACTATTTTTTGATTTCGTTTAAAAGGGGTTATTGGATGTGTGGTGAATTTTAAACCGGTTAATTTTCGAGCAAAAATTTCGTATTAGTAGAGAGCATATTTGTGTTGCGTGCGCTGTACATATATGTATGTAGCTTGTGAAGCGTGAAGCTGCACGAGCTATACGATGGTCGATGACTCACTATGCTCGCGATCTTTTTACCTCTTTTTATGTGTTTATACATTCGTATTGTACTTCAGTTCCCTTCGAGAGGTCTTTCAGTTCGAAAGGTGTTGATAAAACCATAGAATTTTACGGATCGAAGTTATAGACTTAATTTTTTTAAACGTATATTTACGTAAAAAATTTTTTTTTTTTTGTTTGAACTGTTTGAGTGTGTGATATTAAAATTGATTTTGTTTTTATTCCTATATATGTTCTGATATTTCAATATCAGAACATATATAACATAATATTTTATTTTAATATAGATATATTTTTATTTTTTCACAATTATTTATCTTTGAAATGTTCATTATCTTCGTATTTAATTTCATTTTGATTTTTGTTTTTATTTTCCATGTCTATTTTTATTTTTATTAGGGTGCTTAAAATGTACTGATACTTATTTTTACGTTATACATATTCGTATTCAATAAATATATTATTAAATTCAAATCCTTCTAATTATTTCATTACAAAATTATTTAAAAACACATTGAAAAAAGTTTGTGACCACTATATCGTTGTATACAATGTCAATGACGCACATACAGCGAACAATGATGCAGCGCACACAACACAAATTTGTGCTCTACTAATACGAAATTTTTCCTCACAGTTTTACCGGTTTAAAATTCACCACACATCCAATTAATCCTTTTAAACGAAATCAAAAAATAGTGTGGGCAGAACACTATCCCAATAAACATGTTTCAATAGAAAATACTCAATATAATATAGTATTAACAGTGGGAAAAAATCCCAAGTGAAAATACGTAATTTTGACTTTTGATTTGAACTGGACGACTACTTAGAGAGATTTGAAAGCTGAAAAGTACTACAAATGAAAGATAAAATACCCGACTGTAGATTCCAATATTCATTTTTAACAGGAAATTAACAGATTTTGAGAAATCGACCGAACAACACCAAGATATAGAAAAATCGCGCGATTTAAAAAACACATATATCTCCGAATCTCGAGCCAATCAACACTTTTTATTACCAGATTCGTGTTCACTGGGCATAGATCTATAAGAAAAATCATATCTCGTCTCCGTAACATTTTAAAAGTCGTCATTTGTCGAACAGTGCTACCGGTCTCCCTCACGGGCCCGAAAACGCAAATATCGGAAGGCAAAGATCGAAAATCGAAAGATCTTAAGTCGAAAGATAAAAAAAGGGTACATGGTAAACGGTACATACTATCCTAATTTGCGCAAGCAGGATACAACAGGAACAAGAGGAACAGGCTTTTCCTCCCGTATTCTGCGCGCGCACATTAAACAAGGCTGTATGACAAAAAGAGAGATAATTTCACCGCATGCCACTCATATATATTATACATATATAGATAGTACCGTTTACCATGCACCCTTTTTTTTTATCTTTCGACTTAAGATCTTTCGATTTTCGATCTTTGCCTTCCGATATTTGCGTTTTCGGGCGTTTCACTTTCGGGCCCGTGAGGTAGACCCATAAATTACATATGTATATATGTACATACATAATTGTAATCCGAGAAGGAAATTTGCAAAATTGTACTATCGTACGGTTAGGCGTGTAATGGATGAAGGCCATCACGTCTTTTTATTGGTGGCCTTCGTCCATTTCGGATGCATATTCGTACGTCGTAATTGGCCACACGCAGACTGGCCGATCACTAGCGCGTTGACACGTTCAGCGATCAAATACATGGAAACTCATAAATATTACACGAAAATCTCATTGAAGATAATCAAAACGGTAAACAAAAAAATACTCGGTAGCTCGGAAGAATAATTAGATACAGTCGCAATATGCCGGCGAGATCTGCACTTAATGGTTCGAAAATGTGAATAATTATTTGCCTAATTGAAGCAGACGGAGTTTCAATTCGATTAACGCTATAATTAATAAATATGATTTTTAGTACAACACTAATTTTGTGCGCGTTGATGTTTCAACGGCTAGTTTTTGAAAAATATTAAAATTTGAATTCGATGCGCCGAAAAAAATGAATGAAATCTTTCTTGTGAAACGAATTTTTTTCTATTTCAAATGTAATTTTTTATGTTTAGTCCTCTTTTTTCCATATTAAATATATATAAATAGACCGAGAAACTCTTCTAAACCATAAATATTAATTCTAAATTATAAATGTTTGTTATAGAGTGTGTATTGTGTATTGATTTACACACCTGCAAGATTCTCCATCTTTGTTAATTAATAATGATGATGTTACAAAAGATAATAAATAGACACTACTACGTAATATACATATATTAGAATGAATTTATTATAAACTAAACACATACATATGTATGTATGTATGTATATATGTAAATTGTACGTATATCAAACAACTTGGTTCTGCATTGAATATACATAAACCCTACATACTTGTAGTTTCTCAAAGACTTACTTGGTAACGGATAACCTCAGTATTTAATCATAAACTTTACCATGTAATTCACTTCAGATAATCCGTTACATTTTCAGCAAGTTTCTATATTTTACTGAAATGATAAAGAACGCGTTTTTCGTGAGATTTGATTATTTTTTTTCACCTATTCAAATATTTGCATCCATCTGGGGTAAGTTAAATGCAAATATAACGAACCGGAACTAAAAAAAAATGTATATTAATAAACGATCAGAACCTCTTGCGGTATACCGAAATAAGTATACGCACACCCACTTAGATTCTATACATATTTTATAAAGTCGTCAACCAAACAGGTATCCAAAAAGTTGAAAGCGAATGTGAAGCTAAGGGCTATAATCAATATCGTTTTAACATCAAAACGAATTTCCTTTGAAAAAATTCTCAAGCAATATACTTCAGTATAAATACGTACGCATTTAAATGTCCTTTTATGGTTTAAATTTAATAACATGACAAATTATAATAAGCTGACAAAATAAATAATGAATACTGTTTCATCACATCGAAATCCATTACCTATTTTTACCCACGGAAAGCTATATAAACTGAAACGGCTCCTCGGTTAAAAAATAATAGTAAAATGCTTAAAAGCTTTTTTTTCGATTTTCAATAAATAAAATGAAAAGAAAATTAAAAAAAAATAAACAACACCTGTCGATGAATCATTTTAAATATTTTTACAATTATTCTATAAAAGAAAATAAATTGAAAAACGCAAGTTCGTATTATATTATACATATACATATAATAATAAAACAAAAAAATTTAGTTTATGTAAAACGTGGTCCCATTCATGTAATAATATCTGATTTATTTAAATTAGACGTTCGTAGGAAATGTTTTATTCGTTTTCTTATGATACAAAACACACAGAGAGGTACGCGGCACGTGATTTTTTTTAGATAGTTTTCCACATGCAAAAAAACGTTTGTCGGTCAAATCTGTACCATCGAGTCTCTTCGCAAACTCCACCCTCTGGAGTGTTTTTTGTTATATTTTATCTTTGCATTGACATCGGTTTGACAGACGATAACGGTGATTTGAAGAAAAGTAGGAGAAAATTGTTGAAATAATTAGATCTTAAGAATGAACAACGACAGGAAGATACCCATCAAAATTGTTCACTACGAGCGCGTCCCGTGCCACACTTTTGACTGTATTCTCAACGTAATTTGCAAGTTATCAATACTGAGACGTATTTTTTTCCTTTAGAAATTTATAAAGGCGTAAAAATTTTATTTGTTGAAGTTTTTTTCAACCGAAAACTATTCTATACAAATTATACATTCCCTAAGGAAAAATATGTAACTGATGATGCCTTGGGATACTATTTAGACTAATATACATACATACATACATATATATCTATGTACCTATGCTATACCTATGTATTTGTAAAACCGTAAAACAGTTTTTTATCATTTTAAAAGAAGATATAAGAATATCAAAAGTTAACAAAGCACCATTTTTTTTCTTTTGCAACTAAGAATTTAAAATAAAGAAAAACTTTTTAAAAAGAATTTGCTATCTCGATA
This sequence comes from Arctopsyche grandis, assembly GCF_051622035.1. Lineage (NCBI taxonomy): Eukaryota > Metazoa > Arthropoda > Insecta > Trichoptera > Hydropsychidae > Arctopsyche > Arctopsyche grandis. The sequence goes on from NC_135355.1 coordinate 29,002,780, forward strand.
TTAAATGATTTAAATAAAAGCATTATTTCCAAAAAGTTACCATCTGTTATTGCTTCATTTACGTTTTATTATAAAAAAAAAACAAACATACAAATTCAAAGCCAGGAGTATAGCTCTGTAGTTGCGTTAATGCTAACTATCGAAAGGTTCCGGGTTCAAGCCGAAGCCGAAGAAGAGAATTTATTCGGAGTATTTCTCCAGTGCTGCTGGTCAGACTTGAATATTTGTGACTCCTAATCGATCGTTCCCTATCAGAGTTTGCTAATTTATCTGATTTCATTGCTGAAATGGTTCCTCATCAAATTGTAAAAACCATCCTACCTACTTAAATTTATAATATATAGATATACACAAGTTTATTTACCAAAGGTTACGCTCAAGGGTAACCCGTAAGGGCATCAAGAGAAAATATAAATTATAAAAAAAAAACACGCAAAATCGCTAGCGCACATTCGATCTTTACATTTTTCCACTTCTCACGAAGACATATTGATAACCGAACTAGTTCATTATTGTTTTGGTATAGTGTACATAAATATGTATGCAACTCGTTCGACTGCGTTATACCATTATTGCGGTTTCAAACTGTGCGGAATTCGCCACTATTTCAATCACATCCATTAATCACCGGACCATTGCATTGCAAGCAGTCCACGAAAGTCAGATACTCAAGTTAATTTTAAGGTTTAACCCTTTGAAGCCAGCGTCGCGAAATAACCGAAACGTATCAAAGCAACATCCATCTTCCAAGTTTCGAAGCAGACCGAGTTTTACAAGCGCCATATTGTGTTCGGCAGGGGTAGTTAATTGCGGCCCGGGGATTTATTTACGGTCAAACTTAACGGGGATCACAATGATATACTATATACTAATACACTTCATATAACTTTACTATACCTTTATGAGTTTACATTGTATATATGTATATATATATATATATATATATATATATATATATATATATATATATATACAATGTAAACTCATAAATATGTACAGATGGCTCCGGTTGAGCCGAAACTTTTCGTCTGAAATTAAGCCGCTTATTTTTTGTATAGTTGTCCATTTTGTTAATATCCGGTTATTTCACGTCACATATTTTTTGAGTATGGAAACATATTGTAGATATCATTTTCCTAATTCAATATCGATGAGGATCGAACAACCATAAGAATAAACGAGGGGTCTAGTATCAAAACCCGATCTCCGCTAGAGTCTGATGTAGAAAAAATCGTTCATTCATCGTATCCACGTACAATATTCGTATATATACATATATATGTATATATGTATTTATTATTTTTTGCACAATTTTTACACATTGTGTATTTAGTTCGGTTTGCCGCACCCAAACAATGCACAGCAGATTTTTTAAGCTGCGTGATGAGTGGCGCAACGCAGCGTGATACGGCAAGCTTTCATCGAGTACAAGTATATGCTTACATCTGTTTTTAGACTGATTAGTGTTCCTGGTGACCTGAAAACAGTCATCACTTTTATTTTTACGTTATTTAATATACATAAATATATTCGGTGATGCAATTAGCCATAGTACAATGACAGGCCACACTAAATTGACTATATCTTCTATACATAGTACATATATAGTATCTTCTTTCTCGTTTTGTTCTATGCAGAGGGTCGTGGTTATTCATGTTATCCGGGATCCGGTGGATGATCAGCCTCCACTCTTTCTTATCCTGTGCCAAAATAAATGCTGTGCTTAGGGACAATCCCGTCAGTTCTTTGTTTTGATCTGACCATATTGTGGGAGACTGTCTTCCCTCTAGTGTTCTGGTCACTACCAGCTTCTCAAGATTCTCTATATGATTACTGACAATATGGCCAAAATAGGAAAAAAATATTCTTCTACATGGTGTGGAGTCTATCTATGTATAACTGCCAGCACTTAAAATTTGGACAGTTTTAAGGTCCACAGAATGCGCAATATCCGCCTCCAGCTCCTCCAGCTTTTCGTTTCAAAATCATGTAACATGTCCCGACTCAAAAGTGCAGCACGAGAAGCGCTTGTAGTTTCCAGCTTCGATTCTTCATGTAATTCATATGATCTCATAATTTCGACAAGTTTCTCCTACATTTCTTCAAATATGGAAATCACTGTTATCGACCACTGTCAAAAATATGTCAATACGATAATGAAATATCACCGAAACACTCCAGAAGGTTAGCATTGCAAATAATCACGATGGTATAGATTATGCGTGCTAGTGTTTTTTTACTTTATTTTTACATGTGTTTTACATTTTATCTCCTTTTTAACGTCCATATCTCCACACAATGCAACGGGGATCATCAGAGTTCATCCATATATGTATGTATGTATGCACATATCCAAACACATTATGCAATGTATGTATGTAATATGCACATCTGTAACATTAACTACTGATTTGATTAGGATAAATTGACAATCATAAAATTGATTGAACAATGATTTACAATCATAAAAATATAAATATTTTTTATATCTTATATATAATTTCGTAAGAGACTTTGTAAGTTTGTATCTTTGTTTGGGAACTTCGAACAAAATAAAATTTCCATGAAGACAATTCAATTGGTTGAATATTATATTTTTTTCGATTTTAAAATAAATTTAATAAAAAAGCAAATTAATATTTACTATTAGATTCGCCATGTTTAAGCTGTTTATATTACAAATACTGAGCAAAGCCGGGTAAAATAACTAGTACTTAATAAACATTATCTTAATTAGTCATCGTTGACGTCAATATGTACAGTCGATGATCGAAAATCTGGCAATCGATCCCGAGTTTTCCTCAGATCCGGCATGGATTTTGGAGTACATTTTTAAATTTACCGCGTTCACGCTCCAATAAATAAATATCTTGAATTTGACACTTGAGAACAGTTCGATAATAATCTTTAATTTTGCAGATAAAATTCAAAGTACATTTGATTAGAAAATTAGATTTTTGGAATTTATGTGTCGAAAATGATCAAACTGAAGTATTTGAAACTTTACATAATTTCTTATCTGAAAACGAGAGTCGCATGGATATACGTGAAAAAATAATTGAATATTTAATAGGGCTGAAATCGTCTTTTACACAGTGCTTCCCCAAACCTTTTAGAAGCAAACAATTTGATTTCAAACCTCTTTGATAATGAACATTTTCGGATAGCTACCAAGGAAAAGGAGAACTTGATTGAACTTTCAAATTATAGCATTTAAAAACTGAATTCGAAATAAATAAGGTTATTAATTTTTGGCTAGGTATTAGTGTATGATATGAACAGCTTTATGATATAGCGCTTAAATTTCTGTCGCCGTTTACTAGCACTGAACTGGTTGAGAGAGCTTTCTCTTCATATATTTTAGTAAGACAAATAAATAAATTGATTGAATCCAGCTTCAAACTTAAGGGTTAAACTCGCATCATTTGAACCAAATTAAAAAAAACTAAGTACAAGGATCTCATTAAATTTATTTTGTAAGGAGATTTAATGAAAAGAAAACATATTATATGTACTTTGTAATTTTGTGTTTTTATTAAAACAATAAATAATATTTTTATTATCAATAATAGAAGTATGACAAGATAGTATATCAATATATTAAACTTTGAGCATATTATAATTGTGACTACGCAAAAAATATTTTTTCCATAAAATTTTTTACCAAAACAGATCTACATATTGCGTGTATCCTGTCTTCATATTCCTCACCATGCAAATACTATATATAATGATTACACTTGAAAAAACAAATTTCATGAAATACAATCATTTTTATATGGTGGTACAATTTAGCGTTATGTACTACCAAGTGGTACATAACGCTAAATTATGGTAGTGGTACATTGTATGATACATACATTTATGGATTATAAATCATATTCAAATAGTGAGTTGGATGGCTTTGCCAATTTGTTGATGAACTGTTTCAACTATGAAATTAGATGAATTGACATACTCTGACAGAAAACAATTGATCTGGAGTAACAAATATCTTAATCTGCCCAGAAATACTACAGAAATACTTCCGAATAAGCTAATTTCAATCGAAGTCAACCCGAGCTTTCAATCGAAGTCAACGAAGGCTTGAACCCAGGAGAAGCTCGGTGGTTAGCATTAACACAACCACTGAGCTATACTGCTGGCAAATTTGAATCCATGACCTTTATTTGTAATCAAATCATTTAACCAATGAGCTGCGCTGTAGATGATGTATTATACAAAATTATGCAAATCTACTGTTTTATGCATAAATTAGTATTTGAATTCGAAGTTGATTTTCGATGTATTTTCAATTTCACCAATAATATTATCTCATGAAAATAATATTCCAAATCGGAATATTATTTCAAAAATAAGCACGGTTCCGTACGATTCACCGTACATAAATATTTGTGATTTTATCGCAAATTAAACATGTTACAGCTGATTTATTAAGTCGTACTGAAATTGTAAGCAAACAAAAGTTGGCTGGACGAACCTTACCTGCAAAATTAATTAAAATAAACAGCGTCACCATCCTTCCACGTGAAATGAATTACACGTGCACACGTGTGCGTAACATACGATATTACCCATCCACAGTGCGAGGCCATTAATTGAATCAATCCCTATGGTGCGTTACGACACAATCGTATCACAAAGTTTCGAAATAAGATTAAGCTGTTACATTTGAACGGATATTGAATTTATATTATGACGCGTATTCGCCTTCGAAACGTCTGCTTCGGATTGTTGGTAGATCGTTAACTGAAATTTACGACTCTGATGTTTGGTCATAAATCGCCACGGAGTGCGGTTTCCGATCAGAAATTCCATCTCATCGTTATCGTCAACAAACATCGCTTTTTTTTGTAAATATTATGCAAAGGGGGTAGTAAACAGTAATAGGACTTTTTATATTCCGCGAAACAACGATTATGTATGTCTGTTTGCGAATTAAGCATGTTTTCTCGCGTTCTATAGGTACATAGCAACAGATGTGCTTTTGGTCTCGAGCGTATCTGACATAGTGTTTATACATATCTCACGAAAGCAAATCTCACAAATTATATTTGGCGAGAATAAAAATATACATATTAGGTATATAAAAAATCCAATACATCTACATTAGTGATCGGTTATTGCAAAACTCTTATACATTTATACAAATGCTCAGTATATTGATTACTAGTGCGAATCGTCACATGAAGGACATCGTGGAATACAGACACAATCTTTTCATTAACAATAGGTATGTATGTATATAAGGAAACTAAACATCTACATTAGTGATTAATCATTGTAAAACTCTTATACATATTGTAGCTTGGACGTGTAGAGGAGTTTCCGAGATCGGAGTGAAAGATGTAGACGTTCTTGATCCGTCGACCAGCTAGCTCTGAATAAAGTACGGAACAAAACCGTCGAATATTTATACACCGCGTGTACTCTCAGCACAGACAGGTCATTGGTCAATGGGTCGCGAAATCTTATTGGCTGTTGTATACAGAATTTTTGGCGTGGACGAGCGATCGGGTCATTAGTGATGGTAAGCCAGTGGGCCACGATAACCAATTATTTATTTTAATTAATCTCCACGTTACAATACATATATACATACATACAAATGATCAGTATATTAATGGATACTTCTTTTACTAGTGTGAATCGTTGAAACACCTTCATTGTGAGATGAAGACACAAATGTTTTCATTAGTTTGTGTTGTCATTAAAACAGTCTATATTTTCTCTCTGTTTGCAACACGAGTTTTCTTTACATTCAAATAGTTTCTTTGTTTTAACAAATATTAAATTGATAAATAGTCGGAAGAGGAATTATTGAAAATCCGATACATTAATTTTATTTGAATATTATTCAAACTTGTTAGAAATTTTAAATAGAATTTTCAGGAAAAAATAATAATTTACTCTTTTTTAAATACAAATGTCCATCAATGCTGTTTAAATCAACATAACTGTTTTGTGATATCGTGGAAAAGTTATTTCAGAAACGAGTCATGCATACGAACGGTGCATGAATTTTAAATTGATTCTTGTGAAACTTATAAAAACTCCTAGTTTACAGTTTCCGATACTACAAACCAAAATATTATACTACATTTAGAACACCGATATTTAAGCTACGACATGCTGATCACAACGATAAAATAACTATCGCAGGAACCCATTAAAACTTAAAATCTATATATGTATATTTACATATATACAAATCTATCACCGTAGTTTTCATTTTCTAGCTAGTTGGAAAGCGTTGCTAAAATTTTACACTAAAAAAATTCAATTCCTATGGATTTTCTTTTAACTTCCCACTTTGTGAAACACAGTACACTTTCCAAAAACGCATAAACCAGCGGTTTTGCAAAATGTTCTTTATTACAATATGCAAAGTTTTAACGATGGCATCATTTTTCATAACCTTCACGAACATTTTCGAAAGGTCTAATGTCCATTGCTATACTAAAAGTAATTGAAAACAATGTTAATAACACTAAGCGTACATATAAAATATATTTAGTCACTAACCTAGTTTGCTGTAGCACTGCTGAAAGAATGGTGTTCCCAGAAACACAGACAGCAACCCCATGATCCCTTGTGGAAATTCAGTAAGAAGGAATAAAAACAGAACTGCCAACAGCATCCTAGTCGTCCTGTCGGTTTGTCTTTCAGAACGACGACGAGCCTTACTGGCAACATTTTCTACTCCATCTCTACTCGGAGCCATCAGCTGCTGCCGCCTCTTCTTCGTCTCCACAAGTACCAAGATCAGCTGCGAGCTCAGAACCGTCAAAAGAATACACGGAATCAGCTTGATGACGACGCTGTAGATCCAAAAGATGACCGTCATCATAGTATTCGAGGCGATAAAGTCTATGTAGTAAACAGTCTCGTTTTGCGGTGGTGGCTCCAGCATCGAAATGTTTGCCAAATTCTTCGCCAACTGACCGTCCGCCGTTATCAGCTCTTCCTTCTGTCCTATAGCCATGATCATGAGGATCGGCACGCATATTAAAGGGCATACTATGTATGCAGCTGTTATCGTAAGGGCGGTTACACGCATGTTGCACCATCTCCTGTTGATCTGAGGATGCGCTATGGCTATATATCTCCACACGGCCAGAGTGACAGTCAGGAATATGGAGACGGTGTGGCAAATCTGAGTGAAGATTGAATGGAAGTAGACGAAACATGCCCAGGGATAATTATACTGTTCTTTGTAAGACCTAGTTTCAGTAGGCCAGTACATATGGAAAGCGTAAGGGATGTACTCCAGCATGACGAGCAGATCTGCAACGGCCAACCCTGTCAGTATGGAGTTAGTAGGAGATACCATCTCCTTTCTGGTGAGCACTGCTATATTGAGGGTGTTTGCTACAGATCCGAAAACACAAACCAGCACGCTGACATATCCATGCATAAGAGCATAAGTCTTGTGAAATTCGGCGGTCGATTCGCCGCAGTAAACCACCGTGGAGTTCTCGAACCCGGTGTCGTTCATCTTGACGGTTCTTCACTAGCTCCAAGAGATCATAAAACAAGCCACATCGTGTGATATTAAACTTCAGTTTACACTAAGTCAATTTTTTTCTTTTGCACTAAATCGACGGACGTATCTTGAGCACTGTTTCTATTGTTATTTGTGACTTTACACAACACGACTTTATCTCGCGGTGGCGTTCGGTCATCTGAAACGAAAAATAAAAAAATATATATAACATATTATGTAATATATGCCTTAGATATGTATCTCAAAATGGGATGAATTAATATTCTTTTAAATAAATATTAGTTGTAAGTTCAAATGACATTATTATTCAAAAGTAGATTTATTTATTACAGTGTATATATGTAAATCATGTTACATGTGTTTCAAAGAAACTCCATATATTGAGAATAAAATATTCTGATTTATTATGACCAAAATTAAGTGGACTTCCTGTTCAAAGAAAGAAAATATGATATGTGTACATATGTATACGTACATACATTCATAGGAATAAGTATGCACATATGTATGTACATATAATATATATGGAAGCCGCATACAAAACGAAAAATTGACCTTTACGTTTTGAATATCGTATGTACATATGTGGGAATAAATTTTGCTAAACCTTTATATCGTAAGACAAGAAAGAGGTTATCAAGTTCGATAAAGAATCGTACGGCTATGAATATTATTTACGAGCTGTTTATCGGCAATTCGGCGTTGTCGCAATTAGTATTTTATTTATAAACAAGCGATTAAATCTGGTTTAAATGTTGTATTTTATTCCAAAAAGAAATATTTCAAATGTACCGATACACATATTAAAACACTCATATTTTGTAAATAAATGTTGATTCAACATTAATTAGAAAAATAAAAGTTGTTAAAAGCAGCTTTGCGCTTTATGTGGAAAACGTAATGAAACGTTTGCAAAAATCAAAGGCTAAATAAGGGTTGACGAGTTTTCCCGACAACATTCCATGGTAAAAAACGAGGCTTTTTTTCCCATGGGACTTTTATACATTGACGAGTCTTCCCTCAATGTATTATTTTCTCTTTGAAACTCATTCTATGGTTTCGATTCATATTACAAACATACCAAATGAAAAAAGCTCACGTAGTGATTTTATTACCCGCTTTTATACGGTTGGCTTTCCAAATGTTTGCAGATTTAATGTTAAATATCACGTCGCAAGATGTGAACCCTATTTTGATTAATATTGACGTGTTTCAAAAAATTCCGATATGTGAAAATTTGGCAGGTATATCAATCGCTACTGTACGTAAGATTTTTTTCAATATCAAATGGGAAAAGTCGAAATCAAATTATTTTTTGATACACCTTTGCTTTGTTCTCTTTTATCGAATCGGAGTATCTCATATCTTCCGACTGTATTCTTCGCTTTAAGTCTTTCTGTTATATACCAATACATACATACATACATACAAGATCGTATTTCGACTTGACGATATCTATATTTGGAACGTTAGATTCAATAGTAAACCATAATATTGTATTTGATTTGATTTTGAGTAAAAGGGCTTAGTACGCGTGTACTGTGAGATATCCAAATTCCATTTCATTGTATTGCTATTTTAATGAGAATACCACGTTCAAGTATTTACTTCAAATGTTTATCGGCCGTATTATATCTTTGTAGAGATTTCAAAGGAACGATACAATTAAATCTCTTTACAAGAATCGTGAATTTCTCACAAATTGAGTTCATAATTTTACTGGGGGATAAACGTATCAGACGAAACGTTTTTAATGTCAGCGTCTCTACACGCGTATAAATTTTGAACGAATGATATTTGAATGTAGCGTTTGATGTGGAAATTTTCGCATTATGCCATTACACGTGCCGAATAGCAGATTTAACGTGTGGAAGTTCAGACGAGTGTGCGTTATTGATATCGCCAAAGCTCTTCTACTCTCCACCTTTTTTCGCGAACTTTTCACTTGTATTTTCGGAAGGATAAATTTCCGAATTTATTTTTGATGAAAAATTCCGATTTATTGTACGGTGGGAAATGCTCAGATTTTTTCCTACTGTTGGCGATAAGGTGCAATATATTTCGACGGTAATAATGTCATAGCACTCGAAGGAATAATAGGTTTTAGCGCGAACAAAGAGGACGTGTCAATTATTCGATTTCGACACGCGAATATAAAAGATTTCGATATTGAATCCAAATTGTTCCATTCACCACTTTATATTTATGAGGTGATTGTTCATTTGCGATTATTTTTCAATTCAATCGACCGTTCCTATTGTTGCATATTCAAATATTATTCTATCTATAATTTTGTACAGCAAATGAAATTATTTTTTTACTTCACAATTCAAAGTGTACAGAATTTCTATTCATACTGTCGATATATACATAGGTAATATCGACAGTATGAATATTTTATTTTATTTTATTTTATTTTAAAAAAATCAATACCACAGAGACTTGACAGGTTGCCCCAAAGCGTCAATGTGATTATAATACAAATAATAAAAATCATAAAAATTATAAAAAAAACATCATAAAAAATAATAAAAATCATAAATAAAAAAAAACATCATAAAAAAATAATAAAAATCAAGTAAAAAATATGTACACAAAATAAAAACAAAATTGTAAAAACATGAAATATAAAAATATAAAAATACGAAATTATTATATGTATATATATTTACTTACATAGAGTTAGTTCCATACATAAGAAAAAATAAAAGTATACCATATATGAACATTATTATGTTCATATATATGATACACTGTATATACTGTACTGTACATAATGGCCTAAAGCAAAAAACGCGAATTCTAGATTTTCATCGATGCACCTAGTGGAAAACTTTCGGCATATCAAGGTAACGTTAAAAAAATATATTGATTTTAAACATGTCCTGAGCCATCAATCGATTTATCTTCGCAAACATTTCGAAAAGGAAGGTTTTTTTCGTATTCACCTATCGAAGTTTATTTGGGTTGATAATGATAAGTTTTAGCTGATTAACGAGGATTCAAAGTAGCCATTTCGCTCGAAAGTCCCCATTCAAAGCGAGCCGCTCTCGCAATGGGTGTTTGAATGGGTGGAGCGTTATTTTCAGAAAATCGTTATTTTTTCATGTTCCTGTTATTATTTTGAAAATTAAAGTCGCTTCCTCAGCTATAGATCTTTAAATTGAACACAAAAAAATTACGAATTAGAAGGCCGAATAACCTATTTTGACGCAGAATGTCGTGTTTTACGCCAAAACTGGTCATTTTGGCCTTACGTTTTATAAAATTCTTAATTTTTTTCATCGATTTGTATGCATTTAATAAAATTTGTATATGTACATACCAACACAACCTCGATAATTATCTACATGTATGTATGTACATTTGTAATTTTTACATCAAATAGGTAAAGAAATATGTGTCCTTAATAATTCAAAAAAATATTTTTTATATACCTACATAAATATCATTTGTACTATACTAACAATAAATTTAAATATTCAGCATAATCAAAATATTATTATTTTTTCACATTTACATATAATTATCATAAATAAATAAGCGTGGACGTATTTAAAGCTTTTTTGAACTTTAAACGTCGCTATGGGCATAGTTTCACCATCATAAATGCTAAATATTAAATCGCAGAGCAAAAAACATATGAACAGACCTTTAGAATTGAAATAAAAACACGAGTATTAATCGCATAATTTAAAATTACTCGGGTTCTTACCCTCGAAGAGTGTTCACCCAATTTTTTCAACAGACCACTCACTTCTCTGTTACCTCACTTTTCAAACCCCTAATTTATAGGTCGGTATTTTAAAATTTTCCAAAAAGGAAAAACCAAATGTGTGGCCGTAATTAACGATATGTCATAGGTAGTCGTAAAACACTTCACACGCAGATCCCCAATAAAACACACGCCGGATAACAAGAAAAGCGGATAAAAACCAGAACAAACTGGCGGGAGACGTGTCGGGAACAAAAGGACTCCAGGACTCACGGATCATCTCCTGTGAGCGATTGTTGCGTCTAATGATGTCTACGAAATCCGACCTTACCGCCATTCTCCCTAATATCCCTATCGGTGAGCCGAGAAATATTTGACGTGGTGGATTTTGCAAAGTCTCCCACGCACCCACCCGAGAAAAAGGTTTGCAAAATACACCAGTCATCCTAAAATATGTGTATTTTTATGAGAATCATAAACTGCTATAATGTTTTAGAATCTCACACATATGTATAAGGGTGTTTTTTAGAGGTACAAAACTTTAAAATCAAATAAAATACATAAAAATCGTGGTAATGGCCATAGTATTGACTTTATCGAAAGATATTATGCCATTTATGTCTAAATATAATAATGAGCATATTGGCGTCGCAGCTGGTCCGAATAAAGCGCAATCTGGAAGACCAAATTTACGACCACTTTTTCCAGCAGCTGGGGTTGTATATCGACAATAACGCGGCGAAGGCTTCCGAGACGTCCACCGTCTCTGGGTTATCGGCGTAGACTAGCGACTAATCCAAAGATGTTAAATCACACAATCTTGATGGCCAATTCACAGAAGGAAATTTATAATATATAAATTTATATATGTGCAAGTTTAATGCCATAGTTTTCGCTCAGGAACAAATCTTAAGGGCATCATGAGACAATATAAATTTAATTAAATAAAAAAAATTGTAATAAACATCTATACATACATATGTACATGTAACATACATACATACATACATATGTACTTTCATGTTCGTTTCACATTTCCACATCCTTTGAATCGTTGCCGGATTTCTCGATACATTTCAACGGATGCATCCTTCCAAACAGACAATACTAAATATGAACAACGTAGTGGCGTGTAAAGTCGGAGATTCATTCGTAACATGAATTGTACATCATATATGTATGTACATATGTTCATTGAATACTCACTTTGAACTTGATGCTCTTTGGTTTAAAAAATGCAAAAATTGGCAAACTGAGTACGCTCACGTTACATTTTACAAACGAATAACCAGCTTGAAACTCTCATAATCAACAAAAAAAAAATTAAATAATAATAAACATCAATAATGTGAATATTCTATTTATACATAAATATAATATTTAATCATCAAAATAAAAAAAATCTATGATGGCTACATAAAATGCCAAAGCGTGTGTATAATTTTCAATGATTCATTCACACATTGATATTTACGATGCTGCTTCAAAGCAATAAACGTACCAGTAACATAAATATTCATAATACAAAGCAGTCAAAATATCTACATAGATAGTTTCATTTTTTTGCAAAACTGCCTGTACGCATAATCAAATCAATACGTCATTAAGTTTTTTTAGACAAAGGAGGGTATATATATATAAAATGATAAATAACGTACGGCACGCTTTTTTACGATTCTCAAAGAGGAAAATGAACATTTTTTCCCCATTTAATGGTGATCATCCTAACGTTGCACATATGTGATCACATTTTCAATTTCCGATTGGATCACGCGTTAAAAGTTAATTAATATATGAAACACTTGATATTAAGCAAGATATTATATTCGCAGCCCATTTTTCAGTATAGAGAGGTATTTTAACACCAATATGTTTTTATTCAACTTAACAAATCTGCTACAAGAGTGGGATTTTTACAATCTATTTTTAACCCATCTTCAAATAGCCAATTTTCTTGAAAGTAGATATTCAAATGGGAAAATTTAAATGCGAATTTATCATAAGAATTTCATTAAGCTTCTTTGAATTAAAAAAAATATATCATTTAAAAATAAAATCTCATATATTAAAAAAAATAATAATAGAAAAAAAATAGATTATAAAACAAAAGAATACATAAAAAGTCTTATGTTCCATTCGTATTATATGTATTTGAACACTTAAAAAAAGCAATAAGACTTAAAACCTCTAATAAATATTAAAAAAAATACTTGATCATTTGAAAAATTACGATCCATTGTTTTAATTAGGTTAGAGTTTTAATATCAAATGCGGGCATTTAGTTACTTTCACAACAGAAAAAATATAAAGTAACCTAAAATGAATGAAATGCGCATTAGCGCTGAGCATTAAAGATCTCGCATATAGGATCGGCAACGTCTCAACCGGCAACCGTCCAAATTGGCCAACTCTATATAATAGGTGTTTAATCTTAATAACTCGCAAGCTACGAATTTGTGATTTAAACTGCAACTTTGTTGTATTGAAATCATTATACATTTAACTGAGTCCTTTTAATTGGTATATGATGGAAACATTTCTTTATTTCATACTACACATAAAATATTGCTCAATCTAACATTTTTTATTGAACGGAAATATAGTCAATAAATATTTCCAGTGACTAAACACTGTTCAATATTTAAACTAAAATAAAAATGCGCAAATGATTCGTTCTAAGGAGCAAAGCTATTTTTTTAATGCACCGCTGAATCGAAACCATTTTCAAAGCAACACAAAATTGACACCTCCCCCTCCCCTTCTCTATACCATCAAATATTTGTAATATAAATCAAAACCCAAAACTATCTATTTCATTTTTTCGAATGATTCTATAACCATGAGTGTAAAAGATAATATCTGAGAATTCATTGTATGAATAATTAGGGTGTGATAGGACCCGATTACACGTTGTAATTGCCAGGCGACATTTTACCTCGTTTCAATTGTTTAATCCGATCCTCGTTAACCTTTAGAGCGCGTTGCGCATTACGAGCACGTCGACGGAATTATCCGTGGGTCGCTTTTGGTTTTAAAACCCGCATAAATCGCGAATCGTGCACAGCGAGATACGAAGGAAAAATACAATTATTAAATATAATAAAAACGGATTTTGCAGTTTATTTCGTTCACGTACCTATCTATTCGAATTCGTGGATCTGTGATTTGTTTGTTCAGGTTTCTGTAAAGGAATTTTGTAATAGCATGTAGTAGTAGTGACTTTGCGCAAGCTAAGGATAATATCTACTTTACCTACGCAGTAACAATATATGAAGTTTTGTGATCATGCGAAAATTTTAGCGATCACGTTTATCTATATCACGTATAGCGATCACGTTTTCATGATACTAGAAAAAATGTTTGTGTGTCTTTATGTGAGTGTCTATATGTCTGTGTATTTTGGGGATTTTTGAACACCGTTAGTCATAGATTGATCACATCTAAATATTTTTTTTGCAAAATCATGATAAGTTTCATCATGATAAGTCAAATATTATTATTACGTAAACTTATATGTAGCTAGATATTATTAAAGCCGGTCTCCGTGACGGGCCGGAATGTGAAATTACCGAAAACGCAAATATCGGAAGGCAAAGATTGAAAATCGAAAGATCTTAAGTCGAAAGATCAAAAAAAAGGGTGCATGGTAAACGGTACATACTCACTTAATTTGCGCGAGCAGGATACAGCAGGAACAAGAGGAACAGGCTTTTCCTCCCATATTAATGTGCGCGCGCCCTTTTTTTTTGATCTTTCGACTTAAGATCTTTCGATTTTCGATCTTTGCCTTCCGATATTTGCGTTTTCGGTAATTTCACATTCCGGCCCGTGAGTTAGACCCTATTAAAGCACATAGCGTGATTGAGTTAGGTGTACCCGGTCAAAGCGAACTTTATATTACGTTATAATTAAGTTTGTTAGTCTCCGATAAAACCAAATATTATTTTCAAGATCTTGTAAATCAAAATGCTTTGATATATGATTTTCACAATGTTTGTATATATCATCTCTGTACAAAAATGTTTGTATATATCACCTCTGTACAATATATTTTATCAGTTAAGTGTGGTGGATAAATTGGCGAGAGTAAAGAGATTGAAAAGGTCTTAGACGGGTCACGTAACGAATGGTACCCAAGAGAATGTACATAAAAGGGTGAAAGGAAGGCTACAGGAGAAAAAAATGCGTGGGATGAGATGAAAAGTTACCAAAAACAGAGGCGAATGGAAGCATGTTGGAGAGGTCTTCATCCAGCAATGGATGGGGAATTTATAATTTAAATTTGAAATTGTAATAACATGACTTTGTATATCTAAATAATAGAACCATAGGTAATATAGTAGCGAGAGAATGGATAAAAGGTAAACAAAAGAACTGCTGGAACGGTACCCAAGAGAATGTAAAAGGTAGAATGGAAGAAATTAAAAAAAATGTGTAGGTTGAGATGGATGAAGGATGGGGGAGTTGCGAAAAACAGATACGTTTGCTGGAGAAGGCCTAAGTCCAGCAGTGGATGATGAATGACTGTAAATAAATTGAAAATATATACACATGGACATACATACAATGAATTTATGAAATTGACTAATTTCTAAAAAGTGATGCATCAAGATTATTTAACATCCAATATCTATATTTTTATCTCTCTGGCCAAATTCCAGAAAATTTAATAGAATATATAAATCTTCGATTTAAGATTTAATAGCTATACTAATCGACACATTTAAGTGTATTAAATTAAGCTTTAATAGCTTTACTAATCGACACATTTAAGTGTATTCCCGGTGCTAGCACCGGGAAATTAAATGTATAAGAAAAAAGCATTTTTACAATTGAATATTTTTGTATTTATTTAAAAAAATACACGTAAATACAAATATACTTAAAATATTAGTAATAATAATATATAATAAAACACAAGTATAAATAACAAAATTAAACGAAAAAAAAATACAGTATTCATGTATTTAGATATTATTATATAATATTTGATATTTTTATTATATAGTACTGAATTTAATTATTATTATTATTTTTAAAATAAAATCGAAGTAAACTTAAAGTACTTAAGGTTTCATCGTTCAACAATGATCTTATCTTTTGTCGCGATTATTCCGCATGCTGAAAAAACACGTTCAAATTCCACACTAGTGGATTTTATGGAGCTTAATTTGTAATAACAATTTTCGAGCTTTGCTCCACGCATACCATTCTAAAATTTTGAAGCTCTTTTTTCACTATATCCAATAAATCTGGTGTTGTTGGTTTTTTTGACAGTGTTAGAATTTAATTCTTTGTTAATTGTTTATCAAGTTTTTCTTGCAATGACTGTTCAACTTCTAGTTCGACTTCCGTCGTCTTTTACATGTTTTTGTATCTGGCTCTGAAGTATTATCTGATGATTTGGACATGCCAACAACCAGGTTTATTATTGATTATTTATGTAAGTGCTTAAAATTTAACAATGTGTTTTTATTCATGTCGTCCTGTTCGCCCTTATGCAAAAACTTGAATAAAGAAGAAACATGAGTCCGACGTTTGTTTATTCGACGAACAATTAAATCCTTCAGTTGAAATGCTAAATTGCTGTTTCCTAAATTGTTCATGATAAAATTTATAGTCGTGTCAGCTTAGAGAAATGTTGCATCACGACGACAAAATTATTCGACCAAAAAGCCAAAGGGGGTGGGGGGTGGAAATTATTAAAAGAAATAGATCCAGATAAAACCAAACTTGTGTATGTATATGTTTGAATGTATGCACATATAATATTATATGCTACTTATTTATTTATTTATTTAACATATTAGCCAAAGTGACATTACAGAGATCTCCAACGCGTCACTGTGGCCGGTCATTCAGTAAAAATAACATCATAACAGTAATAATAACTTATAAAAATAACAATATTGACACAACATCATTAAAATCATAAAATCATAAAAAAAAAAACATAGATAAAGTAATAACAATCATTCATATTTAATAGGCAAAATCAACCACTGGCATTCCTCAACAACCACTCAACCACTGGCATTCCTCAACAACCACTCAACCAGATTAGTATATTTTATATTGAAGAGGTCAATTTCACCAGAAATCCGGTTGAGCAGATATATAGCCCTAGATATAGGAGCCGTTGACAACATATTTGTGCGAGCCACAGGAGGAACAAACAAATCACGATATCTCAAGTCCCTGAATTTGCTAGGTGCATTAAACCTAAATTCATTTAGAACCTGAGGATTGTGAATTATCCCATTCAACAGCTTAAAAAAGTGCCTTCCCAGTAACATATTCCGACGAGACTCCAATGAGTTGAAACCTAACGCCCCTAATAGGAATGCACTAGGATATAGCCAAGGATAATAACCATACTGTTTCAAATAAAGATATCTGAGAAACCGTTTTTGGATTCTCTCAATCTTCAATGAATGAGTTATATGGGTAGGATTCCATATAATAGAAGAAAATTCTAGAATACTACGTACTAAAGATTCATAAAGAATTTTAAGCACCAACGTACTCTGGAAAGGTTTGCTAACTCTTAGTAAGAATCCCAGCATTTTTGTGGCTCGCAAACAAATATTGTCTATGTGTCGTTTAAATTGAAAATTATTCGAGAACAAGACCCCCAAATCACAATATTCATCCACAAACTTTAATTCAACACCACTTAGGCGATATGGATAAATCAAGCGATTTGAAGATCTTGCCACATTGAGAACACCGCATTTTTGAATGCTAAAAAATAATTTATTATCGACAGACCAACTTGACAGCGCATCTAAGTCCAATTGGAGAAGGGCTGCGTCACTATGAGACTTAACTGTCATAAAAATCTTAAGGTCATCGGCGAATAAAAGATAGTCTGAATACTTGATTATTTTTGAGATGTCATTAATGTAAATTAAAAAGAATAATGTCCCTAAGTTGGACCCTTGAGGTACCCCAGAATGTGAAATAAACTCATTTGAGGAATTAGGGTGAAAATAGACAAATTGCCTCCGATTTTCAAAGTAATTTTGTATAAGTTGCATCAAGCCATTTGATAACCCAAAATTTCTTAACTTCACAAACAAAACATTATGGTCTACCATATCAAAGGCCTTCATGAAATCGGTATATACTACATCAACTTGGTTTCCCGCATCAACCGATTTGGTTACATAATTGGAAAAACATAATAAATTAGTAACTGTTGAACGAGAACTTCTAAATCCATGTTGTTGATCGATCAAATATGGTTCACAGTGATTGTAGATATACCGATGTAAAATTGCCTCGAACACCTTGGCAGGAGCAGAAAGTAGCGCAACCGGTCTATAATTTGTAATTGATAAAATGTCACCTTTTTTAAAAATGGGAACAATTTTTGTGATTTTCCAAAAATCAGGAAAAATTCCCGAATTTAATGACAAATTGAAGATAAAGCATAGTGGTTGCTTTAAAGGAGCTTTGCAAGCTTTCAACACATACGCAGGAATGAGATCTGGACCAGCCGACAGTTTTGGTTTCAGTCTGTTAAAACCATAAATTAAGTCATTTTGATTGCAGCAATCTAGGTTTAGAAAAGGGAACCAGCCATTGTCTGATATACTGTTAGACTGACCTTGTACAGATTGACAACTCCGCACAATATTGCTAAAATGTTCACCAAACTTATCAGCAATATTTTGGGAACCATGTACCTCACAGTTTTCATAAATCATAGTGCCAGGCATATTTTTAGTAAAACGTTTAGAATTAATAAGTGACCAGAAAGCAGACGGCTCCTTAGATAGTGCAATTTCACAATTTAAAATATATTTTTTACGGCATTCATCCATAGTTGATTTTACTAATTTACGCAGATATACAAAATCAGCACGTGCTATGCAACATTTCGTTGTTTTCCAAATTTTATGGACGTAAATTTTTCTTTGAATAATCTTAATTAAATCTTTTGAAAACCATTTAGGATACTTATAATCGTTGGATAACTGGGCAAATTTCTTTTTATTAAAAATGCCATTACATTCATTATATACAATATTATAGAAGGTGGAAACAGCTATATTTACATCACAACACTTATACAACTCATTCCAATTACAATTGGCCAGACTATTTCCTAATTTAACCAGCTTATCTCCATATTCAAATTTCCATCCAGGTATCATTTTTCCATCAGAACACAACATATTATTAATATTAACTTTAGCTGAATTAAAAATAATATCAACATCAAGTGCTGGATGATAAATATCCTCTGTAACTAAAGGATTAGACGCTCTTGATACAGATATATTAACACAATCAATATTAGTGAAGATTAAATCTAAAATAGAACCATTATAATTGTTTTTAATAAAATTGATTTGACTTAAATCTAACAAAGATAAAACAAAATTAAGATCCTCACTCGAACAGTTCGAGGAGATTAAATTAAAATCCCCAATCAAAATTACACGCCCCTTGGATAAATCTAAAACATTTGAGACAATCAAATTAAAAAAATCCCTATAAGATTCAGGCGTTGATCTAGGCGGAAAGTAAACAACACATATATATAATAAGAATGGAATACAATACAGTTTCAACTTAAGCCACACACATTCACTTCCTTTCTCTAAACGATCAAGTCTCTCTATTGTAACATACTTGTTGCGTTTCACTGCTAACAAAACTCCTCCACCTCTCGTAGGTCTGTCCTTGCGGAAGATTGAGTAAGTTCCGTCCAGCAATTCCGCATTATGCACAGAGTCGTCAAGCCAGGTTTCCGTTAGTACCAGGATATCAGCACATTGTATAGCCGAGTTAGAACCTAATTCATCCAGTTTAGACTTAAGGCCTCGTACATTTTGATAAAAAATTGATGTGCTTATATTATTGCCGATCAATTGAGACTTTCTCGGAAGAGGACGTGGGCATCTTTGTACTTCTCCGAAAAAACCACTCCCTTATACCGGTTCCCTCTGGCCAAAATTCGGACACATTAATTAATTTAAAATTATCCACATCCACTGTAATTTTAAAAGATGTACTAAAAGAAGTCTTTCGTAATTGATCTACTGAAACGTTATCATGGCCCAGTTTTTTTGATACATATTCCTTAACTGCTTCCACAGTACAATCGTTCGTTAGGTGGAAAATATGTAGGTATTTTCTAATTTTCGTCACCTGAAGATTGGCATGTGGTGCTCCTGAACCACGCATAAACGGTCTAGTAGAACGAGGTAGCGAGGGCCGCAAGGGTTGAGATGTCGCCAAAGGATCAGTAGAAGGCTGGTCGACATCGTGAGTGGATGGCACTGAAGCAGGAACAGACACAGGTTCTGAGCGTGGTAGCGAGGGCTGCGAGGGTCGTAACGGCGCCAAAGAACCAACTGTATCACCAGTGATAGCTGCAGTAGAGACGGAAGCAGAGGCAACAGCCGAAACAATGGCTGAGTCCGAACGGGTCGATGAAGCAGCGTTTGACAGCTGATATCGTTGTTTACTACGTCTTGGCCGGCTATTGGTTGACGAAGTATTGCGCTGATTGGATGCAAGAGGCAATGCAGGTGTAGAAGGGGGCGGAGAGAGTGCAGAGACAGATGGTGGTATTGTTGCAATCTTTCCAGCCTCAATTTGAGCAGCCAGAGAACAGAAAGAATCAGCAATGAACAGCTTTAGTTCACGGGAATCCTTGGTGAGCTGGTCCACTGCATGCTTGAGGTTGGACAACAGATTGGGAGAGTCAGGCGCCCGCGAGGATTCCTCTTCAGCTCGCGCCAACATGGCTATTTGAGAGGTGGCCTCCATCAAATCAGCCTTTTTTGAGTTTGAGAGGATATTAGTTTTCCCAGACAGGTCATCGGTAATCGCACCACACAATTTATATATCGCTTCGAAGCGCGACATACTAATTAATAATTAATAAGTATAGACAGAACGACGCACGTCAACCACGTTCAAAAGGCCATTCATGTAATATCATCTATGTATGTATGTATGCACATATAATATTATATGATACTTTTATGTAATATCATCTATGTACGTATATATACTACGCTACCACTAAGCCAGCAGTGTGCCAGCAGTTTGGCAAAAAAAAAATCTAAAAATAATCCATAGATATCTCTATGATAATTATTTCTGATTTATTGTTATATGCCATATATTCTGATTGTATATGTATTACTGTATTTCTGATTTCTGATTGTTTATGTATTCTGTATTTCGTTAACGTACACCCGTCGCATTGGAGCAAATCTGTAATGACGAGTTTATATTTATTTGTAACAATAAAAATAAAAATAAAATAAAAATATTCAATAATATTATTATATTTACATTCATATACCACGATACAAGTTAAACCCAGTTTATGTGAAGGCTATTCTCCCCTTATCCTCATTTGACTAATGGCTTCTTAACTTTCATTCAATATTTAATTTTGAGTCTCTTTAAGCTCTGTAAATATAAAATTTGTCCGTTGCCGATACACTTCGGAGTTTGCCAATTAGCGTTGTGACCGAAAAAGGCGCAGAAGTGAAGAAATGATTGATCTTCCCGTTTTACGATCAAAACGAGTGTAACTAACGCGAAAACTTTTCCCCATAAAACTCTAATTGCTATTCATAGACGACAGAGAGATAGAGAGAGGAGGGAACGGGAGAGGTGTTCGCTCGACAGACTAATGTTAATACCTCTTGCGAGTTGGTAACTTTAAAGCGGAACAGCTTCCACCCATTAATTGTATAATACCACTTCTGACGGGATTCGCCCAATTTATTGACGTTGGTAATCGTATTAGTGCTAATAAACCTATTGATTCCATTTCTATGTGGATTAATCCAACTAAAGCGATCGTGCCGTCGAAACTCGTCTCCCTCATTATTTTATGTATTTATGTATTATTATGTATTTACGTTTCGTAAAAAAGTGGTGTATTCTTAAAACCATATATGTACATACAATATATGATACATACAATGTAAGCTATCCTACAACATTGATCGTTTTGAAACGTGTAATTTCATAAAATTGCATTTTAACAAAACTTAATGTATGTATAATTATACTATTTATATCACATAAACATATAAAAAAAAAATATGTATATATATATATATATATATATATATATATATATATATATATATATATATAGAAGTTGACCGGAAATGGTACCTCCCCTTATACATAGGTGTCCTCTTTTTGTAAGTTTTTGAACTCAATTATCTCCAAAGCCGCTAATTGAATCGGACTGAAATTTTTTTGAATGTGATAAACATTACAATTTTTATAACCTTACATTTTTTGAATATTTTTACCAGAACCAGAAGTAGTACTTTTACTTTAGAGAATCGAGATTTTTTATCTTTTTCTCAAAAACTTTTAGTTTATTGAACTAAAATTTCATATATAGAAATTTAAGTTTAATACCAAGGAATTGGAAAGCATCCGTCAACTGGAAGAGGCAGTTTACTCTTGTTTGATTTTTCTTCCACTATTTTTTCTACCCTTTAAACATAACTGATCTTCACGAAAAAATTCAAGTATAATAATTGTATCAATTTGATGAAAAAAAAATCGCTAAATTTAATAAACCGGAAGTGGGATTTTTGTCTCTTAGAAAGGTCAAAAATGTTGTGGCCACTATCCTGTCCACACCGCTGAACATTTTAAGCTGAAAATTTATATTCGTATTCTTTATGTACTAACTTAAAGCTGTATGTACATAATAGTATGTATTTTTTATTTTAAACATTATTTCATTATTTTATTTTGACCTTTTAAATATGTTATAATCTTCTTGATATTTATTGTGTATAATACTGATAGTTATTTTAAAGTAATAAAAAAAATTAAACAAAATCCAACAACCGGAAGTAGAACTTTTGTCTTGTGCAGGCTTACATAAATTTGTATCGAAAATGCTGTCATAGCTATTAGTATTTCATAATGTGTCTGTACGGTTCAATATCAAATTTTGTTTTGTGACCTTCTTATCTTCCTCAAATACATAGATAAAGTCATGGATTGGTCACATCCGAATTTTTACTTTTTTTTCTTGTATTATCAAATGGTACGCGCACCACAGGTTTGGAACCGCTGTTCTAGACGACTACTCTCACAAACAATACTTTTTTTTTCCTTTAACAATAATTTATTTTATATAAAATTTATTTCTAATTTTCAAAAATAGTTTTAGAAACAGGTTTTAATTTTAATTCAATAATATATGAAGTGTTATAGAAACATAGATTTGTACATAAACACATAAATATGGTTTAGCCGCAATCAAAGAGGTATTGTTCCATATTCGGCTATTGATGTTTCAAAGTGAGGAAAATTCAGCTAGGAAATTATTAGCAATTGCTTTTAATTAAGTTTGCCCCGCCATTGTTTCTGTTTCAGTATAAATAAACAAAACACATTTGTGAAAACGAAATAATAAATGACATTTTCAACAAATAAGATTTTCAAAAAGGTCTATTCAGTGAAGAAAAAATAGCAACATAACTATATCTAATATATAATTTGGAAAGAGACTTTGTATGTATGTATGTATGTATGTAAATATGTATCCTTCGTCGTCGTCCGTAGATCGGTGACGTCATCGAACACGTGATTCGATTTTTTTTTTTTCGATCCATAGGCGCCGATTTGTTTTTTTCGATTCAATGGATTCACCCCCGCGGGGGCGCAAGGCGAGTAGTCTCAAGGGGCCCCGCCAGGGGCGCCACAAGGGGCGCAGCCCCGTGGGGCCCCAAAGGGGCCGCAGCCTTATGGGGCCCCGAAGGGGGCGCTGGGGGGCGCAGCCCCATGGGGCCCCAAAGGGGGCGCAGCTTTATGGGGCGCAGCCTTATCGGGCGCAGCCTTATGGGGCGCAGCCTTATGGGACGCAGTCTTATGGGACGCAGCCTTATGGGGCGCAGCCTTATGGGGCGCCGCCTTATGGAGCTCAGCCGCATGGGGCCCCGAAGGGGGTGCAGGGGGGCGCAGCCCCATGGGGCCCCAAATGGGGCGCAGCTTTATGGGGCGCAGCCTTATCGGGCGCAGCCTTATGGGGCGCAGTCTTATGGGGCGCAGCCTTATGGGGCGCAGCCTTATGGGGCGCAGCCTTATGGGGCGCAGCCTTATGGGGCGCTGCCTTATGGGGCGCAGCCTTATGGGGCGCAGCCTTATGGGGCGCAGCCTTATGGGGCGCAGCCTTATGGGGCGCAGCCTTATGGGGCGCTGCCTTATGGGGCGCAGCCTTATGGGACGAAGCCCTAAACGGCAACTGATCATGGGGACGAAGCCCTAGACGGCATTTAATCATGGGGGCGTGGAGGGGCGAAGCCCTAAAAGGCATTAACTAAGGGGGGTGAACCCTTGACGGCAATTTATCAGGAGCAATTTATGGGAGCGCGGAGGGGCGAAGCCCTAAAAGGCATTAACTAAGGGGGGCGTAGCCCTAGACGGCAATTAATCATGGGGGCGCGGAGAGGCGAAGCCCTAAAAGGCAACTGATCATGGGGGCGAAGCCCTAGACGGCATTTAATCATCGGGGCGCGGAGGGGCGAAGCCCTAAAAGGCAATAACTAAGGGGGGCGAAGCCCTAGACGGCATTTAATCATGGGGGCGCGGAGGGGCGAAGCCCTAAAAGGCATCAGCTAAGGGGGGCGAAGCCCTAAACGGCAATTGCTCATGGGGGCGTGGAGGGCCGAGGGCGAAGCCCTAGAAGGCAAAAAAAAAAAAAAAAAAAAAAAAATATATATATATATATATATATATATATATAGAAAAAGCGACATCTATGGCCAAACTTGTACATTAATACTTAGCACATTTTACAATAGGTACACATATAAAACAATCAAAATTTGCGACGAATTTGCAAGAAACGAAGGGAGAAGGGACGTCGATTTTATTGGATCGGTCACAACAATGCATCTAGCTAAAATGATAAGCTTCAACAGAAGACAGTCGATCTGGATTCAACCATCCAGATCATGCCGGCATCGTATGTAAATTGAATAATTACACGAGTTTGGCCGGGATTTGAATCCTTGACCTCTCCTGGCAAATAATCGCTTAACCAGTGAGATACGCAGTACAAACAAGTGTTGTGGCTGTTGATATTTCAACGGGTGGTTTCGGTTTCGGGAATTGATATATGAATTAAAATAAAGTTATATCTGTAATATAACACACAACAGCAGTTATCGTCCTAATCGTAATCGAAAGTGAAGTCGGAACCAAAGTCAGAAGCGAAGTCACAACCAAAGTCGTCATCGAAATCGGAATTGGAATCAAAATCTATATAATATGTATAACTCATGATAATTCTAAAATTTGTGTTTTTTTAATCTCGATACTTGTCGATGCACTCACAACATGTGAACATACTCACATATAAATATACAAATCCTTCTGTTTTTAAATATATTATCTACAGTAAAATAATAAAATGTACCCAAAAAACCTTCCCAAATTCATGGTTTGTAATCGATTTTTGAAAAAATACAACTATCAAAAATATTCACAAAAAGTCATCGATACAGAAAAAGTAATCGTAATTAATATTTAAGCAAAAATTTTATTATGATAAAGGCGAAAAGGTCCCTAAAGCTGCCCTTTTCCAACCCAATTAAGGGCCCATTTGACACGACAAGCATCAAGGCCCCGAGCTTTTGGGTTCGATATTGAGATTCTTAGATAAGTGTTGTTGGGTTCTTGTCGAGATCATCACGTTAATTACCGAAATATCACGCACATTATCGAGCTCGTTTTTTTGTGTCAATTTAAGTCTTAAGACTTTCCGAATTAATGGTTACAATTTATAACTACGTACATATACTCGTAACTACTCGTATACATTCGGTACGTATATTATCTGCAAACATCTAATAATCTTGAATTGTCACAAAACGTTGAAAAATTTGCGTATTTTTACAATTTGAAAAATGGTTGAAAACGTTGGGAATATTTTTTCCGCAAGTCATAAGCCGCTTTTTTACGAGCTACACATTTCGCTTTCCGGGAAATTCTTCATCTCGTTGAATGGACTTGGATATCTTGCGTGTTTCGCACATAATCATCTCCCAGTATTTATCTTCAGCGTTTTTTGCCCAATTTTGTACATAATCATACCAAAATAGCTGTCCATGGATTTTCTCTACTTTGATCGAGAATTTCCCTTTTTGGAGGAATATAAATTACGAGGTACGAAATTGAAATAAATATATAACGTAATTATTATTCCGCTTAATTTATTTCAATAATCGCAATAAATTATAGGAAATAAAAATAAAGCCAGGATATTGGAAAAAAAATCAATAAAGCAATAATTTCAATTAATTCAAACGTTATCAAATTTTCCACTTGGAAAATTACCGGCATTCGCTTTAAATTTTAATTGGAATTCAGAATAATATCAATTGTAATTTTTGCATAAATATTTAATATTTGACATACATACATACGTATGTATATTGAATTAGAGTATAACACAAAATATACATACAAACACATAAATGTAGAACATACAGTAAAAAAATCAAAAAGAAATGGAAGATAAATTTAATTGTTAAGTGATTGTGAATTTCGAGAGGAATCCTCAAAAAATAATTAAAAAAGAAGATCCTCTAAAACAAACAATCTCTTGGAATCTGTATCTGTAGCTATATTGTATATCATACGTAAATATCAAATATATACTCGTAAATAAATAAAAAATCGAATAATCTTATGTAAGAATCGAATGACTAGCATGTTTACATATTTTTAAATTACATCTTATGTGAAAATTGTGTGAAACTATGTACTCTTTTCGAACTAAAAAAATCGATTTAAATAAGTCTCAACTTATTAAAAACCCATTGAACGACTTGAGACTAGATTCTACCCTCTTACACACCGTTGCCTACATCAATGGTTACCAGCTGCTGGTTCGCGAAACTTTTCCTGCCAACTTTCTATTGAAATGAAAATTGTGAAGATCATAATTGAACTTCGTAATCTAGCTATCATCTCAAGAATGTTCACAACATCGTGTGAGAATATGAACTTGCACCAACATCTAATTCATACGCGATGTAACTATCTAGAGGAAGAGTTCTTCCACGCCTTGTCGAACTAAGTTAAGAAGTAAAGCAGTTTCTGCGAGAGGGAAACTTTGCGCTAGCTTTATTCGATGAGAAATGAATGGCTAAGTTTGTGTATTTAATGTACATTGTACATATGTACATACATAGGTATTTGGTAGACTTATTTAACCTAACAACAAATTCAATATTTTCATTTGAGAGATTTGAAGAATTATTTTTACACTGATAAATAAAGACGGGTGAGTATAAAAAAGAGCTCTTTGTTGGGTAAATCGCGTGCAAGTGGAAAAAAAATTGTTAATATAAATCTCTACATATGAATATATGAATATACGATATACATACCTGCTATTGCAGATAGAATGAATCAAAGATTTAATTTATAACAAAATTCAATTATTGCGTACCTACTTGAATTAATCTAATGAAGTATGTAATCAATCGTAAACAAAGGTTGAATAAAAAAATAATATAATATGAATTTTAAAATAAGTAAATTGTTTTCTTTGATCATATTTACATATGTATATTATATTTATGTATTATATTATGTGTAGTAAAATATAACCTGTGACGTATAAATACATATATGCTGTATTAAATTACATTCTTGGCATCCTGTAGCTAACAACAATATATATGTAATACATTATTATTATCTTTGGTTTTGGATAGGTTTTGAGAGATCATCAAAAGTGTTAAATTAGATGGGTCATCTTCAGGATGCATTCTGTTCGCCATCCACTGCTGGATGAAAGCCTCAACATACATATGTACTTCCACACGTTTCCGGTTTCGACAACTCTCATCTATCTTGTCCCACACATTTTTCGAAAATTGATC
This sequence comes from Arctopsyche grandis, assembly GCF_051622035.1. Classification (NCBI taxonomy): domain Eukaryota; kingdom Metazoa; phylum Arthropoda; class Insecta; order Trichoptera; family Hydropsychidae; genus Arctopsyche; species Arctopsyche grandis. The sequence continues at coordinate 29,030,912 of NC_135355.1, forward strand.
CACCCATTTATTCTGTGCCCTTCCTTCCACCCTTTTATATTCTCTCAGGCATCATTTGATCACTTTCATCCATCTATCGTCCATTCTTCTAACTACGTGACCCACCACATTGTCATTTCAATCGCTTTCTCTCTCAATCCTATCAACTACCTTTGTCATACTTCTCACCCACGTTTTCTCTTTCACTATCTCTCATCATTAGAGAACGGATAGCCAAGGTGCCGCTCATTGTTCAATTGTTGTAAATGCTTTATAAAAAAGGTTCGGCAAACAAGGTGCCGTTCATTTGAACAATGAACGGCACCTTGGTTATCCGGGCTTTACTCATCATCATACAGTACAGAGTATACAGTGATCCATTATTCTTTGAGTGAATTGAATTTTTGGCATTCAATGCTCAAGTTTCGCTTTCATACATACGTCGTTACTGGCAAAACACATTTTTCTTTAGGCAAAATGGCATTTTGGATTTGAAAACGGCGTTCATTCGCCCAAAAGCACTCCATCCTAATTTATTATAATAGTTAGTATTATAATAAAGTCAGTTGAATCACGAACTATAAAGATACAATAATTAAAAGCTGAAAACCCTGACTCGCATATGTACATATGTATAGGTATGTAGTATAGTGGTCTTTTTTTGGACGTATTTCATTTTTTCAATATTATCCTATTCTATTCTATTTTTTATCTATAGATATAGTTGACACGGATTTTCAATATAAAATATAATATGTATTTTAATCAAATAATTCATAATAAAATAGATAAACAAGTACTATGTATTGTATTAAAATAAATCAATAAACTATTTTTGTGTTGAATATTGTATAGGTAGATATGTAAGATCCATCGTTTCTTTTTTCTCTTTGTCGGAGAAGTTTATAACTACTTTTATTATATTTAGACTTGCACTTATATTTAACAACACCTGTAACAAACATTATGTCCTGTTTTAAATTATTCGGCTCCTTTGAGTGTATTGTTTTTAAATAAAATGAACATCCTGCTGGCAGCTAAATAATGTTTTGCTTACAAAAAAATACTGAGATAAAACTCGCCGTACTCTAATAGTCGTTTCGATTCGACATACATACATACATACATACATATGTACGTCACATCTAAAACAATGCTAACAAAACGTTCAAATATAATAATTAAAGAAAAAACTTCTATATATACTGCTTGCTACTAATTTTTCCTCTTATTTAATTAATTAATTTTTCTATTGGTGTTTTATATTGTTTATATGTTTTTTTCATATCAAACAACTAAATATGAATATTAAATTAAATATATTTTAAAGGTATTTGAAAAAAAATGTTTGGCATGTGGACCGACACATTTCTTTTATTTTTTTATTTATTTAATAACTTAATGTGCCAACACCCATGCGATGATATTTCATCGGGTAAAACACTAGTATAAAAATATTCTCAATGAACGGGCATAGCAGATACTAATATACCATAGTTATTCAGAGCATTTATGTATTTTCAAAGATGCGAGAACAATATCAATTTCTTGACGTATTCGTCCTTTATTAGTCGAAAAAAACAGGTTCACGCCCAAAATACAAACTACGCCCGAAAAGAGCTCGCGTGGCGACCACTGATGTAGTAATCTCATGTTTGCAAGCATTTAGTAAAATGGCGTTCGCCAGACAGAAAAAGTAGTATTGCGTTTGGCACTGCAGTACACACGATTTAACCGAGTTGTAGACCTTTCAATATGTTACAATTTGACTCAATTATATGGAGTATGTTTTTAAAACTTTTATCTTGAGAATATTTTGTGACCCAATAAATATTCCGGTCGATCCAATTTTGGGTAGCGACCCAAATGTTATGAAAAATTCAAATTTACGTCGTCAGTTCCTCTTTAAAATAAGAGGTATCTCCAATTTCATATGTTGCTCTTCTTCACCTGGCAAACTGCACATGGCATAATTTTACGATAGACACGTCGAGGTGTGGAGCTCGTATAGTACGGTGAACCTTGCAAGCAATAATTAGACTATAGTGGTTGTTGTGTTGACAGGTGATGCCTCATTTCCCCTGTGTTTACTTTACTTGAGCTCATTTTCAGGGCTGCGAAAAACTGTCGGCGCCATACCACCAAATTGAATTCCGCAATTCATCACGCCTTATTGCCGTCCCAGCAAAGCATTGCCAAATATGTATATAGGCATGTGCATATATAGATGTATTTGTATACAACCACATATGTACATGGACCACACTGTAAGTTTAAGTAGAAACGTGAGGTTGGAACTGGGCGAATTTGCACGTAGCCGACGCAGAATTTTCTATTTATACGCGGCATAGAGATGTACCATGTAAAATATGGAGATCTAGTGTACATATATAAAATAGCCGCGGAAGTGCGATTTAGAGAAAATATAGAGCTCTCCAATTGCTTAAGTTTCATTCGTTATGCAAAATTCTTCATATGTATTTTATTATTTATTATTTTTAAACCAAATAAATTCATATATTTAAATCACATGCTTTTGATCAAAAGACATTGTTTTTATGTCAAACATATATAGATACATACATATAATAGTCGTTTTTTTATTATTTAAATTGAATTTATATGTTAGAACCAAACATTGTATGTATTTAATTTGATGTTAAATAATCAGATTTTTTCCTTATAGAGATGTTATATATTATTATTAATTTTAAAAATATATATCACGTTTTCTTATACAATATATAAGATATGTTTCATAAAATATAGTTTGCTTATTCTACATCACTAGAAAAAATGGTTAGACTATGCTATTTTCATCGAGATATTTACAATATAAATATTGAAAAACTAAAATAGTCTACATTTTTTTGCCAAAACACCACAATAATGTATCAGTTATTTACCACATTTTATTATATAATGTTTTACGTATTCCTTTTTCGTATTCATATTTCTTTGTAAGTTTGTGTCATATGTAACTACAGATTATTTCATTAGAATGGAATATTTTATTGCATATCATACTTACAATTTTCCTACACGTTGAGGTAATACCATATGCCATACTAAATATTTATTTCTTTAAAATATTTGGAAGACAGAATAGCCGATGGACCAAGAGGTTTATCAATCTGCTTAGAAAAATACATTGCAATAAATAAAACATATCTCAGTGGTTAGCGTATAATCTTAGAATTTGGGGGGTCATGGGTTCCAACCCTGACCGGGTGTTTCCCGGTCAATCTTGGTAAAAGATTGGCTCCAGGTCATCTTTTCCTATCAGAATCGAACACCCGGTTCGACTGTTCGACTTAATACAAAGAAAGAAAAATCAAATATAAAAATACATGAACTTACATATAAAAACATTAAAAGTGAAGAGAAAAAATAATAATGGTTCTATGACTATTCTATGACTATTTCCTACAAGAATATTGACCACACGAGTATTATTTATAAAAGTATTGCTTACACATACAAAAAATTAATAACAAAAACTGATAAAAATTAGAATAAAACCTACGATAAACTACTAGCAATAATTGTATGCACAATCCACTTGTAGGGAATAGTTCATTCACCAAAATAGCAATAACTGAAAATGAAAAACTAAAAAACTAATAAATTTTTCGAATATCATCAAGTTTATTTTTACAAAAGCTTAAGTTACTAAAAGCCACTAATTCACTAGGTTGACTATTCCAAATGATCGATATTATTTCACACATTATAAACCTTCCCTTTGAAGATATATTTTCTATTATTTGTTACATAATACTTTGACAGTTTGATTAATTAAAACTGTTGTTGTTGTTTTTTTTGAAACACGTCTAAAAATATGCAAAGTCACAATATACACATCAAAAAATTTCATCGATATACGCTGAAAGAGATGTATTGACGTGAAGAGGAGTTTTTGCTGAAAATGCGAGCTTTCATCAAAGTTTTCACACGCATATAATACGTCGTTATAATATGTGGTCATGAATATGCCCCGAAGGTAACTTCAAGGGAATTCTAAGATAGGACACTGAAGGACAGATCTCGTTTTTCTTGTCATGACGAGGGTGCTATCCTGACACTAAATAGATATAATAAAATATTCTATAACCATATTTAAATTCGGCCGGCGTTATTTTACGGTGTCGATGAAAAAAAAACACCAATTTCGGTAATTCGTCGCTTGCACCTGTAATTCGATATGCAAATGAACTTAATAATCTAAAGTCGCTTCGGTTAGTTATCACAATGTAATTAAACTGGCGGATATAAGGTCGTTAGCGTAATTGATGCTAGCTGAAAATGTCGAGGCCAAAAAAAGGTCACGCCAAGTTATAATATGCGTTTCATTTATGACTCGAACGTCGAATATAGAAAATAAATATTATCCACAATAATAATACGGAGATGTCTTGTATAAATGTTCCTGAATTTATTATGTTTAAGTTGGAACCAGTTCATGGATTCGATATTTGCTCTTGAAACTTTTAAACACACATATTTTCGATTTATTTGGTATCAAAACTTTTGCCTTTTCTAGTTTTACCGACTATTTTCATATCTAATTTATGTATTATACATATAAATTTGATATGTTATGGATGTACAAATACTATATTTTCAGTTTTTATATAGTGCTTTCCGGGATTATTTTGAAAGCCCTTCAAATGCACTGGAATGCTTTTTAATTTATTTGAATGCGTTATGGTCCAGTGGTGTTAAGTGGCGGCCCTCGGGTCAAAAGTAGCCCTTCAGTCGTATTTGTGAGTATAATTTAAGCACAAAAACGTGTTGATTTTAATTATTTTTTTATTATTAGGATTGGGAGTGAATTAAAATTTTCAAATTTATTTTTAACCATACGATATAGGAAAAATCAAGAGCGGAATTAATTTAAATCTACTTTCATCTGAAATTTAATATTATATACTGTCTTCTCAGTGGTAACGAGTAGTAATAACAGAAATGAATCGTAATAGCAATAGAAGTCTTCGATTGGTATTTGATTATGCCAATTTAGCGTGGATTCAACTCGACAACTCTTGAGATGGAATTTTGGTGGATTATAGCCGTTCAATTAAGTTGCAAGTACACTTATGTTTATCTAAAGCTCAACAGCAGCTCTTAGAACCCTTGAAACTTACTCAATAGAAATATTATACCGACTTAAAATGCATTGATCCAGTAGTGAAAATGAGTATTTTCGAACATATGTATGCTTTAAATAAATAGACATTTTATGTATAAAAAATTTTTAAAAATGCCTTCCGAACTTAAATTACTTTCATACTATGTTTGTAAGATTAAAAAAAATAATCTGTCATATTGAAGATGAGAAGTATGAGAGGTGATCCACATATATGTACATAGTCTTGTAAGTCGAGAATACTCTCGGAGAACGAGAATATTCCGAGAATATTCTCCAAAATATTATTCACCGAGAATTTTCTTTTTTATTAGTTATAAAACATCTCTAGATAGTTTATTAGTTTTTAGATGATTCTGGGATATTTTCAGGACCTAATAGGAGTAATAGGACTTTCTAGAATGTCTGAGAGCATTTTTATCGTTTCTAAACTTAATAAATTTACGATTTCATATTATGTAATGTGTTTTAAAAGTACGCACGGATGTGAAATAACAATTAAAATACCCAAACAAAATTTGTGTCAAAAAATTTCGTCGAAAACTATGAAAGTAAATTGATAAATTCATGTGAACGGTAAAGATGAGGGTAGTAGTAATCTCCCTTGTAGGGAGAGCGATGGTAACACTGACGATGTGAGGATGATCGTAGTGTTTTTATATTCTTATGTTAAACAGGAGGGGATTTTTCAGAGGTTGTTGAGTTCAGAGAGTGACGATTTTAACAAAGGTCAAATTCCTTTTCGAAACTAAACTAAATGTAATTAATGATTAAATCAGTAAGTTGGAACAATTTAATTGGAATATATTCACCAAAGCAATAAAAATATGTATAATTTATTGCTTCCAGAGTTAATAAGCATTGCATTCCTGTGAGAATTTAGCGGAAAACGTTCATGGTAGTAGTGCGCGTGTTATTATTACGAAATGCATGTTAAAGTGCAAGTTATTACAAGTGCATGTTAAAATTACGAAATGACCCATTCAGTGTCGTCAGAATGAAAAAATGCTCTCAGACATTCTAGAAAGTCCTACTACTCCTATTAGGTCCTGAAAATATCCTAGAATCATCAAAAGCTAATAAACTATCTAGAGATGTTTTATAACCAAGAAAAAAGAAAATTCTCAGCAAATAATCTTTTGGAGAATATTCTCGGAATATTCTCGTTCTCCGAGAATATTCTCGACTTACAACACTACGTGGGAACACGAGGAAGAGTATCCACTGTATATACTGTAAGTGCATTCGAGGGTGAACAATGAAGACCCCAGAATTGGCCAAACGGGACTCGGTAAGTGCCTGCTAGAATTCTCAGAACCCGGGAGAGAGTGTGATCCTCACTTAAAACTGTATGTGTCTAGACAATAGATACATAAATGGATCGGGGAAGCTGTGGTGAGCAACTCGTCCTTTAGAAGGAGGTACATACGCCATATCAGATTATTCTGGAGCGAGCGTTGGTAACGTGTGAACCTCCTGAATCATTCAATTAATGCTTTCATATGTGTCCTGAACCCATCCCTACGTAATAGCATTATATTCATTGTTTTTTTCCCTCCGTTTTTTTGTTTTTATTTTATTTGATTTTTGTATTTTTTTAATATAAAATTAACAAACCCTTTGATATTGATTTTATTGTTTCAACGGGTCCAATAAAATCAGCATGCCACCCCCTTACCACAAATTCACCTAGTCCAAGTTTATCGATTGTTGCAAGGATGTAATATGCTTGCGGTTTGTAAATAATATGTATATCTACGTTCTATAATGTGTTCACATATGTATGTATGTACACAGTTAGTCATAGTGTCGATTTAAGGTGAGCTGTCATAGCAGTATGAAAAATTAAAATGTAATATGATATGAATTTGTAATGAAATATATCATAGTAAAATTGCCTTCTGTTTAAAAATGTTTTGCTACGCTGCTGCTAACCTTTTAGAATACGTAGAAGTTGCATTAATAAATTCTCAACACGCGAACTGGTGGGTTTCATTAATTCTGCAAAAATTGTTTTTTTTTAATTGCTAGAATTGCTATTCCCTAAGTGAAGAATTATAATATTTTTTCTTTTTTTATGCAGTAACGTTTTAATTAATATAAAATTTTAATTAGATTCGATCATTATCTGATTTCTGGAAAACACTTGTTACATGTTACGAAGAAGTTACATGTACCACTTTGATTATTGCTGCGATAAATCAAGGGAGTGTTCCGCTTTAACTTGCGAAGAAAATTGAAACTACATATGTATGTATGTATATATGTATGTAGATACAGAAGACGAAGAACATTCGTGTCGGCATATTTGAATCTCAATTTATCACGTTAATTTGAATCGGTGTACTTTGTTTTAGTATTGGCATATAAAATTGCCGTTTTAGAGGTCGTAAAATTTTAATGAACTTGAAATCATTTTTTTTGTATATGTATAGCAAGAATTTTGCCGATGCAAAATCTCTCGATTCAATTTGGCGCCCTTTTCTGTCTGATTAATTATGATTTCAGCTGGCTAAAAGCCGTTCGCTTGCTTGTTAACGTAAACAATTTTATCACTTCTGTAAGCAAAGCGTTCCCGTAAAATCTCTGTATTTATTCCCGTAGATTCCCGTAGAAACCAACACGATCGTCAATACTTTCGAAAAATATTATCTGCTTACATATAATATCTTACGAGCAAAACTTCGAGCAATTTTTTTTATCAAAATAGAAACAAACTATTTTTATATCTCAACGATAATTTTAGAATATATTAGTAATTTAAATCTCGGGGCTGGTGCACGGAACAGTGGAGTAACGGGATTTGCCCAGAGCAGAAGTAGAGGGGAGGACGAAACATTAAAAGTAAAATCTGTGTTTGAAGGTATAATTTTTTATCCAGAATGGATTCAAATAACATGACATATCGCATCAAATAAACCCACTACTCAAGTGAGTGTGTAGCGTGTGTTTTCTGCGCTAAAGTTAATTTTAAGTGAGAGAAGACAAATTATTATTTGATCTCGTTATATTACAATGTAAATAACGATGACGATTTATTATAATTTAATATAGCTTTTTAAGATGTATGTATTTCTATTTTTTAAAGAAAGGCTAAAGTTTGTATATATTTTTGTGTATGGGGTGGGCTTAGGATCGAAATGAAAGGCCAAAGTCGCTTCTATGCATTTATTCAACGATTCAGGAGGTCTACATGAGATCGCCATTCACTCCAGAATACTTAATCTACCATATGTACCTCCTTATATACATAGGACAAGTTGCCCAGCATAGCATCCCCGATCCGTTGGCGTGTCTATTGTGTAGGCTCGTGGGATAACTTACTAAGTCCCGTTGGCCTTACCCGGGGTTTCTATTGTTCACCCACGAATACGCAGACAGTGGATGCTCTCTCCAATGTTCCCACGTTACAATATGTATATAAATTTTATTGCCCTGAGCTTGGAGTGAAGCACGGTGAGGAAAAAAAGCAAATATCTAGATACCGGAGTGAAACCTGGAGCGGAGCAATACTGCGCTCCAAGCCTCTGTTAATTACAATGAAAATTTAGCTTTAGATTTTATATACTTTATATTTGTTCAGTTTTTACTATATAATAAATGGTCAATAAATAATAATAAAAACAGTACATTTGAATCAGTAGACAAACGGCCAGTAAGAATAATAAATCAATTTGTCAATATTTAAAAAAATGTTAATTTATTTAGGTAGAGATAGCACCATTGAATGATAGTTGAGTAGAGAAAATTATTAAATGATTTTTAAGGTGAAATAGCTACATACATACTTACATACATGGGCTATTTTTTAATTTTATACATAATGAATATATTGATGAAATAGATATGTACAAATATTTACTGGCTAAATTAACAAACTCATATACATACAAGGCTTTTATTTCATTGCCATGTTATGTATATACTTACGCGCTTACTTACTTACTTGCGTGACATAATTTAAAATTTGATCGCCACCTCTAATTATTTACTGACCAAACATTAAGTAGCCTTTCAAATTATCATTAAGAAAGACGACTCATCAAAAAAATTATTAACTTGGAAAACTTTAATTTTTCTGTATAAAGAACAACTTAATATTTATATTTATGTAGATACACCAAAAAGCTTTTAAGAAAAATTAAATGAGATGAAAAAGTCCGTTTCAAGCGCATTATATAATATTTTTATTTCAATAAAAATAAATACTTCCATTAATAAGGTATTTTGTAAATTAAATTATAATATCCAACTTATTGTAAGCACATATTATATTGAAAACATCTCGTTGAAACTTGAGAAGTTTTATTTTACAACAATGTATCTAATTGTATTAAATAGTATCATATTTACGCAGCGTCTCCATAATTATTAAGGTCCGTTTATATAATATTACCCAGCACTGCATGTAAATAGCTCGGCGCAGCACTGCATATTACATGAATATTTTAATAGTGGCCAAAGAAAATCGGTTCTGCTTGATACGTTTCGGTGACATGCACTGCTGTATAATATAAATAGATCGTATCGGTTACTGTTGTTTCGAATACTCCACGTACACATTACGGAACATATGAATGTGTCCATATAGAATGTACTAAAGAATATTTTTCGTACTGTTGTTTACATGCAGTTGCCGGCTTAAGCTGTGCTGGTATAAACGAACATGAGTACATAAAATTCAATTTAAAATATTTTACGATAAAAGTATTTACTCTATATTTAATATTCATATTCAAATTCACATCGTTCATCATCAGAATCCATTTGTGAATCAAGGTGATTATTTTTCCGACCGTCGAAAACGTCGAAAATATACATTTATCTAGTGTAATATTTCAATTAATATGGCGGAACCAAATTTTTTTCGCCAAATCCATTACAGATAAAATAACTTTGCGGATCGTACGAATATGTTAACATGATAATGTGCACGCTGAAAATAATTCGGTTTAAGTTACGCGTGCCATGCTAATGGCACACGAGGCCAGACCGTCCAATTGACCATTTCTTGAGATTTAACACTCGGCTTTACATTGTGTGCTAAAATATATGTATATATGGGTGTGTACGTTTTTCTATATATGTAGTGCTTGTTTTTTAACGTGCATAGTTAAACTAAAATTTCGCGTTCGGAAAATGCGACTAATCGAACCTAATGGCTTTCAGGGCCAAAAATAATGGAAAAAATCTTACGCACACAAATGCTCACAAACAAACAAATTCATGTTCCTTAAGTACTGTATAATGTATATTTAGATATACATATTTACTCTAAATAATTCATCGCTTAATATTGAAGGGCGGATATTAAGAATAATGAGAATATTTCGGGTGAATAGCTTTTAATTGTTCGAGACCTTTCAATACAAATTTAATAAATATTTAATATTATATTTACTTTAAATATTTACTTGAGAAAATTTCATAGACATCGCTCTCTAATTGCCAAAAATATATACACATATATATATATATATATATATATATATATATATATATATATATATATATATATATATATATATATATATATATATATATATATATATATATAAGAACGGTAAAACCCCAGGGGAAGATAATATTCCCATTGACTTACTAAAATGTGGCGGCCCCCCCCTAATTAATATCTTAGCTAGGCTTTTCAGCAAATGCATCCAGAACCAAGCTATACCAGAAGGATGGAATAACGCAACTATCATTTTAATACACAAAAAAGGCGACAAAAGCGATATCAAGAACTACCGACCCATTAGTCTACTTTCAGCGGTCTACAAGCTCTTCACGAAGGTTATTACAGAAAGGCTGAAAAATATCCTCGACGAGAACCAACCTATAGAGCAGGCAGGGTTTAGGGCAAATTTCAGCACAATGGACCACCTCCAAGTAGTTGGCGAACTAATCGAGCGCGCCAACGAATATCAACGGCCATTGTGCCTAGGTTTCGTCGATTATGAGAAAGCCTTCGATACAGTTAGTCATAATGCAGTACTTAACGCTCTAAAAACACAGGGAGTGCCGGAACCCTATGTGGGACTGTTAGCTGCAATATATAAGAATGCCACAGCTTCGGTTAAAATTTTTTCAGGTACAGATAGATTTAACATAGGAAAAGGAGTAAGACAAGGAGATACAATCTCGCCCAAGTTATTCAATGCGGTGCTTGAGGGAGTTTTCAGGAAATTGGATTGGGATACAGCCGGAGTAAGCATCAATGGTCGCTTTTTGAGTCACCTTCGGTTCGCAGACGATATAGTTTTAGTAGCTCGTGATTCAGCTGACCTACTTATCAGACTAACACAGCTGGACAGGGAAAGTAGAAAAGTAGGATTAAAAATTAACGTAGATAAGACTAAACTAATGTTCAATAGTTATTGCATGCCTGATAGCATCCCCTTAGATGATAAACCAGTAGAAGTAGTAAATAATTATTTATATTTAGGTCAAATAATTGACATGTCTGGTAGTAAAAATGAAGAGATAAAGAGACGTATGAAATTAGGGTGGAGTGCATTTGGACGGATGAATGCTGTTTTTAAATCAAAGATGCCACTCTGCCTGAAGAAAAGGATCTTTGATCAATGCGTTTTGCCAGTGATGACGTATGGATGTGAAACTTGGACACTGAACGCCAAGATGCAAAATAAAATCCAATGCACTCAAAGAAGTATGGAACGCTGTATGCTTGGCATAACGAGGAAAGACAGGAAGCGGAACACGTGGGTGAGAAATATGACAAGGGTAGTGGACATAGTGGATAGAGTGAAGAGATTGAAATGGCAATGGGCGGGTCACGTAGCTAGGAGGATGGACGAAAGGTGGACAAAAGAAGTGCTTGAATGGTACCCGAGAGAAGGCAAAAGAGTAAAAGGAAGACCGCAAGGAAGATGGGTGAACGAAATTAGGAAAATGTGCGGAATGAGATGGATGAGTGTTGCGCAAAACAGAGACGAGTGGAAGCGTGTTGGAGAGGCCTTCATCCAGCAGTGGATGGCGAATGGCTGTAAATGATGATGATATATATATATATATATATATATATATATATATATATATATATATATATATATATATTGAAATATATAAAAAATATTAAAATAGATGTCAAAATATTTAAAAAATGTCATTCTTTAAATCTACTGAAAAACTATAAAAATATGTATACTGAGTACAAACATCCTAATATGTTCAACTCTTCTATAATGCTCTGAAACGCTTCAGAAAAATGGCTAAAAAATGTAACAAACGAAAGGAAAATTTTAAATAAATGAAAATGCGAAAGGGCGTTATATCTTACTAGCTGTATTACCCGGCTTCGCTCAGTGTTTATAATATAAACCGCTTAAACATGACTAAGCTAATTTAATTAAAAAAAAAAAAAAAATTAAAAAAAAATTTAAAAATTAAAAAAAAAAATAAAAAAAAAATAAAAAAAAAATCAAAAAAAAAATTAAAAAAAAAATAAAAAAAAAATAAAAAAAAAATTAAAAAAAATTTTTTTAAAAAATCAAAAAAAAAAATCAAAATTTTTTTTTGCCTTCTAGGGCTTCGCCCTCGGCGCCCCCCTGAGCCTTTGCCTTCTAGGGCTTCGCCCCTCCACGCCCCATGAGCAATTGCCGTTTAGGGCTTCGCCCCCCTTAGTTAATGCCTTTTAGGGCTTCGCCCCTCCGCACCCCCATGATTAAATGCCGTCTAGGGCTTCGCCCCCTTAGTTAATGCCTTTTAGGGCTTCGTCCCCCGCGCCCCCAAGATTAATTGCCGTTTAGGGCTTCGCCCCCCTTAGTTAATGCCTTTTAGGGCTTCGCCCCTCCGCGCCCCCATGATTAAATGCCGTCTAAGGCTTCGCTCCCATGATCAGTTGCCTTTTAGGGCTTCGCCCCCCACGCCCCCAAGATTAATTGCCGTTTAGGGCTTCGCCCCCCTTAGTTAATGCCTTTTAGGGCTTCGCCCCTCCGCGCCCCCATGATTAAATGCCGTCTAAGGCTTCGCCCCCATGATCAGTTGCCTTTTAGGGCTTCGCCCCCCGCGCCCCCAAGATTAATTGCCGTTTAGGGCTTCGCCCCCCTTAGTTAATGCCTTTTAGGGCTTCGCCCCTCCGCGCCCCCATGATTAAATGCCGTCTAAGGCTTCGCCCCCATGATCAGTTGCCTTTTAGGGCTTCGCCCCTCCGCGCCCCCATGATTAATTGCCGTCTAGGGCTTCGCCCCCCTTAGTTAATGCCTATTAGGGCTTGCGCCCCATGAGGCTGGGCCCCCCGGGCCCCCTTCGGGGCCCCACGGGGCTGCGCCCCTTGTGGCGCCCCCTTTTGAGCCCCATGGGGCTGCGCCCCATGAGGCTGGGCCCCCCGGGCCCCCATTCGGGGCCCCACGGGGCTGCGCCCCTTGTGGCGCCCCCTTTTGAGCCCCATGGGGCTGCGCCCCATGAGGCTGGGCCCCCCGGGCCCCCTTCGGGGCCCCACGGGGCTGCGCCCCTTGTGGCGCCCCCTTTTGAGCCCCATGTGGCGCCCCCTTTTGAGCCCCATGGGGCTGCGCCCCATGAGGCTGCGCCCCATGAGGCTGCGCCCCATGAGGCTGGGCCCCCCCGGGGCCCCACGGGGCTGCGCCCCTCGTGGCGCCCCCTTTTGAGCCCCATGGGGCTGCGCCCCATGAGGCTGGGCCCCCCCGGGGCCCCACGGGGCTGCGCCCCTCGTGGCGCCCCCTTTTGAGCCCCATGGGACTGCGCCCCTTGTGGCGCCCCCTTTTGAGCCCCATGGGGCTGCGCCCCATGAGGCTGGGGCCCCACGGGGCTGCGCCCCTTGTGGCGCCCCTGGCGGGGCCCCATGAAGCTACTCGCCTTGCGCCCCCGCGGGGGTGAATCCATTGAAACGAAAAAAACAAATCGGCGCCCATGGATCGAAAAAAAAAAAATCGAATCACGTGTTCGATGACGTCACCGATCTACGGACGATGACGACGACGACGACGACGACCAAGGATATTTACATACATACAAAGTCTCTTTCCAAATTATAGATTAGACTAGCTGTATTACCCGGCTTCGCTCAGTGTTTATAATATAAACCGCTTAAACATGACTAAGCTAATTTAATTAAAAAAAAAAAAAAAATTTAAAAATTAAAAAAAAAAATTTAAAAAAAAAATTTAAAAAAAAATAAAAAAAAAATAAAAAAAAATCAAAAAAAAAATCAAAAAAAAAATTGAAAAAAATCAAAAAAAAAAAATCTAATTTTTTTTTTGCCTTCTAGGGCTTCGCCCTCGGCACCCCCTGAGCCTTTGCCTTCTAGGGCTTCGCCCCTCCACGCCCCATGAGCAATTGCCGTTTAGGGCTTCGCCCCCATGATCAGTTGCCTTTTAGGGCTTCGCCCCTCCGCGTCCCCATGGTTAAATGCCGTCTAGGGCTTCGCCCCCATGACCAGTTGCCTTTTAGGGCTTCGCCCCTCCACGCCCCCATGATTAAATGCCGTCTAAGGCTTCGCCCCCATTATCAGTTGCCTTTTAGGGCTTCGCCCCTCCACGTCCCCATGGTTAAATGCCGTCTAGGGCTTCGCCCCCATGATCAGTTGCCTTTTAGGGCTTCGCCCCTCCAAGTCCCCATGGTTAATTGCCGTCTAGGGCTTCGCCCCCATTATCAGTTGCCTTTTAGGGCTTCGCCCCTCCACGTCCCCATGGTTAAATGCCGTCTAGGGCTTCGCCCCCATGATCAGTTCCTTTTAGGGCTTCGCCCCTCCTTGCCCCCATGATTAATTGCCATTTAGGGCTTCGCCCCCCTTAGTTAATGCCTTTTAGGGCTTCGCCCCTCCGCGCCCCCATGATTAATTGCCATTTAGGGCTTCGCCCCCCTTAGTTAATGCCTTTTGGGGCTTCGCCCCTCCACGTCCCCATGGTTAATTGCCGTCTAGGGCTTCGCCCCCATTATCAGTTGCCTTTTAGGGCTTCGCCCCTCCACGCCCATGATTGAATGCCGTCTAGGGCTTCGCCCCCGTGATCAGTTGCCTTTTAGGGCTTCGCCCCTCCGCGCCCCCATGATTAAATGCCGTCCAAGGCTTCGCCCCCATGATCAGTTGCCTTTTAGGGCTTCGCCCCCCGCGCCCCCAAGATTAATTGCCGTTTAGGGCTTCGCCCCCCTTAGTTAATGCCTTTTAGGGCTTCGCCCCTCCGCACCTGACTAAAACATGACTAAACATGACTAAGCTAATTTAATTAAAAAAAAAAAAAAATTAAAAAAAAATTAAAAAATTAAAAAAAAAAATAAAAAAAAAATAAAAAAAAAATCAAAAAAAAAATTAAAAAAAAATCAAAAAAAAAATAAAAAAAAAATCAAAAAATAAATTTAAAAAAATCAAAAAAAAAAAATCAAAATTTTTTTGCCTTCTAGGGCTTCGCCCTCGGCGCCCCCCTGAGCCTTTGCCTTCTAGGGCTTCGCCCCTCCACGCCCCATGAGCAATTGCCGTTTAGGGCTTCGCCCCCGTGATCAGTTGCCTTTTAGGGCTTCGCCCCTCCGCGCCCCCATGATTAAAAGCCGTCTAGGGCTTCGCCCCCCTAAGTTAATGCCTTTTAGGGCTTCGCCCCCCGCGCCCCCAAGATTAATTGCCGTTTAGGGCTTCGCCCCCCTCAGTTAATGCCTTTTAGGGCTTCGCCCCTCCGCGCCCCCATGATTAAATGCCGTCTAAGGCTTCGCCCCCATGATCAGTTGCCTTTTAGGGCTTCGCCCCCCGCGCCCCCAAGATTAATTGCCGTTTAGGGCTTCGCCCCCCTCAGTTAATGCCTTTTAGGGCTTCGCCCCTCCGCGCCCCCATGATTAAATGCCGTCTAAGGCTTCGCCCCCATGATCAGTTGCCTTTTAGGGCTTCGCCCCCCGCGCCCCCAAGATTAATTGCCGTTTAGGGCTTCGCCCCCCTTAGTTAATGCCTTTTAGGGCTTCGCCCCTCCGCGCCCCCATGATTAAATGCCGTCTAAGGCTTCGCCCCCATGATCAGTTGCCTTTTAGGGCTTCGCCCCCCGCGCCCCCAAGATTAATTGCCGTTTAGGGCTTCGCTCCCCTTAGTTAATGCCTTTTAGGACTTCGCCCCTCCGCGCCCCCATGATTAAATGCCGTCTAAGGCTTCGCCCCCATGATCAGTTGCCTTTTAGGGCTTCGCCCCTCCGCGCCCCCATGATTAATTGCCGTCTAGGGCTTCGCCCCCCTTAGTTAATGCCTATTAGGGCTTGCGCCCCATGAGGCTGGGCCCCCCAGGCCCCCTTCGGGGCCCCACGGGGCTGCGCCCCTTGTGGCGCCCCCTTTTGAGCCCCATGGGGCTGCGCCCCATGAGGCTGGGCCCCCCGGGCCCCCTTCGGGGCCCCACGGGGCTGCGCCCCTTGTGGCGCCCCCTTTTGAGCCCCATGGGGCTGCGCCCCATGAGGCTGGGCCCCCCGGGCCCCCTTCGGGGCCCCACGGGGCTGCGCCCCTTGTGGCGCCCCCTTTTGAGCCCCATGGGGCTGCGCCCCATGAGGCTGGGCCCCCCGGGCCCCCTTCGGGGCCCCACGGGGCTGCGCCCCTTGTGGCGCCCCCTTTTGAGCCTCATGGGGCTGCGCCCCATGAGGCTGGGCCCCCCGGGCTCCCTTCGGGGCCCCACGGGGCTGCGCCCCTTGTGGCGCCCCCTTTTGAGCCCCATGGGGCTGCGCCCCATGAGGCTGCGCCCCCCGGGCCCCCTTCGGGGCCCCACGGGGCTGCGCCCCTTGTGGCGCCCCTGGCGGGGCCCCATGAAACTACTCGCCTTGCGCCCCCGTGGGGGTGAATCCATTGAAATGAAAAAAAAAATCGGCGCCCATGGATCGAAAAAAAAAAAATCGAATCACGTGTTCGATGACGTCACCGATCTACGGACGATGACGACGACGACGACGACGACGACCAAGGATATTTACATACAAAGTCTCTTTCCAAATTATAGATTAGATATAATGTTTTTTTACATACACATTTTTTTTTTTAAATTTTTCTACTCTTTTTTTGCTGACATAATGACGGATATAGCACGTTATAGAATTGACTGTAAAATACTAACTAAAATTTTTCCTGACCAACTTTCCGATCTCTTTTGAAGTTTTGTAACTAAAAATCATACGAGCCGCTATATTTGAAAGTGGCATAAGTCCACTTTTCTGCATTTTGAGAATATTTTGCAAAACATTAAATACAATGCTTTGCATTTAACAATATTTAAAAATACTGGTGGCCTGTAATACGTTCATTCTGCTTTCCCGAGATTCTGGACATATCGAATTAAAAGAGGTGATAGCAATTTGTGAATTAAGGCAAACAGAAATACATAGTCCTTTCGAAACTGAAAATTGGACTTTTGCTACATTCAAATATAGCGGCTCTTATATGTATTTCTTTCCGATACTGTATTTATTAGATCTGAAAGTAGTCTCATAGTTAAACAATTATTAAAAATAAAAAAAATTAAAGATCATAAAACAAATGATTATCTTAAAACTTTGATGTGATTGTAAAATGAGTGTTTATGTAACATAATTTGAATCAAATGTATCGAAATAAATACATAGTATCTCGAATTTGATTTTATTCTATGAAAAAAAATCATCTTAAAATCCCCGGGGAAAACTTCATATCAGATTTTTTCCCTCACAAAAATCTATTGCAATAAAAAAGCCGATATTTGAGAAAATTGTTTGCGACCAAGCTTTATTTTTTCGGCTACCGATTTATGCCAAAAAATGAAATAGCCTAGCTAAATTTTCGCGTGTTTTATAACAATAAATTTCATCGCTACCTATAACATAAAGAGATTCGATTAATTTATATGCATTTTGATATCTATTAACGTTACAGTAAATGGAAACACTTAACTACATCATCAATATTTATGAAACTCATATAGAAAGGTACAGAATTGTTTCAAATATGTACATACATTTAATACGATACATGTGGTGATAAACTATTATATTAACTAAAATTATACTCGTACATACATATGTACATACATTGCTTGAATCCTTAATAATAAATAAAGAAAATTTGACCAACCCATGACTTCATTTATGTGTTTGAGGAATATAAGAAGGTCACAAAACAAAATTCGATAATTAAACATATGTACATACACGTTCACACATACTGGTTATGGTAGCGTTTTCGATACAAATTGAGCGCAAATGTAGGGAAACTTACACAAGACAAAAGTTCTACTTCCGGTCGTCGGATTTTGTTCGAAATATTTTATTACTTAAAATTACTATAATTATTATACACATTAAATATCAAGAATATAAAAATAATTTAAAAGGTAAAAATAAAATAATGAAATATTGTTTTAAAAAAAAGTATCTTTATGTACATACTAAGTTAGTACATAAATAATACAAATATAAATTATCAGCTTGATACACTCAGGGATGTGGAAAGAATAGTGGCCACAACATTTTTGACCTTTCTAACAGGAAAAAATCCCACTTCCAGTTTATTAAATTTGGTGATTTTTTTATTTTAATCAAATTGATAAAAGAATCATACTTGATTTTTTCGTAAAGAGCACACATGTTTGAGGGGTCGAAAAAAATAGTGGAAGAAAAATCTTACAAGAATAAACTGCCACTTCCGGTTGATAGATGCCTAGCAAATTTTATACATAACTTGGTATTAAACTTAAACTTCAATAAACCAAAAGGTTCCTGATAAAAACATAAAAAAACTCGATTCTCTAGAGTTTCTATTATTATGTAAAAAAAAGAGGACACATACATATAAGGAGGGGTACAATTTCCGATCAACTTAAAAATTTGAAAAAAAATGATGTATCGTTAAGAATTTTAGTAATCGATTCTAAATTTCAATTCGATAGGACTGACGGTGTTAAAAATCCGCAAAATACACTAACACAGACATATGTACACTCACAGACACACACACACACAATGACATCGTGATCAGTAATCGATTCCGAGTTCGAATCACTCAAAATCTCGAGTTCGAATTTTCGCATGATCAAAAAACTTCATTTATTGTTACTAGATAACTTAAATATGTATAAAATATGTAACTGAATTAAACCAACTTTACGGTGAGTGGAATATGTATGTACATATGTACGTGAATATACGGATTTATTTATTCAAAAAGGTCAAATTCAATCTAGGGATCAAACTCCAATACCTAATAACAAGAGATAATCCACTTAAAAGTTGTTGCTGATTATA
Organism: Arctopsyche grandis; assembly: GCF_051622035.1. Classification (NCBI taxonomy): domain Eukaryota; kingdom Metazoa; phylum Arthropoda; class Insecta; order Trichoptera; family Hydropsychidae; genus Arctopsyche; species Arctopsyche grandis. Next base: position 29,050,244 of record NC_135355.1, read on the forward strand.
ATGCAGAATACGTATACTTGCAGAGCACCACTCAAAAGTTATAATATATATATATATATATATATATATATATATATATATATATATATATATATATATATATATATATATATATATATATATATATATATATATATATATATATATATATATATATATATATATATATATATATATATATATATATATATATATATATATATATATATATATATATATATATTATGAACATACATATATTATCAAAATATAAAAAAGTAGAAAGTATGTACATATATGTATGTTTGTATATTTTCGTCATTTAGAATTTTGAACTTCACCATTTCACTTTGATATTAAATAGAGCACTTCATACGGTTAATGTACTGTATTTTTAGATTTGATATGTTACGGAACATCTACAAAATAAAATCTCTTGGGCATATTTTTCTTTCTCAGATATAAGGTAGCGTGAACAGAAATATACATACATACTAAATACCGAGGTATAGTAAAAGTCGACATGGAATATGTAATCTACCAATGTTTTTTTTTATTATTAGGAAAAACACGCAGTTATAAACGCGTGAAATGACAAGTGGCTCATTAGTAATGGCAAAGAAAAACGGCTTTAAGGGAGACGAACAATTTTCCACTCAAATAAACGGTTGAACGATGAAAGTTATTACAATTTTGTAGGAAATCGATTCGAATTTTTATTTCCACTCAATATAATTTCCAATTATATACCAGCAACCTTTGAAGTCTAGACCAGTGTTTCACAAACTGTGTTACGCGGAACAATAACGGTGCAAAAACATTATAAACATACATACGTATATGTACATATGTATATATGTAAGAAACCCAATTCGGTCAGTGACCCAATCCCCATCACTTTTTCTTTGAAACGCGGATAAAAGTTATTTGTTTTCAACTTGAACCAATTTCAAAGTTTTAACTTCTGGGCTTCATTAATATAGTAACTTTATTGCAAAAAATAGTGAAATTATCGGCATTTAAAAGCGTTAAAATTAGTTCCGAAAAACAAATATTATTTTATATCACAGCATTAAAGATTAGCACGATTAGAACCCGGCAACCTCTTGGTGCTTAACATAAACGCAACCGTGCTGAAATAATCCAGATTCCAATATTTTGGGATCATTTAAGGTAAATTTGTGTATTGCAACAGACTTTACTTATTACGTAGTACTTTAAAAACGGTTGGGACACGAGGAGACTAAAGCGTCGTCGCCCTTAAAAATTTTTTTTTCACAAAAATTATCTTTATATTTTTTTAATAATATTAAAATGCAAGAAAAGTGACATTTTTTAACAAATTATTGACTTCATTCGAATAAAATATTATTAAATAAATTATGTATTAGATGAACAGATGAGCGCTGGATGACCGTTATACATAGATGTAATTATAATTTGTTATACATATGTATGTATGTATGTTGCTACTTTACAAAAGTAATATATATTAATTAGTAAAAATATACCTTATTAAATTATTGATAAATGAAATGAGCCTTAATTACTATAAACTATCATATAGATTTTAATGTGACGAAAATGTCTATATTTTTTTAATTCGTACGGCTAATTTTTGATGTACATATGTACCTAAAAGCATCATTAATTAAGATTATTCAAAGAAAAATTTACGTCCATAAAATTTGGAAAACAACGAAATGTTGCATAGCACGTGCTGATTTTGTTTATCTGCGTAAATTAGTAAAATCAACTATGGATGAATGCCGTAAAAAATATATTTTAAATTGTGAAATTACTCTATCTAAGGAGCCGTCTGCTTTCTGGTCACTTATTAATTCTAAACGTTTTACTAAAAATGCGTTATGAAAACTGTGATGTACATGGTTCCCAAAATATTGCTGATAAGTTTGCTGAACATTTTAGCAATATTGTGCGGAGTAGTCAATCTGTACAAGGTCAGTCTAACAGTATATCAGACAATGGCTGGTTCCCCATTCTAAACCTAGATTGCTGCAATCAAAATGACTTAATTTATGGTTTTAACAGACTGAAACCAAAACTGTCGGCTGGTCCAGATCTCATTCCTGCGTATGTGTTGAAAGCTTGCAAGCTCCTTTAACGCAACCACTATGCTTTATCTTCAATTTGTCATTAAATTCGGGAATTTTTCCTGATTTTTGTAAAATCACAAAAATTGTTCCCATTTTTAAAAAAGGTGACATTTTATCAATAACAAATTATAGACCGGTTGCGCTACTTTCTGCTCCTGCCAAGGTGTTCGAGGCAATTTTACATCGGTATATCTACAATCACTGTGAACCATATTTGATCGATCAACAACATGGATTTAGAAGTTCTCGTTCAACAGTTACTAATTTATTATGTTTTTCCAATTATGTAACCAAATCGGTTGATGCGGGAAACCAAGTTGATGTAGTATATACCGATTTCATGAAGGCCTTTGATATGGTAGACCATAATGTTTTGTTTGTGAAGTTAAGAAATTTTGGGTTATCAAATGGCTTAATGCAACTTATACAAAATTACTTTGAAAATCGGAGGCAATTTGTAAATTTTCACCCTAATTCCTCAAATGAGTTTATTCTTATTCTTTTAATGGGACATTATTCTTTTTAATTTACATTAATGACATCTCAAAAATAATTAAGTATTCAGATTATCTTTTATTCGCCGATGACCTTAAGCTTTTTATGACAGTTAAGTCTCATAGTGACGCAGCCCTTCTCCAATTGGACTTAGATGCGCTGTCAAGTTGGTCTGTCGATAATAAATTATTTTTTAGCATTCAAAAATGCTGTGTTCTCAATGTGACAAGATCTTCAAATCGCTTGATTTATCCATATCGCCTAAGTGGTGTTGAATTAAAGTTTGTGGATGAATATTGTGATTTGGGGGTCTTGTTCTAGAATAATTTTCAATTTAAACGACACATAGACAATATTTGTTTGCGTGCAACAAAAATGCTGGGATTCTTACTAAGAGTTGGTGCTTAAAATTCTTTATGAATCTTTAGTACGTAGTATTCTAGAATTTTCTTCTACTATATGGAATCCTACCCATATAACTCATTCATTGAAGATTGAGAGAATCCAAAAACGGTTTCTCAGATATCTTTATTTGAAACAGAATGGTTATTATCCTTGGCTATATCCTAGTGCATTCCTATTAGGGGCGTTAGGTTTCAACTCATTGGAGTCTCGTCGGAATATGTTACTGGGAAGGCACTTTTTTAAGCTGTTGAATGGGATAATACACAATCCTCAGGTTCTAAATGAATTTAGGTTTAATGCACCTTGTAAATTCAGGGACTTGAGAAATCGTGATTTGTTTGTTCCTCTGTGGCTCGCACAAATATGTTGTCAACGGCTCCTATATCTAGGGCGATATATCTGCTTAACAGGATTTCTGGTGAAATTGACCTCTTCAATATAAAATATACTAATCTGGTTGAGTGGTTGTTGAGGAATGCCAGTGGTTGATTTTGCCTATTATAAATATTAATGATTGTTATTACTTTATCTATGTTTTTTCTTTTTTTTATGATTTTATGATTTTAATGATGTTGTGTTAATATTGTTATTATTATAAGTTATTATTACTGTTATCATGTTATCATTACTGAATGACCGGCCACAGCGACGCGTTGGAGATCTCTGTAATGTCACTGTGGCTAATATGTTAAATAAATAAATAACATTATGGACTCGTTATTAAATAATTATTTAAAAAGCATAATTTTCAACAATAACCATAGAACGGGAGATGTTAGTGTTTACCTTTAAAACTGCTTTAAAAAGATAATTTTTTCAAGAATTGCGTCTGCGAATCGTAAACGATGTAATAATTTAATTTAACGAAGGGTTGGTGAGAGAGATGGTGGCATACGAAATGCCGGGAGCGAGGCGTCAGTAAATGAGATATCGGTGAACGAACGGTCAGTGAAAGAGATGGCCGTATGCGAAATGCCGGGAGAGCGTCCTCGATTAACGGAAATTCTGTGTTGGGTAACCCAACGTGGGGTCGGGGATACATAAATACATTCATACACCTTTTGACAATATATCAAAATAAAACTCTTCAAATTTCAGTTACGATAAAATAAATAATAAAAAATATATCTTCTTGAATATTTCCTCAATCAAATATACATACATACATATGGCTGGAGAATTTTCCGAATAGTAATTTTCCGGAGTTCATTCAGCATGACTGAGACATGGTAAGTTACTTTGTGTGCTTAGAATGAACTGTGCATTTGAAAAGGTTATGAAATTGCGAAAGTAGTACAAAAGTCGAAATTTTATTCAAACGAATAGTTTTTAAACTCGTTCAACGGAAATATTGTTGTCGAATAGCGTGTTCAAATAAAATAGCCTTTGACCTCCTAGGATCGCTACACAAATAAAATGATAGCGATTATTCTGTATGTTTATCCTTTTGTCTATTTTCATCCATTCAGTGGACCGCACGTGCACTAACAACCGGCAACAAACGCAATACTGATATTCTTCAAACTGCTCGAGGGGAAGAACACCTGGGTCCGAAATAAAAGGGTTTGAGCAACTGAATGCGTCATAAATTCATGATTTCGAATGGGAAAAAAATATAATATGTTCATTCTACAAATATGCCCTTAGGGCAAAAAAATGCTCAACCTTATTAATTCCACGGTAACGAATCAAAATAACATCACCGAAACATATATTTTTTAATAACCTCTGATATATTATTTTTTGAAAAATACACCTGTAAATTTTATACGCGTATGAGCATATCCATTATAATTGTAAGAATATAATCTATCCCTATCCTTTTTATATTAAAATACACGAGGAAATTCGCTATTAAGGTTGCCTTCAATACGTGTTGAGTGTCCAGTCAAAACCACACACGGTCAATAAGCGCCCCGAGTCGGGCATCCAATCCCGGGATCCCGGCTTTTTCTGCTACCGTGAATCCCGGTACTGAAACTAGTCTCAATACCGGGATTACGGTGCTGACAGAAATTTATTTAAAAAATTAATTTTACAAAAATAATATTTATAAAACATAAAACAACGTTATATTAGGTCATCCGCTCTAAAATGTTGTTTTTTATACGGATTTTTGAGAATCAGTTGTGTTTCAACCATCGGTCTGAACACGTGTTCTGGACGCATGCACTCTTCGTCGTCAACTTCAACATTATTTTGCTAACTAAAATATTTTTTTTATTTTTCATTTTCATAAAAAATATTATGAATGATTTTGTACCGAACAAATATTCTAGCATATATGTATTGAACAATACGGAAAATAAATTCAATTAAAAATTGACGTCAAAACTCGATGAAACAGCAAGTTTTTCATTTTTAAAGTCATCGATTGATGTGGATTCACTCGTTTCATTTGAAGAGAAAGAATTTAAATTGATTCATGATTTGGTGAAAATGCTAGAATCCGTATATTAATATATATACATACATATAACCTACGCTCATCATTATTCTCTTAATTTGAATGTGATGTATGTGTGGAATCTTAATCTACTGTCTTCCATTTGGGCCTCACAGGGATGTTTTGTATTTGTAGCTTGTTCTTATTTATCGGAACAGGCTGCAAGTGCAAGACATTCCCTTATATGTATTTTCACTTATTTTAATTTTAATTATTACTTTAAAGTTTTTTTATGATTGTGTTTAGTGCTGTATTATTTTTTACTTTTCTTTTTTTTGTAATTTGTTGCTTTTGCTTTTTGTTTTATCTATTAATTTTTATTTTTTGTTTTCTCCCTCTCTTATTGTAATATTTTGTTATGTAGGCCATTGTGGCGCATTAGGTTCTTCCTGTAATGCCACAATGGTCAAAAACGTTAAATAAATAAATAAAATAAATAAATAATAATAATAATTAAATTCAGTACTATATAATAAAAATAACAAATATTATAATATATAAATACTGTGTATTGTATTTTTTTTTCGTTTTATTTTGTTATTTACACTTGTGTTTTATTACATATTATTATTACTAATATTTTAAGTGTATTTGTATTTAGGTGTATTTTTTTAAATAAATACAAAAATATTCAATTGAAAAAAAAATGGTGAAAAAAAACACCGGGTTCCTGGAATCGGAAATTTCCAGGAAATCTAAAATCGGTGCTGAAAAAAACCTTCCGGGATTGGATGCCCTAGCCCGAGATTACCGCGCGGGGACAAAACCGCTAGTTGACAAAACCGCAACATAATATATGAAAAAATAAAAATATCAATTTCGACTTCGATCTCTTGATATGAAATTGATATTTTTATTTTTTCAAGGGTGCCCCACCTGTTTTTAAAGTCACAAAAGGTATACAAAGTACGATATTTTCGACATAATTAATCTTTGATTTTAAATTTTTGATATGCTTAGCGACTCCTTGACTAATCCGTACAAACTAAGTGAACGTTTTCTTCTGAATACAAAACAATTAAACTAATATAAAAATTCAATATAGATATAACGAGAAACGTAAAATAAAATGTACATAATTGTCTTTTTCTGTATTGACGATTCTGAAAGTACGGCTTAAAATGAAAAAAAATCATAATAATTTTAAAAAAATCTAAATGGATATATTTCGATACTACCGGTAGTCTATTTTGGTAGTCCAGTTGTACCTAATATAAAATTTTGTCCTGAAACTGGTAGCACTGATTACGGTAGAACAGGTATTAGAATCCTTAGTATAGATGTATGTACTACATACGTATGTACTTCTTTTAAAAAGGAATTTTATATTAAAGTTTAATTTAAAAAAAGTTATTCAAGTAATAAATATGCTTTTCTTAAAGTAAAAACGAAACGAGAGTTATAAAGATGTCAATTCTTATTTGCAATTACAAATCTTGATATTTTTTTCCAACTGGAAATGAAATGCTTATAAACAGACGGAAAACGGTAACGAGCTATGGTAGAAATAACATTCTAAATTTATCTTCTTTTTAATTTAATATACATATGTATGTATGTATTTACGTAAATTCGACCATAGGATGAACAGGAATATATTTATAAAGTACCCAATATACTAAAAATATAATTTTTCAAAGAAACCTTAAGTATGAAAAACCCATGTTTTCGTTTGTAAAGTAATTCGAGCATGATTATATCTAGATAGCTACATATGTACATATATGTATATGTAATTCGATTCAAGCGTTTTCCCATACAATCTTTCAGCAATATAACGAGCTCGTTATTTATATAAAACTGTACACATTTTTTGAGATAAATAGATAATACATATGTAAAACACCTGTGCGAAATAGTGGAAGTGAGGGTAATTTTTCAGTCTCTTTATTTAACGTAAAAAATTTTCATTAATATTCATACATACATACATACATATAATAATGTATTCATTATTTCGTATCAAACGATACATGGATTGCATGATAAAATTTTCCAAAACGATTAATAATTTTCTATTGCCACATTGAACAAATATTTGGTAGACATTATCTTTTCGATTTGGCTTACAAAAAAATAAAAGAATAAAGGTTCGTTTATATCAGCTCAACAGCTCAAGACACCACAAAAACAGCAGTACGAAAAATTTTCTTTGGTACATTATATATGGACACATTCATATATTCCGTAATGTGTACGTGGCGTATCTGAAACAGCAGTGACCAACACGATCTATTTATACTGTTGCGTAGGGGTGGGTGGAGGATCCAAGTAAAAGGCCAAATTCGTGTCACAGCATTTATTGATGATTAAGGGTAAACACGCACTGGCAGTGCTCCGTCCAGAATGTCTTGATATCGCCTAAGTACCGCCTTATGACGGATTTATCCCTAAGGGCATCTTTGAAGTCCGGTTTGCTTGCCTATTGTTATGGTCACGTACTAGATGTCCCACGCTACCGCTGTGGGTTCTGAGAACTCTACCGGAATGCAACCGAGCTACCGCTACCCCTGCTAAGTGCATGCGTGGGTATCTCATTGTTAGCCGAGCCTGGAGATAATCCTCGAAACCAATTATAACGGTCACACAGTCTCTGGGATGCTACTCGGCCTACTCCGAGTGTACGTAACAATACTATACAGCAGTACATGTCACCGAAACGTATAAAGTAAGAACAGTTTTTTTTTTGCCACTAAGGTCATAATGGTGAGTGCACCCGTTTCAACTAAATTGCTGCCATGCGCATAAGAATATTTTCGGAAACGTCAAATTAAGAAAATATTGATTCGACAACTTTTAACTGATTATGCGTTGCACTCGTCCAAAACAAGTATGAACGAGCCGAAAACGCGCGGTTCTGTAAAGTATTGTAACGTGGGAACATGAGAGAGAGAGAATATCCATTGTCTAAGTGCATTCGTGGGTAAACAATAGGTACCCCCGGATCAGGCTAACAAAAGGTACGCTTTAAGTTTTCAGACCCAGGCGAGTGCATGTGACCTGTACGTGCCTAGAAAATAGATACATAAATGGATCGGGAAAGCTATGGTGTGCAACTCGTACTTTATAAGGAGGTACACACGGTAGATCAGATTATTCTGGAGTGAGCGACGGTTTCGTGTGGACCTCCCGAGATGTTGGCCTTTAAACAACTTGGATCCTGAACCCACCCCTACGCAACAGTATGAATAAAAGTAGTCTTTTCCGTGCAGTGATAAGCCGAGTGTTGTATAATATAAACTTACCTTAGTTTTGTACTATGTTGGGTAACACTAAACTGGTAATAAAAAGTGCCCGTATAATAAAACCCAACGTTTAGATGGTTTACCTAATACTTTGAACTAAATACATATAACATGTTTTTCCAGCGCGTGTAATAGATTTTCGGTCATTATGAGTTTTGAGTGTAAACGATTATATACAGTTCAAATAAATATATTTTTCGTATGTGTAATATGATATTGTGAGATCACGGTTCACATATGAATTACCGGTCGTATAACGAGAATAAATAGGAAGTCTCTTTATACAGTTATTTATAATAATAAAAGAAATGTGTCGTTTAAGGGCGTGATTCGTCGTGATGAATGGGTGGAAAACCTTTTAGTGTATATGGTCTGCATGGTGGTAATAATAACCATTGACTATACAGTACAACTTGACTGTCGTTTCATATTTTTACACAATAAAACGAGATTATGCCGCACTTCGTAACGCTTTCGTCTTCAAAAGTGAATTTTGTATTAAAGAAGTGCGTGCTAAGTTACGAAAACGCTCGCCATTTGTAAAAAAAATTAAATTACGCCCATTTTCGTTCTAATAAAATCTAAGCACGGCCTTGCATTTTTTTTTTCATTGTGCTAATTTTATAATTTGTATTGTTCCACCGCTTTTTATTATTTCATCTCTCGCGCCCACTAACCCATCTGCTCCACACTTTCTCCCGTTCGCTGTCCTCTCTTATAACGATGTTAATTTTTGAATTACAATTCTTTAAATTAAATTTGCAATGGTGCTATCGTCGTCGGCGGGTTCGAATTTTCATGCTAATTACTTATTAAATAATATTCGCAAATTTTATACAGCACCTTTATGTACAATTAGGCCGCAGCGAAAAATGCGAATTTTGGATTTTCATCGATGGACCTAGTAGAAAACTTTCGTTGTATTAAGAAAATGTTAAACGAAAAAAAATCATTGATTTTAAACAATGATCTATGCTTCCAACCAATCGATTTATCTCGAAAAAAAATTCGAAAAAGTAAAATATTTTCATATATCATATTTTCGAGAATGGTTTCGATTTTTTTTTTACTATTTAAAAAAAATAAACACTCAATATTTTTCTATTTCAATTTAATTGAGTCGATTATAATAAATTTTGACTGATAAAAGAGAAGTCAAAGTCCTCATACAACGCGTGCGGTGCTCACAATGCGTGTTTGTATGGGGGAGGCGTTATTTTCAGAAAGTCGTTACTTTTTTCATGTTTCCATATAATAATTTTGGCAATAAAATTCGTTGAGAGGTACATACCTTTAATTTAAATACAAAAATTACCCAAAATATGAAATATGGAAGTCCAAAATGACTTATTTTGACGCATGTTTAACGTCAAAATAGGTCATTTCCTTGATACGCGAAAGTTTTCCACTTAGTCAATCAATAAAAATCCGGAATTCGCATTTTTAGCTCCGGCCTAATGTACATGTACATATGTAATTACATATAGCCATAGCATAGAGCACTGGTAGAGCTATTTCACACCAGTAGATAGGTGGTTTCAAGTCCTGGCCAAACACGATGCTGTATTGTGTTTATTAAAAATAGCACATATCAACTGTCTCCTGGTAGAATCTCGCCAGAAGCGTATATGAATCGAAAAATTACGCGATTCTTGCCGGGACTTGAACCGAAGACCTCTCTACTGGTATACATTGGTATGAAATATAATATAAGCAGGTAAAATATGAAATTTTGGCACGTCAAGATTAGACGAACAAACTCAAGCGCTCACAGATGAACATGGACATGCAAAAAACAAACCATCAAGCTCGTCCTTAAGCCCTTTGCGTGTCCGTGTTTGTTCGGACGCGTTGTCTCCTGATTTGAACGAGCCATAATACAAATTACAATGTTGTTGAAACCTTATATTGCTTTCAAACGCGGTGTTTTTAATTGATTTTGCCATAGGGTACATAATTCGTCGATTACATCAGCGATATCAAACGCAAAAAATTGTAGAATTGATTTTAAAATCTCCTCATTTCTATTTCTAACGTTGTTTCGCTATTGAGATATAAACAGTTGTATTCATGCATTTTATATTCAAAAGACGTAATAGATCAATGTTTGTTTACGATTGGTTTGGAATGTTCGCAGATTCACATTTGTCCAGAATAGAATAGAAAATCGATAGTCACAGGTATGAAAGCCTTCACATATTCATCCGTTATTAAGTAAAAATCGTTTTTCCTAGACGATATTGATAACGACGTCGCTGAACCTCATCCATATTAGGTTCTATGAATATTCAACAAACACATCGTTAACGTTTCATCTCGCCAAGCGACAGCATTTTAATGAGGTTTCAATTTGAAGAAAGAAACCACCTTGTTAATGGCATGGGTTTACAGTTAAATTAACACCTTTTGTTTGCCCAAGCCCAGTCCAGACCGTTCGCGGCGGCAACTTTGCTGATTTAATTATCGGACACTCAACATTGAAATATATATATATACATATATATATATATATATATATATATATATATATATATATATATATATATATATATATATATATATATATATATATGTATATATATACATGTATACATATATATTGTATACTTGCAAATAAATTAATGCAATCTGAATCGATATGAGTAGTAACACTGTTTCGACAATGTGGTGGTTTTGCGTGCAATGAGAAAATTGCGTGCAAATATAATGTGTCCAACTTCTCATGATACTTTTATACATTTTTAAAACTATGAAGATATCTTATCATTGTATTGATATGATAGTTATATAAATATACATATGTATGTATATACATAATATATTTTTTTCTGAAATGAGTCTGATTCAAATTTAGAACTAACAAAAGATGAGGATTTCGACATCAAACACTACAACTTCAGCGTCCAATAAAAGTCAAGAGTCAACACTCGTTCAAGCGGATTCAGAGCATTCTTCTATAAACGACGTTTTAATTTTTGCATTTAAAATTAATTGAGCACGAATTTTGCTCTTCGAGCACTTGCTATATTAATATATTTCGATTAAATCGATCCAATAGAACGAGCGTAATTTTTTTCACTTTGAGATGTAAATTGATTCCGAATATTGTAATATTGAGAAAGTGTTGCTAATTTATCTCATAATAGATTGCTTAGATTCCACTGAGCAATTTTTATAGTCCTTTTTACGGCCATCGTTTATCTGATATCGTTTATGATTTCGCACGTTTTTAGGACGAGATCATTTTTCGACGATGAAATTCGCTCACTCATTTTCTGTCGTTTCGTCATTTTATCTTCAAATGTCAATTTGGAAAATCCTATAAGCAATTTTCAGAACTTTTATCATTCTATACATATATCGTTTTTACGGAATGGGATTAAATAATAAATAACATTTGAATGTTTGAAAATAAATACAATTTTTAACATAAAAATGCACTTGTTTTTTTTTCTTTGAAATTCAAATAGTTAAAATAATTTTGGATTTCTTGTAAAATAAAAATAAATATAAGTATATATAGTTGATAGATCAATGATCAGATTTCATTCTATCGTTTTTTGATGAAGGAATAAATTCAAATTTAATGTTGTCCTCACCTATAAAGACATCTTTCAACTCCATTGAAGCAAGCTGCTCACGGCACAGCATCAAATGTTGAATTTGAAAAAATATATAAATAGCTAGTCGTTATAAATAACGATCTCGGCAGTGCTTGAATATATGAAGAATCTAACAAAATATATAATATTTCAGGTGTAATATTTTTTAAACAAAAATTGATCTCGCCCCTAAGCTCATACAAAATTAACACAGTTGCTGAAATTATTATGCTTAGAAATATTTTTCTTATATATGTATATCTTCAAATTGCGTAAGCATACATATGTATATATGTAAGTGTATACATGCTAGGAAGAGGGAATAAGATGAAAGATGCTTTCTGAAGATCGCACATAATTCCTACATAATTTTCACATTTAACATTCCAGTATGTTTGAAGTATGCTTTTGATCAATGTGTGCTAGTTACGCTAGAATTTTGAACGTTGATCGCAAAAATTATCTACGTATAAAATCAAATGAAACTAAATTATCTTGGAAAGAATAAAAAAAATGTTGAAAAGGAAACACATGGATTGTAATGAGTGGAAAATTCGAATGCAATGATGATAAAAGAGAGTTGTACAAGACGGATATGAATGAAATAGGATTATCTTATAGATTTTCATCTTGCTTTAGGGTGAAAAAATGATTAATTTTTATTATATATCGTTTTTCAATGTATCAATGTATTATATGAGGTTATTCAATGTATCAATTTATGTATTATATGTATGTCGTATTCATTTGTAATATGTATGTAAAATATATAAGGGTATTTGTTATTGCAAAAATTCTAATAATGGAAGTTACATCCGAAAGGTTGACATATGAAGTCTATTTCTCTAAAGGGGAGGTTTCTGTTCGTGAGTTTGACGATACTCTCGACTACATATTATCTGAACGATCCTTTGTCAAATTTCACCACTTTCCCTCGAAACTTCGAGCAAGATATTTAGGAACCGCACACCCAGCTATAACTTTCCCCGTATAGTTATCAGCTTACGAAACCCTTTTTTCTCCTCGTGTCCTTTCAAATTATATGTGTCCGCCAATCCCTAAAAATATTTTATTACAAAATCGTAAACTTCAAATTTCGCAGAATTTGACACGCTCCATTTAAATGTGAGAAGACGAAGAGATGAACCCGTTTTCAGTTTAAATTTTATTTATAATTGACTTCCACGATTTCTCAAATTGAAGTTTTGTCAAATAAAACATTACTTTCGCTTACAAACAAAACACATTTAAATGGGAAATTCCGTAGAATTTATTGCGAAATAAAGATAATTGAAAAACTTTCAGGAAAAACCGGCATTGTTGCACGCTCGAATATAATCCTGGAATATTTAATATGTCGCATGTTTAAAATAAAAAATCTATCTGACAACCTGTGTCTGTGTTTTTTTAGTTACATAAAAATTCCGAAAATTCTCTAGTCAAGATTTTGACATATTATTTTTAATATTAATTTCATACGTTCAAAATTGGGAAAGAATTTTTCTAATAATAAAACTATTTTTAATATAATGCATCACGTTTTCATTACATACATATATGGTAAGTATACATATATCGTACCAATTAACATATCTGCAACATAATAGATACGCATATTATATTATCGCATATTTATTGATTCGTTTCAACGGAGACGCCCATTAGCGACAATTGAGGATATTTATTGCATTATATGTAGTATAATACGAATAATCGTTATACATAATAGCATACGCTACTTATTTCATTCATTGGATCACAATTACAAATGTTTTAATTACATGATACATACATATTATTGTTGAGCATTTTTATAATAACATTTATTTTAAAATACTTCATATTATACTTACAATCAAATCAACTCGCCGTTCAATGCATCTCACGCGTAATCATGTCTTTAATTCATTCACAAAAGCCCCCTTATTAAATTAAACGGTAAGCACAATTTTTATAATATGAAATGAAGTATGGGTGTCGCACTTTGACATAATTTTTACTTTATCTATGTTTTTTATGTACTACAAAACATTGTCGTAAACGACTACAGTCAGGCAGATAATCGTATGGGAAAACTTCATTTTTTCGCGCAATTTCATAATGTCTTTAATTGAAATATAATTATTTCAATAATTGATAGTATTTTTTGTTTCAGAAACAGTTTTCAGACTTTACATATTTACGATAGTGAAGTTATAGCTGTTCGCAACGGGATGATGATAAACGTGTAGCACGCGCTGCTGCCCGAGCGCTACTGAACGTTTGCACACGTTTCCGCAATTTTCTCAATTTAACTGAACACATATACATACATATATTTAGTATATATTTAGCCGTCGATTAAAGGGGGAGTTTGTTGGAAAGGTTCAAGTTTAAGGTTTGCTTAAAGTACGAAATTTTTAAATTATTTATTATCCTAATCAACTATTACAAGCCCCGAAGTTTAATAGCTTACATGATATAATACCATTTCATTATACGTAAGTTTATACTTTTTGATATATCAAATATTAAATTAAAGATGTATGAAAATCTTAAATTAAAACAAGTATCTTTGCTTTTTTCTGGTACATATACATATTTGTATGTATGTACATACATACATACATAAATAAATAAAATATCTACCTTAAACCCAATTTTAAACCTTAAGCCTCTGATTTTCAAAAAAAATCGTTTCATGTCATGAAGATTTTAACTTTCTGCTAATTCTATAAAGGATCCTTGAAATAAAAATTCAACTTGGTTTACTTGTTTGGCAGAAATATTAATGGAAGTCACTTTTCGTAAATGGAGCTTCAGCCACAATGAAAAAAATATATACATATATTTTATAATATTTGAATATTCAATGAATACATATACACATGTGTACTATATATCGGATACAAAACATACATATGTTAATTCTGGTGAGATTGGATCGATATAGTAAAATAACACATTAGTGTGCCATTGTCACGCAAACGATTAATTGAGCCATTATTTTTTATGATAAAAAAATCTCACATAAAACATGATGAGCATTCGTTATTCAAATCATCAGTTATATATATATGTATAAAGACAGCATTAAATTATAAAAAATATGTATTTTAACGCCATTAAATATTTTCAAAATGTACTATACTTTTCCTATGCAGTATGAATCACAAACCTTTTTCAATCGTTCTTCAAACCAATTATCATTATTGACAGAGAATTGAAGCCTTTAGCCACTAATTGAGTATTTAATTAAAGATTTAAGATTTTAATTAAAATAAATACAATGATTATACAATACATTATACATATAAATAAACAGTAATTTTCAATCACAAAGTAATTAATAAAGTTGAGAAAATTAAATAAAGTTAATTATAATATATAGTTAGGTATATTATGATAACTTCGATATTTAAAATGTCCAAATTTGCTTAAAAATAAAAATAAATGATTCTGAACTGGTTGAAGCTGCAAGTTTGATTGACAAATAAAAGCCGTTTCTGTATCTCAAGAGATGTCGCTAACCATCCGTTAGTATCAATTGCACATTAATCATTAATTAATTACAATACATATATTATATATGTACCTACATGAGCATTACAATTAACTGTTATTTTATGGCATAATTTATTTAATTTCATCCCTCACATAATTAAATCAACTGCATGTTTTAAATATGAATATGCATATGATTTCATCCATTTCACGTACATATGTGCATACATAATGTATTACTTTGAATCAGGACTGTAGAGTCGGTTTAAAATTTATTGACTCAGATTCCATTCCAATTTAAAACGAATTTAGCGAAATCGACTTTTCTTGTCAACATATAAAATTATTGGTGACAAAAATAATTGAGATTTTCAAAACATAAGTAATTTTAAGGAATTCAAAAAATCATTATATATTGACATGTAACCCAACATATTGAATTATTGGTAATGAAATATGTAGATATAAATAAAAAGTAAGTACATTCATAGTGTCAAACAAATCAATTTAATAAATAAAAAAAATATATGAGACGGAGGAAACAATCGGTTTCGGCCGCAACACATCAAAATACGATTGCAAAATATAAAATACAAAATACAAAATACAAAATACAAAATACAAAATACAAAATACAAAATACAAAATACAAAATACAAAATACAAAATACAAAATACAAAATACAAAATACATAATACAAAATACAAAATACAAAATACAAAATACAAAATACAAAATACAAAATACAAAATGCAAAATACAAAATACAAAATACGAATAAGATTCGACGATTTTATATTGAATATACATATATTATAAAGATTTATAATGTAATTAAAATTCTTTTTTTTTTATAATTTATTAGTTTATTTACTTCAGTAAAATTGAAGACACATATCGTTACAAAGAAAATAGAAATAAAAAAATGAATTCGAATGGTTGATATTTTATGACTCCGACTCCGACACCGATTCCAAAGCCTTGCTTTAAATATATTAGTAGTTTGTACCTACTACTATTTTAATTGATACATGCATATATTTAATAAATCAAATGTTATTTCCAAACTCTATAAATTCTCCCAATTCGATATTTCGCAAAAAAATACCGCCGGCTCAGAGCACGGAAAATCATCGAGTTTTCCGGAATACGTCATACTACCACAATTTCTTTCAGTATTGCGGACAAGTTTATTTTCCCAAGTTGCAAATCCTGCTTCATCGAGCTCTTCACCTGTAAAAACATTCATAAATTTTATTTAATGTACATAATAAATATATACTTATGTATATATAGCTTTAAAAAATAAATTCTGTATTTTTTAGTCCACCATACATTATTTGTATATGTATATACATACATACATATGCACATATGCAAGTATTTGATTACTAAGCAAACATAATAGTATCTAATGAATTGTTTATATACCAGTAATAGTAGTGAAATGACTTTCTTCGAAAAGGTCGTGGATTCCCACGAGGGCATTTTCTGGATATTTGACATGCATAATCCTGTTTGCCAAATTATTGAAAATTTTCATCAAGAAATCTCTTTCCCTTAAATCATTAATGACAGCTAAATAGCCACCTTCAGCTGCGCATATGGATCTAGCCACGCCCCAAGGCTGTGGATTCAAATGCAACTTGTAACCATGGTGTAACTGTTCCTCGTATTGATAACCTTAAATGTAAAATAAATTTATATTTGAAATTCAACTGAATTTGCAGCAATTAAAGACAAATTTCACAAACCTGGATCATCACTATAGCAATTGTTATGGCGTTCAACAAAATTTGGAACCGCTTTTCGCTGACAAACAAAAACAGTCTCACTATCGCAAGATACATCATTCAATTTTCCATTGCGACCCATCGAAACACAATGCTCTGAATTTTCCGAGTTATCTGGCTGTCCTGCATTCCATTCCCGATAATAATATTGAATAGAATAACCTAAAATCAAAAAAATATGAAATTTTACATTTATTTCAATAATAGTATTTATAATTTTTTAATAAAATAGCCTCTGTTTATTGCGATTATAAATAGTACAATAGTAAATTTTTTTGGCGTTCCAAGAGCGAGTAAAAGTTCGAAAAAAGAGGCATAAAGATTAACTTTTTTAAGAAAATTTAAATGCAGTTAAGATTTGTAGTCAAGTTAAGTTAAAACTAGTGGTTCTAAATTGGAATGTTAACACATATCTATTTATATTTCAATGTAAATATAAAATTAGTTCTGCCATCGCATAATATTCGATAGTTCATTCCTTAAATTTAATACTTTCGAGAATTTCGATTACGTCCATATTAGGGTTTCTGATTTCTGATTTCCCCAATTGTCGGGATACGAGACGGAGCTCGAAAGCGTTCCCAGGATTCCCGGGATCCCGGGACATATGATGTAAAAATAAATCAATTGAATTTATATTTAATTACTATAAAATTTATTTTGTATTACTATAAAATTCATTTATTTCAAAACTATTAAAAAAATAAACAATAGGTCTCAAAAATGGAAAAAGTGTATAGAAATAGATTGTTAAGAAAACTAAAATTTTGAAATTAGAATCCGAAAGCCTATTTCTAGATTTGGCACAAATATTTCTCTAGCAATGGAAAAACTCTTTCAGTTTCGTTCGAAGTTGGTTATATAGCTAAAAGGGACGAAAACAATTTTTCAAAATATGTGTTTTCTCCTGTCATCCTGTATATTATCATTTATTTCTTTTAGTCTATGCTATTTTTATTCACATTATTTTGTCTTTGATAACTCATTTAATTCTCAATAACACACAATTGTCTCATGTTAATCAGAATCTAAAATAGTTTATTTATTAAAACATTTAAAGAAATATTTGATTGAATCATTTTTCCCGGGATTTGAGATTCCAAAAAATTCCGTGATTTCTCTTGAATTTCTGTCCCGGATCGACCCGGACAGAATCCCTAATCAATATGTGGCATCCAAATTTTTACAATTTACATGTTTTATATTTAAAGAATTTCTTAGGAACACAACTTCTAAAAGCTATTTACATAAATAGGAAAAGATAATAAGTAAAGCCCGGACCCTGAGGGGGCTGTATATTGTTCAAATGTTGTAAATGCATTGTTAAATGTTTGCCGAACCTTTTTTACAAAGGATTTACAACAATTGAACAATAAACGGCACGCTTCCGGTCCTACCTCTAATAATAAGAGTGTATGTACATGTATGTATGCTACACACAAATATAAATATGATTAGTTTTATTTGAAAACGCCGAAAGTTATTTACAGAAAATGTTTACCTTCTGTTGTGACGTATTCCCATTTTGAAAACAAATCATGAAATCCTAAGTGCATATAACTTTTACTATCATCTGTATGGATTTTGAATATTTCCAGCAAAGCCTCTGCCTCGTCTTTATTCGTCGGTGTTGCTAATGTCGCATTATGAGCTCGACAAAGTCGTCTTGCATGATTCCACTTTCGCGGATTTGAATGAAAATGATAATATATATCTAAATTTTGATAGTAGTCGTATTCTGAAAAATTAAATACATAACAGATTGAAATAAATGATAAAAAAATATTATACATACATATATAACACAAATTGCACGCTTATATAATATAGTGTAAATATCACATTGTATTGAGACATTACAATACAACGTGACAATATACAAATATAGAATACTTTACTGTTTCATATTATGTAGTAACTAGAGGTTGTGATCGAGAAATCTCGTCTCGAGATTTCTCGAGAATTCTCGAGAAATTTTGATTCTCGTTTCTCGAGAATATTTTATTGTAAAATTTCGAGATTCTCATTTCTCGAGAATATTTTATTATGAAAATTCGAGATTCTCGTATCTCGAGAAATCGTTTACTAGAATCTCGAAAATATCGAGAATATTCTTAATTTATCACTACATGTTTTTGCTCAATAAACTGACTGATTTGTATACTTGTTAACTCGTAAATAATTTTATGAAGTATTGTAATATGTATAGATGGTCAGTATTTTTATTATTTGTCCGGTAAGTTATTATTCGGTCATCATATAAGTACATATACACATGTTACAACGAAATCGCACCATTTTTAAGTTACATATATGTATGTGCATGTAGGTACTAGTCACTAGTGCGAAAGTATTCGGTTATGATATCACTGAAACGCTAGTGAAAATATATTTTCACTGACAATATGACCCCACTTAACACACATAAAACGTTTTTGATTTTTGATTTATTATTTATTTATTCGAGTATTTGTTCCTTAGATATTAATCAATTTATAGTCAGTATTTTAATATGTATAGATGGTCAGTATTTTTATTATTTGTCCGGTTACAAAAACACGGGCAAAGCCGGGTAGCAACACTGGGAATTTTATAAAATTAGTAAAAATATTGTTATTTTTACTATTTTAAATTACTTTTGAATATTTTTATTTTCTTTTCATGCCTTCTTTTATAATATTTTTTTTTATATTATTTTACTTTTTTTCTATTCAATGTTCTATTGTATCTCTCTATATCTTTCTTTCGTTATGTCTTTAATAAAGTTATAAGCCCCTGATAGAATATATGTACATATGTAGTGTTTGTGTTCTTTTGTTGTCAAGTTTATATGCTAAAAAAATCAATTCACTATATTAAAAAAAAATTATACTTTCTCGAGAATTCTCGAGAATCTCGAGAAACAAAAAAAGAAAATCTCGAATTCTCGAGATTCAAATATTTCGAGAAAATAAGTTTCTCAAATCTCGAGATTCAAATATTCCGAGAAAAGGAGATTCTCGAATCTCGAGAATCAAAAAAAGTCGAGAAATCACAACCTCTAGTAGTAACTAATTAACAATTTAATTAGTCAATGATTTTTTGATCATAAATCGTGATATACATAAATATACCGTGCTCGTATTGTATGTTTCCAATACAGTTCCTTGTGTGAAAATTACTTTCGTAACCAAACTTTTCACAAAAGAAAAACGAGGGTTCAAAACAGCTATAGTCACTCAACTCTCCAGTATCTGTTATAGCGCCACAGTTCCTATTTGTAGCACTGTTGATAGCACCTCCTTTCCAAGTGAGTCCAGTCGTATTTAAATCTTCACCTGAAACATTTTTATGAAATATAACATATTTTGCATGATAAAAAACCGCAACTAGTCAGAATATGAATCAAATTACCAGTTACTGTTATGAATTGCCCTTCATAAAAAAGGTCGTGAAATCCCATCAAAGCAATTTGAAGGGTATCTTTTTTCATTTGATTCTTGACTGTTTTTAATATCTTCACAAGAAAATCTTTCTCTTCTATCGTGTTGATGATAGCTAAATGACCACCTTCAGATGAACACACTGATCGAGCATCTTTCCATAGTTTCAAAGTTGTGTGAAGCTTGTAACTTTTATTCAAACTTTCCAAATAATGATACGCTGAAAAAGTACATATTTTGAAATATGAGTTAACTCATATCTATTGAAGAGTATAATACCTGTTTTCGGTTGATTGTTGACATATTTTTGTTGGCATATGAATACGCCTGGAGTATTACAATCCAAATCATTTAACTTTCCCTCGCGATGTAAAGATCCACAATTTTCTCCTGGGTCTGAATTATCGGGTTGCTTATCTTCCCATTTATTATAGTAATAGTCCAGTGACTCTCCTTCAATCGTTAAAAACGTTAAAAACGCAGAAACGAAACAAATCGATGTCAATTAGGGTTTCTGTCCAGATCTTTTTTATCCAATATTTTTGTAGGATTCTTAAGAAACTATTTAAAATAAATTTATTTATATTATAAATAAATTTATATGTAAAATACATTACATTTATTCCAGTTAATAGATATATTATTTACTTATTTTTATATTTTTGTAAATAAAAAATAAATTAAATTGAAAAAAAATTATATTGTAGGGAACCCGGGAATCCCGGGAATTGAAAAACTCTGAAAATTCAGAAACCCTAAAGTCAATATATATTTGTTTACCACTTTCAGTGAGAAACTCTCCCTCCCTGAAAATATCATGAAAACCGAGAAATATATAATCATAATTTTTTATGTGTTTCAATGATGAAGCCGGATATTCCTTGAAAATAAATTTCAACACTTCGACTTCTGTATCAGTTTCTGGGATTGCAAGTGTAGCATTTTCAAGCCTGCATATATTTCTGGCCTCATACCAAGTTTTAATATCTTTGTGGAATTTATACAACACATCTACATGAGGAAAAAATACGTATTCTGGAAGGTACAAAATCAATGTATGTATAGCATTTTTATTAATCAGATTAAAATAATTGAGAATGTAATTGGAATTACCTGTCGTGTGGTTTTTTATATGCACTATATGATTTTTCTTACATATAAATTTGTATTTCAAATCACACGGAATATCATTATATGTATGAGAAGTCAATAAACTCACACAATTTTCATTCCCACCACCATTGTTTGGTTCGCCCGGATTCCAATTTAAATATAAATTATGTACAGGTTTTCCTTTAACATTATTTATATTAATGTAAGTACGAGTACATATTATAATAATTAATACAATTCAAAATATGAATAAAAAAAAGACAATTTAAAAAATAATGAAAATTAACCGTCTGATTTTACGAAATTTCCTTCCTGAAACCCATCTGTGAGTCCCAGCATATACGACTCAGCACCGCCTATTAAAGATGCTACATCTTTGATCTCTTTGTCTGATGTCGGAATGTATAATTCCGACATTTCTTCACCGCATTTAGCTAAAGATTCGACAAAGTTTTTTGCTTCATCATGTCTTTTATAGAAAGCTTTGTGTTCATCAATAAATATATAATCGCTTCTAAATTCTGGTGTGTCTATAAATCGCAAGTATAAACAACATGATCGATTGCATGTTTCATTCGTTTAATCATATTGTTTGAAACATACCTGTGCTACTGTAAACTATAACGATGTTGAGAGATATTAACAAAATTGTGATCAATTCCCGGAAATAGTCCATGTTTTAAATAACCGAATAAGAAATGGAAGATGGGGTGAAATACTTTTTTACTAATACAAAGCCAATTTAATATTTGAATACATTTAAAATTAAACGCTTTACTGCTCCGTTTTTAAACTAATGATATGTACATACTTGGGATTGATATAGACCGTGTGAGGTCAAATGTTATCATTTTGTATACACAAACATGTGTACATGTATACTATTGAGTTTCATCTTATTTTATTGCATTCAGTTCGTATACTCAATTATAATAAATCGTTAATATAATAAAATATTCAAACTAAAATATTGTCGTATTCGTTCGTAATATAATATTGTTACGTACACCGCCAATATTCACTAGTTTCTAAAACAAAATATGTACGTAGATTTTATTGAATCCGTTGAATAAACCTTTCACTATCACTTATTTTTAATGGAAATTGGATTATTAGTCACATTGCCATCGCCCAAAAGAATATTTGGCACTCGAGCTCTCGTTAGTATTTTTTTTTTTTTTGATTTTTAAATGCTTTTTATTATTACGAAATTATGTTCACAATACATCTTATATCTATTTTAATAGCTACTGACCTACTGATCATTTTCTATTTTACAATTTAATTTAATTTGGTTAGTAATCATAGTATTATATTATTCTAATGTTAATCTACAGCATAATAGGAAAAAGAGCTGAAAAACCTATTTACAATCCTTATAAATGTTCATAATACATCTAATACATAATATTAATTAAAGACTCTCTAAAGTCGATGACTTAAAGCAGATTGTGTTTAGGTAATCTGTGTCTATACCTGAAGGGTAGAAGACATTTTGTTGTAATCACCGAGACTCTTCACAAGTGTGTTAGTATGGTTATTAGTGATTCTGTCATAGAATCTATTGGTTAGTTTGTTAGTAATGTCTGTAACAAACGGAATATTATATATGGCATGCAGTTTTTTCAAGTTAGTATATATGGGTGTATTATAAATCATTTTTAGGGATTTATTTTGTATTACTTGGAGCTTGGAAAGATTAGTATTCGAGGCATTATTCCATACAGGTGAAGCATTGGTTAATAATGGTAATATGAGCGCGCGATATAATTTTATTTTGTTTTGAGTTGATAAAGAACTATGGCGATTAAATATTGAATATATTGAGGATATACCCCGCATCGCCTTGCATTTCGCTGCCTCAATGTTAGGTGCCCATCTCATTCTTTTATCGAACGTTACTCCTAAATATTTTATTAATGACTGCCATTTCAGACTTTCTCCAGAGTTGATTTTCAGATCTGAACTTGGCTTATGCTTTCTAACACTAAAGAATATGGCGTCTGTTTTGGTTTGATTAATATGAATTTTCCACTTAGTGAAGTGTTCAGTCATTGTTTTAATTGCAAATTCAAGATTTTTAAGAATAGTGTCTGGTTTTTTGCTACTTGTGAAGCAAGCGGTATCATCTGCATAAGCAGTATCTTTTGGAATAGGTATGTCATTTATATATATATAGAGAACAAGAATGGGCCAAGCAAGCTCCCCTGCGGAACGCCAGCTGCGATTATTTTTGGAGACGATAATTAATTATTTACGCTAACCACTAGCTTTCTAGTATGATAGTTATCATTAGTATGATGGATTTTTCGGCTGCCAGATGTTCGGTTATGGATATTTTAGTGACTTTTGGGTGAGTGCTTTGTGACCAATAATCACCGAACCATTTTTAATACGACATAATTAAAAATGAAAATATTTTTAATTAATTTTAATACGAAAAAAACAAATGAAAAAGCTTAAACGTTTTTCCCAGCGAATTTTCATCACAATTTTCGAAGACAAATTTAAACACATCACTATGAAACATGTCGGATTTTTTAAATCTAAAATTAAATTGTTTACATTTTAAATTTTGCGAAACACAGACACTTTTAAGCGACTTGAGTATGGTAAAATTTAGTACGAATAATGCACAATCAAAACTTCGACTTGTTAGATTCTAGGTAACCAAGCAAAATATGTACATATTGTTATATACAAAAATATGAAATATCATCAAACTTCTCGATTATTTTAAAAACGAGAGTCTTAAGTGCTATTTCTCCTCGTTCTACATTAAATCCGACATCTTTAGATGCGTAATCTATATGATCACATAATTAGAGATAATCATTTGCACCACATATTTATGTAAACTTCATGTAAGGGTAAATTAGTCAAATTTAATAAAAAAAAATGGTGCTTATTTCTGAACGTGGCACAATGTAGCCGTTTGCAGATCTGCCTAGACATGCGCTCACTTTGTTTTAAAAATCATCTCAAATCCCAAAAACTGTAGCACTCAATTAGCTAAAAACTATTTTCAACACATTTATCTCGTATAAGTGTACAGATATCGTGAGATTTTAATACAAAACCATGAACCGAAAGTGATTTACTTCTACACAAAATTAAGTATGCATTGCATTTTGCATAGAAGAACAATACGATTGATATGTATATTTATTTATCATATTCGTATTCGGTGGGAGAAAATATCACTTCTAATAGGTGATTCATCATAAATAAGCTTAGTATCAATCATTTTATAAGGACATTAACATCTACATATAAGTATAAATATATTCTATAAATTAACGGTTGGTTTGGTGAGCAATCCTCAAATTCTTGCAGAATTTGAAATTGAAGAATTAAACAATATTGATATTTTATTTATTACGTTAATGCACAATTCATTTTTCTTTTTGTTATATAAAATGGACAATGACTTCCTCATTATATGTATAACTTAAAACGTATATTTATTTTATTAAATAAAATTTTGATGTATTACCTTTTGTTTGTTCAATGTTTTTTTCACACAACTACGTAATATCAGCTTTAAAACTAAAAAAAACTTCATCCATTTATACTAAGTAAATGTATATATTCATAGTTATGTAAATACATATGTATGTATATAGATAAAGTACAAAATGTGTATTTAATGATAATAAAAAACCATTACATTGTAAATTTACATCAAATGTGTACAAAATGAAATGGCAATTAATATTATCTCAATTATTTGTGGATGCTATGTATTATAATGGTTATGTAGGCTAATGTTATTATTGAAAGCAAATCAAATGATATTATTATTATAAACAAACAAATACAATAAATAAAATGAACATCAATTTATAATGATTTATAATTACTATGTATGTGCTTTTTTAAAAGTACATATGTATTACAATGTTTCTTTTTACATTTTTTTTGTGTTATAATATACATCAACGCTACCTCTTTTTTACTTACCTCCTTTACGTTTTTCCTAAGTCGATATGCTCATAGTATTTTACATATTAATATATATGTATTATAAAAATGTAAATTGAAACCTAGCAACAATAAATAGTGCAATAACATCATTATGACAAATGCACGTAATCTCTGACACCAAATGTGCTGAGCTACATACATACTATTGGTATATAATGTGATCACTTTGAGAGAATATTTTAGTACATCATATTCAATCGATAATCACGACAAGTTCATTTGGCAATACCTCAGTAAAACTAACAAAAAGCTTTTAAAAATGAAAATAATTATTTTCTTATTGTTTTTCATCGTAACTTCAGCAAATGGTTAGTTTTTTGATGGGTATTATTTATTCGAAATCACATTTCTTACGCATATTTATGTATAGAGTATTAATATTTAAAATGTATTATTTTATTTTTGACTTATTAATTTTTGTAATAATGATAAATTTTAAAGTATACATACATATGGTTATTAGAGTTTTTATCTTGTCAACAATAATTACGAAATTACACATTAAAAGCAAAATTCCGAAATTAAATTTCGGAATAATATATAAAATTATTAATCAAAAAACTTCTAAAATTTAGCAAATTTGTGGGGCCTGACTTTTGGGAACCATCCATCAGCAAATAATAATAAAGGTATGATAAATTTATTTACGAATAGTAAAAACAGAATTATGAATACTAAACAATTAATAGATCAATTGAGAATATTTTCAAAAACCCTTATTGTAGCTAAAAACAGATTCGATCAAATATTGAATTATTATGTATATAACAAAAATATTTATAACATTTTTTTTGTATTAATACCACTATTCTAACAAATAAATAAATAATTATCACATATTCTAACAAATGAAATAATTATGGGACATTCAAAAGAGATTTATAAACCCAAACTAATTTTTTTTTTGTGCTACGCTTTCCTTATTCAATAACTATCGAACGAAAACTGTCATAATATACTGTCACGGTTGTGGGTTGAAAAAATTCTTATAAAGCCTTAATGCACTGCACTTTATGCAAATATGATATGTTTTTTTAATTTCATGTTTGAATTTTTTCAGAAAAATCCTCATTTAGATTAGATTATGAATATGTAGACGATCTAAAAAAATATTACAAATTACATAAAATACCCCTTTCTTGGGGAGATGCCGCCATGACATGCATGGCTGAAGGTGGTAATCTTTATGTACCTAATTCCTTTGAAGAATTGACAACTTTACAAGGAAAAGATCTTCTAGGTTCGTGGATTGGAGTCCACGATAAATACGCTGAGGGTGTATTTTACACAATTAAAGGTACATATAAATTAACATGAATCAATATTTTTTATATTGCGAGTTGTTGCTCAACCATATCACAAAACTACACATATTTATTTAATAAAATATTGCAGGTCAAAAACTATCAGACAGTTATTTTAATTGGGCGAAAAATGAACCAAACGATTTAACCAAAGATGAAGACTGCGTGGCACTTAAAAATGATAAAACATATCAAGATTTGGGCTGCTTAAACAAGCTCAAATTCACATGTGAATTCAACAACCCAATAATATACGATCAAAATTGTGACACGTATGACAATCGTAAGAAGTTTTATCGCACTGTTATACTTTATCCGTTATATAATGTGTCAGTATGATATTTTCAACTTGCTACAGTTGAAATATTGAATTTTGAGCACATTTATTTGATTTAACTTGCATATCGAATAAATTCATATTTATTCGAATTAAAAATCATGTTTATTTCCTTTCAGAATACACTTTGGAACCTTTCTTAGAAAAATGCTATAAATTACACAATACACCAATGACTTGGCATCAGGCAGTTAGGATTTGCCAAGCCGAAAATGCTAATTTAGCATTCATTAATGATGAACGTGAAGCGAACCACTTAAAAAGTAAATTCATCCAGTTTGGGCTCCCGTATGGAAATATATCAATGCATATAGGACTTTCCGATTTAATAATACAAGGAATACCGATGAACTTGCAAGGTACAGAAATTATGCTAAAAATTTGATTAATTTATCTGATTTAAAAATCATAAATTTTACTTGATTTTTAGGAGTCAAAGTATCAGAAACTAAATATAATAGATGGTCAAGTTATCAATTAGAAAATTTTCAAAGATGCGGAAGTGTGACCCAAGATATACTTTTTGATAAAATTGACTGTAATAAACGGTTAATTTTTATGTGCGAAAAATCATCAAAACAAAATACAAAATATCCAACATATACTTTTACCAACTCAACCGAAGGTGAAACTAAATTGGAAACAACTACAGATTTGTATTCATCATCAGTGGTTTATGATGATTAATTATACTGATAATTTTTATATAAATTTGTGAAGTAAGTAAGTAATTTTAAGTACAGTAGTACTCTTTTTGAACGTTTACGATCTAGAAATTAGCAAAGCGCCGTAAAACGGGTATAACTGTATATGTACATACATATATAAAGTATTCAACTATATTATTTCCTTAACAATAAATTAATGTAACATATTGTATTATTATTTCGGAATATGTGTTAATGTAACATTTTGTATAATATTCGGAATATTCGGAATCTCGTCGGATAAACAATGAAATAAATAAGCAAAACAAAGAAATCTGTAGTATTAACTGACCGTATATGTATGTATAAATAATGGTCTCTAAACATTTAACTCGGCTCTGTGAATATTTTATCACTGAGCTGTAGTAGTTCCGATTGCCTAAATTAAAATATGAATATGGAATTCAAAAAAAAAAAAAAAAAATATATATATATATATATATATATATATATATATATATATATATATATATATATTATACATATGTATGTATATTGCTCTCGTATACATACATATGAACATAAATCAATGGCTCTAAACCAGTTCACTGCGAGCTTACCACAAGTGTTCCATAAGATTATAAACACATAATACCAAAATTTTTAGAATTATAAATCTTTTAAAATTAAATTAAAATCTCATGATAAATAAAATAAAAAAAATAGTATCATATGAGAAGAATGCCTACCTTTAATAAAAATGGTCATGGTCATTGGTTTTTCAATAAATGGGCAGTAACTTTGACAAAAACGATTGTGTAATCAACAATTAAGTGTAATATATCGTAGATAAAAATAAACTATCAGTAAAACACGTTGTTTTGAGTATTTTTTGATGGACATTAATCGAGCAGTCAGTGACCGATGATATAACTTACTGAACAAATCAATCGAAATTACTTACCAAATAAATACAGGCCATAAACATTACTTATAGACATTTTTATTAGAATTCCGGTAGCCAGTTTGGATTTTGGATGTCAACCCAATGTATCATATCTACAATATCATTTTAGGAGCATTTTTATTCAATTTTAAAAGCAATGAAACTAATATAAACCTTGTAAAAAATGGTTGAAAATTCGGTACAAATGTATGGGAAACATGAATTTGAAAAAATCGAGCAATGTATGTATGTACATATATGTGTAGACAAATATGCACGAAGTATACAAATATGTGTAGACAAATAAGATGCACGAAGCCCATTAAATCGGTAGACAAAAAGTGTTCAGCATATTCGAAAATTCTAAGAACTACACACATATGTATGTACATACGTCATTCAAAAATAAAATAAATATCATTCAAAAATATTTGTATTTACAATATAAAAAAATTGAAAGAGACTGTTTTAATATATCATATCATGAAATATTATGTTTGATAAATTTAGTAGCATATGTAGACCAGGTTTATGATATTTACATATAATAAATGCAAATATGTATATACATACATACATATGTATAGCAATATTCAATTTTTAAATATTAATAACGATTCGTAAAACTTCTTGATATTTTCAAACTAAGCTGATAAAGAGCCAGTTAAATTTTTATTCGGATAAGTTATTTGCTTCTCGCACACGAACATTGCTTTAACATTACATCCGATATCATTTAACAGTCCATTTCGGTACATACTGCCACAATGTTCCACATTATTCCTATTATCGGGTTGATTGGGTGCCCACTTGTCATAACCAGTATCTGACAAGTAATGCCCTAAAATTATGACAAACATATTATTATCCCAAACTGTAAGAAAGTTGAGCATAAATAATGCAGAGTGGTTTAAAAAAATGGACCCGATTTAAAATCGTTATTTAACTACCTATATTATCACTTGAACGTACGAAGCGTATAGTTTGAAATGATTAACTAAACTCAATCATGCAAATGACTGAGCGTAGAGGCTGATTAAACGGATTAGGTTCCATAACAAACGTCCCCGGACAAAACGATGAACGACAAAACGTCCCCGACAAAATGACAACGTGACATAGTGTCTGCGGATACAATGTCACTTATTAACGCGACATAATATGTCATTCATATGTTCAAAAATGAATTTTTACGAATAAAACTTACAAGAATTCAATAAAACGTATGATGAAGAAGATCTATATACGTCCTTTGACATATTATATATCTATGTAAACATTATGTCGCGTTATCATTCTGTCGGGGACGTCGTGTAATTTTGACGTTTTGTCGTGACACCAATTATGCGCTAGGAGAGTCATCTAACGGTAATTGCTTGAAACTGGATGCTTTTCTCCTTTGTACGGTTTGAATTTCATTCGTAGTTGCAGGGATCCATTTAATGATTTAAAATCAGGTCCATTCTTTTTAAACACAAACTAATACATATTCAATTTATATCCAACCGATTCGATTAAAATACCAACCATCAATCGTAATATGTGATCCAGGCAAAATAAAATCATTAAAACCAACATGAATAATATTTTTATTGAAATTTCTGTCCAAACTCTCCTCGGGATACTTTTCGAATAGTTTTACCAACAAATCGGCTTCCTCCTGACTATTGATGAGGGCTAATCTGGATTGTTCACCATAACAAGTCAAGTATGAACTATTCCAAGTCATCGGCTCCTTGTGAAATTTATAACAACGGTCCAATTTCGACGAATAAAAAAATTCTGAAATAAATACATATATATACATATATATTATTTATTTATTTATTACAGTTAAGCTATAGTGACATTACAGATATACTCCAAGACGGCACTATAGCGAGCCATATATATGTACATACATGTGTACATGAACAAACAAAAGATAACAAAAATTAAATATCAAAATGTGATAAAATTTTAACAAAAATAAAGTATGAAAATAATGTAAAGTAAAGAACAAAAATAATAGAAAAAATAAAATAAAATATGAACAATTAAAAGTGAGAACACATTTCCGATCTCAAATTAAACAATTCCTTAACCAAATCAGCATATTTTAGATTGAACAAATCAAAGTTAGCAGTAATCTGGACAATTACAAATATCGATATACATTTTAAAAACATAAAATTTATGGAGTAATTTGACGGAACATCTGCATTAATCTTTACTTTTTGCTTTTTTTTATAAATCACGGAATTTCGAGATGTTTAAAAACTCGAAATTGGCAAGACATAAATAAATTTGCAGCATTTTATAGATCAGTGAATTCGAGATGCTGTAAACTCAAATTTTGTGAGAAAATGCAACTCTGTCGCCAATTTTTTGGAACCATTTCAATGAAATCAGATAAATTGGCAAACTCTTATAGGAAAAGATTGACCTTGCAATTAACTATACAAGATCTGGCCAGTGGCACAACCAGTGATGATCGGTTCGGTGATTATTGGTCACAAAGCGCTCGCCCAAATGTCACTAAAATCTGGCAGCCGAAAATTCCATCAAACTCACGATAACTATCATACTATCAAGAACTCGAGTGCCAAATATTCCGTATTCGCGATTTTCAAAAATTGTCTTTTGGGCGATCGCAATGTGACTAATAATCCAATTACCGTGATGATCGTATTTATTGATATTGAGAAAAATGTACCTGAATCGTACGTTTCGCATTGCGTGTTGTAATTTTTCAAATCGTCAATTGATTTCTCACACAAAAATCTGAACTTGCCATCACAATTGTTATCATTATATAATCCACCCTTATCTATATTCACACAATTTTCGTTGTTATTCACGTTATTTGGTTCGGATGGTCTCCAATTACTATAAACTTCATCGATTGATGCACCTGTAGGATATTTTATGTGTTTTGGAGAAACAATATTTTTTTATATTCCAAAATTATAATTACAAGAATGTGCAAAACTATCGTACTGACCGTTGATTGTTACGAAAATTCCTTCTGCAAACTGATCATGTATGCCTACCCAAATATGGTTGGTGCCGTCGCTAACCGATTCCATTAAATGTAATATTTGCTCAGCACTCTTCGGGACAAAAAGTGATGCTCCTTCAGATGTGCACGTAAAAACTGCATCAGCCCAATTTTTATACAGTTTGTGTTCTTTGTAATACAATTTTAATTCTTTTGAATAGTTGTAGTCGTTTCGAAATAGTGGTGGTTGTTTGATGGTATCTAATGTGTAAAGGCAAACCGAAAGTATCGTTATCATGATCGAAAATTAAATTGGTAAATGTTTCATCAATAATAAATATATAAAATATTTTACCTAATGATTGTTCCATCGCACCTACTAGTACTCCAATCAGAGAAACGAACAATAACGTAGTAAACATATTGGCCACCTTGACTTGACGACGTCCTGAAGTCAACTGCTATCGTTGCTTTCACGCAAATTTACAACTAATCATGTGATTCTCGTATTATAAACAATCGTCATAATATTATGAGTCAATGTATTTTCCTCCATATACGGAAAATACTACACATTATCATTTCGTTGAAATAACTATTGAATCTACACAATTCTAAATGTTTTTTCCTCTACTTGTCATATATGTACTCGTAAGTATGTATGTAATCGGGTTTCTGATTCCCCGGGCTTTTTCAATTCCCGAGTTACAGGACGGAGTTCGGGATAGTTTCCCAGATTCCCGAGAAACCAGGATATACATACGACTATATCCGGTATATTTTTTCTAATTATCTGTTTATTCTCCTATCAGCATGTAAATATATTTTCATTTACTTTTAAAGTCAAGGCTATTTATATTTACGACATTTTGTAGATTTGTCTTTGATAAATCCTTATTTAATTCTTCATTCATTGTCAAGCACACAATGGTCTCATCTTCATCTCATTGTGGAATCATTAATACAAAAAGGATACACCTGTTTCATAATAGCCTTTATTATAACGTTTTGATTACAATATTTTGGATTTTAATCGATCTACCGAGTGAAAAACTTTCGCCATATCAAAGAAATGTTAAATAACACATTTCATTGATTTTTAACAATGTTCTGTGGCCAATCAATTTATCTCAACAAAAATTTAGAAAGAGAGGGCTTTTTTCTCTTCTCTTTTTCGAGAAATTCAATAATCACTTATTAAAGTTTATTAGAGACGATTATCATAAGTTTTGACTGAAGTCACTGTTTTGCTCGAAACTCCCTATTAAATGCCTGTCGCGCTCGCAATGAGCGTTTGCATGGAGGAAGCATTATTTTCGGCAAATCATCATTTTTTCCACGTTCCCATAATTATTTTGAAAATAAAAGACGTTGGGAGCTTCGAGCTAGAATTCGTTGGGAAGGAATAGAAAAAATGCTACAAAAAATTACGATTAATTTTTATAAAATATAGAGTAAAAGAATAATAAGTTATAGGCGTTTAATCAATTGAAATCTAACATAGCGAGATGGTGGCGAAAAGGGAAAAAACGATCAGAACAGTGTGGACAAATGCGACAATGTGGACGATAGACGTCACCGAGAAAGATGATGCAGTATTTTCAAACGTTTCTATTACGATTATTTTTCACTTTGGTAATGGTGGACTTGATTTCCACATACAAATATTGATGACCAATCCTAGCAAAATAGCAAAGTTTAAAAACGATCGGAAGAGTGTGGAAAAGAACCCAAATTTCCCAAAGTGAAGTGAGAAGAAGCTAGTACTAAAAACAGGAAAATGTGTCTTTAAATGCTCATTCTATTTCATTTGTGTACATACATTCATACACACATACAGTGGTGTAGTGCTAAATAAAAAAGAATCAGGGCGGTGTTAAATTTTAATGACCCCCCCCCCTCTTTCTTCATCACTTAAAAAATATATCCTTATATTGGTAGTTCAAGTATTTATAAAAAAAATCAAATGCGAATTAACAAATATTCTTGTTGAAATTATGATATTTTTTATATTTTCTAAAACTTCATAATAATAAGTAACATAATAACTAAAAGAAAAAAATATATAGAAAAGATATTGGAAAAGAAAAATTACAAAAATCTTCAAATTTATGAAAGACTTCTAGCTTGTTTTTAAAATTATTATGGTTTTCAGAATTTACTACATTGTTGGAAAGATTATTTTAAACTTTAACCACTCTGTTTGAAAAGAAGGAATCTCTGATCAATTTATTCGATTTTTCTTTTTAGAGTCTGAGAGTGTGACCTCGGTGATGAGTGAGTGTGATGTGACTGAAGATGAGTGTTTTCATTGAACGTAATGAGTTTGGACATATGACAATTATGATGATTATTTATTAATTTAAAGACTTCGATTAAGTTGCCTCTTATTCTTCTTATTTCAAGTGCTATTAATATTAGCCAAAATATTTTTAATTTTACTCATAAAACAATTTTCATATCAATCAAGTACCAGTACCAAGAACCAGGGCGGCGACCTGTCCCGACCTGGCCCGACTACACCATTGCATACATATATCAATACAATTAAATTTCTTATACAAAGCGTAACTGCTCTAATGTACATTATCTCAAGAATTCGACTAATGACTGCAGTGGTTTAATTAGGGTTATCACACGTCACATTTTGTCGGAAATTTCCTCTTTTGGTGCATTATTAATATATTTTATAATTCTGTTGATAATGTAATGCCGACAATAAGTCAAAATGTCACCCGAAAACATGCAGTTTCATAAATTTCCAAAATATAAAACTTTTATTTCGAACTTGTGGAATTGGTCCTAAATTTACCAATTCCAACTCCGACTTTATTTCATGATTCGACTCCGACTTTTCTTGCCAATGTTTCTTATAAAATTGTCAGTAATAAAAATAAACGATTTTCAAAATGTGAAAAATTGACATTTAACCCAATTTATTGAATTATTGGTAATTAAATAGGTATAAATAAAAATTATTACTAAATTTACAGTATATTTGAATGAATACATATGTAATTTAAATAAATCAATGATAAAAATGAGAATAAAAATAAACATGACACGGAGGACACAGTCGGTTTTGGCCACAACACATCAAAATACGTGCGATTCAACGATTTTATTTATAACTAGCTGAACCCCGGCATGCGTTGCAATGCCATAATAACGCACGCAATTCCCGTTCCCGTTCCCGTTCCCATTTGTCGGAAAAACGCAGGTAGCGAACACATTTGAAATCATTCCCGTTTTTCCCGTTTCCGTTCCCGTTTTTTCCCGTTTTTTTTCACAGTAATCTTCCCAGACATGCACACGACAAATCCTGATTACGTAACACGAAAACCGATTACGTTTCATCGTAATCGGTTCAGTGGTTTAGCAGCCTATTCGAGACACACACACACACAGACATTCATTTTTATATATATGTACATATACATAGATGTAGTTTAAAACCATGATTTTTATAAAGCAAGTGTATTTAATTCAATAAGCAAATCCGATTCCGGTTGAAATGCACCGACCCACTAATTTTATTTACATTCGTGAACATTTCATAAACTACTGCTATTTTATAATCATTATTAAGTTTCTTATTATCTAATAGTCGGAGTATGGCAACCCTAATACAGATTCGAACTGAAACAAGTTTCTTCACAACAAACAAGGTGAATATATTGAGCAAGTGTTTAATACACATACATATGTTCATATATGTACCTACATATACTAGGGATATTTATTGTTTAGTCGCAACAACACACGTTGTTCTGCCAAGAATTCGACAAATCCAATATGTTACCTGTGAAAGTGATCTTTGTCTTCGCATTTGGAATGGCATCAAGTGTAGCACAGGAAGGTGAGTATCGTTTGATATTTTCTTACCAGTTATACCTGTAAAATTATTTTAGTTCTAGGCTGATGAATTATATTTTAGATTCAAATGAAACGCCTTACTTCCGAAAGGACTATACATTCATTAAATACGTTAAGGCATTTTATAAAATGCATCATAACTCTCAGACTTGGTCAAATGCATTGAATACTTGTCAAAATGAAGGAGCAGTGTTGGCGGTTCCAACGTCTAAAGAGGAGTTTGATGAAATGTTAAAATTTTCTGGAAATGGTAGTTTGTGGATCGGCGCACATGACATGTTTTCAGAAGGTGTATTCGTAGCTATCGACGGTATTTATTACAAAAAATAATATAATTAATATTTCGTCCCCATTCTTCAGCCTAAAATCAAATTATTATATCATGTATTCATTTCTAAATTAAAAGAATTCTTTTTTTTGTACATTGAGTAAAAAATTAAGACTTAGCAGCTAGCATATGGTTTACTAAACATACATATTAATAACTATTTAATATGAGTCAATTGAACTCAATAACTAATTGTAATGATTTATGTGTTTATGTGAATATGCATGTATAATGTTTGTATGTATATGGATGTATGTATTGTATGTGTATGTGTATATGTATATATATATGTATATGTATGTATATGTGAATATATATATGTGTAGGTGTGTATGTATATATATGTATATATGTGTATTTTTATATTTATGTATGTATGAATGTGTACTTGTGTATACGTGGAAGTATTTGTGTATATTTGAATGGTGTACATATATGTTTATATAATTGTCTTTGGCCAGGAAGGCGCATTGGGTTTACCTGTTAAGCCTTCTTGGTGTAAATTAAATAAAAAAATAAAAAATATATAAATAAATAAAAATATAAATATTATCTAATATATAATTTCGAAAGAGACTTTGTATGTATGTTTGTTTGTTTGGCTCGTAGATCCGTGACGTTCAATTTAATAAAAAAAAAACAGATGAATATTCAAATAAATTTAAATAAATATTATAAACAGACCTTAATGTACATACATTAAGGTCTGTTTATAATAGCTCAGCACAGGCCGGAATTTAATTCTATATGGACACATTCATGTGTTCATGTAACAGCGTAGATGTAACAGCAGTAGCCGACACGATCTATTCATATCATACAGTACTCCATGTCACCGATACGTTCAGGCAGAACCGGTTTTCTTTGGCTATTTCAGAAATATTCACGCATGACGTTTCATCATAGTCGCTGGTGCACACATACTAACGGAAGTGCGCATGCGCATATGAATTTTTTCAGAAACGTCATATTGTGACAATATTGACTCGATGATACGACGCAAGCAATATTGCGCCGTATCATCGCACTCCGTAATGTATGTATGTACATATGTTTATGTAGGCCGATTTTGCCTTGCACTCGGCTAAACAAACCTGAACGTGCCGAAACGTACGCTTCTGTATAGTATGAATAGAAATAGTCTTTTCCATGCATTGCTGAGTAATAATTGCTGATAATAGACAGATATGTATATTATTTTTTTACTTGAAAAATTCCGGAATATATGTACATAGTATTTTTTTACTCGATATTTTTTTATTTACTAGAAAAATTTCGGAATATATTGTTGCGTAGGGGTGGGTGGAGGATCCAAGAAAAAGGCCAACCGTCGTTTCACAGCATTTATTGATGATTAAGGAGATACACGTATTGCCACTGCTCAGTCCAGAATGACATGATCTCGCCTACGTACCGCCTTATAAGGGGTAGATCTCTCAGGACGTCTAATCTGTTTACCTACTGTATAGTCACGTATTCGGATATGTATTCCCACGGTATGAGAAGTGCAATCATTGTTTAGCTTTCATGCACTTAGCTTGTCGCTAATCCCTAAAACCACTTACACCGGTCTCACGGTCTCTCAGGACGTCTAATCTGTTTACCTACTGTATAGTCACGTATTCGGATATGTATTCCCACGGTATGAGAAGTGCAATCATTGTTTCATGCACTTAGCTTGTCGCTAATCCTTAAAACCCACTTATACCAGTCGCACGGTATGCATTTAGTTAATCCGTTAACAGATATCCGTTACAGATAATCTTTGAACGGTCACAGTCTCTGGGATTCTATTCGCTTAATCCGCGGCGTACGTTACAATATAATACATACAATGATCAATTTAAAATACCACAAACCATTTTTAAAAACGTTTGCAATCTCACATAATCGTTTTTAAATTACCATTTTATCGAAACAACCTGTTACTAGTATCACATGGCTTTATATATAAGTTATATGTATTTCTATATACATACATATCATACATATATGTATGTATATCAGTTTCATATAGACATATTCCAATTATACAATATGTACATTTAAATCTTAAGAAATCCATCAAAAAATTTTCATTAAATCATTACTTATTCAATCACATGGAATGAATTAAATGAATCTTTATAATTTTATGCTATTTATTTATCTTTCTTGGAAACAGGAAAACAACTATCTAAAATTTATATAAATTGGGCACCGGGAGAGCCAAATAACGCTAACAATAATGAAAACTGTTTAATGATGAACTTAAAAGGCTATAACGATTTACTATGCACTTATTCTAAACAGTATATTTGCAAGAGATCCGCTTTGAATATAACGCAAAATATATTGTGCGAGTCGTACGATTTAGGTAAGACACTATATTCATTGAATAGTTATTATACATATGTATATACATATGTACATATAATATAAATATTATTTTTGCTTCAAATAGGCTATACATATTCATCTGACACCGACCGATGCTATAAATTTCACGAAACACCACTCACGTGGCACAAAGCATTCTCATCGTGCATATCTGAAGAATCGACTTTGGTTATTATCAATAGTGATTCTGAGGCAAGACTTCTCACTTCAATGTTGGCTAAGTATCCTGAAAAATCACTTAAAGGAAATTTCGAAAAGGGTCAAATTCACATTGGATTCAATGACTTATTGACCCCAGGATTGTATCTAACTAACGATGGTGACAATTTTGACATTTTGTAAATGGTCTGTAGCACTATATATATTTTAAGTTGATGTTATTTAATTTAGGAAAATCTCTAAGTGAAAATGGATATGAAAATTGGTCTAATGGTCAACCTGATAATTTTCAAAACAAAGAGCACTGTGGTAGTATGTTTAGAGATGGAACATTAAATGATGTTGATTGCAACGCAAGACAAATGTTTGTGTGTGAAAAAACATTATCTTATACCCAACACGTTCCTGCCAAGATGTCGGTCAACAGACTTCCAGATGAATAATAAAATATATATACCCGCATAAATATGTATGTACATATTATGTACTATGTACTGTGTACTGTTTGATGTTCTAGGCTAAAAATAAAAATTCAAATGTTCTTAAGTACGTATAATTTTTTTTTTTTATTACCAATCTATCATTATATCATTATATAAATACTAGTTGTTTTACCCGGCTTCGCTCAGTATTTGTAATATAAACCGCGTAAACATGACGAATCTAATAGTAAATATTAATTTGTTTTTTTATTAAATTTATTTAAATATTACAATTCAGATCAACCGAATTAATAATTTAAAATTTAATTAATATTTTAGTAAAAAAATAATTTTTTTTTTTTGGCCGATCATGTGAAATAAGTGATATGCCGTGTCTCTTTCCACGATATACGATTCCAAGGGGAGAAAGAGAGACGACGCATGTAAACATTCACACGCACTTGACACGCCCGGACGCAATAGACAATTATTATATACGACTAGTGGCCTGTGTGCACATTGTGCACTCCAATTAACAAAATAACAAAATTAACAAAATTAACAAAATATTAAATTATAAAATACGGTTTTTTTTTAAATTAATTATATTTTTAATTTTTAAATTAAATTAATTAAATTTTAAATATTATTTTTACATGCCGCGTCTCTTTCCATGCTTCCAAGGGGTGACAGAGAGACGGAGCATGGTGAGTGAGTACATCGCGCGTCCGCAAAGCCCATACTATGCCGCGTCTCTTTCCACGATATACGATTCCAATGGGAGAAAGAAATACGAAACATGTTGACTGCATTCATACACACTCGACACATACGCAATAGACAATCATTATATACGATGCTACCCTCTCTGTAAAATGTTTGTATTCGTCGTAGAAATTGTCTGTATAGAATTTTTCAATATATGTCTCTATGATAAAATACATATAAATATAATTGTTTATCGATGTTTGTAACAGACCAAAAAGGGGCATTGAGTTTACCTGTTAGGCCTTCATAGTATATATGTAAATACATATTTGTATGTATTAGAATAATAATAAAAATTGCTTACGTACATACATTTGTAGAATATGTTTGACCACACAAACATTGATGTCGATATTGTAATATGTTTGAAATTGTTTAAGTTCCTAAATATTTATAATATTTGACCATAGGTGTCACCTTGGGACAATCTGTCATGGCATCTATGGTAAAATATGTATAAGTAATTAATCTAATCTATAATTTGAAAAGAGACTTTGTATGTAAGTATCCTTGGTCGTCGTCGTCATTAACTAAGGGGGGCAAAGCCCTAAACGGCAATTAATCATGGGGGCGCGGAGGGGCGAAGCCCTAGACGGCATTCAGTCATGGGGGCGCGGAGGGGCGAAGCCCTAAAAGGCATTAACTAAGGGGGGCAAAGCCCTAAACGGCAATTAATCATGGGGGCGCGGAGGGGCGAAGCCCTAGACGGCATTCAGTCATGGGGGCGCGGAGGGGCGAAGCCCTAAAAGGCATTAACTAAGGGGGGCGAAGCCCTAGACGGCTTTTAATCATGGGGGCGCGAAGGGGCGAAGCCCCAAAAGGCATTAGCTAAGGGGGGCGAAGCCCTAAACGGCAGTTAATTATGGGGGCGCGGAGGGGCGAAGCCCTAAAAGGCACCTGATAATGGGGGCGAAGCCTTAGACGGCATTTAATCATGGGGGCGCGGAGGGGCGAAGCCCTAAAAGGCATTAACTAAGGGGGGCGAAGCCCTAAACGGCAATTAATCTTGGGGGCGCGGGGGGCGAAGCCCTAAAAGGCAATAACTAAGGGGGGCGAAGCCCAAAACGGCATTTAATCATGGGGGCGCGGAGGGGCGAAGCCCTAA
The DNA here is from genome assembly GCF_051622035.1 of Arctopsyche grandis. Classification (NCBI taxonomy): domain Eukaryota; kingdom Metazoa; phylum Arthropoda; class Insecta; order Trichoptera; family Hydropsychidae; genus Arctopsyche; species Arctopsyche grandis. The sequence continues at coordinate 29,091,583 of NC_135355.1, forward strand.
AAGGCAACTGATCATGGGGGCGAAGCCCTAAACGGCAATTGCTCATGGGGGCGTGGAGGGGCGAAGCCCTAGAAGGCAAAGGCTCAGTGGGGCGCCGAGGACGAAGCCCTAGAAGGCAAGAAAAAAATTTTGATTTTTTTTTTTTTGATTTTTTTTTATTTATTTATTTTTTTTTAAATTTTTAAAATTTTTTTTAATTTTTTTTTTTATTTTAATTAAATGTTTACTATTAGCTTAGTCATGTTTAAGCGGTTTATATTATAAATACTGAGCGAAGCCGGGTAATACAGCTAGTAGTTTATAAATATAATTCCTTGAAAAAAAGCATATTGTTTAACCACTTTAAGCGCCACGAGCGCACGGGTGCGCGCTCCTTCGTATTTCATGCTATGGGTGAAGAAACCAAAATTAATTTTGGTTTCTTCACAATAATATCTAAAAATATCCTGTGATACTAATGACATTAAAAAAAGTCAATATTTTTCGTTAGTTTGTGAGATATTCGAGAGGTGGTCAAGGGTTGGCACTAAACACGAAAATAAAGTAATAAATTTTCTTCGAAAAATATTATCAATTATTTATTAATAAATGATCATTAATTAAGATACTAATTATTTTAAAATGTAAAAAATTGTGTTTAGTTTTATTTTATTTATTTTTCGAATAGAAGAATGTAATTCCGTGTGACGCAAATTATTTACGAAACACGTGTTTCGTTTATTACTAACATTGAACAATGAACATTGCTCAACAGTCCGTTTCTGAGCATACTACCACAATGCTCTGGATTGTATGGTTGATCATGTGCCCACTTATCAAGCGCGGATCCAGCGATTTTTCTAGGGGAGGGCGATTTCTAATTAAAAAAAAACACACACACACACACACACAGCAAATACTCATAATAATCATTATATTTATTCACGATGCAATCAACAATAAAAATACAACGATTATAAAATTATATTAAAAAAAATGTTTCGATTCACTTGAACATATTGTTCACTAAATAAAAGAATTTTATAGGAATAAATTTAGATATTATAATAAACATATTATCTCTAATATATAATTTCGAAAGAGACTTTGCATATATGTATGTAACATTGGTTGGTTGGTTGGTTGGTTGGTTGTTGATTGGTTGGGAACAACACATTCGACTTTTTTTTTCGATTCAAAGGATTCGAAGTCCCCGGGGGCACAGCCTTCGGGGGCGCAGCCGCAGGAAGCGAAGCCCCCGAGGGTGAAGCCCTAGGGGACGAAGCCTCCTAGGGGGCGAAACCCTAATTTCGTAAAAAAAAAAACGAAACATATAATTTCGAAAGAGTATATATGTTTGTTTGATCGTGAGAGTCAATTTATTAAAAAAATAAATAAATGAGTATTCCAATACATTTATGTAAAATAAAACTATTCAATTACATTTAATGAAATGCTTACTATTAGATTAGTCATATTTAGGCGGTTTATATTAAAAATTATTTAATATATATTATTTAATATATTTAATATATATGGATATAAAAATAATTTAATATATAAACTATTTAATATATATGGAGAGTATATAATGCGTAGAGCACTGGATGGTTGGAAGGGTGGAGTGTCCATTGGTGGAAAAAAACTATCCAATCTTCGGTATGCGGATGACACAACGCTCATAGCTAATAATCATGAAGAAATGGCCGAACTGATCCGTCGTGTTGAGACAGAGAGTAATGTGCTTGGCCTCCAGATAAACCGTCCCAAAACAAAAATTATGATAATTGACCGTCACCAACAGCTGCAAAACAACAACTCAGCTTTAAACGGTATAGATGTGGTTGATAATTTTGTCTATCTGGGGTCACTCATATCTAACAACGGCGGCAGCGAATTGGAAATACGGCGCCGGATTACATTAGCAAAATCGGCAATGTCACAACTAACGAAGATTTGGAAGAATAGAGCCATTACAACTGCTGTCAAAATCCGTCTCGTGAAGAGTCTCGTTTTTTCTGTCTGCCTTTATGGTGTCGAGACGTGGACCATGAAGGCGGCGGATAGACGGAGAATCGATGCCTTCGAGATGTGGTCCTGGAGACGGCTACTGCGCGTACCTTGGACCGACAAACGCACGAATGTGTCTATTCTTGAAGAATTGAAAATCAAGGATAGACTGTCAACAATATGCCTGAAACGTATATTGCAGTTCTTCGGCCACATTGCACGAAGAGGTGAGGAGAGCCTGGAGCGGTTGGTTGTGGTTGGTAGCGTCGAAGGCAGAAGAGCCAGAGGCAGATCCCCCGCACGCTGGACTGACCAAGTATCTGCAGCGACGGGCGCTTCCACGGTAGCAAGTCTTCGCCTGGCCGAATTTAGAACTGAATGGAGGCAGCTGGTTGACCGCACATCATAGTCACGATCCTCAGTAATGAGGGAACCGACAGCAATATATATTAAAAATACCGAGCGAAGCCGGGTAAAACCACTAGTTGTATATAAACTAGCAAATATGGCTGTTCTCGTTTTCATTATATTACATATAGTTACATATTACATATACTTACATACGAATTAAGATTTCCGATTGAAGAATACAAGATTATAAATGAAAAGCTTCTAAACCCTTGACGAGGATAATCCGACAATTCACTTATTATTATAATATGTATAGTATTACCAGTTAATATTGATGTTAATGTAGAAAATGTCATAAATGAATCCTTTATATTTACAATAATAAATTATTGAACATTTAAAGGGTATTATGTGCATACATGAAACTAAAATTATTTTCCATAAGAACAAAAAAATGAATAAAACATTAAATTTATTTCATTACTACTCTATTAAAAAATCAATTTATTTTTATACTTTGTGCAAATTTATTGATGACATTTTATACATAAACATCAATATTTCTATGAATTTTAATAATATTAATCTCGTTAAACGATCTTGTGACTGTTTCTCAAATAAGTTTTTAAGTCTTTTCAAAGTTGAAAAGCTTCTTTAGGCTGAAGCTACGCTAACTGGAAATGTAAATACTATGTAATGTAAATAAATTAATTTTAGGATAAATATCCTCGTCAAGGTTTTGAAGCGTTTCCCCTATAATTGTGTATTCTTGACTCGGATGATCAATTCAAGATGTGAAATTGTTTAAAATACCGACCTCTCGGTTCTAGGCAAAAGCCCAACCACCGAGCCATGCTGCTGGCTGTTAATTCTATAATATATAATATATGTTATTAATATTTATATTTTTTAATGCTATTTTATAAATTATGAAAGTATTTAAGATTTGAAATTGATTTGTTTTACCGTAATTGAGTAACCAATTGAACACGCTGCAGTATGACAAACTGCTAATACACTATGGAATAGTGAGCTAATACCGATTGGATATACCTACATACATACATATTAATGAGTGTAATTCCAGAGTTTTTAATTTTTTTTTAGTCCTATATTTTGAGGATAAGAAGGTAGTTATGGACGCTCTTTTAAAATATAGATATTAAAAATTACTATCTCACCCTCTCAAAAAAAAAAAACGTAAAATAGCAGGAATGACGATTATTAATTTAAATTTGAAAGGAGCTAGTAATATTATTAATTATTAACTGTTTTTAAAAAAATATATTTCATATTTTTGTAATTTTTTAAAAATATATAACCAAATAAATTACTTATCCTTTATGATAAAAAATTACATCACAATAAATAGGTTTTAAAAAAGGTAAATCAATATTTGACATTGATATTTTCAAATTTGTTCAACTGGAGGATTGATGGACACAGCAATGTGATGATGATTACGAACACTTACCGGAACTAAATTATTGTAATTAATAACCAGTTTTTCTGGAAAATATTCTAAGCATACAGTATACAATCGATTATCTGGGCTAAGAATGGGGATAATGAACACGTATAAAGGTATATTCATATTAGCACATCACAGATCGGCAACTGCATGTAACCAACAAGTACGGAAAGTACTTGTTGGTTACATATATGTATGTACATATATGGACACAACTCATATATTCCATTGGCGCATGCGCAATCACGCATTCATATGCCTCCATATAGAATTTACTAAATACATAATACTAAGTACGAATTTACTAAAGTAAGTAAGAATTTACTAAATAAAAATAAATACGGGCGGTATGGCAACTGTACGTACATATTTGCTGGTTACGTGGAGTTGTCGATACGTGCTGTTCTTAAATTAATAGACCTTAATACGTATTTTTAAAATTTTGAACGGATTTTCCTTAGGGCCGGGCCGCACCGCTCAACTCGCGAACAACTTTGTTGACGAGTTTTGTTGCTGGAAAGTCTGCTAGGGCCTTCCTTTCAACTCGGGGGCGACCTGAGACGGCCGCACGTGCTACTAGTTTTTTCACTATAGAGACTAAAATATAATACAGACGTACAATAACCGTAATACGTACAATACGCATTTAACGCATCTATTGTAATTTATTAGGATTTTCAACATCTCTATTATTTCATTTGTTAATTTTACACGACACAGCCACACACCCTGTCCATTTAAAATAATATACATATATGTATTAGAGCTATTGTCTATTGCTAAATACACAAGGATACTATTATTTATATTATACACATAATTTGTAGACTCAATATAGAGAGCAAAAGCGACCAAGATTCCGCTCATTTTCAAGATGGACGTAGAAGAAGTTGGACTCATGCTTTATTGTCGTCGTGAGCAAGTCGAAAAAGTCTTACTTACCGTTCAGTATTATCTATTGTAATATATTAGGGTGTTTAACATCTCTATTATTTCAAATATTAATTTTAAACGACACAGGCACATCCTGTTCATTTAAAATAATATATATTCAATATGATTCCAATATGATACAATGAGTAAAGATGATACAGTTACAGAACCTATTTAGAAATCACTGTTCAGAAGATTTATTGCAGCAGCACGTGTCGAAAGTCCTCCAAAACCACGGTATATTGTTAAATACACAAGGACACTGTTATTTACATTATCCACATAATTTGTAGACCACATTTTTTTTTAATTTTCTCTAACTAATTGTATTTCGACTCTTCTTCCACGATCTCCAGCAAATTCCATTGTTATATTGTTGTTATTTCAAATTAATGTTTATTGTACTCGAATAGATTTAACAAACTTATTACGTGCAATAAATGATATCTGAATCAAATTTTAGTTCAATTATCTCATATATTGAGCAATTAATTGAGAAATTATCTCATAGATTGAGCATACATACAATAGAGGCATGTCGTAGATTGCTCGTGCGGTTGTTGACGTGTTTTTTTTGTATGGAGTTTTGTTGATGGGTCCGGCATGTCGGTCGTTCAGGTCATAAAATCCATGCGACCAGACCCCAACGGCTTCAACTGATATCAACCGTCGTCGGGCTTTATTACCCGAGAGACCGACATGTTGCAGGGTGCGGCCCGATGAAATGTGACCCCATACAATGTGTATGGGATCGGTCATTTTACAACTTCAGAACGACACGTCGCGTCTACCAAGTTGTTCGCGAGTTGAGCGGTGCGGCCCGGCCCTTATATTGTTATATGTATGTATGTTACTCTATATCAGTGGTTCTTAACCTTTTCAGTGAGCCGCACCCATTTGAATCTGAAATTATGTATGTTCCCGCACCCGCTTGAAAGGGAGTTTTGGAATCTTTAATTTAGAAAAATACATTTATTGCAAGTTTTTTTTAAAAAGAACTACACTTGATAGGATACTTTTAACAAGGGCTTTTAAATTTTTGCGCCCCATAATTTTGTGATTGTACCACTGGCATCGAATTGAGCCTTCTTTGACTTCAAGATGTTCAGACTATGACATGCACCTTCGCCACCATGCACATTGTTGAAATGTTCTAACAACTTGATGGTTTAAGATTGGAGTTTGAAAACATCTTGGAACATAAAATGTATTGAGGTCGTTGTGTACTATATTTTTCTGTTGTACAAGTGAATCCGTAACCAACATAATTGTCTTTCCACTGGCGCTTTTTTTGACATGGCGGGGCTTACTACGGTCAAATAATAAATAATAATGAGAAAGAACGTATAAAATAATAATAATATGTACTTCAAAAATTCGAGAAAAATTCTTACGTTTGTGTGATAATTATATCCTAATCACTGAACAATTAAGTATGTACATATGTATTTGTTTCTGCTTTAAAATGGTAAATAACGTTCGCAATCCAACTTTCGTGTGTGTACGTACTAGGGTTTCTGACCAGGGTCGACCCAGGACAAACATTCCCGGGAATTCACGGAATTTTTGTTGTCCCGTGTCCCGGGAAATTTTATCTCAAATCCCGGGAATTGGATTTAAAAATATCTTGAAAATATACAACATTTTCACGACTGCATGAAGGGAAATAATAAATCTTGGAAGGGAAATAAAGAAGGACTTGAACTTACCGATGAATTATTCCGATAATTGAAAATTAAAATCGAAGAAAGAAGCCTGAAACTGATTTTTAACACAAATTTTAAATAATTATAATTTTATACCGAACAAAAAATTATTTCAATGTTGTAATAAAAGCGAATGTACATATGTATATCCTACGGTAAACTATTATGAAGCGAGTATATCCTTCTTATATTGACGATTCCACAATGGAAGAAACTCTTTTAGATTCGGATGAAGATGAAACAATTGTGTGTTTGACGATGAATAAAGAATTAAATAAGGAGTTATCAAAGACACATATACAAAATAACGTAAATAAAAATAACCTTGACTTAAAAAAATAAAAAATCGTTAGTGAAGTAAGAAGAGGCTAGTATTTAATATACCGATAATTAAAAAAAAAAATTCGTCCCTTTTAACAATAAAACCAACTTCGATCATTGCTGAAAATTTTCGTACCAAATCTAGAAATAGGCTTTCGGATTCTCATTTAAATATTTTAGAATTCTTAAGAAGCTACTTTAAATAAGTTTACTTTTATAATTACATTTTTTCCAGTTTATATGTAGATGTATTATGTATTGTTTACTTTTTTATGTTTTGTAAATAAATAAATATTGTTTTTATTAGACGGTCTCTTACTAGAATTTTCCGATTTTTTACTGAAATTGTTGTGACAGATCCAATAAATCGGTATCCTCCCCCTCAGTTTCTCGCAAATTCGAGTTATTAGCAACTGGAATTTGTTGGATCTAATTAAATATTGGTAGATTGTCCATATATGTATCAATTTAATTATATGGTATTCATTTTATTGTTATGTTTGAAAAATTGTTATTACTTATGTACAAAAAATAATCTAACCATATGTGTCGCCTTGGGGTCATTCCTGTCATGGCTCAAATAAAATTTAACCAGCATAATAGACTAATGGCTAGCGTATAATGCTTTAAACAAAATGGTCTATGGTTAGAATCTCTGCCCCGATGCTGCTGACCAGACCTTGGATTTGTGACTCCAGAACGATCGTTTCCTATTAGAGTTTGCCAATTTATCTGATTTTCATTGAAACGGTTCCAACAAATTGGCAACCTTACCTATTTTCTCGTAAATGTTGAATTTCCTGAATTGTATAAAGTGCTGTAAATTTACAAATTTGACCATAAAATGTACCTGTGGATGTTAATTGATATGTATTTACTGAATTTCGTTGAATTGTTTAGAAATACTGCAAATTTACAAATTTACCCATAGATGTCTCTGTGGATATTAATTGATATGTATAGGTATTTACTTTGTATTAAACTAATAATACTTGTATAAAATGTACAATGTTTCTGTCCAGGAGGGCGCATCGGGGTTTCCTGTTAGGCCTTCCTGGTATAAATTAAAAAAATATATATATACATATATCAAAACTTCAAATAACTTAAATTTGCATTTTCGAATTTTGTATATATTTCTCAGATTAGCTAGAATACAAAAAAGTTTTTCTAAATTTTTAACCAAGTTCACGAAATATTTTCTTATAATATAATGTTACATATGTAATTGATGTACATATTTAACTTTTTTGTGTGTAGGTATTCCCCGCCCACAAATTCAGCATTTAGTATGCGGGGAATTACATATACATATGTAAGTGTATGTATGTGCACGTACATATGTATATTTATCATTGTATATTTCTTAACTGACATTTCTTATGTTATCTGTCGAAAAAAAAATCATAAAAAACGAGCGTTATTAGCATTTCACTGATATTAATTACTATCTACATATGTACATATGTACTTAATTTGGTTTTCTGCGAATTAACACTGATAACGAATACTTTTTTTATCAAAATAAATGAGAGGGAAAAATTGCAAGAATCAACTATATTTATTTACACACTGTACTATATTTATATGTATGATAAATAAAATACCATACACACTATTTTCATTCTCAAAATATAATTTTGAAAATTCAAGGCGTAATTTTAGTGTAACGATATGCTACATATTAAATTTGGATTAAACCTACATGTAATATTAACCTGCTCCTCGCAATTCTTATGAATGTGACTTTTTTTCAATGGCCATCAATATATCCAATTAAAACAAATTTTAAGTACCGTAATTTATTAAAACATTGGAATACAAGTCAATTATTCTAAATCTAGCATCAATTGAAGAGTTCGCCGATAGTTCACAAAAAAATAAAAGAGCAATAGAACAAGGATAATCATTGAGGCCTCCCGAAACGAGCATAGTCCCACAATTTTCATTTTTCGCAAAATTATCTGGTTGTCCAGAAGCCCATCTCACATATCCATTATCTTCCAATTCTTTTCCTGATAAAAAAATCAACCAATAAAATAAATACATATGTACATACAAATATATATATACATATATGCATACAGAATAAATAATATATACCTTGCACATTGAAAAATTTGCCCTCTTGGAATAAATCGTGGAATCCCATGAAAATAAAATCTTTACTATAAACATGATTCACCTTATTTTTGGGGCTATGAATTTGATTCACAAGAAAATCTTCTTCTTGTTTACTACCAATATTGGCAAGTTGACCACCTTCTGCATGACATATGGTGCGGGCCTGATCCCAAGGCTTTGGATTCAAATGAAGTTTGAACCGCTTTCGAGAGTATGGTTCCAATTTATAAGCTATATAAAGATTAAAAAACAAAAAAATTACAAAATATTTTGATATACATACCTACATATACTTCTATTGCAAGATTTTATACCAATATCAGAATTAATAATATTTGAAAGTTCCATTTCATACGGATTAGCTTCTCTTTGACAAATAAAAACTACTAGTTGTCCACATGAATAGTCATTGATTAAACCACTACGGAACATCATACCACAATCTTCATTATTAGCATTGTCTGGTTGTCCAGCAGACCATGTATGGTAGAAATATTGTATGCTGTGCCCTGAAATGAAAATTTAAGTGAATTTCCGATGTAGTCGGATGTTATCATTTTTTTTGGCACATTAATAATACCTTGAACTGTCAGATATTCCCCTTCTGAGAATACGTCATGGAAACCCAAATGGAGATAATCTGCATTTGGGTCTCCTGTAAGTGTTGATTTCGGATACTGTTCAAATATATTTTTTAGTACATTCGCTTCAACTTCATTTTTTGGCATGGCCAATGTTGCATTTTCACGATAGCACTCTAGAATGGCATCTGACCATTGTAATGGTTTTTTGTGAAATTTATAGTGAATATTTACTTCTGGATAATAAACATAGTTGTCTGCAAAATAATGGTACGTCACAAAACTAAGTCTTCCGTAGCGTAATGGACGATATGAAAACATTTATTTTCATTTAATATTTATGTATTGTAAATGAAATTGTAAACTTTATCAAACCTTCCGTAGCTTGAACGAGAGTTGTACCAGCGATTAACAAAAACAAAACCGTGATCTTAAACATTGCGATTCGACGCGTCAGAATTTACTGAATAATATACACAATGAACAAATCTTTTATATACATGTCGGATATAATAAAAAAATATAAATACAATAATATGTATGTACATATTATTACTATCTTAATCGTTATGTCTAGAGGTAGGATAGTCACAGTGCTATCCATTGTTCGGCAAACCTTTAACAATGCATTTACAACCTTTGAACAATACACGGCCCCCTCAGGCTCCGGTGACTAGTTATGTCGATAGAAGGTATTTTATGTACCTTATACCTAGGGTGACAATACGTCCCGTTTTGGCCGGGACATTCCCGTTTTTTACGTGCATTGCGTTCGTCCCGTTGTTTCGTCTGTCCACTGGTGGATTATTCAATACAGTTTTTATTTCCAAATTTTTTCTTGTTTTTCCAAATCAGTTAGCTTCCCAGAATACATATTATAATATAAATATAGATTTTACATCAATATATCTATTAATTTTAAAGTAACATTTAAATATTTTGATACATGATTTATTTCACATATTTCTGAAAAAAAATTTCACATTCATTTCATTTCAAATTTTAGTTGCACATAAGTGTTACAATGAAAAGAAACCAAGAATATGTTTTTGGAAATTTTGTAATTATTTTAAATATTTTAGAAAAAAATATCAGCCGGCCGCGAATGAACAACAAATATTAGATAAAAGAATTTTTTATCTTGTTTCTATTTTCCTTGTACACAAGAATTGTATGTACATTCTTAAAAAAATTACAGTTCCTTGACAATGTCGATGGTAATTTGAGGGAAAAATTATAAAATTTTTGCACGTGCAACACATTTTTTTACATGGGGGGGGGGCATTTTTTTGCGTCCCGGGAAATATGGTCACCCTACTTATATTTATATAACATGAAGATATAACATATCCCGCTATATTTAGGTTATTTCTTTTATTCTTTTGATAATCGATACATTGATTATTTTCTCAAAATTTGCGAATTTCTTATTAAATTGAATATAGCAGTGACGATATTGTTCAAAAGGTCGAAATTTGTAGTCCAGTATTTGTTTATAAGATTAAATTACAAGGTTAAAAGGTGGAGGTTACTTATCTTTTAACCGTAAAAATTGAACAATTTCATATAGTTTTAAATTAAAAACCATAAACACAATTTATTTGAAACTGATTATTCAGACTATTATGTAAATACTGCAATACATTATATAATAAAAACAATACAAATACAAATATGTATGTACATACATCGATTATTGAATTTTGAATTAAATTTATTATATATTAGTTATTTCATTATGTACATCGGAATTTGGAAATAAGACAATTTTAAATTTTTAGCGTTTATTATAAAAATCGAAACGTACAATTTGAGTATGTGGCTTATCTGTCGTATATATTATATGTACGTACACATATGCATGTAGTAAAACGCTCGTTTAATTATTCTATACCAAATCTGGCATCGATTGAAGAAGATGCCGGCAGTTCACAAAAGAAGACAGCAGGAACAGAACAAGAAAAATCATTAAGGCCTCCTGATGAATGAATTGACCCGCAATTTTCATTTCCTCCACTATTGTCTGGCTGACCAGAAGCCCAATGCACATATCCATTGTCCTTCAATTCTCTTCCTAATTAAAAATAGGTATTACATACATACATATACATATGTATGTATGTAAATATATTTTCAAATTTAAATAAAAAATAATAATTTCAAAATTTTCATCCTATAAAATATATAAATAATCAGAAATAATCGAAATCGGATGTGACTAGCATGTAAAGCATACCTTGAACGTTAAAAAATTTTCCTTCTTTGAATAAATCATGGAATCCCATTAAAGCATAGTCCTTGTGTCGAACATGATTCACCTTATTTTTGGGATTATTAAATTCGTTCATGAGTAAGATTTCTTCTTGTTTGCTGCCAACATTGGCTAGTTGGCCTCCTTCAGAATGACATATGATGCGGGCCTGATCCCAAGGCCTCGGATTCAAGTGAAGTTTAAACCGTTTTTGAGAATGTGGCTCTAATACGTAAGCTTTATAACAATATAAATTTGACTAGTAAAAAAACGTTTAACTACTATTATATTCACATCAAGATATTTGGTATTTACCGGGATCGGAATTGAAAACGTTGATGTTTGAAAGTTCAAATATGTATGGATTCGATTCCCTTTGGCAGATGAAGACGGCTGGAGTCCCACAAGGATAGTCATTGAGTAAACCATTGCGATGCATTGAACCGCAGTCTTCGTTATTAGAATTGTCTGGTTGTCCACTAGACCATGTATGGAAGAAATATCGTAAACTGTATCCTGAAATAAATAAGTAATAAAGATGTATGTATTATAATTTTTCATATTATTAAGCATTGCCCTTGATCAATTTCGAAATTGGTGAAAATCGCATTAAAATGCATGGCTTTATAGAAAAACAGCACGAGTGATGATATATATTACATAATATTTATTTATATCGAGCTTTGATCCAGTGTGATTGTCCAGACCTTGGATATATGTACATATGTGACTCCAGGTCAATCCTTTCCTATTAAAGTTTGCCAATTCATCTGATTTCATTGTTGAAACGGTTCCTACCAAATTGGCTACCTACCCTCATTTCATTTCGCCATTATGTGAATTTAATTTAAAATGTCTAATGATATTATAAAATTTATATACCTATATAGTACTTATGTATAAAATTTTGCCATCGGTGTCGCCTTGGGGATGTCCCGTAATGAAATCATAATAAAAATAAACTAAAATTACAATAGATATTGAAATACATATGTACATACCTTCTTCAGTCAAAAATTCCCCTTCCGAAAACAAGTCATGGAATCCTAATAAGAAATAATCTGGATGAGTGACACCTGCTAGAGTTGATTTCGGAAACTGATCAAATATTTTTTTTAAAGAATTCGCTTCATCTTTATTTTTAGGCATGGCCAGCGTTGCATTTTCACTGATACACTTTAGCGTGGCATCCACCCATTTTAATGGTGTTTTGTGAAATTTATAGTAGACATTTACTTCCGGGTAATGGACATAGCTTTCTGCAAAATATGCAATAATAGAGTCACGAAATTAGCCCTTAATTTTGAGTACGTGAAAATGTAACACAATTTTATAAATTAAAATTTATCGAAACCTGTCGTGGCTGACACGAGATATGTACTAGCGATGAATACAAACAGAATCGTAATCGAAGACATTGCGATTCGACGTGCTAGAATTTACTGAATAGTATAATCATCGCAAAGTACTTTTATGCGCATACTTCCCTATATGTGCATATGTACATATATATGTACATGTGTGTTCATCTTTACTTCTTGCTAAAAAACTGACAATATTAAGTACTTATTCTGAGCCGGATATTGTCAAAATACAGGTTCTACGGATTAAGTGGCGAATGAACAAGGTAACGCACGCGACCGTGATGTTAACTTTTTCAATCGTTAAACAAGTTTTAAGAGTTTTAAGATTTTCTTTAAAATCAACATAAATACATTTATTTTATGTATACGTAGGTATATGTTATAGTTCAAGTGCTAAAAGTCAATAACTATCTTCAAATAGACTCACTAGGTGTCGCATGAGACTTTTAGCTGTCAAAACGTTAAATATTTATAAAGGAAATCTCGTGGAGACCACATTATAACGTTGTTATAATTTCCGATTCCACTTATATTAAAAATATTGCAACCCAGGATAAGCATACATATTTATGTACATACATAAAATATGGGATAAGCGATTGAGAATACTTAAACTTATGCCTAATAATGGATGAACAAACTAGTTCGTTTGTCAAATTGTTCTTTTGTGAAAATTATAACTGACCAGATTAATTTGTGTGTTAAACTAATATGTTCATGAACGAACAAAATATACACTTGGACTGTAACATATGTACATATGTATATATATATAATTTCGATAAAACCTGTCATTGCATATAATAACAATAATATAAAATTATTTTCCTCGTAGATATCGCTTTGCAGCGTGTACTTATCACTTTTATTTGTTTTTGAACAATTTGCCCGGTTCTTAGAAAATAATTACGATACTATGTATGTCTGTACATATATATAAGACATATGTATGTATATACATACGTACATACACAAATATTTACAGATAAAATGCATAAATACGTATAAATTAAATATTCAACGAAATGTACACACATATGTAAGTAAATATTTGCTACTTTTTATTTATTCCATTACTTCAATTTCATGCAAATTCTGTTTTTAGTAAAACAATAATTCACCCAATTGAGCTGATAAATAATATTTATGGGTACATTACAAATGTGCAGCCCGTAATCATTGTATATAAACTGAAATTCATATCCTGTTCGTCTATTATTTTCAAAAATATAATATAAGTTATAGCAGTTAAAATACAAGGAACTGTTTCTTAAAACAGTTAAAAAATTTCTGCTTTAACTTGTTGTTGTTTGATTTAATTCATCGTACCCACATATAGGTACATACATACATTAATAAATTAAAATAATAATAATTATTATTATTATTAATAAAATATTAATAATAGTAGAACAATAATTCTCATTGAAATTTATCATAAGCTTCTAATTTATATCCATACCCAGATTTTTCCAATCACACAAAAGGATTAAAAGTAAAAAAATACACAAACGTTTTTTAATAATTTTATATATGAAAATAAAAACATTACATGCATTTATTTCACTGAAGATTTAAAGTTTTACTCATTACATAAAATCACGGCCGTAGCCAGGATTTTTTTCGTTTGGAATTCGGAAAAGGCGTTGAATTTAAATAAAGATTTGTAAATTTAATTTGGTTTTTCTCTTAATATGTTCCTTAACATGTACTTTTTATAGAATTTAACAGCAAGCAGAAAGAAAACTGAGGTTTTTGAGATTTAAAAAATAAAAACATATAACATTCTTTAAATTTTGCATGACTCATTTCAGTTCGACTTTAACTTTAAAACCACCTTTTTCAATTTGAAAATTTGTATTGATACAAAGTTTATAATTTTAGCGAATATAAATCAATAATTAATTATATTTTAATGCATAAAAAGTGTATACATATACATAAGAAGAGATTTATTTTTTGGGAAACATTTCGTGAAATTATTAAGAGGAGAGGTTCACAATCCCGCTATCCTGGAGAAGCTTGTACTTTGAGCTGTTCGACTCCTCAACTTACTGTATATCTCTTCAATGCCAGTTGAAGACTAGGTCGAACACATCCTACATAGCAACATATAATTATCTTTATTATTTATTTGTTTTTCACTATACATTACTTGCTTTTAATTTTCACTATACACTTACTTACTTTTAATTTTTTTACTATTTTTTTATTTTTTTAATATCTTTGTTATTCTTGTTTTATGTATACTTATGTATATTTGTATTAAAACCAGTGATGATTAGGGGCTACCTTTTAAGTCTCTGTTGTTTTGATTAGTTTTAAATAAATAAAATATATGTAGTTGATAAAAAAAACATAATTAGTCTATTCTAAGAGCCGTTGCTAGGGTAGCCCTCCCCCTTTTCCTATTATCTTTTTATCACAATTTTTGAATTAAATAAATATGTCAAACTTACTGTATTCCCATTTAATCCAAATAACCTATTCACCTACTTTTTCCAATCATTTCTCATTTAATTTATCCCAAAATAAAATCAAATATATTATTTTGCATAGTATGGAATATTACTAACGGCAACTCAAAGAGAGCACATAACCTTGGGCGTACGAGATCATATGCTCTCTTCCCTCGTTACGCCCCTGTCTCTTCTTAAATCAAATTATATTATACAAATGTATGTAAGTCATGTTTGGAGGTCAAAATTTTATTTTTTATAAAATACATATAACATGTATTTAATTTACATTTGATGTGATATACAATTACAATATAATATTACTTAATTGTTTAGGCAACTTGGGCTTTAATTCGCAGAAAAATACGGCGGGTACGGAACAAGGGAAATCGTTTATAACACCGTTTATATACATCGACCCACAATTTTCATTTCCTCCAGCGTTATCAGGTTGTCCAGAGCCCCATCTCACATATCCAGTATCTAATAAATCTTCCCCTGAAACGATCGAAAGAAAAGATAAAAATATGCAAACGTAACAATACCGTTGCGATTGCGTCATAAGAAATACCTGTCACTGTGATAAAATGGTTCTCTTGATAAATGTCGTGGAAACCCAACAAAGCATAATCTTTGTGAATCAATTGAAGCATCCTATTTTTTGGATTTGTGAACATTTCAACAAGGACTTCTTCCTCTTTCCTGCTGTTAATGATCGCCAAATGACCACCTTCCGCGTGACATATCGTGCGAGCATCTGCCCAAGTCTTTGCATTCAAGTGCAATTTATAACACGTGTTTAAACTCTTATAATACGTATAAGCTAAAATTAAATTATTACATATCATTAAAGGTACATTTCATTGTAATATTTTCAAGTTTTACGTACCGGGATCCGAGGTGAAACATTCTGAATTGTGGTTATTCGGTTTTTTTTTGTTTTCCTTTTGGCAAACAAACACACCGGGTACCGAACATGGGAAATCATTCAGACCTCCAGATCGATGCAACGAACCACAATCTTCATCTCCTGAATTGTCTGGTTGTCCACCAGACCATGTATGGAAAACATATTGTATAGCTTCACCTGAGTAATTAATTACAAACACGTTTACACACATAGATATACCGTGCTAAGGATATTTAAGATAACACCAAGTCAGTACCGTTTTCAGTTAGAAACTCTCCCTCATTGAACATATCGTGGAAATCTAAAAGTATAAAATCGGGATGTGTAACGCCTTGAAGTACTGTAGAAGGATAGTTTTGTAAAATTTGCAAAAGGGTTTCGGCTTCTTTTGAATTTTTAGGCATGGCTAAAGTCGCATCTTCTCTTTGACATATTCGCCTCGCATCGAACCAAGTTGAAGGCATCCTGTGAAATTTATAAGATAAATCTACGTCTGGATAATAGACATAACCTATAAAATAAACAGTTGCAAATATTCGTTATTCAAAAAAATACATATATAAAGATTATTTTACATATAAAGTTTTCAATCATACTTGAAGCTTCGATGAATGCGAAAAGGCTGCTGAAAGCGAACAGTATCTGAACGATGGAAAACTTCATTTCGTCGGAATTTTTAACCCTAGTACTATAAAGTGTAAACGATTAAAAAATAAATCACTTAAAGCAAATAAATAATTTCAGTACAAATAATATAATAATATTACAAGAAGCTGAGATGTGAATCGTCCGACGGCTTATCACAAACGAATCACAGCAAATACGGCGTTCGAATATATATGTAAATACATATGTATATATGTATGTATATGTACATTAGACCGGAGCGAAAAATGCGAATTTTGAATGTCCCACAGTGGACCTAGTGGAAAACTTGTATCTTATCAAAGAGATGCTAAATAAAAAAAATCATTGATTGGAAAAAAATGTCCTATCCAACCAATCGATTTACCTCAACGAAAATTTCTGAATGTTTTTAGGATAATTTTGACTTTTTTGATATTTTCAAAAAAAAAAATAAACATGTGTAAATGACAATGATTAATAATATTCCTTTCCTTTTGGTTTACTTTCCTTCATTACGGCTTAAAGTGGAAGAGGGACTGCAGGGCGTGTAGCGCAATGCAACTGAAATTAAATAATAAGACAAAATAGAGCTAAACACACATGTAATATTAATTTTTAAATTACACAATAATACATATAGATATATGATATATAAATATTCATTAAAATAACATTACACAAACATCATATAAATATGACTAAAATGATAAATTCGAAGAATGCATGCCGTTCCCAAAAGACAGATGAGATGCTGATTTGAGATACAGCTGTTATCAGCCCATTACTAGTTCAGTGATGTGACTTTTTTTTCAGCAAATCGTCATTTATTGAAAAATTAAATTGGATTAGAGTTTTCTTGGATATCTACATACACATCTTTATTTTCTGTATGAACAAGAACCAGCTGCAAATACAAAACGCCTCAGTGAGGCCCAAAAGGAAGAGAGAAGATTATTCTCATACATCACATACAATTATAAAAATAATGATGAGCGTAGGCTACCAGACAGATAGGTTAAAATAATCTCCGATAACCTACGTACGCTCACTGAGGTGGAAAATATCACATTCAGGCTCAACAGCAACGATTTCATTGGATAGCTGTTGGAACAGAAGCCCAAAAGTCCCAACTGTTCCAGAAACGACCGGCATGACGTATTACCACGTAAAAGCTGGAGAACAAAAACAAATTAATGAGAAGTTTCTACGAAGTTCAAGAGATACACAACCATGCCCAAAAGAAAAGAGTAGTGTAGATATATGGATAATAGCAATACTCTTTCCTATATAGGAAACGAAAAATTATATGTTACAGTCCAAGTGTACATTTCGAACGATCATAAACATATTAGTTTGTTCATATACTAACCAATCTGCCCAGTACACAAAATAACAAATTGACAAACGAACTAGTTTGTTCATGCACAAACTATTAGGCATAAGTTTAAGTATTCTCAAGCGTTTGTCCCATCTTCTATGTGACAAACATATACTTAAACTAGTTTCTTCTTCTATGTGACAAACGTATGTACATATGCTTAAACTAGGTTGCAATATTTTTAATATTAGGAAAAATGGCAATTATAGCAACGCTGTAATGCAGTTCCATATGATTTCCCTTTTAAATACTTGACGTTTTGACATCTCAAAGGTTTTGACCCCCAAATGTTTTTTGCGACACCTGGTGAGTCTATTTGAAGATAGCTTTTGAATGTTAGCACTTCAAGTAAAACCAATGGTTCGTGTAAGAACAAACTAATATGTTCATGAACAAACAAGAGCGAACCTTTGGGACTGTATTTATGGACTGTATGTATGCAAATTAAGCACAATTTAAAGTGATGACCCAAAAATTTTGTCATTGTGAATAATATTATTTTTTACTTTCTTTTATGTATCTATCGATATTAAAAAGAGTTGAACCAATTGGAACTAATTGGGATCGGGGGGCTACTTTGAATAATACAAATTGTTTCACACAAAATCAATATTTTACTTTGTGAAAATTCTGACGAAATTCAAATACTCGGCTTAATGAAAAATAAACTTGTACTTAATTAAAGATTATAATATTCCTTTCATTCGATTTTATAATAATCCTGAAACAAAAACATACGCCGTCGATAACAACCAGTAACATACTTACATGCACAGATCAGTGGTTAGCATGTAATGCCTTCGATTGTGTGGTCACGGGTTCTATCCCTGGCTGTGAAAATAATTTATATTTAAGTAATTATGCAGTGCTGCTGCCCAGGACTTAGATATATGACTGCAAGATCGATCTTTTTCTTTCAGAGTTTGCCAAATTATCTGATTTCATTGGAAACGGTTCCAATCCTGTTCTATATCTCGCAAATTTTTAGTTCACGGCATCTCATAATTTGTTGGTATTAAAAATGCTGCAAAATTTTTTCCAGAGATGTCTTTATGATGATTGTAATGTGTGATGATCGATATTTTGTACAAATTTGCCTTGGATATATATCGCTCTGTCTGTCTGTCTGTCTGAGATAACGCTCGCCGTACTATAAGCCGTAATAAGTCGTTTCGATTCGACGTACGTTTACGTTTACGAAGATATAATAACAAAAGAAAAAACTTCAATATACATATAATGATCGCTACTAATGTTTCCTGAGAATTAACCGCCATCAATTGAAAGTCCATTTAATTAATTAATTAATTAAGTTTCTATCGGTGTTTATATGTAGGTAGGTAGGAAGGTGGTTTTCAACACTTTTTTCATATTAATTATTAAATTAAATATATTTAAATGGTATTAAATAAATTCGACCGCGTGCGGATCAAACCCAAGACCGACACATTTATTTTAATATATTTTTTTATTTACCAACTTAATATGGCAACAGCTAAGCGATGATATTTCATAGAGTACAACACTAGAACTTACAAATAATAATAATACACAATGTTTACCATAGATGTCGTGTTAATAAAAATGGGTGTATACCTGTATAAATAAATAAATAAATTCAACTTAACTTAAACTTAATAAAATAAAAAAAACCATTACAAATTAAAGCTTTAGAAAACATTTGTTTGATAATATGAATAGCGGCAAATATATGAAAGTTTATATATTATAATTTTTAAAGGAACTTAACTTGAGCGCCCCCCCCCCCCCCCCCCCTCCTTCTAGTTTGCGTTTATGAACACCATCAGGTACATATTATACAAACACTATTGTATAAAATACATGCACACACGCACTTACGAAAAAGTCATAGTTGCGAAACCGGTTTTGCTGACGAGTTGCGAAGTCAGTCGTCAATAAGACATGTTGAGTCGTTGTAGCTCTTACAGCGTCATTGTTTTGACGCTAGTGTATACGTATCAGACAAATTCTCAAAAAACAGGTACATCTTATTTTAGCTACATACATATGTAGTTATCATTTGTTTAATTTAATCGCACCAGAAAGTTTATACTGCTTTAATAATGTGCTTTATAAATTAGGTATTTACAACATAACGGGAAAAGTAGCGAAATTCCACTGAGGTGCTACTTGTATTGAAAAATATGTATGCTTGCATATATGTACATAGTATGTACTACATACATACATATTTATGATATACATATATAACATATAAAAAGCCGATTATCAACGCGATTTGTCTGTCGTTCAAGGTCACTCAAAATTTTATTTTTAACTGAATGTTTAATTTTATAACGATCGCTCGAAAGTTTGATCAATATGATTGCAAAATAAAAGGTTGATAATACATAGGTTCTCAAAAACAAGTCGAAATATGTATTCTTTTCTCACAATATGTAATTCTCTCAAAGTTAGTTGTAGCATAGCTCGTTATGAAAAAAATCGTAGCTAGCGATTTATTGACCAATAAATCGCTCCATGAATGGCCAGCTTTTGAGTTGTGATTTCATGGCTGCTACGAGTCAAAAGTCGTGAAAGATCATCAAATAAATATGGAACTGATAATGTATTTACTGATTGTGATTTTTTTTTTGCTTTACAATACTTAAAATACTTTTTTAACACATTTTTTCAGTGATAGTAACTAAATTCCTCTCAGGTAACTAAAAAACTTTTTTTATTGCTTTATGCTATATGAATGTACATATTTATTTATTACAGTCGTTTTTCATAGACTTTTTCATTAACATTATTTTGCAAATGCTAAATAATGCATAGATCTTCAGATATTTTATCAATTTTCGTACAATTTTACATGTTATAGCACCCCAGTTATTTCGCAAGGACTATACATATTTGGAAGGATTCGATGCTTTCTACAAGGAGCACACCGTTCAGAGACAGTGGACAATGGCTGTCGCTACTTGTTTGGCAGAAGGAGCTTGGCTAGTTGCACCAAAATCAAAATCGGAACTAGAAGCAATTCAAAACTTTATAGGAAAAAGTACTACCAGCATATGGCTCGGAATACATGACAAGTTTTCCGAAAGCGATTTCCTCACTATTGAAGGTAAATACCAAGCTAAAAGTGTAATTTTTTACAAAAAAAAAACGTTATAATGATTTATCTATTTTTGTTCCAATTTTATGTGTTTCTAAAAGGAAAATCGATTACGAGCGAGTTCAGCCAATGGGGGCTGCACCAACCAAACGATTGCGATGGTAGCAAAGATTGTGTGGCAATGGCAAACGATGGAAACTACAGTGACGAGGATTGTAATCAGAAAATGAATTTTGTCTGCAAAAAATCAACGGTCGACCTCACGCAAAACCCCACATGCGAGACATACGACATAGGTGACTATCAGAGTTAGATATTTCTGTTGTTATCGCAGATCCTTAGTTAAATATCATTTTGCGACAGAAACACTGCATAGATTACACATTGGTACCAGTGACGTGTCATGACTTTTAAAACAGGGGACTACATAGGTTTGAACAGATAAAAAAAATAATTTTGTAATTACAATAATCTGCCTTGGAGTGATGAGTATAATTTTGAATTTTTGTACTAGCAGAAATATCCTAAGTAGCCTTCTTTTCGTGTTCGCCTTAAAAATTTAATCTTCGGAATGATATGTCGAACGATCGATAGAGAATGCAATATTCCAATGCCTCATTATTTGTTTCCGCGCGCTCCGCACTGATTTATTCTGAAGGGATCGTTTCGCGAGCCGAGTCCATTGCCAAATTTGTACTCTAAAATTTGTGTAAATAAGTGCTATTTTTACAAAAAAAAAAAGTTTTTGTATTTGATAAACACAAATCAGAATATTCTCAGAGAAAATTCCATGAATGCTTGTAGAAACGAGTAAATTAAAAAATGGTTTGTCTTCGATGGAACACTTATACATAAAAATCAGCCAGTACCGCGAAGGAAACAGAATTGAGACGGCAAGCCGTGCAAGTGAACAACGCGGCGGACCATAGCATAACAATCCACTACCACTACCACTACCCCAAGTAGGGCCGATTCCGGTTTCTTAGCTTCGCCAATCCGTTAGAACAATATCAATGTGGACAACGATTTGAATTTATTGTAATTGAATTGTTGATATTTTAAATTTTAGGTAAAACATTTTACCAAAACAATTAAAACAACAAACTGGACTACCCTAGTCCCTTTAGTCCAATGACGGCACGCCACTGATATATATTTCTGTCGGTTCCCTCATCACTGAGGATCGTGACTATGATGTCCGGTCAACCAGCTGCCTCCAATCAGTTCTAAATTCGGCCAGGCGAAGACTTGCTACCGTGGAAGCGCCCGTCGCTGTAGATACTTGGTCAGTCCAGCGTGCGGGGGATCTGCCTCTGGGTCTTCTGCCTTCGACGCTACCAACCACAACCAACCGCTCCAGGCTCTCCTCACCTCTTCGTGCAATAAGGCCGAAAAACTGCAATATACGTTTCAGGCATATTGTTGACAGTCTATCCTTGATTTTTAATTCTTCAAGAATAGACACATTCGTGCGTTTGTCGGTCCAAGGCACGCGCAGTAGCCGTCTCCAGGACCACATCTCGAAGGCATCGATTCTCCGTCTATCCGCCGCCTTCATGGTCCACGTCTCGACACCATAAAGGCAGACAGAAAAAACGAGACTCTTCACGAGACGGATTTTGATAGTAGTTGTAATGGCTCTATTCTTCCAAATCTTCGTTAGTTGTGACATTGCCGATTTTGCTAATGTAATCAGGCGCCGTATTTCCAATTCGCTGCCACCGTTGTTAGATATGAGTGACCCCAGACAGACAAAATTATCGACCATCTCTATACCGTTTAAAGCTGAGGTGTTGTTTTGCAGCTGTTGATGATGGTCAATTATCATAATTTTTGTTTTGGGGCGGTTTATCTGGAGGCCAAGCACATTACTCTCTGTCTCAACACGACGGATCAGTTCGGCCATTTCTTCATGATTATTCGCTATGAGCGTTGTGTCATCCGCATACCGAAGATTGGATAGTTTTTTTCCACCAATGGACACTGCTCAAACGATCTTTAATTATATACAGCAATACTTTACTAGAGTGCGATATTAAGGCTAAGGCCCTGTAATTCTAATTCTAATTTGGAAAGTTTCACCATAGGTGTCGCCTTAAGACAACCTGTCATGGCACCTTTGGTAAAATATGTATAAAATATGTATAAACATCTGTATCATTTCAACAAAAAATAATTCTTAACAGAAGTAATTAAAATTTTGCAGACTATTTCTACTCGCCAATAACAAAGATATGTTACAAATTTCACGTTGTTCCGGTTTCGTGGCATGAAGCTTTCAGAATCTGCCGAGCTGAGGAGTCTGACTTGGCCACCATCAACAGCCAAGTGGAAGCGAAGTTGTTCATTGACAATTTAGAGAGATACCCGGCGCATTTCTTAAAAGGAAATTTCGACAAGAACATACTGCATGTCGGTTTCAATGACCTCTTAACTCCAGGCATATATCTGACCAATGACGGTACTGAGAAATTCACAAAATATACTCCGCGATAATACTTACCTAACGTGAATATTTCGTTTAATGTCATCAGGTAAACCGCTGAACAAAGCCGGATATGACAATTGGGCTCCAAACCAACCTGACAATTATAACAACAATGAAAGATGCGGGAGTATGTTCAGAGACGGCAGCTTGAATGATGTTAATTGTATGACCAGAGCCATGTTCATGTGCGAAAAACAACTAAAAAATTCTGACCCACTTACAATGATCAAATCTGACAGTTCGGAGTCCTGTGAAAAAAACGAATTATAGATATCTTATGGTTCGGTAATTATTCCGCAAAAAGCGATCTCGCGCACGTCACTAAAATATCGATCACGGAACATATGGCACCCAAAAACTCCATCAATCATGCGAAATATTGTACTAACGAGAACTCAAGTGCCAGATGTTCCGTGATCGAGATTTTAGTAACTTGCGCGAGATCGCTTTTTGCGAAATAATCCGTTTACCATATCTTATGCACCTACATATATATTAAGATTGTAAGGTTAACTTATAGGTTATATGTGTATGTTGCTTTTTTCATGTTAAAATTCTTCAAAAATTGTGTTGATTCATAATGAACTTACTAAGTATTAAGCTCATACTTTTCATATTAAAAAAATGAATATATAAGGTGCCAAGCCATAACGTTGTAAGTGCCACATAGACTCAAATGCGTTTTATTCGTGATTTGAGGTGTGTGTGCCGGCCTTTACTTTAAGTAGGAAGTAATATCGTTGTATATATGTAAGTATTAGTTGCACTGTCACTCGTACTGTCAGTATTGTAATTATGAATACATATACATATATTGGTATATTTAATGAGTCCTACGACATTCTTTAACAGGATGAATATTGCTAGAGATGATTAACACTAAAAAGCTGTTATCTTCAGCCACCATAATCAGGATAACATCTGAGAGTTGAGAGAGACGACGCTATAGAAGTTATAAAAGACGCTATAGAAGTCCATTTATAACTATGAAAGTGGCACATACATACAACGTTATCATGACACTTAATGATTGCACAAATAACGGCAATTGAAACGTTTTACTGTTTTTATTTATTTTTTCTAATTTCTAAGATTTATTGATTGCTCATTGAATGATTACAATACTTCTCAGAAGCATTATAGTTTATTAATAAATGTTGTAAGAATGAATTTATGCATTATTTGTTAATTTAAACAGTTTTAAGTCTCTCCTGAAAACTTAATGGTTTGGCACCCCTCATATGTAATCTCCATAACTTTGTTTATATGTATATGTGGGGTATAAGAAAAGCAGATATGAAAACAAAACATTTTATTTAAATATGCAATAAAGTTGACCGTACATAGGTAACACATGGGTAACTGGTGCAGTTTGAAGATTATATTTTAAATTGTCTAATTTTATAATATATGTGAATAGACAATAAATTCATAATTATAACAAATAATCACAATAGTCCATAACAAAGTTCACGGAAACTCCGGGAACAAAAAATATGTATTACATAAAAAACAATTTTAAATATCATTAGAAACATAACATACATATACATATTCAAGTTAAAGTTACTTTTACTAAAAAAAACATTAATCATTCCGTCATTATTCGTTTTATCAATAGTTGGTATCGATCAAAGTTATTAACAATTTTCTGCACAGGTTTAATTGTCAAACTCCTTACATATGTAGGTTCATTATTTTCAAACCTTAAAATTTCACAAACATCACTAAAAAAAACCCTAGCAGTTCCATTTCAGTCTATACGTACTGATTAGTCAATCTGGACTAACCTATTTGGCACATTTGTAATAACAGCCTCCAGGCAGTGGCCATTACACACAACAATCGGCACTCAAAAATATTCACCATTTATTTATATTTTTTTTCTTATTTAAAATATTTGTATATCGCCACTGCCGCATCAGAAAAAAATGATATTTTATCCTACACCAACAAAATTGTATATGGGATTGAATATGGCACTTCTGATATGAAAGAAAATCAAAATTTTCACACAGCAGTCATCACAGTATAAAAACAACATGAAACCTTAATAAATAAATAATATGCATATAATTAACTCACATACGATTCAACAAACGTATAATCTATAATATTTCATTGATTATGATAAACTTTTGAAACTATACATACAAATGTAATGGCAACGTGACTACGGTGAGGAAAAATTTATCGGAAAAAAAAACAATAACTCGAATAATATTCATCATTCCACACAATATCACATAGTATATGAGCATGATTTGGTTTACATTGGATCGTTTTACGATTAAATAAGATACGTTCGTGCAATAAAATTGCGTGCAAATTTCCTGATAGTGTTTACAACTAAAAATATATCATATATGTACTTAAGAAGACTAATATATTATTTCAACAACCATCTTATTCAATTGACGAAAAAACCGCATTGATATATTATAATAAGTCCCAGCAACGAAATTAAAACAGAATAAGCGCACTAATCTGCATCAACCCTACATGAATCCAACAAAACCCAAACGTCAAAACATCAATCGATTCATCTATGTAAATAAAGCAAAAAATGGACGATTTTTTTTGGGGGAAGACGGGTAATTGTAATATATTGCTTATTTAATTACTAATTTTATGTGAGTTGGCATCCACTAAATAGAATAATAATAAATTTGATTTAAAATAATTTATAATAATACTAACAATTACAATAATCGCACAATATATTCGATGCATATTGCACATTTGGCACAGAGGCCTGAGACCTGTTTCATAACTACAAACTAATTATTTAATTTATCATACATATAAATGTACGTTTATATACATTAAATATGTAATATTTCTTTCGGTAAATATATTTCTTATTTAAATTTAAATAAGTAACTTTGACTTTAAGTATATAATCCACTAGTAAAATTTTTGCTATAATTATATATATATATATTATATATATATATATATATATATATATATATATATATATATATATATATATATATGTATATGTATATGTATATATATATATATATATATATATATATTTATTTTTTTAATAGAATATGTACCTGTAATAAATAGCATATTCGTAACATTAATTGTATATGAAATTTGTAAGATATTCTTGTATCTTTACATACAATATTGTTAGTAAATTCTGGTCAAATATTTCATTAAGTGTAATTTGGAAAAAAACAAATGAAACCCTATTATAAAATTTCTAAATTCATGATATGCGTTTTTGTTATTTATTTTTATGATATTTTGTATAGAATGGATCAAAAACATATGCACATAAGTGTCTTTTATTACTTTGAATAATTAATAGGTAATAAAGATTTTATATGACTTGATTTTTATAAATTTGTTTTAATCAATCACCTAGACAACAAGTACATTGTACAAGATGGAAACGATTATATTATATATGTATGTATATATGCAGATATGTACGTATGTATATAAGGGATACTTTTCACTGGAAAACTACGTATTATACTAGTATGTACTTCTATTAACTGACACAAAAATAGTTTTCAAGTTGAATTTCAAAGAAAAATCGTTTATATAAAATATAGTTGGTAAAAAAAGGAGGTGTGAAAATCGTCAAAAGAACCATCGATGGAGAGCGAGTGTCTAAGATGGACGTTTCATCCATTAATCTTGAAAATGGAGTATATAAAAGACATCAAGAACGAATAGCGGCATTGGAAAAATAATAGAAAACACAGAATTTCCGTTTTCCAAACTTTCAGCGGGACGAAATTTGTAAATGAAAACAATATTAGGATTCCATACACAATAAACACAATAATTCGATATGATTCTGAGAAAAGTTTTAAAATCCGTCAAATAAAAACATCAATTGAGATATGTTTTGATGATAATTCAGCATGTGGGACCTGCGCTAGGTGCTGCACCATCGGCAGACGATATAGCTTGATGATGGGAAGAAATTTCACTGTGAACAAAAAAAATAAACAAATATATAATGTATATGCATATAGTTTACATTTCAGTACGAAATCAATTTTACACAAACATCTGAATCGATATTTCAGAGCTAGCATATGATACGAAAAGCGTTTGTGTATAAACTGAAATGTAGGTATTATAAGAAATATACCTGAAAAAAAAAGACCGCAAAATTGAAGCTCTATGGTGCCGGCAGTCTCGATCTATGAAATTAAAATTTGCAACCATAATCATTCAACATTAATTCTTTTGTACATACATAAATATTAATTTTTGAGCTATCTATCTATAAAAAAGTATGGTTTTATGTATGTATGTTAAATGATATAGTATTACACTTTTTTTATTCATAAAATTTAATATATTACATATAATTTAGATTTTATGAATGTGTCTACATACATATATAATATCGCACCACAATTATATTATGGTTGATTCAAATTAAATTATTTAATTTCTCTTTATTTTTAATCTCTTTATGAAATATTCTTCCGAGTCCAGTGGTGCTTTAAACAATGAAATTATAAACACAAAGATCTTTTCACATCTTGCTAAGTTGATTAATACGATGTTTTTGTAAATAAATTCTAATATAAATAAAATATGCACGTTTGTATTATACCTACAATATATGTACATATTTAAACCAACCAAATTTTTTTTATGTCTAGTAATTTACGAATAATAAATACAAATTAGTCAAAATCAATGCATTTAATATTAAATATACACATATATATATATATATATATATATATATATATATATATATATATATATATATATATATATATATATATATATATATATATATATATATATATATATATATATATATATATATATATATATATATATATATATATATATATATATATATATATATATATATATATATATATATATATATATATATATATATATATATATATATATATATATATATATAAATTTTACCGCAATTATCAATTAAAATAATGATTTTAATAATAATAAAGAAATAAATATAAGCCAACGAGAGACATTTGCAAAATTAAAAGTGGAAAAGCATTTACACAGCTGTTGACAACAGCAAAATTGAGAGTGGACTCTCCTGGGTAAATAATTTCAAAGTAACGAGAACGGATGTCGTTTAATTTTCATCTGAAAAACGGTGAATTTTCAAAACTAAGTTCATTGTAATTCTAATGAATGTAAATATACATATGTTACAGTCCGAATGTACATTTAGTTCGTTCATGAACATACTATGTAGTTTGTTCATATACGAACCAATTGACAAACGAATTAGTTGGCATAAGCTATTAGGCATAAGTTTAAGTATTCTCAATCGTTTGTCTCATCCTCTATGTATATATGACTACCCTGGGTTGCTTTTTTTAATATCAGCAGAACGGGAATTATAGCAATGTTGTAATGCGGTTTCCATAGGATTTCCCTTTTAAATACTTGGCGTTTTGACATCTCAATGGTTTTGACCAAAGAAATGTTATAATAATAGAAGTGGCTTTAGGCGTTATATTGATGTCAAGTGACGATTGTCCACAGACAATCCTAAATAATTTTAGCATCAGTCGTATTTGATGCTTGGTGGTGGTGATAAAAACTTCTCTGGGCAAGTGCATCGTTAAAAATTGCACGATGAATTAAAAAAACACACAATAAACAACATGGGATACATTTTTATAAGTAAATTGATCATTTAAGTAACATATTATTCAATTAACATCGTATATGAAAGTTTTCATGAAAGCGTCATGGCGACAGCTACCATTCGGCAATAGCATACGCATACGCGTACAATATTGCGTAGTTATGGAAATTGTACGCGTGTATTGAAACGAGAAATGTATTCGAAAGGGCGCTTCTATTATTATAACATTTCTCTGGTTTTGACAGCTAAAAGACAGCGTTAGAGTTTTCTGTAATGTCACTGCGGCTAATATGTAAATAAATAAAAATACCTTATTACCCTTTTTTAATGAAATGAATTGAAAACTTTCTAGCTTTATTTTATCAACAAAACAATAAATTATATATTTTGTTCGAAAAAAAATAGATGCATGAAATCTGTTGGCGAGTTGTCCCCGCGATGAAATGTCCTAGAAACCATTCTAAAGCTTAATATTATGCAGCTGAAACGTTATTTTTGCCCATTTAAAATCATATTACGGCGCTATTGTTTTTTTATGAATGCAATAATATTGCATTCATAAAAAAACAATAGTAACGTTTTCAAATATTATTTGAAAATGTTAAAAAACGTATATTAACTCTCATACGTAATACCTCATACTAGGAAACGGTTTACAAATGAACGAGTAACGTAAGACGCGAAACGAAGAAAAATAGAAAACCTGCTGAGAGAAGTAAGAAAAATAGTGGCCAGATGATTAATTCTTATCGTATATGTACATATGTAACAAATGGACATAAGGTTTTCGTGCAGAAAATCTATATGTAAAAAACAATTACGAGTCATGATTTTTCAAATGTAAATATAATTACAAACGAATTAACGACTTGAAAAATTTTTAACAATTGAATTGAATCGTTGATCAAAACATCGGATCACCAATTTATTTCTAATACAATTTTAATTGACAACAAAGAAACATACCTTACACTCTTCATCTTGAGGGCTGTACAGTTTTCCTTACACTTGTACGCCAAGACCTGCTTGATGCGACTCACCTCAATCATAGGAAAACGACGACTCACGTAAGCTGAAATTTAGAATAAATAAATAAAAACAAAAAAAAATGCATTAATATATGAGCCGTTATACTTGAAAGTCCACTTTTCTTGATTTCGATAAATATGTATATCGCAAAACATAAAATATAATGATTTGCGTTTAACAATATTTAAAAATACTGGTGCCCTGTAATACGTTTATTCTGCTTTTGCAAGATTCTGGACATATCGAATAAACAGAAGTGATAACAATTTGTGAATTAAGTCGAACAGAAATAGTGTTTTTGGATGTGAAAATTAGACTTCCTCCACTTTCACTTTCGTACATAACGGCTCATATAATAATACTTATTTATATACATAACAATTAACAAAGAAATTTAAATCACTAAGCTTCTGGGTCAATCAGAAACAAGATTACAAAAACAATGTACCTAACATAAAAAGAAGAAATGCAATTTACTTGTAGCATCTGGTCGACACAAAATAATATCCGTTTAGCGCAAACAACAACATAATCAAGTAAAGTTTTCGCAACGGGAAAAATCTTACTAGGACTAAAAAAAGATATTGGATTTAAATTTAATTAAAACAAAATCTCATTTTATATTATTAATGCAAAAAAATCATGAATACTGAACATAAACTTCGTATTGTATACCTTAAGAATTTGGAAAATATTATATACTAGTGGTTTTACCCGGCTTCGCCCGGTATTTGTAATATAAACCGCTTAAGCATAGCTAATCCAATATTAAACATTTTATTAAAATTATTTGAATAGTTTTATTTTATTTAAATTTATTTGAATATTCATTTGTTTTTTATTAAATTTAACGTCACGGATTCTATGCACCAAAACATACAAAGTCTCTTTCGAAATTATATATTAGACACATATATAATTTATGTACTTACAATTATATATGTATGTAAGAAAAACTTACATACATATATAATTGTAAGTACATACATACATAGATATATTGACTCAATTTTGATATTAAGCTGGAAAGCAATATTTTCCATCCATTTTCCTCAGTATATCACATTTTAACAGGTATTACGTTGGTCTATATATACATACATACATATGTACATATACATGTGTCTGTCGAGAGGCTCAACAATATTCGCCAGCCCATAAATAAGAAAAGTAATGAGAAAATATATCCCGATATTCTGACAGCCAATAACGACAACAAGGTGGCGAAAAACACATCTAGAGTTCAAAGACAGACGATGAGTAATATGAGTTTAATCGAGCAAATCTCCCTATCGAAGATTGGGAAGAAAATAAAAACAAACAAATTTATTCATAATAAAAACAGAAACATGAGATTTAATTAGGAAAATATATCAATATACATATTAAAGTCTGTTTATATTATCCAGCACTGCACGTCAACAGCTCTTAACACAGAAAAGACTACTTCTATTCATACTATACAGCATTTTCGGCACGTTTATACTTGTTTGAGACGATTGCAAGGCAAAATTGGCTTACATCTACATTACAGAGCGCGATAATACGGCGCAATATTGCTTGCGTCAAGTCAATATTATCACAATATGACGTTTCCGATAATATTCATATGCACATAGCAGCACTTGCGTTATACGGGTGCACTCGCCACTATGGCGTCACGTCATGCGTGTATATTTCCAAACTGGTCAAAGAAAACCGATTCTGCTCGATACGTTTCGGTGACATGTACTGCTGTATAATATGAATAGATCGTGTCGGTTGCTGCTGTTTTGATACGTAACATACTCATTACGGAACATATGAACGTGTCCATATAGAATGTACTAAATAATATTTTACGTACTGCTGTTTACGAGCAGTTGCCGGCTTGAGCTGTGCTGGCATAAACGAACCTTTATATGTAAATATTTATCGAATCATTATATTGTACATAGTAGATTACGGCGAAATATTATTTTCGTACATTAATAATCAAAAAATCAACATGTTATTGATCACAAACAAAAAGCAATTTAAGAAGCCGGATATTAAAATGGAAAGCATATATTTAGAAATATTATATTTTATAAGTAATATATGTACCGACATATATACGTATGTAATTTGTACGTCAGTAAATCAGTAAATCAAGTCAAAATAATATTTTTTAATACTTACATATGATCGCCTGTACTTTGTGTCGATCCAGGGGCGGTTTCGTAGGCCTCTCTTCCAATCCAGCTCTGCTCCAGCGTTGTCCAGTCACGGAACAAGTTGCCAGTTCAGCTGGACTGAACAACAAAGCTGCCAAACTCCTGGTAAGTTTTCTATAATCTGCCCACTTCACTGAACGCACCTGCTCTTCTAGAAGCTCGATACCTTCGCCTAATTTTATCTGAAACAATCACCACTATTCATAAACTATGCATGAACGTTTTTATGGGAGCTTACATATTTATAACACTAGTGTCAAAAATTAAAAAAAAAAAAAAATATATATATATATATATATATATATATATATATATATATATATATATATATGTGTATACAGTGCCGGTCACTGAAAACGGAACCCCTTACTAAAACACGAAAAAACCATTTGACGCGTTTATTTGAATTTTAAGTCACGCCTACATGATTTAAAATGATGGTTAATATCATTGCAGTTATTTGTGGGTTAATATGTATGTCAGAAAATGTAAGAAAAAGGAACTACGACAAATTAAGCGTGAAGGATATTTTACGACCCGAT
Organism: Arctopsyche grandis; assembly: GCF_051622035.1. NCBI lineage: Eukaryota > Metazoa > Arthropoda > Insecta > Trichoptera > Hydropsychidae > Arctopsyche > Arctopsyche grandis. The sequence continues at coordinate 29,125,016 of NC_135355.1, forward strand.
GACTTCTTCACGCATTATTTCTGTAGAAAATAAAGCCCAACACTTTTGATCGTTTTTTTAATTGAATAACAACGTATAGACACATAAGAATAAGATAATAAAATATTTAATATTTAGTTGCTCCCCCTTTTGTTTTAATGACTGTGACAATTCCCCAAAGCATGGAATTTACGAATTCCTCGTGGATTTGTAATGGGAATTTCTCAAATCATATTTTGTGGATAGTATTTTGTAATGATTGAAGGTTTGAAATGATGTTTTTGCTAATTTTTCGTTTAAAAAAAATATAATAATTTAATAGAAAAATAGTTAAGTATAATAAAAAATAAAAAAAAAATTAATTAAAATTGTAAGAGTCAATTTAATTTAAAATAAATTACAATATTTAGAAATTTAATTAAAACATTGTGTATATATATATATATACATAAATATTGATATTTGAGAAATATTTGAATATAAAATAAGATTAATTAATTAAAAAAAATTGTTGCTAAAATATTAAAAAAAACAATGGCGTTCAAATCGTAATTAATTAATTGTTATTTCGTGTTCTTCAGCTTCTGGAAATACAGTGATTTATGTAATAATAAAATACTGCATTGTTTGTAATTAATTTTCCAGGAAGGCGCATTTGAAAAAGGCTATTGCGTTAAATTGGCATCGCCTCCTCACAAAATGTAATATTTTGACCATGTTTTACGTCAAAGTAGGTCATTTTGGCTTCCCTAAAATTCGTAATTTTTTCGAAAATTTACATGTTCAAATTAAAGATAAATAATCTAAAAAGTTCTCGACGGCATTTAGTTTCAAAATAATGACGAAAACATGAAAATATGACGATTTTCTGAAAAGAACGTTTCCGCCATACAAATGAGCCTTGTGAACGTGGCGCGCTTTGTATGGGAGTTTATTGTAAAGCCGCAATTTGAATTCTCGTTAAGAGGGCTGTACACCCGAAACCTTGATTTTGTTGCCGTTCCTTTCTTCGATATATATATTGAGTGAGTGCGACAATATATATCAATATATATATTGAGTGAATGCAACAGTTGCGCCTCGAGCAGATTTATAACTATTTTAAATCGACAAAATCGAGGTTTCGTATCCTCCAGTTTTCTCCTCCGAAACTGGACCGATTTTAAAAAAAATTCATCGGTATGAGAAAGATGTTTTTTTATGTTTGTCTTCGTATTTTTTTAAAAATCATGGACAAGGCGCTGGTGTCCAGCCCTCTTAATCAGTCAATACATATCATACCAAATAAACGCCAATAGGTAAATATTAAGCATTTATTTTTTTTAAATAGTAAAAAAATCGAAACTTGTAAAAAAAAAGTAGCTATATGCAAAAAAAAAACCCCACTTTTTCTAAATGTTCGTATAGACAAATCGATTGGTTAGAGGCACAACACATTATTTAAAAAAATAATTATTTATTTAACATTCTCTTGATACGACGCAAGTTCCCATTAATGAAAATCCAAAATTCACGTTTTCGCTCCGGTGTAAAGTACATACATATATAAAATTTCACCACGTGCCATAAGCTATACGTAAAAGATTATCGGTCATAGAACTTACCGAAATGTATTTATAAATAGAATAAACGTAAAACCGAAAAGAAACTCGATACCGGTGATAAAACTCTATCATCGATTTCATCCTTTGACAAGCAATTCCAGTAATATAATACACGTGTTTATCTATTATACATATATTACAGTTTTCAAAGAAAATACTTTTCCAGTGATAAAATTTTCACAACAAACATCAACTAAACGACTGTGTAAGACTATTATCGATATTGGTTTATGTGTAATATGTGGTTCGTCAATGTTCAAACATTTCACATATTTTCAGAGAAATGTATACATACGTAGAAATGAATTCCAAATAAAATTTGTTTATTTAATACAGAACCGTCGAATTGAATTAAAGCAATATTAGCCATACTTAAAAACCTATCGAGAAGGATAGAACACATCGAGTCAAGATGAATCACTCGACTCGAACCACTAATGACGTCCATAACCTTTACAGTACGCAAACCCCCTATTGAATCCCTTTCCACTTGAAACGAAAGATAACGACTTCTGTAGAAATTGCTCGAATGCTTTATTTATTTGATTTTCTAGCCAGAACACACTAACCACCGAGTATTAATATTGTAACTAAGTTAACAGATTAATACAACACAATTTCTATCAACTCAAATTCGACTGAACCACGGTCTCTCGGGGTTTTGTCGCCGCGCAGTCATGTCGGGGCAATTATGTCAGGGCGCTTATTTACCGAGCGGTTTTGACTGGACACCGAGGTTGACCACTATCGCTGTTGGAAGGTTCTATATGGTTATTAAATCCAGATCGTATGTCTTCAGTTGATTTAAGTTAAATTGTTTTTTTTTTAGATAGTTTTGCACATGTATAAAAACGCTAGCACGCCCAATATATGCCATCGAAATCCAGGCCCAAACTCACCACCTAGTGTTTCCAGTTTAATTTTATCCTTGCATTGACATAGGTTTGACAATGATCGATAGCAGTGACTCCCATATTTAAAAAAAAATGTAAGAGAAACTTGTCGAAATAATAAGATCGCACGAATTAACAATTACATAAAGACACGCCCATTCACAGCTGGAGTCTACCTATCTCGCATTTTGCCAATTTAAGATCCGTTTATATTATCCAGAACTGCATGCACTTGCGTTATACGGGTGCACTCGCCACAATGACGTCACGCCATGTGTGAACATTTCCAAAATGACCAAAAAAAACCGGTTATACCTGAACATTTCGATATTGCTGTATGGGGTGACCGTCACCGGACCGAAGTCGAAAATGTTCGTTTACCATGCATACATACATATGTATGAAAAACGGTTAGTATACATATCAGTGGCGTGCGGTAAGTCTCTCTCCCTCCCCGTCGTACATCCTCACTTAATTTGCGCGAGCAGGATACAACAGGAACAAAAGGAACAGGCTTTTCCTCCCGTATTCTGCGCGCGCACATTAAACAAGGCTGTATGACAAAAAGAGAGATAATTTCACCGCATGCCATTCATATATATTATATATATATATATATAGTACCGTTTACCATGCACCCTTTTTTTATCTTTCGACTTAAGATCTTTCGATTTTCGATTTTTGCCTTCCGATATTTGCGTTTTCGGGCTTTTCACTTTCGGTCCCGTGAGGTAGACCCGGGGAAACTCATTTTGATGGAAAAATGTATGTATGTATGTATGTATTTTTTTTATTTCGCTAAAGAGTACAAATATGTATATAAGTTACAGCAGTCATGCTGATTGAGAGACTTGCTGAAAAACAAGTGGATTATGAACGAGTAGTCGTTACAGACAATGGAGGTTTTGTGTAGATGGGAACACTTAGTTCCGGTACGCGTCCTCTTAAGCGGTCCAAGCGAACTTGTCCAGGTGTGACGAATGCACCGTGTCACTGACGCATTTGTCAAAATGAGACGTGTCATCACATACAGATACAATAAATATACACTTTTTTTTACTTTATTTTTTTTGTGCTACTGTATTAATATTGCATTGGTATCGTGGCTGCACAGAAACATTGTTCAAGCTGTTTAGTTTATATTTTGATAACTGTTATCGTGTCATCATATGCATACAGCGTTATAATATACGCAAGTACAATGTTCAGCCTCTTGCTGTGGACCAAAAAGTAATGTGTTGGTAAATAGTGGAAGAACGCCACTTTACGCGTCTGTCAGTGATTGTTAAATGTTTGGTCCAATTTAAAAAAAAAATGGTAAACGAGTCGATACATAAATATGGTGAATATTTTCTAGTTTTAAATCGAATACAAATAAATCATATTTTTTTTAATAAAACTTTCAATATTCATATATTGTAAATTATGACTCGCGAGTAAAGTTTTATGAAAGGATTGACATTGTGAGCAATATATGTATGTATGTAGATCGGTGGTTGGTTCCCGGGTTCACGCCCTGGATTGACCTCGATTGAAGAGAATTTATTCGGAGTATTTCTACCGTGCTGCTGGTCAGACTTATTTGTGACTTCAAGTCGATCGTTTCCTATGAGAGTTTGCCAGTTTATCTAATATCATTGATATCACGATTCCTCATCAAATTGGCAAAACCATCCTACTTACTATTTGTCACCACTATTTGAATATGATTTCAAATTTATAATCAATCAATTTATATATGTACAAATTTAATACCATACGTGTCGCATAAAACCCGTAATGGCATCATGTTAAAATGTAAATCTATAAAAAAAATCGCTGATGATTCATAAGCGACAAAAGCAACATTTTTGGGGGAGGTTAACTAAAATTTTGTTAAAATATCAATTCGTCATCGGAAATCCGCAAGTGCAAAAGACTTCAAAGAAAATCAGGTCGATAAAAGTGAATCTTTTTAAGCAATTTTCTTTTGATTGCCCTATATGTGTGCATAAGATAAATCTTTCAAATTCTTTATCATCCTGTTTACAAAAGTCTCCCAATAAAAAAATCTCCCACAAAAATTGTTTTCAATATTGGAAGCCCATTAAGAAACACTGAGCTAAATAAAACTGTGTAATCACAAAGCTTAATATATTGATACTTCATACATGTGTAAATAAAGTAACAAATATAATACTAAAAAATTACATGTACATAGAGAAAAATTTTGAAAATGTGTATCTTCTGCGCATTTTTTAATTTTGAAAATTTGGATGCTCTTACACCAAACCAATTTGCTGCAAATTTTGTAAACACCAATATTTTATAAAAATTGTAGTTTACTATCAATCTTTAATCTTTAACTATCTAAAGCAGCGGTTTCCAAACTTTATGCTACTACGCCTCCCTAAAAAATTTTTTTTTTCATAATAAACCTTTATTTAAAAAAAAATACTGAACACTAAAATTGACAGAATAATAAAAAGGTTTTGCTTTAACATAAATTTATACGAAGACGTATATTTATTTTTATATTAAATTACTAATTAAACTACATCTAACACATGTTGTTTATTTGCACAAAGTTTATCAAATCTTGGGGGCAATATGGAGAGTGCCACTCGTAACTCCTTTTCGACTATTAACCTGGTTCGATATTTGGTTTTCATTGCAGCTAGTGCCGAAAAGCCCGTTTCGAATAAATAAGACGTTACAAACAGTGCCGGCCTTACACCCAATGAGGTCCCCAGGCAATTTTTTCTAAACACCCTTAGAAAAAAATTTCGCCTTTGGCGCTCTAATCTAAAATTTTGTATGACTTTTGGCGCTCTAATTTTAAAATTTAAAGCGCCTTTGACGCATCGAGCGGCGCCCTAACTTATTTGGCGCCCTCGGGCGACGCCTGACCCAGCCCCCTCCTAAAACCGGCACTGGTTACAAACGGTAGAAGCACTTGCATTGCTTTGCAATACAAAGATTCATACTCTCCACTAAGATTCATCCAAAATTTAATTATGGTTTCATTTTGAAACTTTTGTTTTAGTGAGCTCTTCTATCAATTTTTCTTTTTCAACGGTTGTCAGTTCGAATTCATCTTCTTTATTGTAGTTAAATGGATTCTTTATACACAAAAACTTTGAGAAATCAAGGTCTTTGAAATAATTGGAAAAATGCAGCACTTAACCATCTAAGTGCTCAGTAAAAAGATTTTTACTTGCTTCAATATTGGCTGTGGCCCAGAAATATTTGGAAAGTGAAAACATATCCAACTCATTCTTTTGTAAATTTGATTTCCATAACTTCAACTTTTTAATGAAAGCTTTTACTTTGTCTTTTTGAACAAGTGGATGTATTTGTAATCCCTGCATTGATTTATTTAAACCGCTCAATTTTCCAAAAATTTCAACCAAATAGGCAAGTTAAAATTTTAAAAATTTCAACCAAATAGGCAAATAACAATAAAATTATCGTTCGTCCACAAATGTGCCTCTTCAGTTTTCTTCGAGAAAGGTTGCTAATTAAATGTGTATATAAAAATAAAAGAAAAATAAAAATAAACATTCATGCATTGAATTTTTACTGTTAAGCTACGATATGAAGTTTTATTTATTTGTAGATATTATGGTATGAAAATTATTTTTTTATCAAAAAGTTTTGGCGCCTCCCCTGGCAGTAGTCCGCGCCTCCCAGTTTGGAAACCGCTGATCTAAAGCCATGTTGTATAAAAGTTATCTGTTTATTTGCTTACCATATCAATTAATCAACATAATATAGGTATAGTACATGAACTATAAATTTTTATGAATATTGTTTCAATAGTCGAAGAATAAAAATTAAACTTTGTAAAACAATGTAACTCCAGTGTTTTTGCACTATAAGCTGTTTTGTACATAAATATGTATCGTACTTTTACCATAAAACAACATAAATGAATTTTGGAGAAAAACCTCAAAACTCTATAGTAAATGTACTATAGTAAAACTCTATAGTAAACTTCATGTCAAAAAAATGTTTTTTTTAGCCCAATCCATTGAGCAGTTTAAGAGATAATTGAATTCAAAAGATGAGACCTACCACTTCCGATCAACATGAAATTTGGAAAAAAAATTATAACGTTACAATAAACATTTCAGTAACTATGTTTCAATTTGATTAGACACACAAAGTGGTACGCGGAATGAGTTATTATTTTTTAGATAGTGTTACACAAACAAAAAAACGTTGACATGCCTAATCTAAATCTTGACGTAGATTCAACAGTGATTCCCATATTTGAAAAAACGTAGTTGAAATAATAAGATCGTACAAATTAACAATTACATGAAGATACGCCCATCGCAGCTGGAAACCACGAGCACGTCCCGTGCCACACTTTTAAGTGTTCTTACCATAACATTGTTTTTATAAAGCATGGAAACGTGATCAATGATCGATTCCGAATTCAAGTCGAATTTTCGCTTGATCGCAAACATATATTGCTACTACGCGCATTAAGTAAAAAGTTTTATTGCCTATGTGATACATATCATACAGAAATAAAATTCAAAAATATACTCGCTTTTGCAAAATTAAAAATCGATAGCGAAAACGTCTCAAAAGTATACACACAGTTGGAATTCAAAAAAACATATTGAATACCACTATTATTTAAAGCAAGGACGCTTAAAAGGCGTCGCATGTCGTCGCGCTAACCATTCATGTCAGACCGAGTGGGACTGACGATTTACCCAGTGCACTGTTTTGTTTCTCCTATTGTTACAAGTGATTTCTAAGTGAGATAATTACGTAATTAGAAAAAAAAATACACGCTCGCTAATAAGGTCGATTCCTTATCACGACAAGCATATCGTAATATAAAACGAGGCATTTGCATTGATGTACGCAAACCCAGTAGAGAGGCAGCCCACAAACTTGTTCGACAAATACTATCTGCGTACGAAGAAAATGACGTCCCGGCAATGTTGGTTCGCATTGTCCGTTGTCGTGTTGGTGCTGAGCACAATCACTATAGTTTTGACGCAAAAAGTGTGAGTGTTACAATTACAACTATCATATGTTATCATTCTTTTGCAAGATCAAAGTGCATTTAATGTGTATTTATTATATAATCATCGTCTATTCGTTCACATAGCCTCACTTCGTCCAACCACTTCAACCGTGGTATTTTCTATACATTGTATTGCACCGATTGCCACGCGGGTTTTTTAGGGCGTAATTAAGTTTTCCACTACTATAGGCCTATTTTTCCGGCAACAAATTAAATGGCCGGTATTTTAATCTATTTCGGTAAGTATTTTATTAACAAAATGACCAGTATTATCAGTGGTGTAGTCGGGCCAGTTCGCCACCCTGGTACTTCTTTTTGAACCAGGTCCGACACTTTGATTGATATTAAAATTGTTTTTCCAGTACAATTAAGAAATATTTTGGGTAATCTGATCTAAATATTAGTAATCTGAGCATATTCAAAGCTTAATAAAGACAACTTAAAACACGTTTTGATGAAATTCATAGGCTTTTTTTATCTAAAACCACCCAAAATTTCGAAAGAACACATTGTTTGAACTATTGACCATACGCACTTGAAGATAGATAAAATATGGGAACACAGCTTAAATAAATAGTCGTCTCTAAATTCACATTAAAATTTTTTGACATATACATATATGATTTTTACCATTGTTTACATACAAAAAACGGGTTTGCAAAATCAAAGATATTAAAGAGGATGCAGTTAGGATGTTTTTACGAAATATAAAAAAAACATCATATTTTCAACATAGAAGAATAGTTTTTAAATAACATTTGATTTTTTTTTATAAATATTTTATAAAAACTACCAATATTAGGGTATATATTTATTAAGTATCGAAAAAGCGGGGGGGGGGTCGTAACAATTGAACACCTTCCTGGTTCTTTTTTATTTAGCACTACACCACTGAATATTATATTATTAAATGTCAGTATAAATAACAAATGGACAGTATAAATAACGAATGGACAGTATAAAATAAATCGTTAATCTGACGTATATTCGCCAGAAAAATTTCAATTCCTTTTCGATGGAATTGTCTATCTAGATTCTATATCGTACCAGCCTTGAGTTGATACCAATCAAAAAGTAATACTGGCCATTCGTCAAAATAAAACTTACCTTTCATTATTTATACTTTACGATGGACATCGACCGTTTTATAAAATACTGGCCATTTAATATAAATACTGATCTTTCGTATTTAAATACTGACAAAAACAAACTGAAATACTTGCCAGTAAAATACAAGCTTTTTTTACTATAAATGCAGTTGACGAGGGCTTTCTATTTAAAATATAATATGTATTTTAATAAAATAAATAAACAAGTATACCAACTTGCAATATCTCAAGACTCGTTTTCCCAACTTTTTCGGTGTATTTCGCCGTCGAGTTTGTAATATACATAACCCATACGAAAATGTGAAATACGAGATAAACATTAACTATTAAAAAATATAGTAAACATTCATTTTTAAACGGTTTTTTTTATTATTTTAATGGTGTATTCTTGAAAATCTATGAATGACCATAATATACACGTACATATATAAAAAAAACATTTTTGTATACAATATACAAACTTCTGTTTAAGCAGACGAAAAGTTGAGAAAACTAGTCTCGAGATACTGCAAGTTGGTATAACGTAGTGCACCGGTTTATATCTATGTACTTTTGTATTTAGGCTTGCACGACACCCGTCTGTAATAAACATTACTTCCTGTTTTCAAAAATTCGGCTCCTTTGAGAGTATAATTTTTAAATAAAATGAACATCTCTACTGACAGCTAAATGATGTCTGGCTTACAGAAAAAAATATTTTGTCAACAGTAATACCATACGAAACAAATAGTCTCAATGAACGCGCATTACGCATTGCAAAAAAAAAATAATTGCAATGAATGGTATATTAGTATATACCATTCATTGCAATTATTTTTTTTTTCAAAAGATGCGAGAACAATATCAATTTCTTGATATTGTTCTCGCATTATTTTTGGACGAATACAAGTTCTGTATTCGTCCAAAAATAGGTTCACGCCCAAATATAATATAAACTACGCCCGAAAAAACGCGCGTGGCAGCGACAGTTGTATTGGGTTATATTCAAGCACTTCTCTAGTCTACTTTTCATCCCTTCTTCTAGCCACATGTCCTGCTTTCAATTAAGTATTTCATATAATTTATTTCTTGCTTATGCAGAGCATACAACATTCCATACTTCTATTGGTGTATTGGACTATATATTTATCTATTTAAATACCATATTTATGCAATTTATCCTTTATATGTATAAATCAACCTCTGTAAAATTTTAAAACCATAATTCGGAAAATAAAATTAAAAACAGCGCGATAAAAATTAAAAACAGCTCGAACCATTTCAACAATGAAGTCTGGCCAGCAACACAGGGTTCGAACCCGTGACCCCTCAATTGTTACACGCTATTCATTATATGCTAACTACTAAGTTATGTTGCTAAAATTATAAGTCAGCTCACTTTATATGCGGCACCCCATAATATAATAGTAGATATTCAAAAACTAGCCCAATGGAAAAAAAATACAAAAAAGTTAAATTTAACATTTTCAATTTTTTTTAAATTGGAATCGGACTCAACAGCCCTGCAAGTTATTGACAATATGAGCATAATATGGACTATTAAGATAAGCATTGTACATATATTTAACAATCAATATACATAGATAAAGCATATAAAGCATTTATAAATATCACAATAAAATGATTTTGAGATTATACATACATATGTACATGTGTATTTTTCAATACCAAAAATAGTTTTCCGTAATTAGACATGCTACAGGTGCACAGGCACAAGGCCCAGGACAAAGTTCGACTGTCGAGCAATAACGATTGTCCAGACTAATGTTTACATAGATATCATTTAATTTTTTGTTATTTTAAAAATACTTTTGTTACTTTTAGATCTGAAATGAATGCCAAAAAAATTCGATTTAAGTTAACATCTATTAATAAATTTAAATTAAAGCCTTGTACAAAGCACTTGAAAAGTCAATGATAGCATCGAACCAGAGAAATGTTATAATAATAGAAGCGCCCTTTGGAATACATTTCTTGTTTCAATACACGCGTACCGTTTCAATAACTACGCAATATTGTACGCGTATGTGTATGCTAGCTATCGCCAAGACACTTTCATATACGATTTTAATTGAATAATATGTTACTTAAATGACCAATTTACTTATAAAAATGTATCCCATGTTGTTTATTGTGTGTTTTTAAATGCATCGTGCAATTTTTAACGATGCACTTGCCCGTTGCCCTTGCCCAGAGAAGTTTTTATCGGACATATGTCGACCACCAAGCATCAAATACGACTGATGCTAAAAATATCTGTGGACAATCGTCACTTGACAAAAATATAACGCATAAAGCCACTTCTATTATTATAACATTTCTCTGCATCGAACATATGCACATAAATCATGACTACGTATTTGTAGTTATTATTTTTTAACCCGAATAAATATGTACAATGATTGTTTCAATTATATTAAAATTATTTTTTTTATAATATCTGTTGTATTAATTTTCAGAGATTTATTCAAACATGCCAAAATGAAATTAGTAGTAGACACTGATGTGGGTTCGGATGACGCAATGGCTCTCTTCTATCTTCTGAGAGCGGAAAAACATGCAAAATTAGACAATAAAACGTATGTAAATATATGCACACTTTCAAATTAATTGATAAGAGATTATTTAATATTTAAAATATGGCTTCAAACGTATCGGAAAACAACGCGAAACAAATAAATTTCAATATTCATGACAAACTTGCATAAATCTTAATTTTGCTTTCAAACACTTTCGACACGCTGGGAATTATAATTCAAGAATATTTTTACCTTAAATAAGCGATTGCGCAACATTGATTTTCAAACTTAGATTAAATACTTTAATAAGATGTAGTACATTTACATAATATTTTCAATTGAGAATAGTAGATAAAAACGCTCAAATCAAATAAACATGATATTCAAAACAAGTTGCAAACAATTATTATATAATAAGATTCTAAATTCTTTGTGTAAAATCGAATTATTTTTATTCGCAATATAATTTACTATAATTTTATTTGATTCTGAGAATTTTAATATCGTAATAATAGATTTGATCATTTTTTTATTATTATTTTGCAATTATTACCACCACACCAATATAAAAAAAAATTATATTTTCATTCTAAAGCAATGTTGAAATTTACGTGAACGAACGTTCAAATTAGACGATATTGTCACGTATGGTAATTTGGCAAATGTATTCACAAGGAAACCATGCAAATGAGCGTATGTAATTTAAGCAAATCCGCTATTCCCAAAATGTGTTTAAATAGTAATAATTCAAAAAATAAAAAAAACCGACACGACAGAAGAGAAGCGAAGTTAACGATACATAAGACATTTATTATATTTTGTCACTCGTGTCATGCCTAATAAAATACGCATACATTATGATACGTGTGAGCATTTAACAGCATATGTCTGTCCCCTCCTACCTTTCCTTTCATTTAAACGCGTTTCTCAAAATACCACGCAAATTTTACAGTTCATACATTTTTCAAAACGGTTTGTTATTTAATAATATGCAATATTAGTATTCAATTCGCAATTCAGCGAAAATTCAACATCACAACTATTACATTTTAAGTATAAAGGCCTATTCATATTGCCACAGCACAGACCGGCACTTAAACAGCACGCATAATACGTTTCGTACTGCTGTTTGCGTGCGGTTGCCGGTCTGTGCTGTGCCAATAAGAATAGACCTTAATTCAGTCAAAGTTGTGTCGTAAGAGCGTGCGATTCATTGAACCTTGTTCGATATTGCAATGCGATTTTGAATTATGTACAATTAATTTTATATCTAAAAAAATGAATCGGGCGCTTTAGAATTAAAGTTAAATAAAAAACTCATTGAACATTTTTTGAAAAAAAAAACCCAAATAAACAAGTGTTGTAAATTGGATTATATATTTAGTGAACGACAAAAAAATCAAATTTACGAAATTAAAATATCATGTACCCTACAGAAACCGTCTTTGCACAAAAAATTTTCGAGAAATTCGCTTTTGTTTTCTTGCCACTTAATAATAATTAAATGAAAAGCTAAAATTTCATCAAAATTAAATTCGAATATGTGAAAAGAAACACGTCCATTAAAACTAATGACAATTCGTGTTGTATGCGAACACTCCATCAAGCTGTCAAGAGTATACACCAACATTTTGGCGTATACTATAATGTCAAAATCTTTAATCAGTTTGTATAATTTCTTATTAAAAAGCTGTATCTAATGCTAGCCATGTCGGACATAGTTTATTAACATAGTAAGAACAAAGACAAAAGTGCGGCACAAAGCGCGTACGTGGATTCTAACGATGAGAGGCGTATCTTCACACCGCAGGGGTTGTCCATATAAAATTCGAGACTTCACGAATACATATGCAATTCGTACGATCTTATTATTTCGACAAATTTCTCCTACATTTAAATGTACTCCTTCAAATATACAAATCACCGTTATAGAGCACTGTCCAACCTATGTCAATACAAGGATAAAATATCACCGAAAACACTCCAGGGGGTGAGGCTTGAGAAGGGACGCTACGGTGCAGATTTGGCGTACCGGAGTAAGTCTAGCGTTTTTTCGCACGTGCAAAACTATTTAATATTGCATAATTCTCTGTGTCTTTCACATAACACTCGCCTTACGGTGCCAAAAAAATCCGCTAGCCACTATGCTGGACGCCAAGCTTCCAGTTAAAAATGTGTGTTTTAAGTTAAAATAATGCAAAATTTGCAAGGCAAATGATTGTAAGTAGCTATAAAATCATTTTATCGTGTATTAAACGTCAAATAATTTAAAATAATATAAAATGCGAGAAATAGCGGCTGAAGAAGAGCCGTCATTCCAATGCGAATATCATTCTCATACTGATCGTTGAGCGCGGCGTACTGAATTTGCCTTACTCTCTCCCGCACCTGTGAGGCACGTATACAAGGGGCTTCTCGCGAAAATAATTATTTCTGTTGATGTTGATGAATGTTTTTATTTCGCAATGACATAATTCAAATCAGAAGTTTTGACGAGGAATACAAAAAAATATCGAGTCTGCATTCAGTGTATTTAGAGAAATAAAATAAAAGTCCTGGTCATCACAGTGCATCAAATTTTAAATCTGTCGTGCAATCTGCCGGGAAATATTTGTCTAATTATTTTTACCGGGTAAAATATTCACCGATTCTGTCGTTTTTATCGATCGCCAATTTTGTCGGTAGTTTGTTCAATTATGTCGAACCGATAATTTACTCACAAATGACATTGCAAATAACGTCCTCTTCTTCAATAGATGATGGTTTCCATTTAAAATAAATAACCATCTAACTGGTAGCAGTGATTTCAACACCACTTCCAAAATCAAATATACATATACAGCCAGCAGCATAGCTCGGTCGTTGAGCTTCTGCCCAACATCAAGAGGCGCCGGGTTCGATCCCATGAGCTGACCTAGATTGAAAATAATTTTTCTGAGTATATCTGTAGTGCTGCTAGTCAGACCTGGATATTGAGACTGGACTCCAGGTCGATCGTTTCCTATCAGAGTTTGCCAATTTTCTCTGATTTCATTGTTGAAACGATTCCCGATTAAAAATTGGCTAAAATCCTTTCTACCTACCATGTCACCACTATTTGAGTATGATTAATGTACAATAAAATGTATGTACAATTCATAGATGTTTCGTTAATTTGCGATTTTTCAGTGTCTCGTAATTCAGCGACTTGTATAATAAAAAAGCTGTATTGTTTGTAATTGGCCAGGAAGGCGCATTGGGGTTTACCTGTAAGGCCTTCCTGGTATAAAATGTAATAAAAAATAAAATAACAATAGATCTAAAATATGACACATTTACAGAGATGGGCCAGAAGTGTTGGCTGTGACATGCGTCAATGGAAACACAGCGGTGGACCATGTTGTGGTCAATGTGTTGAAAGTGCTACAAGCTGTTAACAGAATAGACGTGAGTAGGAAGACAGCTCAAACTAGGCATGTTTAAAATCGTATAAAATTCGACATTTTACAGATTCCAGTGTACAGAGGAGCAGATAGCTCCATTTTGACCACACCACCGGTGAGTCCATTTTTTGGCGAGGACGGTATGGGAGACATTCCTGTATCCAATCCTCCCACACCGGATCTAGCGCAGCTGGAGCACGCTGTCAATGCTCTAATTCGGCTGGTGGACGAAAATCCAGGTCAATCTATTTATATTACATATGTACATATATATGAGACTGTGAGCGATTGAGTGCTGTAATCACTTAAATTGCAAGGGTGATAATCCATCGAGTCGCAAGCGTTCGGGTAGTTTGGGCTAACATTTCTCTGGGGTAAAATCACCGACAGTTATTTTTGCTAAAACGAATAATTACCGGATTAAAAAAAAACCTTCCAAGTGCTCCAATAGCTGTGAATGATGAAATAATGATGATAATATATGTATATACATATGTATAATGATAATAACAAAAAGTTTTTGCATGGTTTATTTAATAGTGAACAAGACACCGATGATTTTTATTTTGATCAATTGGAGATTTGATAGTCACTATAATTTGGGTTGGCGGACATTTGGCCGAATGGGCACTTGGCCGAGGGACGTTAGGCCGACGGACTTTTGGGCGAACGGATATTTGGCCGAACGGACATTTTTTTAATTGCTAAAATTTATTTTTAATACGAAAAACGGATGTATTATAATGTTTCATTTTATTTATTTTTTCATATTAGAAGTATTACATATGTCCGTCTTCCGAATGTTATTATAATTTCACTGTAACACATATACAAAATTTTTTGGTCTTAAGTTGAAAACTGTGGATTTATATAGCGGCCAAACATACAAATTATAACATACTAGTGGTTTTACCCGGCTTCGCTCGGTATTTGTAATATAAACAGCTTAAACATGGCTAATCTAATAGTAAACATTAATTTGTTCTTTTATTAAATTTATTTGAACGATATCATCGTTATAGAAACTTTGATTTGTTTTCGATGCTCCCAACCAAACCTTACATAAATTGTTACTAAGTCTCTTTCGAAATTATATATTAGAAGATGTATAGAATTCATAATGATGCTATGTTTGTTTTTTTCAATTAATTAAATATTAAAGGTGAGATTACACTACTGGCACTAGGACCGTTGACTAACATAGCTTTGGCAATCCGATTAGACGACAATTTCCTGAAGAAGCTCAGAAAGTTGATCATATTCGGTGGCAGCGTGGAAGGTTATATGCGGGGAAAAAATACAATTTTAGCATGTTATGAAAAATAAATAGAATAAAAATTATAATGTATTTAATTTAAGGCAGGGGCAACGTGCTGCCAGGAGTGGAATTCAATTTTTACGTAGATCCGGAAGCAAATTACATCGTCTTCAACGGCACAGAGTATAGAGAGAACTCAATTATGATATTGCCATGGGAGGCTGTTTTGTCAACCGAGATCACGATGGTGAAAGCTAACAAAATATCAAAAAACACTTTATATTTTACGATTAAAAAAAAACTAACAAAAATTGAAAATAAACGATTCTCAAATTTTAATTGTAATCGTTTTCAGGAGTGGCGCAAAGACGTTTTCGCCGATTTAGAATCACCTGAAGTCATATTCCTGAATAAAATCGAACACATCGAAAACTATCCAGACGAAGGACTATGGATCATGGGCGATCCTATCTTAGCCGCCATGACATTGAACGAAACTTTAATTACGAAAAAAGAATCGTATTCTGTAACAGCTGTTACGCAAGGTTTACAAAATTTCATACGAAGTAATGAAATATAATATTTAAATTTAAACGACTACTATTCTTAATATATTTTATTTTAGGAACGATGAGAGGCGGCTTGGCTGTCGATTATACGAATATTCTAAATTCTAAAAAGAAGATTGACATAGTTTACAAGATAGACACCGAAGGGTACAAAACCGGCTTGCTTCATCACTTCTCGTGATTTCACATTTTAAAATACAAATCAAAATTGTAAAATATACGTATATACAATATAAATTAAATAAATTTATATTTTTAAAATCGTATTCATCCCCTATTAATATTACACTAAGTCATTGCATTACTTTTATATAAAGAAATACTCAAGACATTCAATTTTCTTTTGTATGATTAAGTCTAAGCGTACATTTCGTTCGTTCCAATCTGGCCAGTTATAGTGTACACAAAAGAATAAACGAACTAGTTTGTTCATGCACAAACTATAACGCATAATTTTACAAATTCTCAATCGTTTGTCTAAACCTCAATGTACATACATACATACGGGTGACCGTAAAAAAGTCGACAGTGAAAAAGTCGAAAATGTTCATTTACCATGCATACATACATATGAAAAACGGTTAGTATACGTATATGTATATCAGTGGCGTGCGGTAAAAACTCTCTCTCCCCCCCCCCCCCGTCGTACATCCTCACTTAATTTGCGCGAGCAGGATACAACAGGAACAAGAGGAACAGGCTTTTCCTCCCGTATCCTGCGCGCGCACATTAAACAAGGCTGTATGACAAAAAGAGAGATAATTTCACCGCATGCCACTGATATATATTATCTATACATAGTACCGTTTAACATGCACCCTTTTTTTTAATCTTTCGATTTTCGATCTTTGCCTTCCGATATTTGCTTTTTCGACCTTTTCACTCTCGATGCCGTGAGGTAGACCCCATACATACATATGTATACTCAGGGCCGCGCCTACCATATGTACAAATGTGTGCAACGCACACAGGCGGCCGAAATAAATGAGTCGAAAAAATACATCCTATTTAATCAAAATCCTTGCAGCCATTTTAAGATTGAATTCACAAATATACAAACAAACAAATAACATTTGCTCGTTTAATAAATCGGGATATAATATATTGGGTTACTTACAAGTCTCGGTGGTCCTGGGTCGTGTTTGGCAATCAGACGACGATGCTGATGGTGAAACTGTTCAGGAATACCCAACCAAGATCTTCTTCCAAGCCCCAGAGCCAATCCTTCTAAGTTTTCGAGACTCTCGAACGACGACCCAGTTCCAGCTCCAATTTCTTCCTTTACCCTCGCAGTACCATCAGAAAAGGAATTCACACCTGCAAGATGTCACATAGCAATCAGTTAACAACACCCACATCGAGCATTGACAGCTTTATAAATATGTACGCAACTTTGATTGATTCGAAGAAAACTTGTGCACCATTTCCAATTTGCGCTTATCTTCATCGGCAAACAGAAATATAATAAACACTGAGAATACTTCCAAAAACCTTGCCGTATTCTGCTGTCGCCTTTCGTATTACGCAATACATTTATGCTATGACATGATGGATGACCTAGTAGGAAGGAACGAACAAAACTTTTCCTATTGAAAGAAAACCGTAATTACGTAGGCCGATCATGTAAAGCAAACGTGTTTTGACAAAATATTATATGTATTTACATATATACCAATAATGAACATAATACAACATGATATTAATTATAGCATGACATATAACATATATTTAGTATATATAATTTCTTAAAATACAATATATGTATGTAAGAATAATCTTGACCATGCTTGATCAGGCTATTTCCGAAGTTTTCAATAATGTCATAACAATTTAAGTCCATACGACTATTTCAAACGTTCTTTTATGATATCCCTTCACTAGCGCTGAACCATAATAATTCTAAATTTAAGTTGAGAAGTGCTGGCACATTGCAATGGTTCACTAATCACCTCACTAATGATCACTTACGTGGATTTTTGATCTTAATATACAGTGCCCCACAGAATTAAGTGGACACATTTTATGTGTACACAAGAACGCGGTTTTCTCAAAAAGTATTTAACATAGAGCTTTATAGTTTTCAAAAATTAAAAGGGTGTTATTTTATGATCCTAATTTAGACATTTCGTTTTTTTTCGCTTTGTAGCTGTTTCGTTGACATTGCCGCATTCGTCACAATTCAAAAATTGGCTCGTGCGTTCACGCGGAACGAATGTGTTTGGGACCCTGTATTTCAGTTATTACTGATACGATTTCTTCAATTTTTTTGTGTTTTATCATTCTATCTTTTAAATTGGTAGGAGATAGTTGTTTCGTTAATATTGTTCCCGTGTAGTGTTTTAAAAATAAAATGTCGAAAAAAATCTGAAATTCATGTTTAAGTTCGAAAATTTGTGGTAGAGGATGATAAAATTGGTATGAGTTTTTGTGATATCGCGAGTAAATATCGTATTTCAAAGTGCTGCCGAAAAGATTTGGAATACATTCAAAAACCATGACACTGTTGAGAATTTACCGGGAAGAGGAAGAAAAAAATGAACAAATCGACGGGGTGATCGTCTGATTTTTAAGAAAGTAAAGCAAGAACCGACGAAAACTTGTCGGTAAATTAAAGCAGACCTGTCGTTGAATATCTTGGAGAAGACAGAGTCGCGTAGGTTAAAAGAAGCTGGTTTAAAAAAATGTAGAATGCGGCGCAAACCTTTAACCAGCAAGGTGAACCAAGCGAAGAGATTAAAATTCGCCAAAAAATATATTGCAATGCCTTTATCGTTTTGGAAACGAATTGTGTGGAGTGAAGAACGTAAATTTGAGCTGTTCGGCACAAAAAGTAAAATAAAAGTATGGAAAAAATTCAGTGAAGCCCTCAAAAACAAGTGTATTGAGAAAACGGTGAAATATGGTGGTGGCTCAATTATGATATGGGGCTGTTTTTCCTGGAAGGGCGTCGGAGTCCAGCCAAAATAGAAGGAATAATGGACTCCCATATATACATCGATATAGTCAAAGACAATTTGGAAAAATCAGTCGAAAAAAATTGGTCTGGGGAGTACTTTCATCTTTCAACAGGACAACGACCTAAAACACAAATCGAAGAAAACAATGAAATTTTTCGAAGAAGATACAATTTAATTAATTGAGTGGCCTCCCCAATCACCAGATATTAATCCCATAGACAATTAGTGGTCTATAATGGACCAAAAAATTTTAAAAATTTAAAATAAAAATAAAAAATGTTTTTTGATGAATTGTCCACTATTTGAAAAAATTTAGATGCTGACACACTAAAAATTAGTTGAAAGCACACCCAATAGACTGCAGGCTGTAATTAATTCCAAAGGATCTCATACAAGTTTTAAAAAAATATATATCTCAATTTCTCTCTGTCCACTTAATTTTGTCTGTACTGCTCATTTTTCCGTATTTTGCTCATTTTTTTTTTTTTAATAAACGGTATTGTTTTTTCAAAATATTTTTGTATAATTTTTTAAACCTAAATATCATGAATATTGCTGATTTATTTCTCTTGTGTAAAATGTATCATAACAAAAATATTCTGTCTTAAAGTTTTTTTCTGAAGTGTCCACTTAATTCTGTCGGGCACTGTATGTGCATATTTAGATCAAAACCTATTAATTATATTGGAAAATATAATATATATTTAACTGATAAAACACAATAATATATGTATAGAATGTATAACTGGTAAAGATGCTCTTATGTAATGTAAAGATAAAATTTAAAAAAAATACGTACATTAGAGTAGTAGTGCTGATTTTTTGGTTGACGGACTATTGGCCGAAAGATATTTTTAATTTTTTTAATTCATCAATAATATAAATTTTTATGATATTTCGAAATGATTTCTCAATAATGTATCTATTTTAGTGAGTTTTAAATAATTCAGATATACAATTATTAATTTTCAAGATACAAAATTATTTGAAAATAAAATACATACGTATTCAGTAGCCTGAACAAAAAGATCTTCGATCAATGTGTTTTGCCAGTGATGACGTATGGATGTGAAATTTGGACATTGAACGCCGAGATGCTACACAAAGTCCAATGCACTCAAAGAAGTATAGAACGTTGTATGCTCGGCATAACGAGGAAAGACAGGAAACGGAATACGTGGGTGAGAAGTATGACAAGAGTAGTGGATATAGTGAATGGAGTGAAGAGATTGAAATGGGAATGAGAGGGCCACGTGGCTAGAAGTATGGACGAAACGTGGAAAAAAAAAGTACTAGAGAATGATACCCGAGAGAATGCAAAAGAGTAAAAGGAAGACCGCAGGGAAGATGGGTACACGAAATCAGGAAAATGTGTGGGGTGATATCAGGAAAGTATGTACGTGAGTATGTACCGTTTACCATGCACCCTTTTTTTTTTGATCTTTCGACTTAAGATCTTTCGATTTTCGATCTTTGCCTTCCGATATTTGTGTTTTCTGTAATTTGACATTCTGGCTCGTCACGTAGACCCCTTTAAAAAAAATGTCAAACACCGATCACATTTGGATTTGTTATATGTACATATGTCAGTGTGAAACGAATATACAACGTTTGAACATTCCCCAATATCCTTACAATGTACATATACATATATGTATGTATGTACAAAAATGTATATTCTTATTCGACTGTCAAAAATAATGTGACAACAACGATGTCATAACTAAAATTATCTTACACTTCAGTATCACAGTGAAGATACATATTTCATTTTCGCAAACATCTCCGTTAAAGGGAACAAAACCCAACGATAATGTACCTCCGAATAATGGGTCAGAAATGGGAAAAAAATCTTATTTAAATAAAATATCCATCAAATAATCGAAACATTGATCCCTCACCTGATCTTAATGCTCAACATTTTCACCCAATATGTACATATGGATGTACATAGGAGACTATTATATTACACCACACCATCAAATCATAAAACTCGGAACGCCAAGATTCATCGTATAATAAAAACAAACATACTCGTTTATTGTTTATATAATACTAGTGGTTTTACCCGGCTTCGCTCGGTTTTTGTAATCTAAACCGCTTAAACATGACTAATATAATAATAAACATTTTATTAAATTTATTTGAATAGTTTTAATTTATATAAATTTGAATACTCATTTGTGTTTTTTATTAAATTGACTGTCACAAACATACATATATACAGACATATATGTTTCTTTCGAAATTATATGTATACCAGAATCCGGCAGCCTCGCCAGCGCCTTTGCCATCGCCCCCGGGGACTTCGAATCCTTTAAATCGAAAAAAATCGAATCATTTGTTCGATGACGTCACAGAATTACGAACGAACCGACTAATGTTACATACAAAGTCTCTTTCCAAATTATATATTAGATATGTACACCATTTATACTATTGTATAGGTACTAAATTGAGTTATTGAACTCATACAATATTTAAAGATAGATAAAAAACATAGATAAAGTAAAAATCTAATGTGGTTCATCAAGCATATTTTATTCATTCACTATATTCTTCGTCTAAGCCTTTAAGCTTTGACACAACATAAGCTTTCAAAACTTTCCAATAAATTTGATAAATTTAGTAGCAAGTGGTCCTTTTTTTCTTTTAAAATCGCGGAACAAGTACACATACGTACTTCGAATCTATAGTCAAAATCTGAAACACGAACCTCAATTAGTCCAATACACTAATTATGGAGCTACGCTGGGTTTTAATTTTTTTTTATTTAAAATTTATATTTTTACCACGGTTCCATTGCGGGTTTTGCTTCAAAGCGATATCTATCGCTAAATTTGTAGATATGTACTACATTATGTATAAATTTATAACTTCAAATCAAATAATTTGGAAAACTCTGATGGGAAACGATCGACTTGCAGTCACATATGTACATACATCCAAGATCTGGCCAGCAACACCGGGCCAGTGATAAAACCCATGACCTCTTTGGTTGATAGAATTATACACTAACCACAGAGCTGTGTTGCTGGTTTAGTATACAATATAAATAAGTAACGAAAGATAAAGTTCAATTGAATATTTGCGGATGTTAAATAAAAAATCCATTAAGGTTGCGATTTAAACCGTAGCGAGCGATTGAACAGGAGCTCTTGTTCACGGTTAAAACGCACAGCTTCATTACGTAAATTGATCAGAAACAGTCTGAAAAGCAAAATTGAAGTTTCTCCCCTCAAGGAGGACAATCAATCAGGGTAATTTCGTAAAGAGGAATCGAATTACAGACGAGGCGCACAACGAAAATAATGAGAGGGAAAATGTATTAAATGAGGAAACGTGAGACGTGGCGATCTTCACAATGAATCAAAATACGCTCATAATCAACTTTTGAAATATTTTTCAGAACAAGATTACCATAAATTTTAGAATTTATAAACCGAATTTCCTGGCGCGTTCGCGACAAAAAGGCCTCCACGTATGAATAAACCGTATTCAACAGCCAATAAGGTCTCGCGATCCATCGACCAATGATCTGTCTGGCTGAGAGTACACGCTGTGAATAAATATTCCGTGGATTTGTTCCGCACTTCATTTCGAAAACCCCTCTACACGTCCACGCAACAGTAGCATTAGTTGGATGATTTGATTATGAACAAGAAGTGAGATGAAATGTAACCAAATTTGGGGGTCCTAAATACTATAGATACATGAATATCTGCAAACACCCATCAGATGGATTGACATCCGAAGTCGAAGGAGTGCCTCTGGAGAGTCAACAAAACCGTATATCTGGATTGTACTTTGTCCGCGGTAATTTTCTGCCGGTCTGCGAATGGTTATCGCCCTTTTAAAATTCCTATGCCAAAAATAAAAAAGAATAGCGTTATTAAAAACAGCAGGCCTGAAAAGTTTGGTGTTCACCTTGTGTTTTTGTTCTAAAAAAATAGGCACGGTGGCATGAAATATGTAATGGTAATGCAATATTTTTTGTGGTAAGTGGTACGTGTCTTTTTATTTAGATACTTTTAAATATGCGAAAAAAACGCAGCACCCCTAGCCCATATAAATGATACACAATCCCAAAAATCACCCCCTGGAGTGATTTCGGAGATATTATATCCATGCTTGACAGTGATAGATAACGGTGAATCCCATATGTGAAGACATATAGAAGAAACTTGTCGGTTGCATATGCACAGACGTGCGACCTCCCAAATATGCATTCTGCACGAAAAAAAATGGCCGATGACATCGAAAATGAAAATAGTTTTCAAATATCACAAAACTAAATTTATATTGTTAGAAACGCCTCCCGCACCCCCTGATATGTCTTCTCACACCCCATGGGGTGCGCGCACACCCGGTTGAGAACCAATGGTATAGAGTAAAAAATAGTTTTCATACTATTTTTTATAAATGAATCGATAAACATCGAAAGTTTCACCACGAACGATTTCAAATTTCATAGTTACAGTGTAAATACGTCGACAAGTGCCATACAAACACGCATTACATTTATACAGCTGAAAGCACCGACCACTCCACTTCAATATCTTGAGAGATCTCAACCCAACGAGCATTCCAGCGAAATAAATTCGTCTGGGTACAGATCTCATGCTTGGTAGGTTCTCAGAAGAGAAATCAATATCAGCAGCTAAGTAGTTTCGGGAGTGGCATTTCACATTTGTTCAAATATGTATGTATTTCAGTGACTTTGAGACTAATTGAAAAATTTTGACGGCTTCTTGAACTCAATTATGTATATTCCGAAACGTATCTTCTTCATATGTACTATGTATGTATGTATTTAGAACCCGAGTGAAAAAAGCAAATTCCCCACGCTGGCTTAGTGGAAAACTTGCGTCGTATCTAAAATAGTAAATTGTAAAATTGATTAATTGGGGTAAAAAATAATAATGTATGGCTATAGATCCCCAATTAAGGGTTTATTTTTTTATAATAGTAAATAAATCGAAACAAAATCAATCGATTGATTGTATGGCACATGACATTGTTTAAAATCGATGAAACTTTTTATTTAACGTAAGTTTTCCCCAGGTCCATTGTGGGAAAATCGAAATTTGCATTCTTCGCTCCGGCTTAATGTACATACATTACATTACATACTTAATTTATGTAAATAAGTAGTTTCATACATACATACAATGGCGGCCCCCACTTCAGTAAAGAAAATGATATCATCGATTTATAACATGCTTTTCAGTATATGGTTTTTCATTAGGATTTTACAAAACCATATTGTTTTTATTTATTTAATATATGTACTTGAAACACTAGCGGTTTTTGGAATAAAATACGTACTATTTTAACATACTATGTAAAATAGGTATCAATTTCATTTATTCTTGGCTTACAAACGTATTGTGGACAATGATAATAATGTGCAAGTTGTAAATTTTGGTAGCAAAGGCCCATTTCGGGGGCCCCAAGTGCGTGTCTATTTTCAATGTATGATAAACCGCCACTGCATACATATATAGCTCATATCAACATACATATGTATGTAGCTCAATGCTAACAATTGAGGGGTCAAGTGTTCGAGCCCTGATCCGGTGTAGCTGGCCAGAACTTGGATATATTTGACTCCAGGTCGATCGTTTCTTATCAGAGTTTGTTAATTTATATGGTTTTAGTATTATAACGGTCCCTAGTAAATTGACCAACTACCCTCATTTGTCAAGATTATTTGAATTTTATTTAAAATTAAAATAATATTGTAAACTTATATATAGCACAAACATGTGTACAAAGTTGGCCATACTAAAAATAAATTTTAACGAAAAAATAAATATGTGTAGAAGTAAAGATTGACAAATCGCCATGCAGCAAACTTAAGTATGCACATTTTTTTAAATCATCGCAAACGATAACTTTGATCGTTAGGCAGTTTAGTCAGGCAGTCAGTTGAAATTACAATGAGAAATGACAGTGAATAACGGTAAAGTAGTCTATTGATGACAATGAAATATAGCGGCTGTTAGTCAACGGGTCGCATGCGGGCTAGATGGCTGCTAAAGCTGAAAATTGATCATCTCAAGCAAACGCCCTTTTGTCATACCACTGTCCCCTAATGTTCATTATCATTCGAAACTGTACTACTTTCTTATTTCGCGATTTGCACTTGTAATATAAAAGGGCGTAGTTTTTTCCAATATCGTATATAATAATTGTCTATTACGTGCGTGCGTGCCCACGTGCCAAGTGCGTGTGAATGTTCGCTAACACGCTCCGTCTCTCTTTCTCCTCTTAGAATCGTATATCGTGGAAAGAGACTCGGCATATCAGTTCGTTTTATCATATCAGATTTTTTTTTCAAAAAAATTTATTAAATTTTAAATTATTAATTCCGTTGATCCCAATTGCGATATGTTACCGAGTGCACAATTATGTGCACACAAGCCACTAGTATTATATAAGACTTCTACAATTATTGCTCCCTTAAACAGTCTTTATTTCCTTTACATACATTTAGAACCTGTCCAAAACGCCTTCAAGAGAAAACCACAATATTTTATATGTATGTGAGTTGAAACAATTCAATACATTATTGTCATGTTCATACTATTGAATCATACGCTTTTAACAGTTTTGTCTTTTAAAGCCTTTGAAACTTTTGAAGAAAGAAATTCTCACAATAAAACATTTTCAATATTGTACAAAAGCTCTACAGATGAAGTAGATGAAAATGAATATGAACATTTGTATGTACATGAGTATGAACAATAATTATTTAAGAAATTTTCGAAAGTTCCAGAAGAAGTGAAAAATCTTAGCAGAATATAGCTTTTATATTTTATTTTCCAGCAACAAAAAAGTTCCATTTCGAGAATCTAAAGCTTTTATGACTTTTGCTTCTGCTTAATATCAAACAAAGCAAATAGAAAATTTTATCACAGCGTAATATACAGTGAGTGTATAATAACGGATGTCCTTTTTGTGTCTAATGGATTTTTTTATTAACTATCTCATAACGTGGCCTTAGAACTTCAAACCGATTCAT
This sequence comes from Arctopsyche grandis, assembly GCF_051622035.1. Taxonomy (NCBI): domain Eukaryota; kingdom Metazoa; phylum Arthropoda; class Insecta; order Trichoptera; family Hydropsychidae; genus Arctopsyche; species Arctopsyche grandis. The sequence continues at coordinate 29,151,382 of NC_135355.1, forward strand.
ATCCGACGCTAACAGAAAAAAGATATATTAAATATGTGACGAAACCATGATGTGGATAGAAGTTACTATGGAATAACAGCGACTAATATTGCTTTTCTTCAAAAGGAGATCGATCATCTCAGTTTAATAAGGATACAACTATTGAACTTTTACGCTGACCATACTTTCAATATAAACATGTCTACATTTTAATACTTTCATGTTGAAAAACACAACGAATGAAAAGCTGCGAACTACAGGCAATTAAAAATTTACAATTAGCACAATTTTTCCGCATCAGACGAGAGTTTAACAACGTCTGTTCAACTTTAAACGGCGTCGTTAAATGTAAAGGTTAACGACCGTTAACTGCAGGCACATGAAATATGTATGTGCAATAGTTTTCCAATCTTACCATTGCACGTACCATTATTCATGAAAACCAAATATAAATACCTAAAATAAAATCCAAGATAACTTCAATTCATATGAAAAAAATTTCATTCATTTGTTTCGTAGTGAAAAAATATAAATTATGACTCTTCGCTAGTTTACGAACGTGAGAAATGAAATATGTATGTATTATGTACGAGATAATATTCTGAAACGATTATCTGCCACTCAAACATTCTAAAAGTGAAGAAACATTAAAACTGACGGATGAATCTTTTATTTTATACAGTTTGAAATAAATATGGATAAAAAAATTTTCAATAAAAAAAAAACAAGTGAAAAGTCACCTACAAAAATTTGAAAAAATATTACGATAAAAACATTTTTATATGAAAATCGTCGTCGCGTTATGAATTTATGGAGTATGATGGACATGCAGGGTAAACAAACAGGTAGTGAACCCGAGAGATCAAATGGTACCTACAAAATATTCATAAGCACGGAGAAAAAATCGAAGCACAAAACACACACTGAAAATTTCAACACGGAAAATAGAAAACATTCCAAATCGTCAACACAAATATGAATACATTGTTTTTATATTACATATACAATAAATTTCCATATAAAGTATGTCGGTTATATAGTACCAGAATTGCGAACAAGTGTGAAGAAGTAGGTACGCGATCAATCGTTCAATATCGATTTGTTCAATTATTATCGTATATAATAATTGTCTAATGGGTGCGTGCGTGCGTGCGTGCGTACGTGTGTACGAAGTACTCTCCTTCTCTCTTTCTCCCCTTGGAATCTTCTATCGTGGAAAGAGACGGAGCTTTGTGCGTGTTTACGAAGTACTCACTCACCATGCTCTGTCTCTCTTTCTCCACTTGGAATCGTATATCGTAGAAAAAGACGCGGCAAGTCACTTCGTTCACATGATTGGCCGACAAAAACAAAATAATAAATTAAAAATACGTTTTTTTTATTCAATAAAATTTATTAAACGTTAAATTATTAATTCCGTTGATCCGAATTGCGATATTTTACCAGTGCACACAGGCCACTAGTTTGTATAGTCTAATATATAATTTCAAAAGAGATTTTGTATGTATCTAATATATAATTTCGAAAGTGACTTTGTATGTATGTTGTAATAGTTATAACTATTGTTGGTTCGTAGAAAAACAAAGGAATATTCAAATAAATTTAAATAAAATAAAACTATTCAAATAAATTTAATAAAATGTTTAAGCGGTCTATATAAAAAATACCGAGCGAAGCCGGGTAAAAACACTAGTGTATTATATGTATGTATGTAAGTTTTGGTTCGTAGAATCCGTGACGTTAAATTTAATAAAATTCGGATGTGACTAACCCATTACTTTATCTATGTATTTGAAGAATACAAGGTCACAAAACAAAATTCGATATTGAACCGTACAGATGCATTCACACATACCGGCAGCATTAAGAAATAGTAATAGCTATGACAGCATTTTCGACAACATTGAGCACAAATGTATGGATATTTGCACAAGACAAAAGTTTTACTTCCGGTTGTCGTATTTTGTTAAAAAAAAAATTTATTACTTAAAATCACTATCAGTATTACATATTGCTTCTGTCCAGAACAAAAAATTACAGATTAAAAGTTTAAAATCTGTGTACACATTAAAAATCAAGAAAATAAAAATAATTTAAAAGCTCAAAATAAAATAATGAAATATTGTTTTAAAAAAAAATACTACTTCCAGTAAAAATACTACTTCAGCTCTTAGGCTAAGTAAAAAATATAAAATCACTTTTAGCGCAGTTATGGAGACGTACCGCGTAATATTGAAACAATGTATTTATTCGTAAAGGCGTTTCTGTTATTATAACATTTCTCTGCCTATACTAAGTTTCAGTTTGATAGGACTAACGGTGTTCAAAAAATCCCCAAAATATACAAACACATTTTTTCTATATGTAGATCATGATCCGATTTCGAATCAGTCAAAATCTCGAGTTCGAATTTTCGAATGATCACAAAACTTCATCTATTGTTACTACGTACATAGATAAAGTAAAAACAAACGAATATTCACATAAATTTAAATTAAATAAAACTATTTACTATTAGTTTACTATTAGACTAGCTTACTATTAGAAATATAATAATAATTAGTTTACTATTAGAAAATGTTTACTATTAGATTAGCCATGTTTAAACGGTTTATATTACAAATACCGAGCAAAGCCGGGTAAAACCCGCTAGTAAACTCATATTTAAATGTCTGATTTTGAATTATTCAAATGGTATGTCTTGGAGAAGTGCCAAGTTCGTTAATGCAGACGAAACGCTACTAATATAGTTATATTCGAAATTTGATTACACATACATATCCATTGGGGCTCAGATTATAAATTATACGAATTACAAAGTTCAGTGCAAGAAATCGCCAGAATTCCTACGACATTTCTACATTACCAAGAATTCAATTTCGAACGAATATTAGATTGACCGAAAGTGTGTGCGCAAGTCTCCCCTTAATCCATCATCGTGTTTATTTTCAGGTTATATGCTAACTCACGTTGACTTGTCACTTTGCAGAATACGTATAAAATCAAGTCATTCTATGTACGTACATATGTATATCGTTGTATCTGCACATATAAAATAACCATATTTATTTAGTATGGTGTAACAAAGTTGTTGACTAGAGGTTTTTTTGGCAGGGCAAACAAGTCCTGCTACCAGTTCGTCAATTTTGAAAAGATACATACAGATACAGGTCTGTTACTGAGAGTTGGCGCGTTCTCTTACACAGTATCGCGCGAAAGGGACAGAGCGTTTTTTTTATTATTTAATGCAGTGTGACAGCATGCTAAACACCTATTCACCGACACAACACAAACGCATTTGTTCGCGCCAACTCTCTGTAACAAACTTGTATATATGTATGTTCAATATAATTATTAAAGTATTGTATTAATTGTGTAAATAAATATGTTTTAATTGCCACATATTCCAATAGCATAAGTATAAAATTTATAAAAACACTTAAATTTGTTAAAGTTAGGGGCATCATTTGGGGGGGGCGGGGGTGGGCAGCCGCCCCTCCCTAGATTTGAACGGGACTATCCACGTTGTTTAATGTATTATTATGAATTTGAATTAAAATACTAAACCAAACAAAAATGGAATATTGAAGTTCTTTAGAACACTGTCAGGTATAAACACGTCGATTTTTCCCAGAAAAAATTTTTTAACTTCCAAATATATTTTGTTTTGTTGTTTGTCTTGCTTTGAAAGATTTTCAGGAGATTATTTTGTACTTTATAAATATGCGTTTATACCCAAATCTCCTAATAACTTTACTATTAATATTATTGATAAAAATATATAAATAAAAAAACGATTAAAAGAAATAGTTAAATTCATATACACTAATTTTTATAATTACAGAATACAAAGGGGGAAAAGACAATGATGCACACTATTATCAATGATTTTCAATCTATACTCCCAAAACATACTTGAAGTATTTTCAGGAGCCGAAGAGGAGATTAAAATAAACAGTCTTGCCAAACAACCTACACACATTATACAAATGACACTGTAGACTTGGTTGACTGTTGAAATGGATGCAGATACTCATTTACAGATTGACCGAGTCATGTAATATGTAGATACAGTCTGAAATTAAATATCAAGAAAACAAAATACATAAATATTTGAAAACACCCATTCGACGGATTGACATTCGAAGTGAAAGGAGTCTTAGGGCCGGGCCGCACCGTGCAACTTTGTCGGCCGACTAGTCACGCGACACGAAAAAAGGTATGGAAATGTGTGCGACAAACAAGTTGACGGGTGCGGCATGTCCCATCTACCTGCATGCATTGGTCTGGTCACCCTCAACCAAGTTGTTCGCGAGTTGAGCGGTGCGGCCCGGCACTTAGGGAGTCAAATAAGATCGTATATCTGGGTTGTACTATAGAATCTAGAGTCTAGATGACAGTAGGGATCAGACGACTGAGATCTATTGAGAAAGTCAGGCCAAACTATACAGCTGAAAAAGTTGTATCCATATGAAGATTGTGATCTGCTATGTATGTATGTATTCTCAATTCTAGAAGCATTCGAAATGTGGATCTACAGACGAATGCTATATATAAATTGGACTGATAAGGTCACAAATGAGTAACGTGTTATGTATCAGATGTAACCATCAGAAGACGAAAACTTGAACACTTTGGTCACGTTATGCGACATACCAACTCTTATATCTCATTATCTAAGAGATCTGGCTGAACCAGAGACGGGTTCCGGGAGACGGCCAGCAAAATTACCATCGCAAATATGATTGCAGACGTCCGTTAACGGATTAACTGGGAGAAAGCGAAATTAATATTTTAATTTGTCTTTAATTCCTCAATAAAGTAAGTGTGTTTAAAACACATGTACTCGTAAGTTCAATTTAAAAATAAAATATATTGAAAACCCATAATTTTTTTTGAAAACACTTTCTATGCATTTTCTATTTGAGGAAAAAACGACTCATGTGATACAATTTAAAAATAAAATCTATATTTAATGATGCTATTATATCTTTAAAATAAACACCAAGTAAAAATGTTTATACATAATAAACACACTTGGTTTTGTGAAAATATAATTGAAAATTCAATATCTCCATAATAAATATTGAATAAAATTCCATCTATATTTGATAGTGAAAAAAAAAACTTAGAATAAAGAAACGAATCTTTCTTGTTGTGTGCGGACTACGACATATTATGATATTATCGAATACCTAGCTTATAAATAAGAAATTTCAGGTTGATGAGGTTAGCAATATCGTAGCATATATTCAGAAGACGATGTCAAACACAGATCAGCACACGTCTTATACAGATAAAAAAAGTATATAGCAAAATTTTATATCGTGAATCGCTACGGGATTCATCTCATAAAGGATAAAAATAAAGACGCGGAGGTATAGAAAGAAAAAAATGACACTCTGGTGTCTTATCCTTCGTCAAAAAACAATCCTATTGTGTATTAAGTCTAATTCAAACAAACATAATGTGGAGTGTATTTACTTTAAGGGTTATATATATAAAACCTACATATTCAATTTAAAAACGCATCTATAAAACTTATAATATATGACATCATTATCAAAGCCTTACCCGAAAACATCAATAATCTCATTAGATATTATTTTAATATTAAAAAAATACCAAATTCCCATTCACGGCACATCAAATACCCATCCATAGCACATAGAATATTGTAGAATATCTGATATGGAAACATTTCCAATTAAAACCCTATCGCCCATTACTAAAAGTGACGATGTAACTAAGAGCCGGGTCACACCGAATGACTTGCAAGTGACTTTGTTGCCCAAGGGTAGTAGCTTGTGGTCACTCTTGGTCACCCTACTCAGGCAACCAGAAGCGACCAAGATTCCACTCAAGATTCACTATAAGAGTTTTCAATACGTGACGATACAGTCACACATGTTCATCGTTTTTTCACTATACAGCCATCCGCAACTAATAACCGAATGCCGCACCCTTTAATACATCTTGAGGGATCACGACGGTTGCTCAAGTAATAAAATCACCGTGACCAGACCTAACGCTGGCCGGATGACTTTGCGACTTGGGCAACCAGTGAGTTGCCTGGTGTGGCATGCTACATACAACTGCATACATTTGATCTGGTCGCGCAACAAAGTCATCCACCGAGTTGCCCGCAAGTCACCCTGTGTGGTCGGGCTCTAATTTGAGTTTGCTATTATTAATTTTAAAACAATATGTGAAAAATTCCACAACAAAAAATAACTGAATATATATTTATTACTGATTACTGAGAATATATTCATTCTTGCATTCTATTTCATCTTAAATTATACATTATGAGTATTGACTTAGTGTTTTTTTGTTTTACTTGAAACATTTCAAGCTGTGAAGTCTTAATATTTGATCACTTATGTATGCTGAAAATAAAGGTATTAAAAATTAAATTGATTAGTGACTTACCTAAAAATTGAAGACTAATTATCTACTTACATATACATAATCTGTTAATACATATGTATAACATTTATCCTAAAATAACCATATTTATTTATATTCTTATATAATATATATAAATACAACGATGATAGCTGATTAAAATCCAAATAAAATATGAATGACATTTCTTTTAATAAATGAGCCTCGAAAACTTAACATTATTGAAATATTCTTATAATATTACGGGGTGGAAAAAGAATGATTTGTTTCAAGAGTATGCATGTTTTGTTTTTTAATGTGTATTTCTTGTGCATATCTGTAATGGGGAAGGGATTTGTGTAATGGGAAGCTTCAATATCAATATGAAAAGGTCCATCTATTTTGAAATGTATATGACATGTTTAATGCGTTATAATTCGAGGTGTTTGATGAGATGAAAATGCGTCAAATAAACGGCTCAAATACACAAAAAATATATTCAAAAAATAATTGAGGATAAAGATTGGAAATCGATACATACATAAAGAGATAGAGCATATTTCCTGGTATAATTGCTTTTTAAGTCTTTATTCCCAATATCAATTGATTACAATTCACAAAAATTAAATAAATTACAAAACATCAGATGGAAAATATTTTTATTTCTAATGTTACAATGAAATATTTAATTTCACACATAATTGATTCTAGTCGATTTAGTTGAAATTTATCTCAGTAGATTATTAAACAAACAAAAAAAATACTTGAAATAAATCGAAAACGTATTCAGTACTTGTAATAAAACTTCTTATCCAATAATAAATTCAGACATTATAATTCCACATAAGTCCCAAATTATAAGAAATATTAAAATGAGTAACTGTCTTCAATGAAAAATATTTACTGACATTTATTATAAATAAATGATATTTACTGATAAATAAACAATCAATTTATGATATTTACAATAATTAGGCATTATTATTGTGTGGCCTTTTATATTTTTACAATCACAACAATAAAAATATATAAAATAAATAGCGTCTTTATAACTCTGCATTTATACGTATTAAGAATAGAGAAGGAACTTCGAAACCAAGTCAAATTATAATGAGGTATGGCAAAGAAAATGGTATTCATTATAATATTCATTTTTATGTAGGACAAACAACAATGTTCAATCATTTATAAAATACCTCCATATTTATAAATGGTCACTTTTTGTTTATTCATATGTGTCTATGGCAAACCTAATTTGACCACAGCTATAAACTATAGGTATATGTAATACGATAAAATTAAATAAGGAACTGTTAGTAGTGATGTATTATATAAGGTAGATCTCTTAAACAAAAAACATAGAAAACAACTAATGACTTATTTTTAAAAAAATAACATATTTGACTAGAAGTTTGGAAATCTCATCACAGTTACGTCTGATTACACTGTTCGACACGAAAAATGTTTCAGAGACGGGATATGACTTTTCTTATAGATCTATGCCCAGTGAACACGAATCTGGTAATAAAAAGTGTTGATTGGCTCGAGATTCGGAGATATATGTGTTTTTTAAATCGCGCGATTTTTCCATATCTTGGTGTTGTTCGGTCGATTTCTCAAAATTTGTTAATTTTCTGTTCAAAATGAATATTGGAATCTAGAGTCGGGTATTTTATCTTTCATTTGTAGTACTTTTCAGCTTTCAAATCTCTCTAAGTAGTCGTCCAGTTCAAATCAAAAGTCAAAATTACGTATTTTCACTTGTGATTTTTTCCCACTGTTAATACTATATTATATTGAGTATTTTCTATTGAAACATGTTTATTAGGATAGTGTTCTGGCCACACTATTTTTTGATTTCGTTTAAAAGGGTTAATTGGATGTGTGGTGAATTTTAAACCGGTAAAATTGTGACCAAAAACTTCGTATTAGTAGAGCACAAATTTGTGTTGTGTGCGCTGCATTACTGTACGCTGCATCATGTGCGTCATTGTATACAACAATATAGTGGTCACAAACTTTTTTCAATGTGTTTTTAAAAAATTTTGTAATGAAATAATTAGAAGGATTTGAATTTAATAATATATTTATTGAATACGAATATGTCTATCGTAAAAATAAGTATCAGTACATTTTAAGCACCCGAATAAAAATAAAAATAGACATGGAAAATATAAACAAAAATCAAAATGAAATTAAATATGAAGATAATGAACATTTCATTTTTTAAAAACACTTTTTAAAAAATGTGTTTACTTTTCAATGTGTTTTAAAAAACAATTTTTTAAAAACACATTGAAAAAAGTTTGTGACCACTATATTGTTGTATACAATGACGCACATGATGCAGCGTACAGTAATGCAGCGCACACAACACAAATTTGTGCTCTACTAATACGAAGTTTTTGGTCACAATTTTACCGGTTTAAAATTCACCACACATCCAATTAACCCTTTTAAACGAAATCAAAAAATAGTGTGGCCAGAACACTATCCTAATAAACATGTTTCAATAGAAAATACTCAATATAATATAGTATTAACAGTGGGAAAAAATCACAAGTGAAAATACGTAATTTTGACTTTTGATTTGAACTGGACGACTACTTAGAGAGATTTGAAAGCTGAAAAGTACTACAAATGAAAGATAAAATACCCGACTCTAGATTCCAATATTCATTTTGAACAGAAAATTAACAAATTTTGAGAAATCGACCGAACAACACCAAGATATAGAAAAATCGCGCGATTTAAAAAACACATATATCTCCGAATCTCGAGCCAATCAACACTTTTTATTACCAGATTCGTGTTCACTGGGCATAGATCTATAAGAAAAGTCATATCCCGCCTCTGAAACATTTTGAAAGTCGTCATTTGTCGAACAGTGTTATTTACTATTACATATATTCATCAATGTGCGGTGTTAGATACGTTAAAAAGCTCGTCATCTTATGTGTACAAAATAAATGCGAAACAATAACTCGTTATTAGTTACTGCATTTTTTTTTAAATACTAAAATTTACAGAAATTTTTCATACTTACATATGATAAAATTGTGCCACCACTCAAGCATACATGAAAAAAAAACAATAAACAATGGCAATACTTTTCAATAGTAATAGAGATCACATTTACTGAGTAATTTAAGTACATATTAAAAATGGAAAATATAATGATTAAGTCTACATTTTAATAAATTAAATCGAACTGCCACCATTTATTGACTCGTTCCAATGTATACAAATACATTTAAAATACACATGTTCGGTGTGTAATATACGTAGCACAATTTATCATAAGGACAATAAGTGCATATTTACGAATCTGAGTGAACATTTAATTTAAATTTAATAAATAAACGGTACTTATTGGTTATACGGGCGCATCAAAGCATCAAGTATAGATACACACTTACACTAACACATACAAATACAATGCAGTTACATAAATGGCCTTTAGGTGTCGCAAACAGTCGTAGTAAAGTGACAATATGCAACTGGTAATTGACGTTACATCGAACAATGTCAAAATTGTGAATTTCACATATGTTCAATATTGCATTTTTGTAGAGAGAATCTCTTCAAAATGATCTTATAGGTGTAATAAAATTATTTGGGAATTTAATTTTTGATTTTTATTGACATGTTCGATGTGACGTCAATCGCTGGCTGCGTACTATCACTTTACTACAACTGTTTGCGACACCTAGGAGGCATTCTTGTAACTGCCATGTACTTGCAAATGTTGTGTGTGTATACTAGACGCACGGGTTCGCCCATATAACCAATAAGTACTAAATAAATAAAAACAATCAATAAGTGCAAAATTTTATATTCGTCATCACTAAAATTCAATTCTTACGCGTGGTAAATTTTGCCACGTTTTATATAAAATATTATAATTAAAGGCAATTACAATACTCAGTATACAAAATCCGATGGTGCCGTAATATCAATTTTACATCATAGAGTGAAATTAAAATGTAAAAATAACTGACCCTTATACTCGGCAGTTAATTAATTCTATTATAATTTATAAACATGATCAGGAAAATATGGCACTAATTTAAAAAAAGACTTTTAACCTTAAACAACAAAACGGTTGATTTTGATTGAGAGGAATAGCAAATGATCATATTTGTATATGTTTTACATGCGTGTACCGGATTTTTACATTTTTAACTTAATAATAGGCATTTACTGAGGTATTGTGAGTATTTTTTTTTTAATAATAAATGTGTTGATTTGCCGCATTCCCAAGTACATACATATAACTATTGTATTCATAAAGCACCTTGTATTAAAATGTAACTAATTGTAAGTGTAGAAATATATCATTTATGTGTATCTGTGAACTATTTACAACAAAAAACCTTATTGTTTATGAGGCACACTGTTAAAAATGTCAACAATAAATAGATTAATGTAAAAATATAATGCTATACGAGGGAAGTGCAGCAAAAATGAGCTCCATTTGTAATAAATTATGTGTCGTGTGATCCAGTAAAAATTAAACGACACGACATTCTAAATTCAGTTGCAATGTTTTAATCTATAAAGTAAAAGTCATGGTATATTTATCAGTTTCTTCTAATCACACTTAATTAAGCGATTTTTCCGGTTGAATTTTAAATGTTAGTTCGACAGTAGTGTTTTCATCATAAACTACAATTAGTAACCAATTCTCACAGTATGTATAAATATATATATTTTAATATTTGGCACTATAACAATGTCATTAGATTACTAAAATAAATGTGGTGTAATTGAATTATAAATCACTAGCTTAATGTGAAATTTTAATATTATATTTGATCTAAGTTGAACCATTAGAGCTTTCATAATATTGCAAAATGACACAAAAAATAATAATTTATCATATTAAATAATTAACTTACGGAAAATATACCTAATTGACAGCCTGATACACAACGTAGGAAAATTATCACAAATATCTACAATACATAAATTTATGTTGTCTTAGTTTGCAGCAATTACTATATACTCCAATCATTTTTGATGTAAACTAAATTAGCCGACTATTTATCTAAAGAAACACTTAGTTATCTTTTTATATTATAATATATATACATACAAATAAGAGCTACTAGATCGCACTTATTGTTATCGAATGGTGTTCTAAATATAAGACACAGCCAAAAAAAAATAGTGAAACTTTCAATTAAAAAGTTAAAGGAAAAAGTCTTGTTCAGTTATGACAAAAATAAACATAAATTAGAACGATCTTCCACAACCTAAGCATCATTCATAAATATCTCAATATATTATATTATATTATACATATATATATAAATAATTATTATCAATCTACATGTACAGCATCACCTCTAAGTGAAATATATCAAGTTACATTCTCAGTATTAAAAATATCATATATTTCACAATGTAATTTGAAACGGACATTTCAAATTGAGCACATGTTGAAGTAAACATTTTTAAAGCAATCGTAACACCTGTAAGCATACCGCTTCCATTATATAATCGAAGCCTAAGTTATAATTCAAACGAAAAGAAATAAATGCGACACATAAAACAAGGGTGTAAATTAGACCGTCTCGATTTTAGGCCTGACATCGATAGACTCAGAGGAAATGTCACCGTTCATATTCTCACAGCCGTTGGTCAAATCGTCATCACCGTTGGAGTCTTCCATAGTTTTTAAATTACTGGACGATTTTTCCAACAGCTCTTTTTTCACTTGAATGATAGCATCTTTGGAGAGGGTAAGTCTAACGGGCACGACACTTCTATTGGCGGACGCATTCGAACGCACCGAGTGCTGGCTGAGGGTGTGACGACGCAAGTACAGTTGAGTCTTGAATGAGCGGGCGCAGAGCGGACACGCGACGGGCTGCGAGCGGTGAATCAGCCGCACGTGCTGCCTCAAGTTGGACAAGTTGGAGTAGCGGCGACCACACTCGGGGCAGCACACACGTCCTGCCCCCGCCAACCGTCCACCAACTGCGCAACAGCACCCACACACAACACCAAAAGTGCAATATTTATCATTTCAGTTTCATACAACGAGTGGTTTTGGCCATTATCTAATGTCAAATCTTCAAATTAAACATACATTTCTCACAAATAAACCAAGTTCTGCAAAAAAGTTCCAACCAACTTGAGTAACAATGTCGTCATGAACGTCGTTCAACAACAACGTCGTCATGAATCTCTTTTACAATACATATGAAAGAAAGGGGTCAACCTCACGGGCCCGAATGTGAAACGCCCGAAAACGCAAATATCGGAAGGTAAAGATCGAAAATCGAAAGATATAAAAAAAAGAGTGCATGGTAAACGGTACATACTCACTTAATTTGCGAGAGCAGGATACAACAGGAACAAGAGGAACACGCTTTTTCTCCCGTATTCTGCGCGCGCACATTAATACGGGAGGCATAGCCTGTTCCTCTTGTTCCTGTTGTATCCTGCTCGCGCAAATTAAGTGAATATGTACCGTTTACCATACACCCTTTTTTTTGATCTTTCGACTTAAAATCTTTCGATTTTCGATCTTTGCCTTCCGATATTTGCGTTTTCGGGCGTTTCACATTCGGGCTAGTGACGGAGACCGGAAAGAAAGCTTATAAAATTTTTCTTGATAATACCAACTATCTGAAGACATTTTAACAAAAATTAAATTTTACAATGGATACAATTTTCATTCATTTCGATTCCAAAAGCCAGAAAACTTCAATTTCGTCCAAAAGTGACTCGAATATGTTGTCTCCGATAGGTCTACTCCATCCCAAAAAAAATTCAAGCGTTATGTCGAATATGGGCGAAAACACACTGAGTGGTACGTGGTACGTGTTTTTTTTTTTTTAGATGCTTTTAAACTTTTGCACTCGAAGATTTTTTAGTTGTTAAATACCGTAAACTCGAAACGTTTTTTGGGTAATTTTGTTTTTACTTTATCTATGTGTGTAGTTATAATAGATGAAGTTTTGTGATCATGCGTAAATTCGAACTCGAGATTTTAACTGGTTCGAACTCATGATCTAGAAAAAATGTGTGTGTCTGTGTATTTTGGGAATTTTTTGAATACCGTGAGTCTTATTGAACTGAAACTTAGTATCGGTTACTGAAATTCTTATCAATACGACGTGAATTTTTTTCAAATTGTTAAGTTGACCGGAAATGGTATATCCCTTTATAGGTGTCCTCTTATTTTTAAGTTTTGAATTCAATTATCTCCCAAACCGCTAACTGAATCGGACTTAAACTTTTCTACATGTAATAGAAATAATAATCTTTATAACTTTATATTTTTTAAATATTAAGTCCAAATTAAAAAAAAAAATTACTTTTAATTTTATTGACGAAACACATACAAATGGTTAACGACTTAATCGCCAAACGCGCACCGGTGCGCGCTCTTTCGTGCTTAAAACTATGATTCTAAGTTAATTTTGGTTTCTTCACAGTGACATCTAAAAATATCCTGTGATACTAATGAAATTGAAAAAAGTCAATATTTTTCCTTAGTTTGTTATACAATATATTCAAGAGGTAGTGTCAAGGGTTGACACTAAACACACATAAAATAATCGAATCGGTGTCTAATAACGCGTGGCGATTAAGTGGTTAATAGAATAGCCATAAAAATTAGTTTTTAATTTTATTTTTTTAAATAATTAATCAATGTAAAAAATATTTCAAAAAACACCCATAATTTGAAAAATTATGTCTGCTTGAAATAATGACAATTTCTTACCAGTAGAGCTTTCAAACACACAAAATAAACAACCTAATGCCTGTAACACTGTGTGTATTGATGGCGAGTGGCATGGACTCAAATTTCAAATTTTATGACCCGTAAAATGTTGAAACATTGCACCTAAGTGACAAGACGTTTCATACTTATACGAATTATCAACTTATTATAATGCATTCATGCATACGTCACCTACCACTCTGTGTTTTCGCCCTAGTTCTCGTCTGCTTGAACTGAGTTTTGTATATATGTATATGTTACAAAGACAGTGTGAAGTATGTTAGTGCATAAACTAACTAGTCAATGTATACATTGCCAAAACTGGTCAATTACCGTACACATGAAGCTATGGAAAAATTGACTGTTGTTTGAAAATAGACTGAAGTTGCCATATTTTTTAAATATAAAAACTTGAATAGGACATGGCAATCCTACAGAATATTTCACAGACTACCAAATTTGTGCACTTGCTGCTGTGCACCATTAAATTTTCAGATCAAAGACAACTGATCAAAGTTTGATAGAAAAGCTGATTCTGACGTTAATCTTTAAATGAATTTCATGCTCAAGAATGGAACCGATTTTTTTTAAATAACCTATCGGTCGTACTATCGGTCGCCGACTGCTATAATATTGTCTATTTGTCAAAAAGCGATTTAATGACCTTTTTTTCTATAAAGTACACCATTATCACAACATTTTTATATAAGTTACAGACCATTTAATTTGTTGCCAATCTAAATTATACTTAATATTGTGTCTCTATATATAATATTTTTTTTCAATATGACTCCAGATAATGGGATAGTATCATTTATTTTTACAAGCCTCTTATTAGCTTTCTTTCGCAAAAAAATTGAGCTATAATTCCTAGTCTTCAAAACTTTTTAAAATTTTGTCATGTTGCGCGGTTTGTTCAACGATGGATATTTCAATCGATTTTTATTATTACTAAGTTCATTGTGCAAATTTACAATTTTCTATTTAGAAACATCAAATTTGGTATACTATCTTAAAGTACTATAACTTAGACTGTAGATGGTGTTTGAAAGGCTCAAAGCAAAGGATTAAAACATTCCTGCGCAAAATGTTCTAAGAAAGTTAAATTTTTACTAACCCTCACCTTCCCGAGCGACCTTGGGAAATTAGACGAGAAAGTAATAGAAAAAAGGCTTTAAATTTTCAGTTATCAAAATTTACTCAATATCTGGAAGACAGAGCATTGCTCGGTAAAGCGGACCATGGACATAAAATAATTTATTTATTTAAAAATTTTATATTTATTCATTTATTTTCAACTTTAACATTCTCTTTGCAATATCAGGTTGAACCGAGTGATTCAATCCACTGAATGAATGAAGAGTTGAGACCTATATAAATCACTTTTTGTGACAAATATATAAACATACATAGATAAAAGAATTTAATAGCATAATATTGTAAAAAAAAAATCAAAAAAGGTGTTATAATTGCCAAAATATTACTCGAAGAGGATTGGATCTTTTTTTGCAGAGCGATGTTCAAATGAAGACGTAAAAGTTGTATGTTGATCGTCATAAGATATACATATGTATGTATGTATAAAAAAATAAGACAGGCGAAACCAAACGTAACCAATATAATTGCACATTTAATGTTGGTGCTATGGTACTATATTCTCTCGTGTGTATATATTTTTAATTTATACAACAAGCTATTTCTGAATTATTTTTAAATAAGTTTACCGATCGAGAATCGAGTACCGAAGCAGCCAACAGGGCAAAATGTATGTATACAGACACAATCTAAAACAATAAACACTAATAAAAAAAAATAGAAATAAAGAAAAAGCAAACACACATGAAGGGTTTCAAGAGTCGGTGCAGTAGCAATGATTAACTATGACATGGATAATAAGGAGTGTTTTGAAATATGTGTAGAAAAGTTTAATAGTTATCGGATGATTCAAAACACAACATCTTATACAATAAATTATAAATATAATACACAATCAATCAAAATTTGGTGAAAATAAATAATTTTATTGTAAAAATTCAAAATGAATACTGATTTGATGATACAAGGATGTAATGTGAAATTTTTGGTAATTAATCACATGATGTAATGGAGAACACAAATCGCTTCAAGGAGGGAAAGACTCAGTTTAACAAATTGTGTGAGGAAATTACAAATTTGCCCTGTTAGCTATTTGACTCACACTGCACCAACCTGCCACCGCATCCTCAAAAAGCAAACAATGACCGATAACCGGCGCTTAATGCCAGCGATGAACTTAAATCACATACAAGTGTACTGAACATATAAACATTTAATACAAATAAAAAGTGTTTATGCAAATCAACATGTAAAACACTGACGTCGGCCGAAAAAAACAAAATGGATTCACTGAAGCACAAAATAATCAAAATACAATAAAAATCATAATCAATCACACTCATTATAAACAACAAATATCTTATACATAAAAAATCGTCAATATAATATATGTATTGTATAATAATACTAAGAAATAATACTAAAAGATTTTGAAAATAAAATGAGAAGCTTGTTTTGAATATCTATGTATATTTCAGATGTTCCAATCTGGAAGGTTCTAAAAAATACTCTGAAAACAACATATTCCAAACAAAATCCTGCATTTTTAAATAAATGTATATATATTTGGCCAAAAGTTTTGAATAAATAAATTCAAAATCACAAAAATAAACATAAATTAAATAAATAAATATTAAAATTATAAAAACAATTATGATATACTATGAAATGATATGTATATGTATGTATGTATGCAAATGAAAACGAAATTTTCAAATTTAACTCTCGTACAGTAGAAAAATTATAAAACACAATTTTCAAACAGTTAAATTTACTATTTATTATTTTATAAACATATACGATCAATTTCAGCTGAGTCAATAAATAAATTAATAAATTACATCACATTATATTTCCTACTGTTTTAAATAGAATTTATCTCACAATTCACTACCTCGAAGATGTTATTTGTATAGTATATAATTTTGAATTGAAAATAATAATTATTATCAAACTGATATTACATTTGTTGAACAGTCCAATTTTAAAATGTGTTTTATTCGTTTTTATTTCTTGAATATTACTTTGAAGAACACCTAAAGCGTAAAACAAAATAAAATTTAATTATATTTAATATATGCATATAATTTTCCACCGTTCGAGGGTTAATTAACTCATTACAAAAAATTTATTAATGGTAATGTAAAATGAATGAATGGGATATGTGTAGTTAATAATTAAACCATAAACAAAATATTTATAAATAATAAATGTTTTCAAAAAAAAAAAAAAATTATATGCAGGATTTTCACATATGTCAGGAAAATATTTGGATTAAGATACAAATGTATATAAATTTATAAGCAAAAAGTGCTTACCTTCGATTTCATTTTTCCCAGCTTGACTAGTCCCAGCCCCGGTTTCCCTTCCTATACAACGAAAATGGTCAGTTAATTCCGGTTTATTATTTACAACTATTGATTAAGCAACAAACTAAATTTGTTAAGTCTGTCATACCTTGGATAGACATGAGATTGGTGGATAAATGTGCAGAAGAGTCATTACTATATAGAACTTCAGAATTAAAAGCACGTTCCTGCCGTGTTTCATCATCACTAGTGTAATCAGGCACTTCAATTTTAGGCTCTATCATTTCATGCGGAAAATCAGCATGAATTCCCGAAAAATTTCCAACAGCAAATGGATTTATTTTTCCACTATTCGTATTATCGTTTTCATTGAGCAATAATGAGTTATTTTCAGAGATGTTGTATTCATAATTTTCATCCTCTTGATTACTAAGTAAAATATTATCTTTTAATCTATTTCCATCGTCGGACATTTCATAATCGTTATTGGATCCCGAAAGCAATCCACTGTACAGTGTTTCAGACATGCCATTGTGTGAAGGAACAACGAGAGGTTTATGTTCGGATCGTAAACCTTTTCGGCTTTGGCTGATAATTTTAGCAGTCTTTTGATAATTGTTGGATGCAGTATTTTGGCTTGAATCTTTGGCATTTGGAGTCTGGTGGTGTAACCTTCCACACAACAAATTTCGCAGTTGAGATGATTGCGTTTTTACAGTTGAATTCTAAACAAAAAATATACATACATATATAATAGAAATATTCAATTTCAAATTAAATTTTGATTGTATTATATAAAAAAAGCAATACCTTTATTTCTTGTTTGTTTTTATCGGGAGAATCGGTCAATCCTCTAATTTGCAAAGCTTCAGCCGTGCGGAGAAAAGCTGTTAACTGTGCTTGAGATATGTTAACTTCACCCGCATACATAAACTCTAACAGTGCAGTTATATGAATGAGTTCACAATCACGCATAAATATAATCGGATGCGGGCATGGATTACTCTGAAAATAAATACAATTCATTGCATTAATAAAAGTCTAAACAGACAACTAAATGTAAAAAAAAAACCATTGGTTTTGTTTCCCA
This sequence comes from Arctopsyche grandis, assembly GCF_051622035.1. Taxonomy (NCBI): domain Eukaryota; kingdom Metazoa; phylum Arthropoda; class Insecta; order Trichoptera; family Hydropsychidae; genus Arctopsyche; species Arctopsyche grandis. Next base: position 29,169,983 of record NC_135355.1, read on the forward strand.
TTATCAACATAAAAATTTTGATATTATATTTAAATTATTTCAAACTTACAGCATCAAATCGAATGATCAATCAAAATTTTTGATGAATCATTATTTTTGTAAATTCAAATAGCAATTACTCCCACTATCCGCTGCTTATTACAATGTAGTTTATTTAAAAACGATGCCTACAAACTCTATTTGAAATAATCTGGTGATCCCGTTGCATTTTATGGTGTCGAGGCATGGGTAAGAGAGAAAGAGATGTACTTCAAAATGTGGTGTTAGAGGCAGATGTTGCGCATTCCATGTACCGCATGAACGAAAATCTCCATCCTCAAAGTGCTGGCAGTTTCAGAGACTCTCCACAATATGTAGGAAAAGGGTTCTTTCATACTTCGGCCATATTGCCAGAAAGAATGAGGAGAGTCTATGTTGAGAGAATGTGGATAGTCTAATGTTGCATTTCCAACAATGTATGCTTTTTGTTGGAACACCATAGTCATCTATGCATGACAAATAAAATACTAGATCAAGAAATAGTGTAAGTATTTGTTTATCTTGGATCAGTTATCTATAATGATGGTGGGTGTGAAACTGATATTAAAAGACGTATTGCAATAGCCAAAGATGCAATGACGGGGCTGACCCAAATCTGGAAGGTCAGTTCTAGCACCAGATTGAAGAAGATTCATCTGGGCCAAAAATTATTTAAATATTTCTTTATGGTGTTAAATCATTAAGGCTAGAGAAAGAAGTCAGGAAAGAGAATTTAAAAAATAGAATCCTTTGACATGTGGAGCTGGCGGCATATGTTGAAAGTATCATTGACAACTAATGAGTCTATCCACCAGGAAGTCAAGACAGTCATCAGTCTGTCTCCAAATAATACTTGACTTCTTCGGACGTATAGTTGGAAAATAACCGGACAGCTTGTGAATGGACATGTGAAGGGTTCTTGGAGAAGGTAACCTACTCGATGGACCAGACAGGTCCAAGTCACTATTGGCTCTTCTATGATTGAAGCCATTAAACATGCGGAATGCCGAGAAATATAAAGATGGGCAACGAGCCGGCTGATGGACTTGGAAGATCCCAACTACGTCTTCAAAGAATCCTCGGATTCTTCAAACATTTAGTTAGAAGTGAGCTGGATAGTTTGGAAAGACACTTGTGATTACATATGGAGGGTTCTCGGAGAAGGTCACCTACTTGATGCACCAGACAGATCCAAGTCACAACTAGCTCTTCTAAGATTGAAGCCATTAGGTTAGCGGAATGCCGAGAAAGAGATAAGCAACAATACGGCTGATGGACTTCGAAGATCATGACTATCTGTCTTCAAAGAATCCTCGGGTTCTTCAGACATATAGTTAGAAGTGAGCCAGATAGTTTGGAAAGACACTTGTGATTGCATGTGGAGGGTTCTCGGAGAAGGTTACCTACTCGAGGCACCAGACAGGTCCAAGTCACTACTAGGTCTTGATTATTACTTGATTAGATAATAATCAAGACCTAGTAGTGACCTAGTAGTTAAACGGCTGATGGACTTGGAAGATCATGACTATCTGTCTTCGAAAAATCCTCAGATTTGAGATCAGCTTGAAAAGACTACTTGTGGCGGGTTCTCGAAGAAGGTCACCTACTCGATGGACTAGACAGTTTCAAGTCGCTAATGACTATTCTATAATTGAAGCTGTTAAGCTTGCGGAATACCGAGAAGTATGAAGATAAGCAATGAGCCAGCTGATGGACTTGGAAGATCAAGACTGTCTATCTTCAAAGAATCCTCGGAATCTTCAAACGTAAAGTTAAAAGAGAGCCAGATAGCTTGGAAATACTACTTGTGGCAGATTCTTGGAAAAGGATACCTACTCGATGGACTCTTCTATGATTGAAGCTATTAAGCTTGCGGAATGTCGAGAAATATGAAGATGAGCAATGAGCCAGCTGACGGACTTGGAAGATCACGACTAACTTCTTCACGTCTTCAAAAAATCCTGGAATTTTTCAAACGTTAAGTTAAAAGAGAGCCGGATAGCGAATACTTGTGAATTTTCATGTGGCAGGTTCTCGGAGAAGGTTACCTACTCGATGGACTAGACAGTTCCAAGTCACTGCTGACTCTTCTATGACTGAAGCCATTAGGTTAGTGGAATGCTGAGAAAGATAGAGACGAGCAATGAGATGACTGATGGACATGGAAGATAGAACCCTCTACATAGATAAGTACTTAAGAAGGGGCCACTTTAGATACACCCCGAACCGGCTGAATGTGTGTTTACGTAAAAATGGGTGTTTACGTAAAAAGGGTGTTTACGTGAAATGCGGGTTTACATAAAAAAAACCGTTATTTTTTTTCGCAAGCATCTCATGTTCATTACGTTCTCCACTTTAAGAATATGAGATAATCGCGAAGAAATGATATCGTGACTGATCCAAAAAAGATTAGTTGGTGATATTCCAACTAAGAAGTGCGAAGAAATGCGACTTCACATCTGAAGCGATCGGCAGTATTTGGAGTATCGGTGCGTAAAAAGAGGGTCGAATCCACATGACAGAACGAAACCGATTTCAAAAAATTCCTGATTCCACAACGCCAAGATGAATTTTCCATAGATGTTGCTTTAGTGCAGGGTGATTCTTAAGTTTAGCCCTTAAGAAGAAGAATCAAATGGGAATGAAGATCTTTTGATTGTCGTTTTTTTTATTTTCCTTTCAATCCTAATACAAGTGTATAGATTGTGTTATATTCGGCCTAAAACGGTATATGAAAACAAATCATTTATTTCTTAATCTAATAAATAATTTCGAAATACACTTTGTATGTAACTATTGTTGGTTCATAGAAAAACAAATGAATATTCAAATAAATTTAAATAAAATAAAACTATTCAAATAAATTCAATAAAATGTTTATTATTAGATTGACCGTGTTTGAGCGGTTTGTGCGCGGACAAATGATTGAACAGGTCGAACAATGCAAATACCTAGGAGCAATGATCAATACGGACGTCAGTTCCGAAATGGAGATCAGAAGAAGGATCGAAATAGCAAGAAATGCCTTCGGAAGCATGAAAAAAGTTTTGTGTTGTCCAAGGTTGTCTATGAAATTGCGCTTAAGAGTCCTGCACTCCTATGTTTGATCGGTTTTGCTGTACGGATGCGAAACGTGGACGATGTTAGTGGCATCTATGAACAGGATAGAGTCCTGTGGTGTTACCGGAGGATGCTAAAGATCTCGTGGAAGAAGCATGTAAGAAACGAAACACTCCTCCAGCTTCTTCATAAAAAGAGTGAGCTTCTTGACACGGTGAAGCGCCGTAAGATGGAATACTTTGGCCACATTATTCGCGGCCCCAAATATCGCCTTCTGCAAACAATCATAGAAGGGAAAATAAAAGGCAAACGGTGGCTTGGGAGAAAGAAGCTCTCTTGGCTCCGGAACATCAGGTCATGGATGAGACTCGGTCTCGAAAAGTTATTTCGGCTAGCCGATGATAGGGAAGAATTCGCACGGGCCATAAACGATGTCTGCCCATGGTAATCGCTTACGTCCGAATACGGATTCGGCATTAGAAGAAGAAGATATTACAAATACCGAGCGAAGCCGGGTAAAAACACCAGTATTGTATAAGAACGCTGTAGATACGTTTAAAAACGGTCAGAGCTGTAGTCGGAGTCACATTTTTTTCAAGCCGTCCCAATTTTTTTGTTTCGATTTCATAAACTGAACTGCATTGTGTGTGCATAATCAAAAAAAAAAAAAAACAAATGAATATGTCAAGTGTGATACCTTGAAGAGGTCCTTGAAGTAGGGGCTGCAGGCGGAGAGCACGACCTTGTGGGCTTGGAGACGGCGACCTTCGCAGGCGAGGGTCACGTCTACGAAGTCCTCCTGATCGCGCAGCGCCTCGAACTGGCTGGTGATGTTCGCCTGGAAGTTGTTCCATCGCAGACAGAACTGCTGCTCGCAGACACCACTAGACATTTTGCAGTCACCTGGCCAGGCTGCCCCCTGTCCCCTGTCCCCTGCCCCCTGCCCCCTGCCCCCTGCCCCCTGCCCCCTGCCCACTACCCACTGCTCACCTCTCGGAGCTCACCACCACCAGACTCCGGGACACTCAGACACTCCAGGCACAGGCACAGTCACAGTCACAATCACAGTCACAGCCGCACTCACATTCGCAGCCACAGACACAGTTACAGATGCAGACAGACATAGACATAGACAGTCAGACACGGTCGATACTGACCGCCTGCGACACACACCCACACCCCACACTCACACCTCGCATCTCGAACCCCGCATACATTCATCACCCCATACACGACTCTCATCTCACGTCTGCTCCATTCCCGCACCCCCTTCATTAATCTCTCTTCGTTTTCTATTCAATATTTTATACTATTTTTATTACAATCAGAATTGATGTGCATATTTTTCGCTACTTTGATAAGCGTTCTTATTTTGACATGCCCGATGTTACGGCGGCTTACGGCTATCTCTGAACTGTCAGCTCATTTCATGACGTTCGTATGTTCACAAACAGGGGAGCAAATTTTCGAAATTGTTGCACACTATACAACGATTATTAGATACTACATAATTACTACTTGGATTTTTTTTTATTACATTACAAATAATGAAATGTGTATTCTGATTAGAAACTGGTTGGATTCTTGTTATTAGCTCTTTGAAGCATAGAGGTATCAAAAATGGCTCATATTTTTTTATCTTTTGCTACATGGTGGGATGTAATTTATACCATTTCGAAAAATTAAAACTATTTGAAGCACAAAGGTTTATATTGTGTCCCACTAACTAACTAAAAAAAAAATTTTTCTGTGCAACACGTGACTTTTTTTGTTTCAAATCTCGTGCCGCAAAGAGTTAATTATTGATTTTTCAATCTTGATAAAATGACAATTCTCTTCTTTAAAATCAGGGTAAAAGCTGAGTGTTTACGGATGAGGCGGACCTTCTTGGCTCGCTAGCAAACGTGCTGGCCGCTGTCATTAGTAAAGCCCGGACCCAGAAGGTGCCGCGTATCGTTCAAATGTTGTAAATGCATTGTTAAAGGTTTAACGAACCTTTTTTACAAAGGATTTACAACAATAGAACAATGAGCGGCACCTTGGCTATCCTACCTCTAGTCATTAGCTGCTGTGTGCGAGTAGGTTCTTCCTGTAAAGCCACAATAGTCCAAAACTACTATAAATAAATAAATAAATACAAAATACAATACAAGTTGTGATTACCAGAGACCGGCGGACAAGTTCCTTTGACCACAAAAAATAGTTCACTATTGTCAATTACTATTGTCCTACAAAGCAAGAAACCAAAAAAAAGTTGACAATCGTCAACCATTTTTTGTCTCTGGTGTTAACAACCATTTGATTATTCCATTTCAATTAATTTCACTCTCGTTATCAATATCACACCTTTAAAATGGCATACTACAACTGAAAATGATCAAATATTACAAAAACTTACATATTTAAAAAACGTGCCAGTGCAAAAAAAAAGGAAATTAAATCGGACTTAAATAACAAATACCATGACATCAATTATTGGAAGTATAGCCCTATAGGTCTTAAAGTAGGTCTTAGCTGCCTACTTTAAGACCTAAAATTGTGAAGAAAACAAATGTTAAAAAAATAAAAGCTTTAAGTAATAATATTTTTTTATCCTCGTTTTCAGAATGTGCAATGTGTGCCCACAAAGAGGCATTTATTTTTATTTTTTATTTTTTACATATGTATATTTTAACACGATAATTATTTGAAATCTTATTTAGCATTCACGACTGAATTCATTCAGCTTTTTTATATTATTTTGGAGAGTAGGAGGAGGGAAGGGCATCACCTGTATATAACTCTTTTATGTTACACTTATCATCTGGTCACCCTTGACTGAACCACCGCTAGAAAAATATACTGTGTGTGAGCCTACAATCAGTAAATGTATAATATCGTGAAGCTAGCGACAAATGGCACATATTTTGAAGAACGATAAATATTTTAAGTAAAAATACATATTTCATATCCAGATTCCATGAATGAATAACAATTAATTAATTAATTGAATAAATGAGAAATATATATCGCTGATTTAATGCGTTATAAAATAAAAGAAAACTGTTAAAATTAATGGTCACATATTGAAGTGTTACGTTTTAGAAAATGTGAAAGGTTTTCGGCCAAATGTTCAATTGTCGTTCAGTCGCGTGCGATCTCTTCCCTGGTTAGGTCGTCCGTTTGGTTTTCTTATTTTCTTCTTTCAACTCGTCAATTGAAAAAAAAAGAATATGGTTGTTTTTGGATAACTCCCCCAATTTTGTAAGTTCTCACACCGAACAGTTTATCATACATCACAAACACTGTAAATACATATCCTGTAATATACATACATTTATAATAATGCAATACACATTTCATACTATCCTCGATAATAATATGTATGTATTGACTATTGTTACTTCTTAAGAGCGCTTCGATAGTGCGATTGTTCTTGTATAAGGTGTGCAATTAATTTTATATTACGTAGACTTTCAGTTAATTCAATATTTAACTTTCAATCTTCGTATGTACACTCGTGTGTGTACACTCTGAAATAAGAATAGCCGTACGAAATGTCGATTATGTCACCTGTCAACATTAGCAACATCTATTTTGAAACGCGAAGTCTATATTTCTATTATAATACAGAACGATAATTATTTGCGTACCGACCGTTGTTTTATTTTTATTTACATAATAATTACGTTTGTTTTCACGTCAATGTCAACGCTTTGCGCAAACCTTTTCCGTCTTTCTACCCACATTTCGCTCGTTGCACAAATATTGCAACTATTATCAATCAATCATGTGTACATGCACGTGCAATTCATTTATATGCATATTTCATATATGTACTCCAACTATGAATCGATATCCCATAGAACAATATGGCAATGGCAAACGAATTGCATGTAGCTATTACGATATTTTCAAAGAGGAACAACCACATGCAAAAAGGAATTTTTTTCTTATAAAAGTTATTATTAGTAAATTATTTTAAAGTAATTTTTACATATATACGTCTTATTTTATCTTTTTAATTTGTACCAGGAAGGCCTAACAGGTAACCCTAATGCGCCTTCCTGGCCAGAAACATTGTACATTTGATAAAAAAATTATTAGTATTATGAAAGACATCTATGGTCAAATTTGCAAATTTACAGCATTTTATACAATTCAGCTAAATTCGAGATTGCTGAAAACTCGATATTTTGTGAGAAAATGGGTAAGGCTGCCAATTTGTTGGAACCGTTTCAATGAAAATCAGATAAATTGGCAAACTCTGATAGGAAACGATCGACCTGAAGTCACAAATCTAAGGTCTTGCGAGCAGAAGCCAGTGGGATTTAAACCCGTGACCACTCTGTTCAAAGCATTATACCACTGGTCTACATCTGTGGGAAACTGCGTTATACAATGCTTTTTATAAAATAAAGCCATCAAAATGTACTATTTTGATAAAATTTGCTTATATTATAAATTATTATATTATATGTATATGAGTTATTTGAAAGAAACTAAATCTTAGTTACGTCTACTAAGGGCAGTTCATGCTGAATCCGCCAGCGACAATAGCCTCGGGTGTAGTTAATTTATCAATTCCTTTCCGAAACCACCCGTTTAAAAATCAACTGGCACAACACTAATAATTATATAAAAAGTATTTCTTCGGTTAGTTTCCATTTTAAAGCTAGAATTGCTTAGTATTGTGTATATTTGTCAAATTGCCTAGCATTGCTCAGGCGAGTGGAAATTGGGGGGGAAAAGTCAAAAACTTACGCTTTTTTTAGAAAATATTTGTATGGCGGTGGTCTAAATCAAATTACCATGAGATAGTTTATCATATTTTGTGGTTCTAAATTGAAAACTATAAATTGGCAATGCGAACAAATAAAGACGCGAAGATTCATCTTCATGTTGTAGAAATATGATATAATGAAGAGAATAAGAGATTCTTAAAATGGCGATGTGTGGGTCACGTAGCTAGAAGAATGGGCGAAAGAAGTGCTCGAATGGTACCCGAAAGAATGTAAAAGTGTGCAAGGAAGGCCACAAGGGAGATGGGTGGATGAAATTAGAAAAAAATGTGTGAGAGTTACCCAAGACAGGTGAATGGAAACGTGTTGGAGAGGTTTTCATCCAGCAGTGGATAATGATGATATGCACATTGTAGATTGTTCTGTTAATATTACTTTTAAAAAAGGCGTGTGAAAAATAGCTGATATCTGAGGATCTGGAGTGCATTTATACAATACAGAATATGAAACAATACAAATGTGCTATGGGAGATGGTCCAAAATGATGTAATACTTCTCTGCTAAACTATTATATTTTAAATCGATTACATTCTATAAAGTATGCCAAATGATTTCCAAAATGTATCATATTGTACAGTTTGGCCTCGAGAATAGCCTGGACTACGAATCGTATTAAACGATATTAAATTTATCTTTTGTTACTAGCCAATTTGAACGTCGACTCCAATGAAGATACTTGTCTGAGTTGATTCACGGTAAATTGCATGAGCGGTTTTAGTGAGATGCACTTCGCCGAATGTTCAAAACGCATCTCGAGTTCATTGCATCCGATTCACCTTGACGCGGTCAACACACTAACATTGCATAATTTCCACGTGTCGGAAGGGTCACCTTGGTACACCGAACCTAACCTTATATTTGGGGCCTTTATACATTAGTGGATGGTGAATGGCTGTAAATGATGACGATCACTCATTTTCTTCATACGAAAATTAAAAATATATCGATAGATTCTAGGAACGGTCCGAACCTACTGAACCCACTGGACATAGGGATATGCTCGCCTGATCAACGTATTTATATTCCTATGACTAGAGGTAGGATAGTCACAGTGCTATCCATTGTTCGGCAAACCTTTAACAATGCATTTACAACCTTTGAACAATACACGGCCCCCTCAGGCTCCGGTGACTACCTATGACTCTTACGACAGTATATACGATACCCAATAGAGCAATCCCGAATATCAAAAAAAGATTTTTCTATCAAGTTAACTAAAGGAAAAGAATTTTGCCCTGATGAGTATCCGTAGACTACTTATAACTATTTTCCAATTCATAACATAAATTGCTAAAATATATGGATAAATAACTAAACATTTAAAACCCACATCATATCTACACGTACGTGCATATATAAATTTCATTCGTGTTATTTCGATTGGTAAGTTTTAGGGATTTCATTACCGGTTCACCGATTTACCGGTAAATCGCCAAAATTTCGCATAAATCGCCGCATTTTCAAAATTATTTTATCGTGAATTGAGTACGTATACAGGCATATTATTGCGTTAAAAATCGATGCAAATGGCGTATTGTGGATTAGGTAATCTGTAATTCATTCATTTTCAGTATTAAATGTCCATAATAACTAAAATTTTGAGTGGGATGAATAAGAGGTATGCAAGGCTGTAAATTCATCATATTTCTCTTTTGTTATAGGTGTTGAAGTTTTGTACAGTGGTAACATAGTAATAGTAATTCGTTGTAATGATTTGTAGCGAGTAACGAGCCTTCTGTCAGTTTGACAGTTATCTTGTAACACTACTGATACATGCTGAAGAGTGGCAACACAGATCAACTACGTCGTAATAAATGCTATCAGACGGTTGTTTCAATTATGATTATTAATTATTAGAAATGGACTTTATATATTTATATTACATTATTCACCTGAGATTATTGATATAGAATAACCTAGATGCGCCTTACAATACATTTTTGGTCGGAGATCTTGTCGCCACTAACTGAGGGGTGCGGGGGGTTTAAAATTAGCGGGGAAGTTGAGAAAATAAAAGGTTTTTTTCCCTACGACGCAGCAGTCGGCGTTTTTTTCACTTCCCCGCTAGTTAAACCCCCCGCACCCCTCAGTTAGTGACGACAACATCTCCGCATATCTATCGACAAGATCTCCGCAATCGATCTTTCCTACTTAGAAGCTAACTACCTACTGATAGAAAGTGTGCATGCGCCATGTATTTTATGTATTTTGCATGCGCCAAAAGGGAGACCAGTATGAAGCGTGAGGGCGGATCTATGTTATTCTATATCAATGCCTGAGATTTAAGTATTTGCGGTTCAATCTACCTAACGTTTGTAGAAAAAATAACCACATATACATAGCTCTAATCTACGTTGATTTTTTTCCATTTACCGGTAAAAACTGGGAGAAATTATTTACCGTCTACCGGTAAATGAAATTTGGCCATAAATTGCAATCTCTAATAAGTTTCAAAAGAAGTGTTGCAACGAGATGCTACGTGCTGCGTCGTAAGTAGAGATAGGCGCAGGACCGTGCTTTTTGGACAAAAAATGAGAGTTTTGGGGCGATTTTCCAGGAAAGAGGGCAAACTACAAAGCTAGAGACCAAAAACAAAAAGGTTCACCATAAAAATGAACAATAGTGCGCAGGGTCGCGCCGAAGCTTAGTCATAACTCATAAGCAAAGATCGACGTTCGATGGATACTTTTCGCACAAAAAATGGTTCCCTATTGTCAATTTCTAACAAAAACCTTGCATTTTTAAATCTCTTGTTTTTAACATCAATGTAGTGGTCTATTGTTTGAAAAGCATCCAACGCTGATCTCTGGTCATAAGTTAACATTATCGACTAATTTCTAGTGGCGGATTGGCCATACAAGCGACATTTCCTAATGGCGAGTGGGCCCCTCTATCTGTTAAATATGGGCCCTCAGTAAAATTAAATAACTTTTTAACTATTCCATTTTACGTGTGTAAAAATTTACAGGATATTGCACTTAGGGTATTTCAACAAAACGAATTTCTTACGATATACACAAAGAACTAATACCTGCTTTTACAACCCAAGGATTGGTTCATTTTTTTAATAAGGGTCGAAATGTAAGTTTTCAACATTTGCGTGGGCCCTTTTACGCGGGCTTATTTCCAACATCAAGAATTTGTATACATATGTACATATGTATATCCTATCAAAATTGTTTTAAGCAATTTAAGCAACGATTCGTCATCAACCAGCGATTTAAATTTACTTCATACTTTCAAAATAACATTGGATTATAATTGCACTTTTAATTTTTGATTCGTGCATTTTTGAAAATTTTATTTATTTTTTATTACCCTTGATTTTTATCGTGATGGAAAGAAGAATATTTTGTTACATGGGGGGCCCCTTTGACTCCTGGCAAGCACTGATGTCAGTCTCAGTCCGCCACTGATCAAAACCATACATATAGCATTAACATGCAATTTGGTGTTGCATGGTAACTCAGGTTGACATTGCTTTACTTACATATGTGTTGTTCAGATTCAAGACTGCTCGTTTGACCCCTCAATTTTTACGCATACAACAAGACGTCATTGCATTTGACCGATACTGCCTCACCTTTCTACAGTAACATCCATGTTTATCTGAGATATACATACATACTTTAAATATGCCTACATATATAATCTTATCAGATAAACAATATCCAGTATAGCGGAAGTTCTTTTTTTTTAATTATCTCCACGCGTCATCGTTCAGACATTGACACGCGAAATTATCAAGATCAAAGTTTGAACTTCAAATTTTAATTTTGTACTCGTTATTTTGCACATGTGAATAATAACAATTGTACGAAAATACGACTGCTTTTCGTGCACTTTTGAATTATCTAACTGTAGACGAGAATATCTACTCAAAGTCATGACATTCACCACATTTCTTTCTCGCATAATTATATAATATTCATATGTATGTAGATGTATTGACAACTTAACTTGGAAATTCAAATTTTTTCATGCGATAATTAAAACTCACTTGTTTTCATGCGATAATCAAAACTCACATGTATCATTTTTGTGAAATTATTGAAATGAAATGAAATATAAAAAATCAGTTGTATTTTCACCAAAAGCGAATGTGTGAATTAGACGGAGGCCGTCGCGTCCTTTGGCAGGCCGTAAACATATCCTTGTTAAATATCATATGTGCACATTTGTAAATATTATTAACTAGTTGTTTTACCCGGCTTCGCTCAGTATTTGTAATATAAACAGCTTAAACATGACGAATCTAATAGTAAATATTCTTTTGTTTTTTTATTAAATTTATTTGAATCGAAAAACTAATACATCGAATCGTCATAGAAACTGTTTTGTTTACGAAATTCCCAATCTAACATACAAACTTACAAAGTCTCTTTCGAAATTATATATTATATGTATTCTATATTACTAGTGTTAGGCCCGTTGATTTCAATGGGTGGTTTTGAAAAGGAATAAAAATAAAGTTAAAGAAATTGAAACGACCGGTTTCGGAAAAAATTGATGCACGAATTACAAATTTCAAAGTGATTACGAAAGTTACGAATTACGTTTTGTGCATCCCCGACGCCACGACGTCTTCGCCCCCGATGCCTCCGGCACCCCGGGGCCTTCGCCCCCAGCGCTCCCGACGCCTCCGACGCCCCTGGGCCTTCGCCCCCAACGCCCCCAGCGCTTCCGACACCCCGGGGCCTTCGCCCCCACCCCCGAAATGAAAAAAAATGAAAATAATTGGTGGAAATAATTGGTTCCCTATACTGGTTGATCGTCCGTCACAAACAAACATACATACATATTTAGCGACAGTCGGTTTTTATATATATTGTTATACCAGAATCCGACGGCCCCCCCCGGCACCCTCCCCCCGGCGCCCCGAAAAGCATGGTTGACAATAGAGAAATATTTTTGGTGCCAAAAGCATCATCCCAATCTTTGTTTATCATTCATCTCTGTAGCCCCGCCACTGGATCCTACCCAATACAAAAGATATATAGGTTTCTTTGACGCTTTCGCGTACACTTCAAAATTACTGGACACCAATTATTGATGCAATTCCTGAGCATTAAAACATAGGGTTTTAGTGATAAACCATCACTAAAACCCACAATTACACTGAGCAACAAAAAAAAATACCAGAGCGGAGACTAGCCAATCTTTACTAAGTTTGACCCACTGAATTCGAATATGATATTGATTTTTGTTGGTGGGTGATCGTTTACGAGATATGAGCGTTTAAAAAAATCCGCGATTTTTACAGTTTTTTGGCTTTTGCGGTCTTTAACTCAAAATTCAAAATCTGTGAGGTGGTACAGCGGTCGGACCTCACAGAGTACAGCGGTCGGACTACATGCCATCTCGCTTGCACCTAACATATTACGCGATACAACCATATATACAACGAAAGCATTTAAATTGCAATTACCGCTTGAGTTAGTACGTTTAGATAAAAAAAAATATTGAGATAGAAAACCAATCCTTATAAACGTGGTGAAATAAAAAAAATTCCCAAATAAATGAAAAATAGCACGGAAAAAAAATATATTTTTGACTTTTAAAATTTGCTAGACAATTAATTAGAAGTATTTTAAAGCAATGAAATATAACAATTAATAGGAAAATATCTGACTATTGATTCCAATACTCACTTTGAGCGTAACAATCCTAAATTTTGAGTTAAAGACCGCAAAAGCCAAAAAACTGTAAAAATTGCGGATTTTTTTAAGCGCTCATATCTCGTAAACGATCACCCGCCAACAAAAATCAATATCATATTCGAATTCAGTGGGTCAAACTTAGTAAAGATTGGCTAGTCTCCACTCTGGTAACTCAAAAACGTGATTTTTTGTTGCTCAGTGTTATTATTTATATTATATAAATCTTCAACAATATTTTGAAAGTAAATATTATTATTTATTTATAAAATAATAGTGTTCTCAACTTATTTGTCCAGAGGTTCTCAATTTTAATATTTAAAATATTTATAGAATAATTTATTTAACCTCAAAATTATAAAAAAATCTCTAAAGTGAGCTGACTAAGTGTTCGATTTCAATTTCGATGTGTGTGAGTGCGTGCGTGCGTGCGTATGTCCGTCCGTTCGTGTGTGTGTGCGTGCGTGCGTGTGATTTTGATTTCGATTTCGATGTGTGGGTGAGCGTGCGTGCGTGCGATTTCAATTTCGATGTTGATGTGTGTAAATTCAAATCTTGATTCGTCGAAATCTTGCTAAAAAATCAAAATCTTGCTTTTTCTCAAAAATCTTTTTCTCCAAAATCAAAATCAAAATCAAACGAAATCTTGCTCAGTGAACATGTTCGTGCACAAGTGTGCAACACTGTGCGCTTACAAAAGTTACACGCGGCATTGCCGGTGGAGACAGAGGCTAAACGCGATACCAGCTTAGTACGTGTTGTGCTGTAGTTTTGCACAAAATGTTTGTAAACAAATGTGCTGCACACTATTTTGGTGGAATCGTACCTTAACACTTTCAAGCGAGCGTCTGTCTCATGCGGACCTAAGTCCAACTCTCATAAGTAGAGGTAGGATAGTCACAGTGCTATCCATTGTTCGGCAAACCTTTAACAATGCATTTACAACCTTTGAACAATACACGGCCCCCTCAGGCTCCGGTGACTACTCATAAGTAGACTGCGGATAGAGACCGTGCTTTTTCCAAGAATCGGGGCGGTTTGGCTCTATTTACAAAGCTAGAGTACAAAAAAAAAGGTTGGGCGAACTTTTTACAACAATTGAACAATAGCATTTACAACAATTAAACAATAAACGGCGCGCTGTGGATCCGGCCACTACTCAAAGTGACTTTGGCCTTTTATTTGGATTCCGAACATGTTTTTAACCAAAATCGGATTTACGAGGTATATAAATTGAGCTGCCGACGCAGTAAATTGACTGATTCCACTGACAACCCTACAAGCGGGCCCGTACTATCATCTGCTAGTGCGTCTGCCTCAGCTGGGCCGACTCTTAGGACGAAAACACACTGAGTGGTATGGGACGTCACGTCCCTGACTTGTAAACAGTGGGTGTTCTCCAAACCGAATTAGAGTGTAGTTGCACGTGCAGAATGCATATGTTTGGGAAGTCGCACGTGTATGCATATCCATATGCAGCCAACAAGTTTCTTCTACATTTATTCAAATATGGGATTCATCGCTGTTTTTTATTTTATTTTATTTTTTACATAGATATACCAGGAAGGCCTGACAGGTAGACCCCAATGCGCCTTCCTAGTAAATTAATTACAAACATTGGAGCATTTTTATTACATAAATCACTGTATTTCGAGAGGCCGAAGAACACGAAAATTAACAATTCATTTATTAATTAATTAATCCATTGAGACATCTATGGATTGAGACTTGTACATATTTTTTTACATATTGTACATAAATAAAATTCAGACAGCGGGTAGGATGATTTTTGCCAATTTGAGGAACAGTTTCAACAATGAAAATCAGAAAAATTGGCAAACTCCCATAAGAAACGATCGACTTAGAGTCAAATATCCAAGTCTAACCAGCAGTATTAAAGATAAGCACGGGATCGAACCCAGCTTAACATAAACGCAACCACCGATCCATACTGCTGGCTATCGATCACTCAACCAAGGATAAAATATCACCGAAAACACCCCAGGGGGTGATTTTAGGACTGTGTATCATTTATGTTTTTTCGCATGTTTAAAATTATCTAAAAAAAAAAACACGTACCACATACCACACAGTGTGTTTTCGCGCGTTTGTCTTTCAATTTTTGAAGCTCAACCGATTTATTCCTACTTTTCGCTTAGTTTTGACACAGTTTCTACGAGCTCGTTCGCCGCGAAACGAAGGTCTTATTTGCACATTTTCAACGTCCAAAGAAAAAAATAGAAATCGCACATGTATTGAACTTGAACGACTTGAATCGGAGGAGTCTAACGAAAGTCACATGACTTTGAATAGATTCTAATGAAAATATATACATATTCCTTTTGTACGTAGAGCAGTTGTTTTCTGTACTTTTCCATCAGTGCGTTACTAATTATCGTTCATGTTTACATTTTTTTTATTTATTTTTTATTTATCCGGTTAAAACTTGAAGTCCTTGACCTGAACTGATGTTCAACAGTCGGTGTGACTCAATCGTTTCAATCAATTTTAACACTTTCGTAAATATGTACATATGTGAGGAAAATATAATACAATCCCACTCTAATGAGTCTAACTAGAAAATAAATTTCAGCACTGAAAATTTTCTTCAGAAAATGCTCCAAAGCAAACCATTCCGTAGTGTATTGTAATTGTTTGTACTAAAATTTGACTTGATCTCTAAAACACGATGTCTGGCACCTAATTTTACACGCGATAACCGTGAAGATAAACGATAATCACAAAAGCAGTCAAAACAGTGAATAAAATACTATGTTTTGTACTAGATAAAAATTCTCGATATCTAAAAAAAAAATGATTTTCGGTCGTGAAGTACAGGGATCGGCAAACTTTTCAACTTGTCCATGAGCTGGAATTCGCATATGCAGTCCTCGTTCAAATGAATGGGAATAACCGGTCTATAATTATAATTGCAGTTCTAACTGCACGTCGTTGGCAAAACTCCAATTTACATAGCTAGTAAATTTCAACTCGGTAGTTCGACATTAATCGTATGTATGTACAGTGATGATTTGATTTTTTTGTCTCCTAATATAATTAATGATGAAATGTTCGATACGCCTGTCACAATGTTAAAGATCACCAACCTTTGATTCACTTCGATTTTGTTTAAATAATCTATAAATAAATGTACATATTTATGTATTTATCTCAAAAACCTCGTGCCACATCGACTTAATGGTCATTTAAATAATAATATGTAATTTCAAGTTAGCAAAAAAAATTAAATATGTAGACTTTTTCCTCAATCGCGATTATTGTTAAAGACTATATTCGTAAATCTACAAGCTAAATCAGCAATGACAATATTTGTCCAAAGTTCAATATCAACATTTGATTTTCATTCACTTGCTCATTCTTTGAGAAGCTTAATTTGAGCTCTGCAATTCTGTTTAATTCTTTGAATTTTATTTAATTCTTTGATTGATGTCGCACTGTTGCCCCCCCCCTCCCCTCCCCTCTGGACACTTATATTTTTAAACAATAAATTTTCTTATAAATAAATCATATTTCGTAGTCGAACTATGATTCTTCTAAGTGGAATTTTATTTAATTCTCATATAAAGACAATTTAATATATTATCCCTATTAATTCAATTCAGATTCGTTTAAATACGAGTAAACAATAGTACGAGATTTTAGCTCGGAATTTTACCGATTTAAAATTCAGCACACTTCCAATTAACCCTTTTAAACGAAAAAATAAATAGTGTGGCCAAAACACTAGATTCCAATATTCATTTTGAACAGGAAATTGACAGATTTTGAGACATCGACCGAACAACACCAAGATATAGAAAAATCGCGCGATTTAAAAAACACATGCAAAAAACATCTCCGAATCTTGAGCCAATCAACATTTTTTATTACCAGATTCGTGTTCACTGGGCATAAGTCATATCTCGTCTCTGAACCATTTTTCGTGTCGAACAGTGTTATTTTACCCACATACGCTGTTGAATGTACGTAGTGACAAAAAAATTACAATGTTTGTAATTTTTAGCTATTTTTCCTTATAAAAAAACCAGCAATCAAACTATTTCTTATCACATAAATATATGGACTTTTATCGATATATCATATTGTATGTATGTACATATGTACCTACTTATCACATACATTTTTACTATTCCTATTACATTCTGTTATCTTGTTATTTCTTTCCTGTAAATACCACTTATTATAAATTGTTACTTAAATAATTGTGATATCTTCATCGATGATACGTCGTAGATGTATAAATTTTATTTAATAGATGATTATTTTCAATTCTTATTTTGCCATAATCACATCATTTAAATGAGCATTGCATTGAAATTTGCAGACGTTACTGCATTTAATATTCATATTATATTTAGCATTCCCATACTCTAACGCGGATATTTTCCTTATGCATGTAAATATGTGTATATGTATGTAGTATTATACTGCACTTGGTCAAGTCAGATATAAACACACACCCACTTTGCCGGTGATAATTTAGCCTCATTTCTTATCAATTTAATCATGATAATTGTGCAAATGTAACGGAAGCCTTGTAATTTCGTCAATGTCTAGTAATTATCATTTGATTAAAAAAAATGTTTGTCTCCGCTTTTGAGGCTTCACCTTTATTTGTTTTTGTCACACTATCTCTTGTGGGAAATTGAGCTTTTATACATATGTACATATATAATACAATCATAGTGTTTCGTTGATTTTTATCTTTATTTTATTACTTTTTGTTTTCAGTTCATTTGTGCAGACCAACCGCCGACTCGTTCTTCATACTAAATTGCTCAAACTAGTCATTCCTATATTTTTATTTTTTAATTTTACATTTTAATATTAAATTTTTTTTTAAATAAACAATAACTACAAAATGAAAATGTTACGCGCAACCAAGTCAATTAATCAAATATTAGCTCAACGAGCATTATGCTGCACAACAAATGCATCATCCAAGCCGAGATACACCTCTACAAAGGTATATATTTATATTTCAACAGTTTTATTTTATAAATTTATATTAAATGATACTACTTTTTTCATTTTACAGCCAGCTGGATCTGGCATTGAATATAGACCAATACGAAGTGTATTGGTCGCCAACAGGGGGGAAATTGCTATCAGAGTATTCAGAGCTTGTACTGAACTAGGTATCAAATCTGTTGCTATTTACAGTGAGCAGGATAAAATGCATATGCACAGGTTTTTTTTTTTTGCTATTCATTTTAAATATATTCTAAATCTTACAAACTATTTTACGGACTAAATAATTTTTAATAGACAAAAAGCTGACGAATCATATTTGGTTGGGAAAGGCTTACCACCTGTAGAAGCATATCTTAGTATTCCAGAAATTATTAGAATTGCCAAGGAAAATGATGTGGATGCGGTTCATCCTGGATATGGTTTCCTTTCAGAAAGGTATAACACATTTCATACTACTCAAGATTCGTTCATACTATCTAGCACTAGAAGGCAACAGCACTACGTGCACAGAAAATACTATACAGCAGGGCACGTTTCGGCACGTTCAGACTTGTTTTGGCCGAGTTCAATGCAACATACGGCGCAATATCGTCACAATATGACATTTCCGAAAATGTTCGCTTGTGCACTTTCGTTAGTACACGTGCACTCGCTACTATGACGTCGTGCGTGAATATTTCCACAGTTGTGAAAGAAAACTGTTTTTGCTTGATACGTTATGGTGACATGTACTGCTGTATAATATGAATAGATCGTGTCGGTTACTGCTGCTACGTTTACACCACCTACATATTGTATATGTAGAACATATGAATGTGTCTATATAGTAAGGTGACCATTTTTTCTGAATTCAAAACCAGGTCATTTTTTTTCCAAAAACATATTTCTAAATACTAATATTATTAAAAATCAAGATTAAAGTATCATAGACGCTCATTTATGCAAAAAAAAATAATTAATTTTCTTGAATGCTCTTATAGAATTCTACACAAACCTGGTTTAAACTGGGTTCTACATAAGGCTGATTAAAAAAAAGAATTGATTAGCAAACATCGTAAGGTGTCAACATTCAATTTTGTTTTATCGCTGAATATATATTATTATACATATATTGTTCATCAAAGTAAAAAATCCTTCGGCTGGTACATTTGTTCCTGATAAATGGAAACAACATTTGACTAATATGCCAATATTTTTGTAGACGACATCATTTTCACCGAATAATTTGTATATTTATCCATCTATTAGATAAAAAATTCAATTACATAAAAGAGCGTACTGGTTTTATCTCACAACTTACCAGGACAGATACCCAAAAAACAGGACTGTCCTGGTAAAATCAGTACGAATGGTCACCTTACTATATAAAACGTATTAAAGAATATGTACTTTTAGTACTGCTGTTTACATGAAGTTGCCGGTATGTGCTGTGCCATTATGAATGGACCTTTATATGTATAATGTGTAAAATTATATTATAAACACAAATGTTTAATAAAACAAATCTTTAGATCTGACTTCGCCCAAGCTATCATCGATGCTGGACTTCGGTTTATTGGACCGTCACCTAAAGTTGTCCAACAAATGGGTGACAAAGTTGCCGCTAGAAAAGCTGCTATTGAAGCCAGTATGTAAATTTTTTAAATTTTATCCTTTATGTGAATGAATACAAAAAAAGATCTGACCCAAATTTGTACGAATGTAATGTCCTTTAACGAATCCACCACTAAACAAAATTCAGACTACTTTTGGTGCTATTCATATTACTCGTGCAGGCTTAATACCATTAACAAGATCAAAGAAATACTAATTTTATTTGTATTTCAGAGGTTCCAATCGTACCCGGTACCGATGGTCCAATAACGACTAAAGAAGAAGCCTTAGATTTTTGTAAAAAGCATGGTTTACCTGTGATATTCAAGGTTTTCATAATATATAACATACGTTGTTGTTTTTGTTTATGAATTTATTCTTCGATATTTTTATACATATTTTGTATTTATTCAACAGGCTGCGTTCGGCGGAGGTGGACGAGGTATGAGAGTTGTACGAAGCATGACAGAAGTGGGCGAATCGTTCGAGAGGGCCTCATCTGAAGCCAAAGCCGCTTTCGGAAATGGTTCAATGTTCATCGAGAAGTTCATAGAGAGGCCACGTCACATCGAAGTTCAACTGCTGGGTGACAAAGCCGGAAACGTAGTTCATCTATACGAGCGGGATTGCTCTGTGCAACGTCGTCACCAAAAAGTCGTTGAAATCGCACCAGCACCTCACTTGCATCAGAGTATAAGAGATCGCATGACCGAATGTGCAATTCGCCTGGCTAAACACGTCGGCTATTCCAATGCGGGAACCGTTGAATTTTTGCTCGACGACAAGGGAGAGTTCTATTTCATCGAAGTCAACGCTCGGTAGTTTGAATTGAAATCTCAGCGGCGATAAAGGATATTGCTTCACATTTTTACAAAGAATTACCATTTCAGGTTGCAAGTAGAACATACCGTCACTGAAGAAATTACCGGCATCGATTTGGTACAATCGCAAATACGAGTAGCTGAAGGAATGACATTACCGGAAATGGGCTTAACTCAAGACCAAATTCACACCCAAGGATATGCTATTCAATGTCGAGTTACTACCGAGGATCCGTCCAACGGCTTCCAACCCAGCACTGGGAGAATTGAAGTATTCAGGTATGACAAATTGTGTTTGAATATATAAAAAAAAAACGTACGATACATTGGATATATTAAAATGCAGGTCTGGAGAAGGTATGGGTATTCGTCTTGATTCTGCTTCAGCTTTTGCCGGCGCAATTATTACACCTTATTACGATTCGCTTCTTGTAAAGGTAACATTCAACTTTTTCGTACTACAATCATACATTGAAATTCACTTTCAAAGTTAAAGCAGTGAAAAAGTGCAAACCAAAGAGCTTTGACATTCTACATATAATATATTTCCATGTTATTTTGTTTAATTTTTCACTGCTTTGAAATATATTATACGGATTTTATAATTGCACTCGAATTTTTGACAGGTAATTTCACATGCGTCTGATCTAGCTTCTTCCAGTGCCAAAATGAATCGCGCGCTGAAAGAGTTCCGTATTAGAGGCGTCAAGACTAATATCCCATTTTTGCTCAACGTCCTCGAAAATCAGAAATTCCAGAATGGTCAGCTATGAAAGCACTATTTTTTGTGTATAAATATTGATTACATTTTCTCCGTAGTGGTATAATATAAAACATCTCTTTTAGGTTCCGTTGATACGTACTTTATCGATGAACATCCTCAATTGTTTGTCTTCAAACATTCTCAAAATAGAGCTCAAAAGCTGCTCAACTATTTAGGACAGGTAATTTGTGATATTTTTTGAAGCTGAAAGACAGTAGCAAATTTAGCGTTTGTTATATTTTGATACCAATTTCAGGTCCTTGTAAATGGTCCCACAACTCCGCTAGCGACGAATGTCAGGCCAGCTGAAATCCACCCTCACGTTCCTGAAGTGCCTTTGGGTATAGCTTTATAATAAAATTTATTACTAATCTAGTGATTTTAGCCAATTGCAATATCAGCGTTTAGTTTAGTTTAGATATCGTGCATTGTAAACTTTTTATTTTTGCTCAATTTTTTTTATTTATTATATAATAGAATCAATCTCGTATTGTTTTCATTGTTAGATTTAGATTTTTTATGCCTATAAAGTTTTAGATTTTTTTTTGTTTAGTGTAGGAGCACACATGAAATTGTATAACAAAATTAACAATGCTTGTACTTAATATGTAACCCGCTCACTTTAAAAAATATTCCATGTGATTTTGTTTATTTTTAATTCTTTGTGATGTTTATTAAAGTTTTTCCTTGGCTTTCTTGCTCACCACTCGGCTTCCACTTTCACCATTTTCTCAAACCCTTAATTTTTAAATGGTACATGGAAGTTTTTCGCCTGCAAATCTAAAAAATCCACCGTCTTTCTAACAGTTTGTTTTCCATTTGTTAGATGTTTTCGGTTTTGGTTTACAGATCTATCCCCAGAAGCGTTGCACCGTCAAGAACTCACTGGTGAGAACACAGGTAAAAAAAATACACAAATTCAAATTTTTCTTGATATCGTTTAAAAAAAATAGTACGTCAACGATTTTCAAACGAATCGATTAAAACAGCTCATCTACCACTCTAACTAATTTCAACTATATCAAGGTATTAAGAAATACATATTTATTGTTTTGTAAGTAACAGCATGCTTTTAAACTATTATTACACATAGTGATTGCATTTTTTTGAATTCGTTATTTTTAGATTTGTTTTCTACTTAAAATAGAGTACTGGCTTTTCTTATACCATCGATGCATCTTTTGTTTATTTAATTACATATTTACAATTTTATTATGATATTGTTTTTTAAAAATGTGAATTTTAATCCTAGTTGTTCTTCTATTCAATTTTCAACAGGTTTCTCATCAAAAAGCAATTAACTAGGTTATGATGAAAAAAAGTTTAATTTTTATTTCCCTTGTAATGAATTTTTTTTGTTATAATTAACCTTATTTATAAAATTCAATTGAATGCGCACATTCTCTTTAATGAATGCTTTAGTAATGTTCCGTATTATAAACTTTCAGCGATAGCTCCTCCCAGAGGATACAAACAACTCTTGGACGAGGAGGGTCCCGAAGCCTTCGCCAAGGCAGTCAGAGCTAAAAAAGGACTTCAATTGATGGACACGACTTACAGAGATGCTCATCAATCGTTATTAGCTACCCGTGTTCGTACTCATGATTTGCTAGCTATATCTCCGTACGTAGCTCACAACTTCAGCAATTTATATTCATTGGAAAATTGGGGCGGTGCTACATTCGATGTAGCCATGAGGTTAATATTCAAAAATTAATCACGTAAATGTATAATACAATTTTAGTTAATGATTTTGAATGATTTTAGATTTTTACATGAGTGTCCGTGGGAGCGGCTTCAGGAAATGCGACGTGAAATACCAAATATTCCATTCCAAATGCTTTTAAGAGGAGCTAATGCTGTCGGTTATACCAACTATCCTGATAATGTCGTATATAAATTCTGCGAATTGGCTGTAAACATTGTTTTTTTTTTTTCAAAATATTTTCATTTGTAAAATATCTACTTATACATAATCGTACAACTTTTTCGTTTCATTTTAAAAGGTGAAATCCGGAATGGACATCTTTAGAGTGTTCGATTCTCTAAATTATTTACCAAATCTCATCCTCGGTATGGATGCTGCCGGTAAAGCAGGCGGTGTAGTGGAAGCTGCTATATCATACACAGGTGATGTGTCCGATCCTAAGAAAACGAAATACGATCTCAAATATTACGTCAACATGGCTGATGAATTAGTCAAAGCTGGTTTGTACTTGCTTTATTTTCTTATATTTACAAATAAGAATCTTTTTAATGTATTAATGATCGATTTCAGGAACGCACGTTCTTTGCATAAAGGACATGGCCGGTTTATTGAAACCGCAAGCTGCTAAGTAAATATAGTTCTAATATTATAATAGTATATTCTAATATTGTAATTATTATATAACACTAATTTAACACTTTCAGATTGTTAATCACAGCAATCAGAGATAAACATCCCGATATTCCAATTCACGTCCACACGCATGATACTTCAGGAGCGGGAGTTGCATCTATGTTAGCTTGCGCCGAAGCAGGTGCTGATATTGTAGATACAGCTGTAGACTCCATGTCAGGAATGACCAGTCAACCTAGCATGGGAGCCATTGTCGCATCTTTACAAGGAACGCCTTTAGATACAAGTAGACACTTTTTTTACACACTACATATGAATAGGTATAGTTATTTTAAATCGTTCATTGAATATCGAATGTATATTTGTTAGATTTCCAATTGCAAAATATCTCTGAATATTCGGCTTATTGGGAACAGACGAGAACGATGTATGGTCCGTTTGAGTGTACCGTTACTATGAAGTCCGGAAACGCTGATGTTTATCTGAACGAAATTCCCGGCGGGCAATATACGAATCTTCAATTCCAAGCGTTCTCGCTTGGACTCGGAGATCAATTTGAATCTGTTAAAAATGCTTATAGGTCAGTATTATACATAATTTTTCACCGTTTATGTGACATACATACATACATTGAAATGTCTTAAATTCGTTGCAGAGAGGCAAATTTACTACTCGGAGATATAATCAAAGTAACGCCATCTTCTAAAGTCGTCGGTGATTTAGCTCAATTTATGGTTCAAAATAAACTGACCACTGACGATATTATGGCTCGAGCTGAAGATTTGTCGTTCCCAAAATCCGTTGTTGAGTTTCTTCAAGGAGCTATCGGCACACCACACGGCGGATTCCCTGAGCCGCTTAGGTATGTACCTATGTATATATTGCTATTTTTAGATTGATTTATTTATATAGACTAATTCTTTATTGAGTAAATGCTTCTTTGATTAGGTCTAAAGTGCTTAAAGATATGCCTCGCATCGATGGAAGACCTGGAGAAAATTTGGCTTCGGTAGATTTTGATAAATTGAAGAAAGATCTTATAGAAAATTATCCACAGGTACTATTTTGATTCAATATTAGTTTTTGGGCTTTTTTTACAAACTGTTTTTATTAATATTCTTTCAATAGATTTCAGATTACGATGTAATGTCTGCTGCTTTATATCCTCAAGTTACTGGTGACTACTTACGCTTTAAGGATTCTTATGGACCTGTAGATAAGCTAAACACGAGAATATTCTTAGTTGGGCCGAAAGTATGATTTTTTTTTTATATGTCTTTAATTTCATACATATAAATATAAATGTATTATTATGAAATTCAAATGTTTTCAGGTAGGAGAAGAAGTTGAAGTTAAACTAGAAAAAGGAAAGACACTTGCTATTAAAACTTTAGCTTTATCTGATGATCTTACCGCTACCGGTCTCCGAGAAGTCTTCTTTGAACTGAACGGTCAACTTAGATCAGTTTTTATCAGAGATGAACAAGCCAGCAAGGTATATATAATGGAAATATTACATAATGTATTTTGTTATATTCATTTGAAAGTAATTTTATAATACATATATTTTTTATTTAGGAAATGCATGTTCATCCAAAAGCAACAAAAGGTAACAAAAATGAAGTAGGTGCCCCCATGCCTGGAACTGTTATAGGCAAGTGTTCTTACTAATGATATATATTGTGTATAATTTCCTTTATAACTAA
The DNA here is from genome assembly GCF_051622035.1 of Arctopsyche grandis. Taxonomy (NCBI): domain Eukaryota; kingdom Metazoa; phylum Arthropoda; class Insecta; order Trichoptera; family Hydropsychidae; genus Arctopsyche; species Arctopsyche grandis. The sequence continues at coordinate 29,195,718 of NC_135355.1, forward strand.
TTTCCAATTTTTTTAGACGTGAAAGTAAAAGAAGGCGATCACGTTGAAAAAGGTCAACCTATAGCAGTAATATCTGCCATGAAAATGGAAATGATAGTACAGGCACCGATCGCTGGCACAATTAAATCTGTACAAGTCACCAACGGAGTGAAACTAGAAGGAGAAGATTTGATCTGCAAAATTGAATAAGCCGCCCTCAAAATTACACACAGTCCATTGATTTTATTTTAATGCAAGCAAATCCAAAAACTACAACACATTATTACATTTCCAAAATGTTTCTACTTATATGATTGTATGTGTTGAGTTATTTGTATTTAATATAAATAATTCTTACGAGTATCTGTAAAGTTTAATTATTCGGCACAAATTGTGTATAATGTACTAAGTACGTAATCAACAAACCCATGCCTTCGTGTTAGAGAAGATGAGATTATTATATTTTAAAAACTAGTTTTATCTTCATATTACGAATTGTTAAATGATTTTAATTTAAATATTTATTTTAGCGATAAAAGACGTATCACTATAAGTGCTGGTCTGAGGGTCCTTTATTTTATATAAGAATTTTAATTTTAAGTAATTAATGAATAAATTTAATGTATTTAGTACGATGTATGTATACATCAATGTATGTATTTACGTATACTTGTTTCATTTTTTAAATGGCTGAAACTCAACGGTGCTTTTATTTATTTCTTCTGGCTGGAATTGGAGCTATGTATGTAGAATATCGTAGTGTTTGTACTTTTATGCTCATTTTTTTACCTTTTAAATTATCCGTTTCAAATATTTTTCATTTTTATGCATACAAAAAATTTTTAAAAAAATTGTCTTTTATTTGAGCGATTGTCATTTTTTTTTATTTCAGATGACGCAATAAAATGGTAATAAAAATTAAACAAATGTATGATTTTAAAAAATTTATTATTTGGATTTATCATTGCAATCCAGTTGCTTTCGTACGAACACACAGATCAAGGGAAGCGTATTAGACATACTATACATTATTTTCCATCTAGTCTAATGGAAATGAAAACAGTTTCAGAAGATTCAAAATCAAAAATCTATTCTTTTGTTTCACATTTAGAGACTTTCATATTGATGTATAAAAGTTATTTTTTTTTAATTCAACAAATGATATGATTTATTTACTACATATCATAAATACAAAGTTTGATTTGCCAAAAATCGTGTATATGAATTATTTTATTACTTTTCGATCACAGCCATACGTTTCATCTAAATCGTAGTCAATCTTTCTTTCACAGTGTAAACCAATCGGCTTTTTATTTACGGATGTACATATAATATTATAGTAATGACATTACACACAACTTACAGTTGTATTAGAATGTTTAAATTAATTGAAAAACCTTGCAAGTAACATAAATTGGTTTATTACACAAATTTCATTTATAAAAGATGCAATTGACATGTCATACGATATTTCACAGATATGACACTTCATTACATATTAAAAACAAACATAATTTCACGTGTTAACTTACTTTGTTTTCAAATCTGTTCTTACTGAAACATTTTCTCAAGATATCAAAGAAAAAATTGTTAGCATTAATTTTAATATTCATCAATGCATTGCCCTGAATATACATATGTATAATAATATTAAAAAGAAAAATCATCATCCGCAGAAACAAAGATTGAATCCATCGAAACATTAAAAATTGACACAATCACACAGTAAACATGTATATATTACACATCTACAAATGTTCCGTTGTAAAACAATAATTGGTGCCTTCAAAAACTTCAACATTGAAACGTCTGTTTATTCAAATTAATATTAATTTGCATTAAGTGAACGGTAAATTGAAGTGACGTTGCTCTTATATAATAATAATATTAAGGCATTAAACATAAAAATGTTGTATTGAAAAGCGATGCTGTCATCAAGCAAAGCCTCGTGTACTTGTGTGTGTGTGTGTGTTTTGTGTGATTCTTTACAGAAGTAGAATGTAACTTGCATCTTTGTAAGTATACATACATACTTAAAGTTAAATCGGTGGTGTGCCATTCGATAAATACAAATATAATGTGAATACGACAAACTCTGCATCTATGAAACGATACGAACATGCCTCAAATAGTCAAATATAGTCTATACGAGACTTATAAAAGACACAGTCAGACCAAGTAAATTTATGACGTTTTACAAAACATCAAATGCGTTTTATATTCTTGTGTAAAAAATTCATAAGATAAGATATACGTACCTAACGTGCAGAAACAGACAAAACTTCACATTTCTATATATAACACCATTCACGCAGTTTGCCATTCGTGGATAATAAATATCATACTTTCAATAAAATGCATATTGAAACTATGTAATCGAGTGAATATTTTTGCGTAGTACACGTACAGTGATATTCCGAATTAAAAGCTGCGATTCAACGAGCAAGAAGCTGTTGATTAGATTTAAGCGGAGCATGAGCGTCGCTCCTTGCTCATTGAATCACAATCGTTAATCTTGAATAGAGCCTACGTTATTAATTAATATATCATTCCTTCGAATAGAAAACGAAAATTAAAACTATCACTTAAATTTTACAATATTAAGATACACTGATCCTTACTAATCTTACATACACACATATTATGATGCTCCTAATCTATAAATACATATATATATATATATATATATATATATATATATATATATATATATATATATATATATATATATATATATATATATATATATATGTAATGAGACAATTTTCAAGGATGTTAAGGGTGAAAAAATAGTTTTTCGCTACTAATTTTAGAAAAAATATACCCTATACCTGCTTGTATAAAAAATATATACAACTACTAAAAAGCACATCGACCTACAAACATAACATGTGGATTTTGATTAAAATCAATTCATGGGAATGTATGTACATTTATTCGTCATTTCTTTTTTACTAAAATAATTAAGAAAGTGACTAACACCCCTGATCAGTGGCGGAACTAGGTGGCGGGGAGACTGGGGCAGAAAAGGGCCTATTTATATTAAATAATCATATTTTTTCATATATTATTCTGTAATAGCTTTCTTCAATTTATTTTTTTGATTGTAAAATTGTTGCTCTTTGCTTTTTTTAATTTGAATTTGTTTAATTGCTGTTTGCTATTTTCAAATTTTGTTTTTTGTTGTAAAAGTTTTGTATTTTTTATGTATTTGCCTGTTTTTTATCGTCTGCAATTTTAATTTGGCATAATGTTCATTATATTGTAAGCAAGGCTGTAACGCGGGGGGGGCAGGGGGGGGGTAGTTGATCCCATGCACAAAATTTAGAGATTGACTGATTTTTTTTAATGATTTTAAAGTGTTGATTATGATCTGAAATTTTACAATTCTTGTTTTTTTTAATGTAGACGATTGCCTTTCGCCCTATCTATGTATTTATGAAAATGACTATAATTTCCTTTCAATTCATTTTATTCTTTTGAAGTTTAATTTATTTGTTTACTTGGCGTATGATATAAAATAATAGATAAATAAGGAATAGAGGGGGGGGGCGACAATAATATGTTTGACCTCGGGTGCAATCTACCCTAGCTATGACTCTAATTATAAGTAATTAACTACCAATTTCTGTTTTTTTAGATACCAGTGCCATAATAAGACAAATAGGGCCCAAGATGAGGAGGGGGGCGAAATAGAACTGACAAATATAATAGACAAAAGAACAAATTTAAAATAAATAAAATCTCAAATGTACATATATATTTGAAGAAATCTTTTGACTTGTGGCGCATTTTTTTCTTTTATAACAATCTTTCCAAAATCTTTAATTTTTTATGGTTATTTTACATTTTTTTATTTTTTATATATTATTTAAATAAGCGAGTCCCTGATATTTTTTCGGAGGGGGGGGAGTTCCGCCACTGCCCCTAATGGTAATATTTGAGATCTGGAAATAAAAATACCAACATAATCTTATCAATATACACATAGATAGTTTTATCAAATTTGATGTTTCAAGTAACTATGTACATATGTATGTGTATGTACCTCTTGGAGGCAAGACCACTTTCTTCTTCACAGCAAACGCTGTTAAATATTAAACGGAAGTCAGTTTATTCATAAGAAAGCTCAGAGTATATTGTAGAACTTATCTTGATCATTATAATAAATCTGGAAGTGTTAAGCTATCCAAAACATTTCATTAAAAAAAACCAACCTCAAACTTAACAAATAAGATTTATCAATAACCCTAGGAGTATTAACATATGTACGAGTAGGTTATTTATGTAATATATTTTTTTTTTATAATAATACTTATTTCACTTTCTTTTAAGCATTTTCAGTCAATTTTCAAAACTACCTTTAGCACGTATTCACACTACATACATTACAAAATTGTGACATCTACACAATCACAAATAAATGCGATTTATATGTGCGCTTTTTGAATAATTTATTGAACAATGTTAGTGTGATTTAGTTTTGATGATGAATGAAACGATGACCCACCCTTCTTATCGACAAAATATGAAGTCGTTGAATATAATTAATCCTTAAATTGTATGTGCATACATTTCTTGTCGAACTTCAATCATTTGTGTTTAACAGTTCCAATGCAAGCGAATCATTTATATAAAAAAGTTTATCCAATTTTCCGTTTTTAATTTAAAAAATGCTTTTTAATCAACTACATTTTCAATCGTATGTAATACATGTATACATATTTTTTAATTTGAATAATTTCAGTAAGTATATCAAAAAGTATTCTGTTTCTCACTAAGAATAAATACTGATTTACCGAGTGGAAAAATAAATTAAAATAAATATGAAAATATATTCATCATTTTTTTTTTTTAATACTACCCCTCAAAATGAAATACTTTAGTTAAATGAAGATGAAACTGCTACATTGCCAATGACACCATTTTTATCACCGAAGCGCAAATAAAAACGCTCATATGTTATATAGATATTATATGAATGTATAATAAATAGGCTTTGTTAATAGTAAAATATAAATGCTGAACTTCTGCAGTATTAATCCTCTTCAGATGGATTTTCAGCCGTCAGTAATATTGCATTGTCTTCTGCTTGCAAATCCGATGTTAAATTCTACAAACATATTTTTACTTAAAACAATTAACTATTAACAAAATATATTCGAATAAAATGTTATATGGGAATTATACCCCTATCTCTTGAATCCTCCTCTTACAACGTTGTCTTCGGCGAAGAGCATAGCACAGAATGGCTAAGACGAGCAGTGCGGACAAAGCAGCCGAAAGAATTGCTGGTAGCAATAAGTTATCTCGAGCACTATAACCCTATAAACAATAATCAATCTTAAAGTTTAAAAAATATCCATCTATCTAATTAATGTAACCAAATGTAACTCACCGTCCATTGGAAGTAAGACGACGGATCAACAAAAGGCCACCTTGTTTGTAACCATGACGACTTTGTCTGTGACATTTTCACATCGTCGTTTCCTGTCTGCTCAGAAACATCATCTTCATCAGCCAAAGGTTCTTTATAATCTTCATCGTCATCATCTAAAATGTGTTCTTTCATTTCCATGTACTTCACTGCGTCCATTTTACTTTTATTCTTGTCCTTTGAATCGTTGTCTGCAACTGTCTTATTTTGAACTATTTTAATAGCATCTGTTACATTGGCGTTCACTGTAGATACTATCGTTGTTGTGGATTGATTTGTAGTTGATGTGGACGTAGTCATGGGAGTTTTGGTCATATCATAGTCTTCATCATCGTCACCCTCGTAATCAGGCCACTTTATCTGATCGTGTCCTAGCATCAAATCATTATTACTCTCTCTTTGATGAGAATAAGGCGAAGATAGCTTTTCTATAGTCGTCAGAGTACTCAGCTTAACGACGTCAGTATTTGGTGTTGGGGTAGGCGTGGTGGACAATTGGAGCCGTTTCAAAGCTGGCATTATCCAAGCTTGCTCGGTTGTTACAGTTTGATTTGGAGCAATTGTAGTAGGTGGAGATGTAACTATAAGAACAGTTTCGACTGGAATTACTGTATTATTTTCATTCTGTTGAACGGTAGTCTTGTTGAGAGTCATACTAAGCGATTTATGTGTACTCGTCTCTTGTGATAACTTCATATCATGCGCCAATTCCTTCTTTCTCGTAGGACTTTTATCGGGTTGTACAGTTGAGCATGGAGTGGTATTTTTAGCAGACAATTGTTCGTGTTTGACAGAATTGATATGATTTGGTAAGTCGATGGGCATTATGCCGCTCAGGATGAGAGCAAACAAAAGAGTTCCAAATACCAGTAATAGACCAAAAAATATAATGGCCACATAATATACCATTAACTTTTTACTCATTCTTCTGACATGAGTTGACGGGCTGTAATCTCTGCCTTTGCCTTTAAGACCGCTATTCGAAAGCACTTCTTCAGTCTGCGGCAGTATCGTATACTGCAGACTGTTCTCGCCTTGCCTCACCGTTTTGTACATCTTGAACCTGCTCATTCATTATTAACACAATTATAATAAAAGCTACACATAAATATGTAAATAAATAAGTAGTAAAAAAAAAATTGATCAAAATATTTTCATTATAGAGCTATTAACGTCTAAGAAATATGATAAAATTGAATTTTTTACTTGGAAAAACGATAAACTTATTTATAAAGATAAAAAAAATGGTCAAATCTAAACTGCTTTTAATTTTTTGATAACACTATTTAAATATGTAAATAAACAAAATAATTATATAAAATTTGATTTTTATATGTTCATGAGAAATACCTCTGTATGTACATAAACTACATACTAAATCCACTACTTAATTAAATCTTTTCAGATCTAAAAGTGTCAACATCTAATTCACAATGTAAATTCTGCTGATCAACTCATCGAGAAGCCGAAGAGGTACACATAGATTTTTTTGTAGTTTCTGTACTCATATATGAAAGTGATCATAAGGTTTTTAACGTTATCTGAAGATTTTGGATTTTTAAACTATTTCGCAATACTAAAATTTGGACATTGCCAAATGTTAATTGACCGGCTAACGTTTGCTTCTTAGAAAGAAAAACCTAAAATTCTCAAAATTTTCATCAAATATGAGGTGTCTCAATATGGAAATTGATAATTTATTAGCTGTTAATTAGATAGTCAATATTGGTTAAACTTTTTGGTCAAATTTAAATTATATTACAACTAATCAGTCATTCACGATTCATTGCTATATAAAGGCCTCTCTAATACCCTTCCATTTTTTTTTTCTGGGCGACACTTGATCTGATTCCACACATTTTCTAACACACTTACTTCCTACTCAAAATCTAGATACACTCCCTTGAATATATCTCTTGTCCATCTGCCATCCTATCTTCATTTTGATACCCTCACTCACTCCACTGTATCACCAACCATAAATTATACATCTGACCTATATGTTTTAGCATATTTATATTACACACTTCTCTTTACCATACTTAAAGGTAAAATTTCGGTAATTGGATTATTAGTCACATTGCGACCGCCCAAAAGACAATTTTTGCCATGAAAATCGCGGATACGGAATATTTGGCACTCCAGCTCTCATTAGTATGATAGTTATCGTTAGTATGATGGACTTTTCGGCTGCCAGATGTTCCGTTATAGAGATTTTAGTGACTTTTGGGCGAGCGCTTTGTAACCAATAATCACGGAACCAGAATTTCTGATGTTTTATATCTTTCATAGATCATGAAACCACTCGGCTATAAAATTTACTTATTATGAGTCATAAATACAACTACGGTAGTTTCTAATAAGTGTGTGAAAATGTTATGCATTTATTGTAACGTACAGTTTCCAATTTTAGTATATGTAGGTAAATATTGTATTGAATTCACCGTTAGAGCTTTTTATTACCTCGTCATAATATTATAAAATTACTTTGATTTACGATTTACGAACACTCATTTCAACGCGGAAATTTACAAATCGCACGCGACATTAAATGAAAAGTGAGAAAACCAAACATCGTCAGTAACGAACGTGTTGATTTCGTACACTGAATAGGTACAATTACGTTCGGAATATGTAATTTAATGTTTGTAGCGCATTTTGATCGATATCCAAACAGCAGCAGCATTTCGACCCTAACAAGTGATGAAAATTGATCAGCGCTATCCGCATACTTGCACAAATATCACTATGTATTTCCTGGTTCGTACCGTTTGGTAAAATGAGTCTGACGTCAGGCGGCCGCTGCACTTCCGGTTTGACGTGCGTGAAAAACCCGGTTTTATCCGCGACTTTCCGGTGACTAGCGCATCTGTTCGATATGTGGAGGATGAAGAGGATATTTTGTGCGCAAGTCCGATTTCATCGAACCGTCCAGACTTACCCCTTCTCTCACCCCATATTTTACAACGGCGGCAAATTTAAATTCAAAAGCACGTCAAATCGTAAATTCGCTACGCATCTTACATATAAAACGCTAAAGTTTGTTCGTATGTATGTTCGTATCTTTGTATGTATGTACCTATGTATTTTTCGTCAATTTAATTAATAGTCGACAGTCTATTGTTCTGACGTCGTCGAACAAATAATTCGCTTTTTTACATACATACCTCCTTTACGTTTCACTTACGATTACAATTCAGGAAAAAGTTTGCCTCTTATCCGATCGTTTTCATACTTTGCCATATTGCTCATTTTGGTCATCAATATAAGTAAATGGATCCTCCAACCTTAATGGTTCGGTGATTACTAGTCACCGGACCCAGAAGGGGCAATGCATTGTTAAAGGTTTGCCGAACCTTTTTTACAAAGGATTTGCAACAATGGAACAATGGATAGCACTGTGACTATCCTACCTCTAGTGATTACTAGTCAAATGTGAACCGGTCACAGGACAACCGGTCGCCCTAGATCGGTCACACGTGATCACCCGTCACACTAAAACTGGTCACGATAAAACTAGTCATACCCTAAAATCGGTCACGAGAAAACTGGTTGACCGATTTTAGGGTGTGACCAGTTTTCTCGTGACCAGTTTTAGGGTGTAATCAGTTTTAGTGTGACGGCTGATCACGTGTGACCGATCTAGAGCGACCGGTTGTCCTGTGACTGGTTTACATATGACTAGTAGTCCGTTTACCGCCATTACGATAGAGATAAAATATCGTTTAAGAAGCTTTTCAAATCTGCCCGGCGAGATACTCGGTGACGTTTACCGTTGACGTTTGTTTATTAGTTTTAAACATAGATGGCGGTAGTAAAAAAATATATTGGTGTTTTTATTCAAAATAATAAGAGGTATGTTTTTAAAAAACTTTTTTCCTATTCAAAGGATTCGAAGTTCTCGGGGGCGTAGGCGACGAGGGCGAAGCCCAAGGGGGCGCAGACGCCATGGGCGGAGCCCTAGCGGGCGCAGACGCCGTGGCCGGAGCCCTAGGGGGCGCAGACCCCGGGGTTGTACATATATTTTTTTATAACAGACTTACTATATATGTTTGTTAGTTCGTGACAGTTAATTTAATAAAAAAAAAATAAATGAGTATTCAACTAAATTTATATAAAATAAAACTATTCAAATAAATTTAATAAAATGTTTACTATTAGATTAGTCATGTTTAAGCGGTTTATATTACAAATACCGAGCGAAGCCGGGTAATAAAGCTAGTATAGTATAAGAATATCAGTATTAATTATTCGTCCCCTGATATTGAATGTAATTTAGATTTTACTGTTCGATAATGTTTGCTGTATCACTCACTACCTCTGTGTCTGAATTAGTAACCTCCATATATGTACATATGTATGCACATATGTAGTAGATCAAACAGTATCTCCTCGAATGTTCAAAATCGGAGTCGAAGTCTGAGTCGGAGAAGAAGTCGTAAAAAATCAACCAACTCTTTATTATTTTCATTGATTAATAGTATTACGGTATGTGTCAACTAGAGTCTCCAATTTTATTGAAGTAAATCCACTAAAAAATTTTAATTTAATAATTACTTTATCTATGTACGTAGTAACAATAGATGAAGTTTTGTGATCATGCGAAAATTCGAACTTGAGATTTTGACTGATTCGAATCGATTACTGATCACGTTTTCATGATCTAGAAAAAATGTGTGTGTCTGTGTATTTTGGGGATTTTTTGAACACCGTTAGTCCTATCGAACTGAAACTTGGTATCGTTACTGAAATTCTTATCGACACGTCGTAAATTTTTTTTAAATTTTTAAAATGACCGGAAATGGTACCTCCCCTTATAAGTGTCCTCTTTTTTTTAAGTTTTTGAATTCAATTATCTTCCAAACCGCTAACTGAATCGAACTAAATTTTTTTACATGTAATATAAATTATAAATTCTATAACCTAATATTTTTTTAATATTTTTACCTGAACCGAAAGTAGTACTTTTACTCTAGAGAATCGAGGTTTTTTATGTTTTTCTCAGAAACCTTTTGGTTTATTTTTTATAAAAATCGTGATTTTAAATTACATCTTCTAATATATAATTCCGAAAGAGAGTTTGTATGTACATATGTAAGTAAGTTTTGGTTCGTAGAATCAAGAAAAAACTTGTATACATATAAATATTGTTTACTATCAATATTTCCTCTTGGAAAATAGAGTCACGAGAATTTAGCGCCATCTTTTGAAAATTAATTTAATTATTAAATTATTTTTTATATTGCTGTTTTATATTGTTTATATGTAAGTAGTTAAGTAGTTTTTACTTATGAAATGAAATTTTCATCGGGTCTTTCACTAGTCATAAAAAAAATCTTTGCATTCACGGCTGTCTAATACTTTTTTCTCATTTTTCGCATTGATTTATTTGTGCATGAAATTCATATAGATACACCATTAATGTAATTACTTTTTATTTTTATTTATCATTATTCATTACCAATAATTCAAAAAATTGGTCTACGTGCACAGATATAGAATAACATTGTTCTATGGCTACAAGTTTTTTTCTTTTTTACTTAATAGTTTATATTTTGGAAATCGCTATTATTTTTACTACTAACAATTTTATACGTTGGCAAGAAAAGTCGATCTTACTAAAATTCAGATCAAGTTGGAGTCAGAGTCGGTAAATTGTGATCCGATTCCAAAGTCCTGGTTCTTCTGCAAATAAGGTGTCAATTTCTATGTATCTTTTTTTTTTTAAAGCACGTGTTGACTGATCCAGACACAAAAATATATGAACATTAAACACACACCAGATATATTTTGATCCATCATTATATATAGAAAAACGACATAAACTGGAGCTAAAAATTTTCCTTCATAATGCTACGTATGCTGACTAATTTTTTTCTTATCCACCTTTATGAAATCGGATGAATACGTATAACCATATCAAATTAATAATAGATACATTTGTACGACTGTTTATAATCTATTAAATATATTCGCTTACATGCATTATATTATGCGAGGGTTGACCAGAACCCACCCGCATGGTACGACATGAAATTCTCATGCCCGTTTCCTGGTTAAAATTAACTAATGGATATGTATGTATTTCCATGCACACATACATACATACATACACATATCGTTAAACGTTAGAACCAAACATCCCCTCGCCTTTCAAATCATGTTTATTGCTTTTGACTTCCCGACTCAATTTCACCCCAATAAACAAAGATTCCATAATGAACTACAAAGAGGGCTGTCTCAGCAATGTTGTCAGTAAAATTTGGACGGATATTTTCGCGTTTTTCGTTGCGTGAAACCCGTTCGGTGCATCGAGTGCGGTGCAGTGAGTTGTAGTAGACGCATCGGGATTGCAAATCACCAAAAAAGTAAAATCCACAAAAAGTAGTAGCACAAAAGCGAGAGAACGTTTCGGGCGAGACTAAACCAGTTTCGAAACTCGTATACATGTGTATAAAATGCACTCGAGAAACTGCATCAGTTTCACGATGCGCTTCGGTTTCAAAAGGGTTCAAATAATATCCCGGCTGATTTTCGACGATAAATACCCGCTGTTCTTTCGTATAACACGAGTAGTGCGTAATAGACGATTAAATATGAACTTTATTACGACACATTATCGCATCTGCATTTGTCTATAGTTAAATCTTCATATTGTGATACGCTTAGCGGGGTTGTGGGCCGACCAACTAGCACTTGTATAACAAAATCAGTTAAAAAAACTTTTCCTCGACTGCTACAGGCTGGTTTTCAAAACATTTGCATTATATTGTACCGAAATTTCAATATATATGTATCATTCGAAATTTGTTGTGTTGCGCAAGTCATCAGTGATGACCAGAGCTCGGCGCCTCATTGCGCAAAATGGGTTCCTATTGTAAATTTATAGAAATTTACAATAGGAACCCATTTTGCGCAATGAGGCGCTGATCTCTAGTGATGACTAAAGAGCGGACCCAGAGCGCGCTGTCTATTGTTCACATGTTGTAAATGCATTGTTAAAGGTTTGCCGAACCTTTTTTACAAAGAATTTACAATAATGGAACAATAGACGGCGCGCTTCCGGTCCTACCTCTAGTGTTGACTAAAGAGCGCACCAACTTTGCGCCGTTCATTGTTCATTGTTCGTCGTGGTTTGATCATTTTTATGACGAACTTTTTTTTATGATCTCTAGCTTTGTAGTTTTCCCTGTTTCCTGGAAAATAGACCCAAAAGGATCTGTTTCCTGCAAAAACCACGCTTCTGGTCCTACCTCTAGTGATGACTCATGGTCATCACCGCCAACACCAATTCATCATTATCGTCTACAGCCATTCACCATCCACTGCTGGATTAAGGCCTCTCTGACACGCTTCCACGCGTCTCTGTTTTGCGCAACTCTCATCCATGTCACCCCACACATTTTCATAATTTCGTCTACCCATCTTCCCTGCGGTCTTTCCTCGTTATGCCAAGCATACAACGTTCCATACTTCTTTGAGTGCATTGGACTTTGTGTAGCAACTTGACGTTCAATGTCCAAGTTTCATATCCAAACGTCATCACTAAAACCAATTATGCCGATTTTAATTGTTGGATTTTTTTGTTTTGCTTTATTTATCAAATATAAAACTTTAGAATGAAACATAAAATGCCACTGCATACATTAAATCGCAATTGCCTTTAAAAATCTTGATTATTTTCTGCATAAATGATACACAGATTTAATTTGGCGTTCAAAATTTCTATCAACGTTTTTTTCAGATCATAAAATTTACCATTTTTTTTCACACTCTTGAATCATTTGGGGAATAATTAAATAAAATGGAATTAATTATTTTACAAAATAATTTATGTTTCAAAAAGGCAAGTTATCATAAATGCAATTTTTCTTTATGCACTAATGACTAAATGTGTGGAGATTTTAGTTTTGTATCTAACCTTGAATTTGTTCTATTCTACTGAATTTTTAATCTCATCTTGTATCGGTTAATGCAGGTTTTGAAACGTTATTTTGAACATAATAATGCAATTAGAAAAAATAGACAAGACACTCCTTTTTTAAAATATGTATTTTAAAGTGTATAAATATATATGTGAGTTACAGTGAAATTATAATTACACTGACGTTTCAGTGAATTCATATTCGACTACGAATTCACTAGGTATTTTCATTACGCTTACAATTCAGTAATTAATTGATATCTCGCAAGCATAAAAGTCAGGTTTTTGATGACGCTTTTATGTACATTTATCCCAAATTATAGCGACTAACAAATCTCGAATTGAACAAAATAAAGATTAACCATACAATCATTGGTGTTTTGTTCAATATCTGGTTCACTATTAAATATCTAAATCATACAAAATTACTTTCTGTTAATAAAATAACAAAATTTGAACATATTTAGATGACATATCCTTAAAAATATTTCAAATAATGATGCTGTGCGACTTCAGATTTCGTATGATCTAGTCAACTTTACATTATTGAAATATACGTATGAATTAATATCACCAAAAGACTTAATTTTCATTTAACATTTTAGCGCATTTATTTACGATTTATTTACTTCTCTAACATTGAGTAGGGAATTTGTAATTCTATTGTTAAATCCATACTCACTACCCAAGTTGGAGAAATTCTAATTTCATTAGCGATATTTTAAATTCACTGACAATAACAATTTCACTGTAACGTATATATATATATACATATGTAGACACAAAATATATCAGCAAAATGAAATATGAATAAGAAATATTATGTGGTGTATTTTGTGAGCAACCTGTTGCCAGAGAGAAACATGCAAGGGACCTCTTCGCCTCAGAGGCTTTTAGACCACCATGGGTGTACTATATAACATTTCACTGAACATATTTATTCGTTGTAAAACGGCGTTAGTGGAACTTGTCGGTGTATGTTCGCGATAGAGAGAAAAAACCTCGGAAGAGGAAAAAACTGCGAACTTATCTCGAAATTTTTAATGGACCGGTTCACGGTCACCATATTGCGGCGCACTTGTAGCTATAATTTTACGAGTATAATATATTAAATCTGCACACGTTTCTTTTTATCAGTATTTTGATCCTCCGAGTATAGTGAACGTGCCAAAAGAGCACGCACCGGATAAAAAATGTGCATAGGCGTCGTTAGTGTGCAAAATTTCACGCAAAAGTGACATTAAAGCGAGGCGATCTCCCGCCGCGAACGTTAAAGGTTAAATAAAGCTCTGGGAAAAGCCGTTGGAACAAACACCGAAATAGAAACAAAGGAAAAACGCTTTCCAAAACGCACTTGGCAAACGGCTGAAACGCGCTACGTGTTTTTTACTCAAATTTTGGTACGCAGTTGGATCAGCAAGCTATAAAAAAGATGTCCAGCATTCATCGCACACGAATGCTCGATTCTTAAAAAGTAAATGATAGAAACCGAAATACATCGAATCGGATGCCAGACACCTATAGATAATAGAAATAAACACCGATAGTTCCATATAAAACAAAAAGTTCTTTCTAGCTTTCACATATACATATACAATATATCAGTCGAGGCGATAAAATTGAGGGTTCGGTGATTATTCCGCAAAAAGCGATCTTACGTACGGTCACTAAAATCTCTATCACGGAAAATCTGGCACCCAAAACTCCATCAATCGAAACTGACACACGCGAAATATTGTACTAACGAGAACTTGAGTGCCAGATGTTCCGTGAACGAGATTTTAGTGACTTGCGCGAGATCCCTTTTTGCGGAATTATAACCGAACCATAGATGATATACATATGTATTATACATATGCTATAATGACAAAAAAAAGACACGTATTCTGAAAAAAATGTTTTATTCATGTTTGAAAAATATAAATGTGATTTTTTTAGCATAATATATTAATGTATGTAAAATATGATTAGCTAAACAAATTAAAAAGAAATAGCACTAAGTATGTATTCGTTTTTAATCGAAGGACGTTTAAATGGTCCATTTTGTGAAAATATCTTGAATTCATCGCACTCATTTAAAATTTGCATTAAATTTTGACTATTTTGTCCTGGTTGCATGGCTCTGCATACTACTAAGAAAAAAAATAAATCATTAGATCTCGAATGAATCCGTCAAGCTGGATTTAAAAACATTCCTGTTTTTATCACAGTTTGTAAATTCGCAGGGCAGATTACAAAAAAGCATTACATACTTAAATTCGTCAATTTGATTTCTATTTTAGATTACGTTTCCAACAGGGACTTCTTGAATGTAATGATTTTAATGATTTACTTTTCAATGTGTTTCTATTTTTTTTATTGAAATTTGAATATTCATTTTACTTTTTGCTAGACAGATTAACATATAAAACAAATCAAGTGAATTTAGCTGTTGTATGGAATAAATAAATATAAATATTTTGTAGTACGAGCTACAACCATGCGTCAAAGAAAATAAGGATCCCAAAACGGACCGAGAACCATTTCAAGGTTATGCAGTGTTATTTTTTTTTGTACCCTGTTTGATCTTTGTGCCCGAGCCAGCCTCCCCTTGCGGTCCTCACACACACACATACACCCACATCGAAAATCTGTTTTTGTAGACATTTGCTTTTATCTGAGCTATCCCTGAAATGGTTCACCGTTGGGATTATGTATGTATTCGTTGTGTTGGTTTCGCTATTGAAAAACTCCCCTATTGCTCTGTGAAACAGGTGCATTGTGCACTGCTTGAACTGTGCACTTCTAACGCACTTGCAGCCAAAATTCCGTGACGCATTACATATATCACGACAAAATCATCGGATTTTAAATTCGTGTCAGTGTACAAAAAATACAGTTTTTCAAATGAGAATGCGCATCCTGAATAAATATGAACATGATAGGAGCAGGTAACCTGGCATGACAAATTATGTACATTTTACAAAAGGTTCTTGGGGGAACCTTCTATTGTCAAATGCATAATAATGTACCTACTGCATATGTATGTCAACGTATAATTCTAACTCACCTGTAAAATGTACAACGAATCGTCATTGAAAATTAATCATTTTTTTTAACAATTGTGATACTCATATTATACTATGTATATTACATATGTAATTACTCATATATTACATATGTAATATACACTGTATAGCATATATTTATACATATATTGAATACTTGGGAAAGGCGGCAAAGCCGATGGACCCAAGAGGTTTTATAATAAGTATACAGTAATACATAAATACTAATATTAAATAAGATAATAAAATAAAAATACAAATCGAAAACAAAAGGAAATATTAAAAATAGACGAAAAAAAAAAAAAATACAAAAAATGAACTTAACTTTAAAAGGGAAGAACTTCAAAAACCCATTTATTTTAAGGAAATCATCAAGTATATTTTTATAAAAAGGTTTAAGTTACTAGAAGCTACTAATTCATTTGATAGTCTATTCCAAACTTTAACCTCTCAATTTGAAAAAAAAAGGGTTCTCTAATTATTTTGTAGTAAATATCTTTTTGGAGTCAGAGCACATGACCTCTCAGATGAGTGTTATTGTTAAACATAAGGAGGTTTATCATAGGACAATTGTAATGGTTATTTATAATTTTATAGACTTCAATTAGATCAATTCTGTGTAAAGATTCATACTTTTCAATCTATATAATGTACGTATTTCCTTTGTGTTGAAAACATTTCAATGCCTATTTACTTACTTGAAAGGATTGTAAAACAAACCAACACCTGCAAAATACAATACGTAAGTTTGCTTTTGTGTACTTTTACTTAATTGCGTAACTAATTTTTATTACATTTCATAAAAAAATTAAAAATAAATTTTTGACGGTTTTTTGTTATCTCGAAATATACATTCATAGATGATGCCATTGTATTGTATATATATATATATATATAATATATGTATATGTTTCCGAAACTCAATTCTATACGCGTCGATTTTATGGCCAGTCGTTAAAGTAAAAATCATTATTTCAAAAAAATTTCGTTCGTTTTAACTATAATTTCAACTGTACCGTGACAAAGTTAAAACATGTGTTCGTCATATTTCAAATTGTGCACGATGTTGTCATTTCAGTTGTGATATTTTTATTTATTGCAGACCATTTTCTTACCCCTTCTCGGAAACTTTGAAAGTATGCACTTCCTTTGTGTTTTATTTGAAGCTGAAGAGCAGTGTATGAATAGAGAAAAAGGTGATTTTCAAAGAGTCAGCAAGTTCTAAAAAAACGATGGTGCTAATTTTCAATTCCTACAATAAAAACTTCCTAGTTTTTTGTTGGGCTGAAACATTTAAAATTTACAAAGGCAATAAAAAGCAAGACCTTCTAGCAACATAGTTCCTCAGCATCAATACGTGATTGATGTAACTTTTTTTTATTTCGGAAATTTAACTCTTATAGTCTATTGAAAACTAAACATTTATTTTCAGTATATGCGGAGAATGGTCTATAATTATGTACTTACATTTCGCGCATACTTTGTTTTGTTTGTAAAACTGCGTTTTTTCTTCTGTTTTTTATTGATAAGTTATTCTTCGTCAAAAATTGAACAAATTCTTTTGTTTGACAGCAAACAATTATTATAATGCTGTTCTATAAGAATGCTATTAGTTAGACTGCAGTGAATACAAAGCTAGTATATGTATGTATATACATATGTAGTTTCAACTTACATTCATTATAAAATAAATTTTTGTCATAGCAACTGACAGTGTACATACAAATATATCGAATTATTGATATAATTTAAATCGAGACGATTCCAATTTCAATTAAGTGAGATTTATTAAAATCTTAATAATGGTTTAATTAATTAAAAGTTCAGTTATTCGTTACAAACATAGAAGTAGAATGCATAGAATGGTCATTTCTAACTAAAGTATCGTCTAAAACCGAGCCATCGAAGTGAAAGACGGAAAGTCAGAAGAGAGAGACAAAAGTTCGATATGCATTTATCATTGATTTGGTAAAAAACAAATTATAATTGTCAAAATGTAACAAAAAAATGATCGAGTGCGTTGGATTGAAGGGATCTAGACATGATTTGAAAATTCTTCTATTAGCTATTTATTAGCATGCTGTACTGAGAAGAAAGCTACAGGACAAAGATGTTGTTTTTATTGTGTTCTTCCGTTTTAGCTGCACGTGCAACCTCGTCGGCTTTCTTTCGACAGGACAGAAAAGAAATGAGGGATTATTGCGTTCCTCACATCGTTTTATGACCCATGGCAATTTTCTCAAACTATCCTACTTCAGAAATAGGCCGAAGTAATACACGCTCGAAAATGAGTGGAAATGTCAATTTTTATTAGGGGTGTCATATATCAGGACAAGCCGAAAGAGATTTCGGTCTTTTTGAAACCGCCGAACTTGCTCATTTGCAATCGCCGACAAAAATATAAAATATGTTAACCAGGAGTGTCGTGCATGCGATTTATGTATGTACATACATAGAAGTACTACTTCTATGGTTACATACGATATATAGGAAGAGCAAAGTGTGTGTCATGCGAGTTTTACAGCGTGAAATTTGACCCATTATCCTGGCCAAGACGGCGTGTCTGAACCGATTTGGTGGTATTAAAAACCCCTTAACGACCTTCTTAGCGCAGATTGAAAAATAGACGGATCAATTGTTGTGGAGCTCTCCTTTTCTCGGAATATGTACTATATAAAAATGAAACTAAAAATAAAAGGCAAGCGTAAAAATGTCTCGGCGTTGGTCCATGCGTACACTCGCTTAAAATTAAAATAAAATCAAAAAAAGTAAATGAACCTCGAAGAATGCACTATAATTACGACGAAACGCGGTGCTGGGGGTATGAAGAGGTTGACTCATGTGAAAATGTTCGTCAGTATTACAGAAAACAATCTTTTCATCAAAATACATCAAGTCCTAGTCAACTAAAACGGGAAAAAATTATGAATATGTACTTAAATTATGTATCAAAAACTAGTTTTACGATCGTTCTAACCCCATCTTCCTATCTTCTTTAGGTAGGGTGACCGTATTTCCCAGGACTCAAAACGGCACCCTCCGCAAAATAATTGTCTCCCCCACAATATGAAAAAATGTGTAGCACATCCAAAAATTATATAATTTTACCTTCAAATAACCATTGATATGGTCGAAAAATTTTTGATTTTTTTTTTCAGATAATAGAAACAATATAAAAAATATGTAGTATATTTAATGTTCATGCGCCGCACGCTAATTTTTTTTCTGAAACATGTAAAATTAACAAATAAAAATAAAATTTTCCAAAAATATATTCTCGGTTTCTTTTAATTGCAAAAATTATGTACAATTGAAAATTTTGATTTCTTTTAAGTACTTAATTATCAGAACGTACATTTCTTTAAAAGAAGAAAATGAAACCAGATAAAAAATTAAATATAATATTGTACTACATTTATTCAAAAATAGTATAAATTTTTTCAGTAACATATAAAATAAAATATTTATATTACTTTAAAATTGCATATAATTGTATATAATTATATTTGTTTTTGGGGAATGAATTAATTGGAAAAACAAGGAAAAATTTGGAAATATATGAGCCGCTATAATTGAAAGTGGCATAAGTCCATTTTTCTTTATTTCGAGAAATAGATATCTTGTAAAACATTAAATATAATGATTTGATTTGAAAGTACTGGTGGCCTGTAATTCGCTTATTCAGGAATCGGGGCGGTTTGGCTCTATTTACAAAGCAAAGTGCAAAAAAAAAGGTTCGACGAACCTTTAACAATGCATTTACAACAATTGAACAATGAACGGCGCGCTCTGGGTCCACTATTTAGCTGATTTTTTTGCTGATACAATTTTTGAATTAAGTAAAACAGAAATAGTGTTTTTGGAATTGAAAACTTGACTTCCACCACTTTCAAATATAACGGCTCATTCGTGTCTTCTCTCCATTCTCCAAGAAAATGACGGGACAAACGCAAAGCTCGTATATAGAAAACGGGACGTATGGTCACCCTATATTTGGGGCACATCCCATGTGCTAGTTCCATTTTGGAGTCAATCACTGATTTTTTGACAAAATTATACACCCATCTTTGCATTTGATAAAAGTATATACTCCATATACAATGTACAAATGTAGCATTATCGTACATTAGCAGTTATCGGTCATAAGCATAACGCAACGTTTGCTTATCAAAACTGGGTTAAAAGTTTAAAAACACAATCGTTACTACAAAAATATTATTTTTTATTTACCACTCGCATTGTTATTAGTATTACATAGCAGTAAAGTTAGTACAATACCTATTCAGATAATTACACAACTGAATCCGTTTGATCAATACGTACATTTTATTCATAATAAACTCGAGTCTCTCATACTATATAGTTTCAAGGTTGTCAATTCCGTAACCACTTTCGTTTTTTTTTCTTCTGTTTTCAAATTATCATCCTTATAAACTGGCTTGATCACTTTTTTTCCTGTTATGTTGATATTTTTTGCGTGAAATCAAGTTTGATCAATATAATTTGCTTCTCGAAACTTAAGGCGTTGCGAAATTAAATTGGCTCGCTCTGAAAATATTTTAAAATCACAAGGCTTTTGTTTTTTTTATCCATCCTCGTGTTTATTTATAGTTCCAGAGTGATAGAAATACATAAAATTTGGTGAAACGGACACCTACTTGATTGAAGATAATTGATTATTGTGGAGCGTGAAGTCGTTCATATATGATGGGTGGCGACGAAACCATATACAAGCACTGGAGTAGGCACAACAAGCATATGGTTTCTCGGAACCGTGGGAAACTTCAAAACATGTGCGAAACACAACACGAAACTGATGACGCCAAATAAATAAGGACAACATTGAAGATTTTTTACTTCACTTTTAATCTAAAGGCGTACTCCCCCTTTACTGACTTACACGTAACTGCGCAATTGGAGTGAGCCAAAACTTTGCAAACCATTCTATGAATACAGCTATCGACAGACCTACCAATTACTCTGGCTCTTTGTGCTTACAAAATAAAATATGTATGGAAAATCAATTTCATTTGGCTCGTGATATGAATTTGTCTTCAAGAGTGTCGACTCTTCATAGTACATATTTCAATCGGCCAGAGGCGTTGGTATTCGAACGTTATCAAAAATAAATAATTGTTGAACGTATCAATAGTAGGTACATATGAAGTTGTGCGCAGATACAATATTTCGTTTTGTATCTAAACGATTAGGTCTGACATTAATGTATTTCGTTAAATCTTTATGAACCAATTCAACGTTTATAATCTTTCTTCGCCTCAAGTGGTCGTTATGTTTTCATTTTACGCGATAAAAATTTTCGAAGCAGCAAGATAAGAAAACGATATTTATTATCTATCCAAAAAAAACAGGAAGAGGGTGTGATTTTGTATTTGCTCTGTGATTTAATTTCAAGTAACCCTACAGTTTCAGTTCTGGGTAGCAAAAAAAAATCAACTCGAAATGCAGTGCACGACCTCTAGCCTCAGAGATGCTCGGAAAATCCACCTGTTTTTGGTTTAAAACCAACAAAAACTGCTCACCCTTGTGAAACTGGATATTTTTGAAACGGACCCATTTCAAACGGGGACGCTCTAAAAGTTTCTGTCGTTTTTATTTATTGCCAATGTGAAACATGTACATATTTGATATGAGATAAAATGTACCGACATCATAAACGAGCAAATTTTTTTAGCAATATTGCTCGGCAACATTTTCAGCATCACATTCGCAATATGTTCAATGATTGCCGGCAATAAGTTAGGGCGAAAACACACAGGGAAGAACGGCACGTCGTGGTCATTTTGGGGCCCAGCCCATTTCTTTCGAATGTTTAAAATTATCTAAAAAAAACCACGTGCGACGTGCATCGCTGTGTGTTTTCGCCCAACTGTTTTATTATTGCCCAAATTTTGTGTTTTTGAGACTTTGTGGCTGCTGCATATGTGATTTTATAAAATAATAAAAATATGAATGTTAACTTAAATATACGTGATTTGATGGCTCCTATAAAAAATCAATAATTAGAACTCGATAGTTCTTCTTCTTCCTCGTTAGCTCAATGCTGACCGTCGTGGTCATCGATGTGTAGAATTTGATGGACGATTCGCCTCCATTCCTATGCCAAGTTAAAGGCAGTGTTAAAGGACGATCCCGTCAGTTCTTTGATCTGGTCTGACCATCTCTTGGGAGACCGTCCTCTCGCTCGCCTTCCCTCCAGCGTTCCGGTGATTACCATCCTCTCCAGACTCTCCAAATTCTTCGTGGTCAAAGTAGGAAAGAACCCTTTTCCTACATGTTATGGAGTCTCTCTGAGACTGCCAGCTCTTAGAGGATGGAGATGTTCGTGCGTCTTGCGGTCCATGGTATGCGAGGCATTCATCTCCAACACTACATTTCAAATTCTTCTAAATGTCCATTTCTTTCTTTTTCGGGATCCATGTCACTGGATAATTATCTGTTTAAAAATTTTACAAAAATGTCCATGTCTGAAATCGAAGATTTAATTTGTATAATTGGATTAAACATAAAAAAATTTACACCGTTATGAAAAAAAAATGGTTGCTACTTTACAACTCTCTCAATATTTATTCAGAGTATCCAACTTATACATTTATCATATTTTACCAGAAGTGTATAAAACATTGACAGAAGGAATAAAAGAACCGAGACCAACGTTTGTGAGGGAGCAGGAAAGAAACAATATTGCTGAAGTATTACCGCATATTTTCGTATAGCGAGCGATATGGCAACAATACTCGGCAACACACGGTTGTAAAAATGTTGCTCGATTACAGAGTGCTTAAGCGGTCTCCAATCCAATCAAATATTTGATGACATAAGAGGAAACAAGAACGAAACAATTACATTTATTTATACGCATGTATACATAAACGTACGTAAGAATAAAAGCGTAAATTGAAACGATAAAGTTATCTTAAAGCGGGGAAACGCGTAATATCTCAATTGCGTTAATTTAAGCAATATCTCACCACATTGTAAATTTCAAACAACATATTAAACACGTATATGCGAAAATTCACTGTTAAATAACATTCTTACGCTCACTGTAAGAAAGATAACACTTTCAGTCACGCAAAAACAACAAAGATTTTTGTAAACATGGATTTAAACATTTATCAGTAGTATACATACATATGTTGTACAGGCATATTTTTGTTGCGGTTGAAATTTATGTGTATTCGCATTATTATCATTACTCACATTTCTTTGAGTTTCATCGACGTTAAATTTTATTATTATCTGGTATACTTTTGAAACCATCCTCGCTAACAGTCTCGTCTCGAACATATTTGAACAAGTCGTCGGGCCAAAATATTCTTTATGCTCATGGCGGGCAAGATATGATATTTCGTGGCACATTCAAGGGTACGTATCTTCATAAAAACTAGTTTATGATGAGGGGGAAAATATTAAATCACATTTAAATTTAAAATATGATAATATGCTGGATTTAAACCGTTTTAATTCTCCTATATGTATTCAATTAAGTGCATAAAGGTATTCGAACTTTTATAATTTCTTCTACAACACGTTCCCATTATTTTACTAATAATTTTGTGTCCATTTACTAATAAGTGAATGTATACAAAACAAAGCAAAGACCATATCACAACTTTTCGCGTCGATTAAAAATGTCCCTTAATGGTCCATGTTTGTTCCTGGCGGTCATGCGACATGACATGTGATATGAAATGTGTCATCCCACATCTTCTTTGATGATGAAATCTTTTTTTTTTTAATAAAACGTTCTTTATCATCCAGGGCACTCTTATAATAATATAATAAACATGCCTACATGCTTTCAAAATTATAAATGTAATTTTTATAAATTCTACATTGATGTAGATATATTTACCTCAGTTTTTAGGTTAATTTTCGCTTGAGACATAGTTCCGGAACCCGTGCTATTTGATTCTGGATAAAATTATTCGTCATCATCATCATCATCTAAAGACCATTCACCATCCACACTGGATGAAAGCCGCTCCAACACGAATCTATTCGTCTCTGTTTTGCGCAACTCTCATCCATCTCACTCCACACATTTTCCTAATTTCGTGTACCCATCTTCCCTATGGTCTGCCTTTTACCCTTTTGCATTCTCTCGGGTACCATTCTAGCACTACTTTTGTCCACCTTTCGTCCATTCTTCTAGACACGTGGCTCGCCCATTGCCATTTCAATCACCTCACTCTATCTATTATATCCACTACTCTTCTCATACTTCTCACTCACGTATTATATTTCCTGTCTTCCCTAGTTTTGCCAAGCGGACATACTTCTTTGAGTGCATTGGATTTTGTGTGTAGCAACCCCCGTGACCTTCCATGCACTCTTTTACATTCTTACGGGTATCATTCGAACACTTCTTTCGTCCAACTATCATCCGTTTTTCTAGGGACGTAGCCCACCCATTGCCATTTCAATTTATTTACTCTCTCCATTACATGAAACAACTTTGGCATACATATTTCTAACCCACGAATTCCGTTTTCTATCTCCCTTTATTATGCCAAGCATACAACGTTCCATGCTTCTTTGAGTGCACTGGACTTGTGTAGCATCTTGGTGTTCAATCTCTAAGTTTCACATCCATATGTATACATATCATACATCCATATTGGTAAAAAACATTGGTCGAAGATCTTTTTCTGATTATTACAAGAATATATTTAAAAAAAACTTGTCAAAAAACTCGCTGGATATCTCACATTGAAATTGTTATAATTTTTTTTTTATCAAAAAAATTGATTTTCTTTAAAAATACTTAGTGACGCTGCTTTAAGGTTAGCCTTATTTCAATTCGTGTATCAATTCCTTTCCGAAGCCACCCGTTGAAATCAATGGGCACAACACTAATGTAATTATAAAAGTCGTTCTTCTTACACCATATGCTCTAAATGAGATTATTGTTACTGTTATTTTAATGTATGAGAGTTTTGCATGTAAAAAAATTTAAATATATATATGAATACGTTTGAAAACTTGGATAAATCACGCAAACAAACATATGTACATGCATATGTATTAAACTAATGAATAAATATACAAAACGTCACGACTAAATATTGAATGCAGCGCGTCTGTGAGATGGACATATTTATTTTGGTCATTATCAACTGGCGAACGAGTAACGAGCTTTTTACGACGGATTTCGTCACACCTATGTATGTATGTATGTATCTATTCATACAGTCGTGTTGAACTTGTACAGCTTTCATATTAGAAATTGTGAAGCACTTTACACTTGAAATGCAAGATGCGATGTGTGCCCTCCTCGTTAGTTTCAGTGGAATGTTGACACCACTCTGATTAAAAATTCAATTGTTACATGGGTATCTCCGTGTGTTTATCGTGGCGATATGTATTCCAATTCCGACCAACTGAACAAACTGTCTTTTGAGGTCCACCCCGCTTCTATGCATCGACAGATGCAATGCACCAGCTTTCGAAACAACACAACTGCGTCACAGAGCATTTGAACAAACATTACTGAAAACACCTACGTATCTATAAAATGTTAAATATGAAACATGGTAAATACCTGCTGCTTTCAGTATTACTAAACTAGGGTTAAAATACGAACGTCCTATATTTGAAGCCTTAAATTTCTGTTGTCCTTTTGTTCATATGGATTTTTCGTCTCAATACACATGCTAGCATGTAATTCCAAATACGATTTTTTTTATATTTTGCCATGATGCTATTATGGGTTTTACCCCTGAGCGACACCTATAGTAGTAAACGTTTACTTACATAAATTTGAAATCATATTCAAATAGTGGTGATAAATAGTAAGCGGGATGCTTTTGTCAATTTGTTGAGGGACCGCTTCAACAATGATAACTAGAGGTAGGATAGCCAAGGAGCCGCTCATTGTTCCATTGTTGTAAATCCTTTGTAAAAAGGTTCGGCAAACCTTTAACAATGCATTTACAAAATTTGAACAGTACGCGGCACCTTCTGGGTTCGGGCTTTAATGATAACTAGTCACCGGACCCAGAAGGTGCCGCGTATTGTTCAAAGGTTGTAAATGCATTGTTAAAGGTTTGCCGAACCTTTTTTACAAAGGATTTACAACAATGGAACAATGGATAGCACTGTGACTATCCTACCTCTAATGATAACAAGTATTTGAGAGTGTGAGCGAGTGAGATGGAGTGATGCGCTCTCCACTATTCATCTCGCTCTTACATCATCGATTTGTGTCTAGTTTTAAACTCAATTTAAAATCATTTACCGCTCAAATTAGTACGTTTCGATAAAACAAAAAATATTGACATAAAAAACCAATCCTTATAAACGTGATAAAGTAAAATATTAGCGAAGTTAATTAATTATAAGTATTTTAAAGCAATAAAAAATAGCAATATACAGAAAAAACATCGGACTAATTATTTCAATACTCACTTTTGACAATACTAGATATTGAATTAAACACGGCAAAAGCCAAAAATCTTTAAAAATTGCGCATTTTTTTAAACACTAATATATAATTTCGAAAGAGACTTTGTATGTATGCTTGTTTTTTTGGTCCGTAGAATCCACGACGTTCAATTAAAAAAAAAAAACAAATGAATATTCAAATAAATTTAATCAAATGTTTACTATTAGATTAGCGATGTTTAAGCGGTTTATATTACAAATTCCGAGCGAAGGCGGGTAAAACCACTAGTATCTCATAAACGACAAGTAAAATAAAATTTAAAATTCAAATAAAATTTAATACATACTCAAATTCAATGGGTCAAATTTAGTAATGATTGAATAATCTCCGCACCGTTAATTGTTTTGTGTTGTTCGGTGTAATCGATAGAATGTCAAAAAGTGGGTGTAAAAATAATATGCATTAAACATTAAAAAATACAACATGCACAGGAAGATAAAAATAGATAAAGTATGTACTTATACAAGTTGGTAATATCAATTTGTCGAAATGTAAAAAAAAAGTATTTTTAGATTAAAATCCTACCGTAAAATTATATGCCTAGGATTGGCAGCCCTATCTAAACCAGCTTTATATGTATTTATTTGATTTTAATTTCAGGTTTCATTAATGCTATTCCATTGACTCATGATTACGATAACGAAAAAAATATTAAACGTATTGGAAATATAATGAAAACTCTAATTTTTTAGTAGAATTTTATGGCAGCTTGAAAACTAGACTTTGAAAACTTCTTTTGGGAGGACTGTCGTGAAAATAGGCACGAATTGACGTATTTATAAAATGTAAAGGACATTGTTTGCAAATTTGTAAATTAATTAAGTGTGCGCGTGCCGTGCCGCCAATGGTTGGTTTTTAGCTGAGACCGGTTACCAATTCCGAGAAACCGAAACTGGATGTTTTACATAACGACGCACACGAACAGTTCATCTCGTTTGTCTGTTCATCTTGCAACCGACTCGTTGCATTGAATTCATTAAGAAAAAAATCAACGGTCTATTTCTGACGAAGCTCAAATTTCCGCAGAAAGAATAATATATATATATATATACATACATACAAATGAATATTCATAAAATATTCAAAGCGTAGTTCTCACTTTGCCGAAGTATTTCGGTGAAATTAGACTATGTTTGTATATGTATATAAGAGACTTTCATGAGATTTACTTCTTCGTATTGAAAATAATCAAAAATTTTCGGCAAAATGAGCGTTACTCAGTGCGTGTATTATATAGTTTGTTATTCACAGCTAAGAGATAAAACAATGATTTTCAATGCGACAGAAAGGACATTGGGATTAAAAACACGTCCCGGAACATATTATGCATTCTCCTACTGTTTTGAATCTCCATCTTTTTATTTTCAAGTCAATAGGTTTTAACTTGTTGAAAAAGTGTCTATTTACATTCAGGACAGCTACATTGAATTGAGAATGGAGTGAAAAAATAAAGAGTTATAACTTTTTATTTGTTACTGATTACTTCACGTCCTATCCTAGGAAGAATTCCGCGTCGAACGAGACAGTCCAGTTTTTCCATTTCGATCTCAAATCAGTACCATCAATCAACTGAGCAATTATTCTGCTAAGTCGACACCAGATTACGTGCTGTTTTGTATGCAAAGTACATATGTACGCGTTGTTTTGAACCAACTGCTCATTTCATTCAACATTCAGCACAAGCAAAAAAAAAAACGACATCGAAAGCGAATAAGTAATAGACTCCATTATAAATAAACTGGTGTAAACATACATTAAAGGAACAGAGTGAATTGTAATTAGATCTTCGATGATATGGGGATAGCACCATCATAAATTTAAATAAGACTAATATTTTACAATCCAGCATTGAATAGTATTAAAATTTATCGTTTCCTTCGCGGATCATTTTGAAATGGACTGATGTGTAGTTAGCAGTATAAAGTGTTAGTATCAAATATGTATCTTCTTCGGCTCGTAAATCTGATGTACATATATGTTACAGTTGAAGTGTATTGTTACGGGGACAAGAAGGAGAAGGTGTAGAATATTATAGTCACAGATTTTGTCAAATGATTATATTCTTTAATTAGCAGTAAATATGAACAAGACTAATATACAAGTTTGTATTACAAGTTACTAGTAAGGCAGTTTAATCGCAAGTAACTATGTATGTAGTAATCACAAGTTACTAGTAAGACAGTTTAATCGCAAGTAACTATGTAGTAATCACAAGTTACTAGTAAGGCAGTTTAATCACAAGTAACTATGTATGTAGTAATCACAAGTTACTAGTAAGGCAGTTTAATCGCAAGTAACTATGTATGTAGTAATCACAAGTTACTAGTAAGGCAGTTTAATCGCAAGTGAGGTTCAATAGATCTAACATGAGCATTTATACACAAAAGAATGATAAGCTTTAACCAATCACAGAATTTTGGTAAATAACAAAGTGATTAAGATACAGAGCAACATCCGTGTGTAAGACAGTTTTAATATTTGATTTATGTATCCTTTGAGAGTATCGAGACATTTTTGAGTAGAAACACAATTTATCATAGAGATAAATAGAGATAATAATATTTTAGGGTTTACACGTATCGTGGGACAAAATGCAGCTATAGCAATAAAGATTATTAAAAGTAATACTTTGTATTTCAACAGGTCATTAACTGTGTCGTCTTATATAGCAATCGTGTTAGAAACTCGCATAAATTATAATAGATAAGAAGTTAAGTAGATAGAGTTGAACAGAATAGTTGATTGTACAGGGTGGAAGCAATAGAGATATTGAAAGTCTCATAATTAATGAGTGATAGCTTTAAGAGATACATCATAAGTAGTTAAAAATGAAACAGATGTTCAAACTTAAGGTTAAAGGGTATTATACATAAGTATATACATAGGTTGTAAGATCCTACCACATAACAGTATCTTCCAGTTCTAATATATTTTGACTAGTTGGAATATATTCGTCCAACCCACGTAAGTTGATTCATATGACGAATTACATTCCAACCGGTCAAAATATATTACAACTGAAAATACAGTTCGACTATAAGTTGGTACCAGGTTAGATGCAGAGTTTAGGTTTTCGTGGAAACGTCAAACGATTAATAAATTGAGTTGGAAAGCCACATTTTGCTTTGAATACATTCTTAGATTTATCTTAACACGGTACTCGTTACCTTTATTCGTAATACCTAGCAAATGTTAACGCATTATTGAATTCTGAAACAATCGTAAAAATATTAGAGCTTTCAAAACTCATCTGTTATATTACAACTGGCGCACGTTGTTGAAAGTGTATTTGCACTTGCAGAATTTTACTAGTTGAATTGTATTCGAATATGAATGACCTAAAACGCCAGTTGGAATATATTACAACTGAAAATACACTTCAATTTTAGCTATTGCAAACATTGGATATCTTGTCCTTGATCTTCATTTCAGATGAATTCTTTCATTTATAATTGAAATAAAAAGTACTGGGATGCGCTTCGCTCTATAAAAACTTCCAGTGTGTTTCGTCATATATTAATTTCCTTAGATTATTATTATGAAATAATGGGAGGAAATTTGAAAACCTGAGGTATTGAAAGGTGTTCACGTTCGAGCTTCAAAATATATGCTAGTCGCGTCCGTATGGTACGCATGAAGCGACATTCTTCATCGGTGTGGCCCATGGGGTGGGAGCAGGAGAGGTAAAAATGCGTGATATTATG
This sequence comes from Arctopsyche grandis, assembly GCF_051622035.1. Classification (NCBI taxonomy): domain Eukaryota; kingdom Metazoa; phylum Arthropoda; class Insecta; order Trichoptera; family Hydropsychidae; genus Arctopsyche; species Arctopsyche grandis. The sequence goes on from NC_135355.1 coordinate 29,226,277, forward strand.
TGAGATTCGTTGTTGACGATGGTATTGTTGCATAAAACTATTACATATTTGAATTATTGTTCCTACAATTTTATTTTTCAATCGGTGTGTAAATAGAATATCACCAGAAAGCAATTAAGAGACCTTGAATTATGTAAGATGGTCAATAAACAATAAATATATGCTATTGCATTTATTACTATCAAATGAATTCAAATTACTATTTATAATCTGCCAGTTGATTGCAGATTATAAATAGTAATTTGAAGCCAAATTAATTCAAATTACTATTTATAAGTTATAACCCAGTTGTTATTGTTAAAATCACCTGGGCAATTTAACGTAACGATTTATCACAGTGGCAAACTATCAAGTAGCAGGTAGGTAGGTCTTTCAAGAAATAATATTAGTAAACGTTGCATATGTATAATACGGGTCTACGTAACGAGACAGAATGTTAAACGACAGAAAACGCAAATATCGGCAGGCAAAGATCGAAAATCGAAAGATCTTAAGTCGAAAGATCAAAAAAAAATGGTGCATGGTAAACGGTACATACTCACGTACATACTCACTTAATTTGCGCGAGCAGGATACAACAGGAACAAGAGGAACAGGCTTTTCCTCCCGTATTCTGCGCGCGAACATTAATACGGGAGGAAAAGCCTGTTCCTCTTGTTCCTGTTGTATCCTGCTCGCACAAATTAAGTGAGTATGTACCGTTTACCATGCACCATTTTTTTTTGATCTTTCGACTTAAGATCTTTCGATTTTCGATGTTTGCCTTCCGATGTTTGCGTTTTCTGTCGTTTAACATTCTGTCTCGTCACGGAGACCGGTATAATACATACGTGTGTATATGCAGTGGTGTAGTGCTTAATAAAAAAGAACCAGGTCGGGTTCAATTTTTACGAACCCCCCCCCCCGCTTTTGCCCTTACTAAAAAAAATTGTATCCTAATATTGGTAGTTCGAATATTTATAAAAAAAAATTAAATAATTAATAACAAATATTCTTGTTGAAATTATGATGTATTTTTTTAAATTTTATAAAAACTTCCATAATGCATCCTCTTCGACATCTTTGATTTTGCAAAACCCGTGTTTGTGTGTCAACAGCAACATTTGCTTTTAGCGTATGTATTCACATATGTACGTATGTATTCACATATTTTACGTATGTATTCACATATGTACGTATGTATTCACATATTTTACGTATGTATTCACATATGTACATATGTGAATACATACGTAGTTAGTTTTATGGTCATGTAAAAATTCTCGAGATTTTGATTGATTTGAACTCAGAATCAGTCACTGATGACGTTTTCATGGGATTTTTTTAATTGTTACTAGTGTCTATGTATTTTGGAGTATCATACAAAAACTTAGTATCAGTTACAGAAACATTTGTCTAAAAACAGAAACAAACAGCATAACAACCAGTGGCGGCTGATCAAATGCTGTATCTTTATCGCACAGTCCATATTTGCAGTATTTTCCGACCCATTGATCATTTATTTAACGCATTAAATTTTTTATTGTTACTATTTATGATTTTATCTTATTTTAATTTTGTTGTTTTATATATGTATGTAAAAACATGTGTATCATCATTCATCATCATCATCATCAACAATTCACCATCCACTGCTGGATAAGGGCCTCTCCAAGATGATTCCATTCATCCCCGTTTTGGGCAACTCCCCACACATTTTTCTAAATTCATCCACCCATCTTCCTCGCGGCCTTCCTTTCACCCTTTTACCTTCCCTCGGGTTCCATTCCAGCACTTCTTTTGTCCAGCTTCCATACATTCTTCTAGCCAAGTCATCCACGCATTATCATTTCAATCTCTTCACTCTTTCCAATGTGTCAACTACCCTTATCATACTATGCAGCAATAAATACACGTAAGTTGCGTTAAGATAGGTTCATATGTAAGATAGGTTCATATGTAAATTTGACCTAATAATATTGGCATTTAATTGGGTAACAATATAATAATTATTCTTCATGGTCGTAAATATTACCGAAACCACATTTACAATCGGCGAGACCGCATCTCATTTTCATATAAATTGGTAGTTATGTAGTAAGGCGACTAGCTACCGAAACCACCGGATGTATATGGCTATCTTTTTATCTATTGTACACTCCACATTGTAAGTTTGTTTGTATGTATATTACGTTGAAATCGACCCAACAGATTTTCAATTGTCAAGGAACGACAATCCGTTATAAATTATAATTATGTATCTAACCACTATCGATAATAAGCGTCTGTGATAGTGGATCATTTAGTTCTGCTTATATTATGATATCCGAGACTACCATTCTTCGAGTTTCATTTTTTCGATTTAAAACGAAAGTATGAAAAAACAATTGGGTTCAATCGCCAAGAAATTGGATCCTTACCCAGATGTGTGTGTGTTGGTTGGTCTTTATCGCCAGTAATGCGACACCCAGATAAATTGACTGGCTCAGTTTTATGCACCGACAAACACAATCATCGACTCCCAAACAAAAACCAATTCAATATCACAATTTTAAAAATAATTAATGTATATCAGAACTTTTCAAAAATATCAGTTTTGTTGAAACTGGCTGATACTAAGTAGTAATAATAAATGAGGTTTGTAAAAATCATTGTTATTTTGATCTAGTATAATCTATCCAACTTTAAAATAGGTTTGTAATTCTAAAAAAAAATATATGTGTATATCTAATATATAATTTGGAAAGATACATTATACATGAGGAAACAGTTAATTGATACAAAGGAGTATTTATACTTGTCGAGGAACGTGACTCATCGGAGAGCTAGTCACGGTAAATAACATGACTTTGCCTATAGGAAAATAAAACTCATCAGATTCGAATACATATATGTATATTTATGTATTTGTATAATAAATATTGCATGCCCGATAGTATTACATTAGACAATATGAAAGAAGTAGTTAAGAATTATTTATATCTAGGTCAAATTATTGTCAAATTATTACAAATTATCTCCGGTAATAAAGAAGAGGAAATAAACAGATGTATGAAATTAGAATAGAGTGCATTTGAGCGAATAAATGTCGTTGTTATTAAAACTAAAATGCCACTGTGCCTGAAGAAAAAGATCTTCGATTAGTGGATCTTACCAGTGATGACGTATTATATATGTTCGAAACTTAGACATAGTACGCCAGAATGTTGGATAAGGTCCTGCGTACTTAAAGAAGTATGGAACGCTGTATCCTTGGCATAACGAGGAGATATATAGATAGAAAACGGAATACATGAATTAGAAGTATGAAAAAGGTGGTTGATGTAATGGTGAAGGTAAAGAGATTGAAATGGCAATGGGCGGGTCACGTAGATAGAAGAACGAATGTAGATAGCTGGACGAAAGAAGTGCTCAAATGGTACCCGAGAGAATGTAAAACGGTGCAAGGAATGCCGCAGGGGAGATGGGTGGGTAAAATCAGAAAAATGTGTGGGATGAGATGGATAAGAGTTGCCCAAAACGAAGACAAGTGAAAGCATGTTGGAAAGGGTTTCATCCAGCAGTACATGGCACATGGTCGTGAATGATGACGATACATATGTATGCATACATTTAAATCTTTGCAGTCGATATTTATATTGAGACATTGGAATATAATCGGGTGATAAGCATTTTTGCATTGCGTGAATTATAAAGAGGGTTTTTATTAGAGGTTATAAAGAGTGTTTTATAGGAGGTTTTTTTTTTTAATTGGCAACACTTTTTCCAACAACAGCCAATTTGAAAGTTAGTTGATAGCTTATTGTGCTCAGTTTGGTTTGTCATTTTATCGTAAACAGACTTACGCCAGAACATGTGCAAATTGTGCAAATTTGTTTCAAAAATCGTGGTTCAGTTCACGAAAATTGCCGTGCGCTACGTCCATTTATCGGTCGTGAATTGGCCTCCAAGATCGTTGGATTATTTTCTGTGGGTATATGTGAAATCGCTAGTCTATACCGATAAAACAGAGACGATGGACGGCTTGGAAGCCTTCGCCGCGTTATTGCCGATATACGGCCTCAGCTGATCGAAAATTGGAATTTAAACACTAATGGCATAGCAGTATCTTCCAATAAAACCAATGGTGTTACCACGATTTTTATTTCATTTTAAAGTTCTACACCTTTAAAAAAAACACACTTTATTTATAGAAAATAAATAATCACACAATGAGGAAAGGGATATAATCAAAATAAGAATATTCACTAACACTAAAAACTAAAAAGCTTCTTCAAATGCAGTTGATTTATTCAAATTATTTTCTAATGTAGGACTTGAATTTCAATAACAAACTCTTCATCAAATTGTAAATATTTCAAATTCAATTCAAGTTAACCAGCAGCATAGACTATTAGTAAGCATATAATACTTTCGAACAAAGTGGTCACGGGTTCAATGCTGGCTAGAGCTTGGATATGTGACTCCAGATCGACCGTTTCCTATCAGAGTTTGCCAATTTTTATCTGATTTTCGTTGAAACGGTTCGAACAAATTAGCAACATTTACACATTTTCTCACAAAATTTCGTGTTTTTCAGCATCTTGAATTTCGCTTATTTGTATAAATACTGCAAAGCTGTCCATATATGTCTCTGTGGATGTTAATGGAATACTTACAATACTTCTGTGTATAATGTAATATCGTGTATAATGTAATATACGTGTATAATGTAAATACGAGGGTGAATACCTGTATATATAATTAATAATTTTTAATATTTATACCACAATCGTCGCTTTGGAGAAATATGTTAGGACGAGTGTGTATGATTGATTGAATAAAATAAATTTAAATCGATAGAATTTTTGAATCTTCCTTCGTCTTCTTCTTCGAGTGCTTGAGAACAAAAATCTTCAAAGGCTGGGACCACCTGACTGAACAGGTCTTGGTCCTGTGCTATTCGAACCAGTTCTTGAAATCCCATGCTGGTCCATTTTCAAATATATGTATTTCAAAATATAGAAAAACCACCACTTGAATGAATAACATTTACATGCCTACGTACATGCATACTGTATGAAACTAACCGTGTAATTGAAGCTAAATTGTGTATATTGAATAGTGACTTTGAATTCTAAATTTATCTTCAGTTCAACACTCACATGTTTTGAGGAAATTTTGTACAAAAAATTGGCATCATTTTGACCGTTTAAATTCGCAAAATCGGACGAACAACCTCTTCCAATGTCGATTATATTCGCGCCTCGATTTATTTCAAACACTCAGTATTTTTTTTCATCCGGCTCAAATGTTTTCATTTTGCACGCAAAAACAAACACAGAAACATGATCAACTATCGTATTGTGAACGTGGTAGTTAAATTGCAGATGCAATGACAATTTTAAAAGCGCGACTATCGTTTCGCAATAATTGCTGGAAACACAATCGATTGATTTTTTGATCGATACGATTTCAATTACGAAAACCAGTTTCGTCTGCGCGAGTGGTTAAACCAGTTTCCCGGTCTTCGGCTGGTCACCCTACTCACGCATACAAACACTGCACGTAAGCAAACCTACCTGACTATATCACTCAATATCAGCTACTACGTACTTGGAAAACCATAATTTACCTAAGGAAAACGAATCGATTTAATTCGGAAAAAAAAACAACGTAAACAAACCATTTATATGTGAAGTTAACGGCAGTAGCAAATTTAATTCATGAAAATTTATATTATTAATAAAATATTACATACATATTGTGTTGCGTCATCGTCAGCGATATATCGCAATCGTAGAAAAAATGATGCACTTTCTTACATAAAACATGGCGCTATTATTATACCAATTCACACATACGTGCAACGCTGTCACGGACAAGCGATTGAGAAAGAAAGTGAAATTCGACCACAAAAACCATAATATATGTATACGGGTAAATAAATTGACGATGACGTCATTTTTAACGTACTTTTATACGTATAATATGACCGGTTACTGTATTTTTTTTTATTTAGTATGTGTCATCTTTACGTGTTTACGCCTCATATTGATAAGGCACCCTATGCTACTTTTTACAGAAAAAAAACTAAGGCAACATCGCCAAACACACTTATCATTCCTCTTACTTCACTGTTCACTATCTTTCTCGCTCTTTTAGAAGCAACTTATATTATTTACGCCAAATTCCTCATTTCGTTATTGTTTCCAAAATACAATAGTGCAAATAAATAGCACACGAAATTCTTAAACCAAAAATAAACGTACAAAATATGAAATATGTATCAAAAGATAAATTAATCGAGACTAGTCTGGCTGGATACATGGGCTTAGTCTATGTAGTAGTCATGCAGATAGATCGGCGGACAAGTTTTTCTCGCAAAAAAAAATGGTTCACTATTGTCAACCTTTTTTTATCTATTGCTTTGTAGCACAATAGTGAAATATTTTTTGTGGACAAAAGAAACTTTTCCGGCGATCTCTGATCATGAAATATGTAGGTAAAACATGGATGTAAAGGCGCAGACACTCGATAAATATGTACATATAATCGATGAACTGTTTTTTTATCATATTATATGTACATATGTATATCACGATGTACATATACAAAAACAAACTCCCAGTAAACACTATATGAGCCGTTATATTTGCAAGTGACATATGTACATAAGTTCATTTTTCTTAATTTCAAGAAATATTTCGTAAAACATTAAATATAATGATTTGCGTTAAACAATATTTAAAAAAATACAGGTGTTTTTTTACACTATGTTTATTCCGCTTTTCCGAGATACTGTACATATCGAATTAAATAAGTGGTAACAATTTTTTTAATGAAGTCAAACAGAAATAGTGTTTTTGGAACTGAAAATTGGACTTCCGCCACTTTCAAACATAACGGCGCATGTAACTATTTACATACATATGTACATATGTACATATGTACATATATATGTAGGTGATGAGCAAAATATTTATGTATGTAATTTCACACATTAGGTGTAACGTAAAAATTCGTTTGCACCTTGGGTGCAGAACATATTGGTTCCAGATGTAATGTGTACGTTTCAGTTAGTTGAATTGAGTTACTATTTTCATAATGCAGTGCCAACAGTTGTCATGCGTCATCCAAGGCGAGAGAGGCAAAACGTGCTAAATTTATTCGCTACAAATTTCAACTGGTAAATTATTGTTGCCGAGATAACTTGGACGAGTATCGAAGGACGCGATTTCAGTACCATTTCCTGATTTCAGCAATGAATTCCGATTTGAAACTGCAGCAGGAAACGGAACTGTTATGGGACAAGGCCTTACAAATAAATCAAACGCATTTACATAATTTAAATCCACACTGGCGACTTCACTGATTAACTGATTTTATACACTTATCCACGGAAAGAAATACAATAATTTACAATGTAAAGTATTTCATTTGTGAATGTAAATATGTATAATTCATACCTTTATATAAACGTAGATCGGCTTAAAAGTTGCTAACCACATAGAGATTTGTATCCAACCACGCAATTAGATTCTCTAGCTTCGACAATTGTCGCAGTTTAGGACGCTAAGTCTATGACCAGCCCTGCAACGAACGCAATAATATGAGCATTGGACCGATCACACAGAGGACAAAGAATAATTGCCATCTTCAAATCTAAAATGCCACTTAGCCCGAATAAAAAGATCTTCGATCAATGTTTTTTACCAGTGATGACGTTTGGATTTGAAAATTGGACATTGAACTCCAAAATGCAAGACAAAATCCAGTGCAATCAAATAAGTATGGAACGTCGTATGCTTGGCATAATGAGGAGGGATAGAAAATGGAATACGTGGGTTAAAAGTATGTATCCCAAAGTTGGTTGATGTAATGGTGAGAGTAAATAAATTTAAATGGTAATGAGTGGGCTACGTAGCTAGAAAAACAGACGATAGATGGACGAAAGAAGTGTTGTTGGACGAAAGATAGTTGGACGAAAGGACGAATGATACCCGTGAGAATGTGCAAGAATACATGGAAGGTCACGGAGGAGATAGGTGTATGAAATCAGAATGTGTGGGATGAAATGCTCAAAACAGACGAATGGAAGCGTTTTGGGGAGGCTTTCATCTAGCAGAGAATGGTGAATGGCTATTAATGGTGATGATGATCTGGTTGAGGGATTGTTTAATTTGAGATTGTAAACGTGTTCTAATATTGTATGCATTTATTTTATGTTTTACAAACTCAAATTAAACAATCCCTCAACCAGATCAGCTTATTTTAGATTAAACAAATCCAAGTTATCAGAAATATGGTTGAGGGGTTTTATACTCCTTGCAACAGGTGACGAAGCCATCAAATTGGTACATGTCACAGGAGAAGAGAACAAACTGCGGCATTTAATGTACCTAAGGTGGCTCAAAGCATTGATGCTAAATGTACATACATACCAGTGGCGTGCCGTGGAAATTTTCCATTTTTATCGCACATATTTACTTGTGTGCGCGAGCAGGACACAAGGGGACTAGGTGACGTCATACCAAGTCCCCTTGCATCCTGCTCGCGCACACGTAAGTGAGACTGTACAATAAAAAGGAAGATTTCCACGGCACACCAGTGGTATATGAATATGTATATACACAAACGTGTATATATATATATATAAAATATAAATACAATATTTTAATAGCTCCGTACATGCATATACCACCGAGAGTATTAACTTTCCTTATCGAAAAAAATAATTGGGCGCCAACGAGAGAGACGGATAAGGAAACGATTTGCGGTGTAAATTCGTCGACCAGGAAGCCAGATACACTCATATCTCATTTAAAGAGATTGTGAAGGTAAAATGAGGCTATTTTGCTGAGACTGCGGGTGTTGGTGCTGCTGCTGCTACTGAAGAAGTACATTGATCGAACAGGTTTGGTCTACTGGTCGTTCATACAGTGAAAGTGAACGACAGCACGCTCGGAAAAAGGGTACCATATTGGTGGAGTGAAGGTCGATTGAAAGCGAAGATTGGTCGGAGAGGACCTGAACGACCTCAGCTTATCGTCAGAGGCCCCCTTTCTATTCAGAGAAACTCCACGAGGGGTTTCACCGATAAATCACACCATTTCAGCCTCCCTTACTCAACTGAACGAAAACCAAGTGTTATGATTATTATACTAAATATATTCGGATAAACAATCGAAATATATTCGGATAAACAATCGAAAAAATTGTTATTGATTTAGGTTATATTTTTGGACAAAAGGTTGGGTAATATATTGCAGCGACAATCGCGAGGATTTATTGTAGACATAATCACAACGATTTATTGTATCGACAGACTGATACTTAGATAGTAAGTACCAATTCTCAAATATCGCTAGATCAGTTTATTGTGGTAAATTATAAATCTTTTGTCCTGTACGTAGAACTACATTTATTCGTAAGGGAATCTACTTACAAACGGTAGAAGTCAAGTACTAAGCGAAATTTAACAAAATTTTTAAAATTGACTTCGGTTAGTTACATGTTAGGGTTGCCAACTGGGAAATGAAAAAAAGAGGACATTTTTTTTAAATATTTATTACAATAAAGCCTTGACATTAAAAATTTAACATAAGATCGTTTAGAGCAGCGGTCGCCGACCTTTTGGACTTCACGTATCACTAAATTCATAATTTTAAATCTTGCGGACCAGTTTTTTGAATTTTTAAAAAAGATACGATATAAATTTGTAAATTAATAATCACAAATTTATATTTTATTTATATGAAATGCATTCAGTGGCGTATCATAAACAGTGTGGGCCTGGATGAAAGGTTACAAATTGAGTCCACATTATTTATTTTTAATATTGTAATAATAAATTTGTAGGTAATTTTTATAAATTATTTATAAAAATTACCTACAAATGGTCGATGGATGCTATACAAATAACAATAGACCACTCAATTAGTAAAGCAAGAGAGCAAAAAAGTATTGTTTTTCTAAGAAATTAACAAAAGTGAACCATTATTGGTGCGAAAAGCATCCATCGAATGCCGATCTTTGATCATTAGACAAGTATTGCAACTTTCAAATTATACGAAAAATTCGAAATGTATTAAAAATAATAAAATTCATGTATTAATAAAATAAGTGCCAGTTTAATTTAATACAAACTAAAATTTATAAAAAATTAATTAATTTATTTAGCGCCGCGGATGAAATTTTTTTTCTTATTCTAGAATCTCATTACATATTTGCTGGTGCATTCACTTTCACTTTACCATGAGAAAAATGTTATATTCTGGGAAGCGTTATACTTTACAAAATTGTGGAACGTGAATTATATATAATAGTTATAAATTAAATGAAATACATAAGTATTGGTTAGATCAGATTTTAATTTCTCAAATTTTCTTATGATATTCTTCATATACATACATATGTATATTTAAGCCTAGAACTATGCAATTCGAACATTCCAAATTGAATAAATAAATGTAATCATTACAAAATAATAGTAAAACAAGTTTCAAAACGATCGGAAGACTGTAGACTGAAGAGGCTTTGTAAAAAAAAGAAATATTTTGAGCATATTTAACAAAAGAGAGAGAACAGATTAATTTTATCAAAAAATTACCAAATCGATTGTCCGACAGTACGCCGCGGCCATTCGATTTTCTTGGTTTTTGTCTGTCTTGCGTTGTTATTGAAGTCATCGCATAAGAAGGGGTAGGAGAGTGAAAATCAGTAAATAGTGAAGATGACACGTCGTTTGAAGTTTAGTCACTCTGTGCATACCAAATGAATTATTATTAGTAGTTTTGGAACGTAATATACAAAAGAGCGTCTTGTGCTAGTGATATTGAACGAATGGAGAATGATAAAGATAAATAATACATACATACATATGTATTTTTGGGTTGTCGACAGTACATATTTCAACCGGTTTTGTAAAATATTGTCATTTTCTATGTAAGTATGTGGAGTTGTGGAGAGATACGCGCGAATGTCACACCAGTGCGATGACTCTTATTATGTACACACATGAAATCAAAACAAGAAAAAATAACATGTAAAATAAATAAAAATCTGTATTATGAAACGCCATAAATGTAATAAATCTTAAATTAATTGCTTTCATTTCGATATGAATTGATATGATGGAAACGCGTTGTATGTAATTGCGCATCAGCAACTGAACTGATACCGTGAACAGCTATTACTTTATTGCTGTATCATAAATACGCCCACTTTTATAACGTCAACTTTTATTTTGTATTTTTGTTAGTGTGTTTAAGAATTATATTCACTATCTAGATTTTGATGAGAGTAATGTAAATTCTCGAATTTTTCCACTTTTGAACATACATACATACATATGTATGTACATATGTTGTACGTAATCATAAATTTGTGTATACACATGTTTCAACGGCCAAGATAATGATTCTAAATTTAGCTAAATTTCATAGTATTTTTGTATGATATATATGTATATTTAATTTTTTTGTACTTTTTTGTAGTGTTTTTATGGAATTGCCTCAAGGCGACACCTATGATCAACTTTGTACATAAAATTTATATTTTTTTCATTTCACCATGTTTTTCTGCCTTGCATTTTTGCTTTTTATTTTCTGTATTTTATTTTTTGTTTTTTCTTTATCAAATGTAGGCCACTGTGGCGCATTCGTTTCTTAATTTCATTAGTTCTTCCTGTAATGCCACAATGGTCCAAAACTAACTATAACTATAAATTATTAATAATATTATTATAAATTTGAAATTAAATTCAACTAAAGTTGACAAATGAGGATAGGTAGCCTATTTGTTAGGAACCCGTTTCTACAATGAAAGCAGATAAATTGGCGAACTCTGATAGGAAACGATCGATCTGAAGCCACATACATATATCCAAGATCTGACCAGCAGCACTGGATCGGGGCTTGAACTCTTGACCCCTGAGTTGTTAGGATTATACGGTAACCACAGAGCTGCGTTGCTGGTTAGTTATTACGTAATTATTCAAAAGACTGAAGCTGTATGTATGTATGTACATATATTTCTAGCACATGCAATATGAAAAGTTCGGTTAGTAGTGGCATGGTTCATCTATAAAAACTGTGGTACTGCAGCACCCCATTAATGATAAACTATAGACGGGTATATATGCAAGACTTCCAAATCGATTTCGAGATTTACTAAATGTTATCAAAACCCGAGATACACTGATAATAATCAGTGTATCTCGGGTTTTGAACGGGGCAATATCCTTTTAGGGCGGGGCAAGTTGCCAATGGGCCGTATTGGTAACACAATATAAAATAAATAACATCTCGAAGCTAGCAGAAATATAACAATGTTCTCTTCTTCGACTATCAACTTAAACATATCCTTGGCACATACACTGTTTTTTTAAGAGGGAGAATTTTGATACTAGTGGTTCATTAAATACTATTCAAAGCTAATATTAAATGTCTATTGATTTATAAATTATTTATTTATTTATTTAAAGTTTGGACCATTGTAGCATTACAGGAATTCCTAATGCGCCACAATGGTCAAAAATATAACAGAAAAGAAAAGAAACAAAATAATAACTTAAGAAATTAGACATAACAAAAAAAATATTATTATAAAATATAAAATATTAAAATAATACATTCATATACACAAACAACTACAATAATAATAATAATTACAAATTATAAAAAACAACAGAGAAGGGAATGTCTTATAAAAGAAAAAAGAGAAAGAAAAATAAATATAAACATATGTGGTATATACACAGACAAAAATACATTTATACACAATCATAAAAAATAGCAGTTATAAAAGCAGATACGTAAAAATATCAAATATAAAATATAACATAAGGAATGCCTTGCATCTACAACCAGTTCAAATAAATCAGAACCAACTGCAAATACAAAACATCCATGCGAAGCCCAAATGGAAGAGAGTAAATCAAAATTCCACTCATAAATCACAATCAATCATGAAAACAATGATGAGCGCAGACTACCAGATAAATGGGTTAAATAATAATAACAATCAATATAATCGTTTCGTTCTTGTTAAAAAAATAATTTTAATTTTATAAATTATAATAATTCCTTGAAAAGTCTAAAGCGATTACCAAATTCGACTTCTGAGGTGGCCCTTTTTTAATTTTCATTCATGGCCTAATTGCCGTCGAATAGTTACGTATAGTCTATGAGATTTCAAATCCAATTTTGTGTTTGTATAAACAAACCAACCAGGATCTTGGATTAAAACTATTATTTTGTCTTTGGGTGATTTAATTCGATGTAAAATTATAGCTAATGGCACGTTTGAGCCTACCATATGTAGATAATTCATTATTGATGATGGAAAACATGAATTGCGACATTTAAAATCCAGATGTCTCGCATGTAATTATTCAATTTGTCACAATTGAATGGTCGATGGTGTAGTGAAAGCTGCACTCTGACAAATCGTCGAATTTATTTACGTGGTTAAATTTAACTTAAGAGAAAAATACGTAGTACGAGTATGCGTTCCGTTGACATCACAAGTTGCAATTCACTGTCAATGTCACACTTGGTCCCCCACTTGCTCTCTCGGGCCAATTTCCCAATTTTTTCTTGGCACGCCACTCCGATATTCATCAGTCATCACCATTGTTCTCCCACAGAATCCCACACCTACAAATTTCCATTTTATACAAATGTTCACTTTCACTCTTTGCCAAATAAAACTTAATTTCAGATAGCTCAATGCGGCAATGTTTATGCAAAGATCAGAGCAAGATTGACGTATCCTTAAATATTTATTATAAATAACGGAAATTCCACATTTGAAATATGTACAACATATGTATGTGTACAATAAAAATGCAGGAGAATAAATCCAGATGACAGTCAAACTATTTTTTTCGAATAAATCAATGACATTAATATTAATTTACATCATGCACAACTGATAAAATCTAGCTATGTACATACATACATACTCGTACATAATATACACATATACATATGTATGTAGATAATATTACATCTGTTGCATATCGGTTATGTCTTGTCAGAATATTCTTCTATTTATCATTCTGGGTCTGGGTTACAGGTTGATGACTTCCATTTTTTCCATCATTATTGAATCGGATTTTATTATAAAACATGTACTCTGATATCAGTCAGCTAATTGGTTTAATTTTCAAATTCTTATCATTGATTGGTTTCTTTTTCCATTTAATTGAGTTCTTTTTTACAAAGATTATCTTAGTTTCACTTTTTAACTTCTTACTTTGATTTTCTCTTATGGTATTTGTATGTTTACTCCTATCTGTTTTTTAAGTTTTATAAATATTTCGCACATCAATAAAAATAATGTTTTGCGATTAATAAAATTAAAAAAAAATACTGGTGGCCTGTAATACGTTTATTCTGCTTTTTCGAGATTCTAGACACATCGAATGATCACAATTAGTGAATTGAGTCAAACAGGAATAGTGTTTTTGTAATGATATATCTACATTCGTAGCTAGTATTCTCTTCGCTAGTAATCAATATGGAAAAGTTCATTTTAATTTTAAAATAAGTTTAACAACAATAATAGATCAATTTCGTCAACAATTCGTTAATTTTACGTTTTCGTTTACAAAAACTCAATTTTTCGGTTCGTTTTATTAATTTACATGCATAAACAGGTACAGTATACAGCAAGAATATAGCAAGAACCAAATATAATTAATCAATGAGAAGACTTTGGCACCGAAGATGTTCGTTCAGTCGAGTTTGTATGTTTTAAAAGGAGTCACGCACTCTCTTATAAATAGACTTCCTTTCTGGTTTGGTCCTGTGAGTTAAATTTGAGCCAAATAGAAGTTGGCCGCACACCAAGGTTACGAATCCCAGGATTGTTTCAAAAAGTAAAAAACATTTCAGCGAATAAACAAAGACGCCTTTGTTTCCAGATATCACACCAAGATGTGCCCCAAGGCTCCTTTCCTTTCCTTTTCTGCTTTACATCAACGTCACAAAATCGATGTAATAATTGTCGAGAGGTCATCTCGCCACGACCTCTCAGTGAGAGGAAGGTCTAAAGTTCTCTGCCGCATTAAGCAGTTCCTTCACTTGGGTAAGCACATATGTATATCGCACAAACTTACATCAGCGTTTTTCCAATATTTTACTGTGCTTTATTATTGGAAGAAAATTATTCGTTCTTGCATGTATGTACAAAAGATCGAATAAAAAATGCATCGATACTAGAGAAAAAAAAAAGTTTTGTAACTCTGCGACAAGGATAAATACAAGAAATATCCGATTAATCACAATGGCAATTCCATAAGTCGAACGACAGCCACTGGTGCTATATTTATTATAATGCAAGCATTTTTCTTGATAACATTATAAAACTATACTTGCATATCAGCATATGTATACATATGTAAGTAAGACTAGCGGGTCACGTAGCTAAAAAGAAGGATGAAAGAAGTGCTCGAATGGTACACAAGAAAATGTAAAATATGCAAAAGCCACAGGGAAGATAGGTAGATGAAATTAAAAAAAAACTGTGTGGGATGAGATGGATGAGATTCGCCCAAAAGAGAGACTAATATAAGCGTTTTAGGAAGGCCTTCATCCAGCAGTGGATAGCAAATGGCTGTAAATGTTGATGATAGTGACACAAGTAACACCCAATGCTCCATGAATTTTTAGCGTTTTTTTTATTATTTCAAACATCAAATTACTAGCAAGGTTATGGGGTTCGATCCCGTAGGTTGATCTAGATTCAAAATAATTTATTTCGAGTATTTCCTATCAGTTTGCCAATTTATCTGAATTCATTGTTGAAATGGTTCCTCATCAAATTGATAAAAACCGTACTATGTCACCACTATTTGAACAGTCCATCGGCTATGCCGCCTTTCCCAAGTATTAAATAAAATAAATTAAAGTTAAATTCCGGAGATATAAACATATGCAGACAGTCTATTATTACATATGTGTGTAATAATTAGAGGTAGGATAGTCACAGTGCTATCCATTGTTCCATTGTTGTAAATCCTCTGTAAAAAGGTTCGGCAAACCTTTAACAATGCATTTACAACCTTTGAACAATACGCGGCACCTTCTGGGTCCGGTGACTAGTAATAATTAGAGGTAGGATAGTCACAGTGCTATCCATTTTTCGGCAAACCTTTAACAATGCATTTACAACCTTTGAACAATACACGGCCCCCTCAGGCTCCGGTGACTAGTAATAATAGTTCGTACTTTTACTCATAATGTTGAAACAATTTTTTTAATTTGTGGATGATTAAAATTATCAACAAAAACCTTGTGATAATAAATATATTTACACTTTTTAATAAGAAATATTGTTTTTATTTATTGGGGAAAAATAACTGTCGTGTAATCAATATAAACATGTACATATATTACAGTGAAATCATATTTACACTGACGTTTCAGTGAATTCATATCCAATTACACAATCATTGGACAGTTATATTTTCACCATGGAAATTACATATTCACTGGCCCCTATTAGTGAAATTATAATTTCACTGACATTAAGAAGAGAATTCGTAATTATATTGTTACATCCGTACTCACTACTTGAGTTTAACAATTTCACTGTAACATATGTATGTACATATATACCACCACAGATTAACTGTAATAAATACACACATTTTATTGTTATTCCATTTTTTTCAATTATCTCCGATTAAAACAAATGTATGTATGTATATTGTACAGCAAATGATTAACGTAATATAATAGCATTGCATATCATTTTATCTATTTGAAATTTTAGTAAATAAAGTATCATTGACCTCGGTATCTACATATATAAAAATGATTATTAGTAAATTATGAAAACTGAAGTTTTATGGAATCGTAGTTTTCCAACGACTCAAAACACTTGTAAATCAATTCGTTTCAAGACTGTTCGGTGATAATTGATGGCTTTGAAGTGGTGTAATGAAAATTTAGTCGGTTTTTCCGCGATGGAGAAGATCGTGACTTGTCTATCGCAAAACAACGCCAAGTGGCAACAGATAGAGCCCGATCCAAGGTGATCCACTCCGTGTTCCGCGTTCTAACCCAATAGAGATGGACATCAACGGCCAGCTCAACCATTTCCTACTAGAATTTTCGATCATGGGATGCTGTGCGTTACTGCAGACTTAAAAATCAATTTATATATTAACGAGCGGCATTATTGTCGAAGCGAGAATGCATAACAGTGAGTTAATCGACAAATAATTGCCACCTCTGAGGTTATTCGATAGCAACGCAGCGACTTG
Source organism: Arctopsyche grandis (assembly GCF_051622035.1). NCBI lineage: Eukaryota > Metazoa > Arthropoda > Insecta > Trichoptera > Hydropsychidae > Arctopsyche > Arctopsyche grandis. The sequence continues at coordinate 29,243,513 of NC_135355.1, forward strand.
GATGAGAATCTTTGAAAGTAAAAGTGAATTGAAGAACTCTCTTTCTCTTTCACTCAGGGGCAATGCCTTCAAAATTACTACTTTTGTACAAAGAACTTTGATTTCAATTTAAATACAGGTTTTTTTGTGATTTTACTTTTAATATTTTGATGTTCCAATCTTTTTTTTGCAAAATATACCTGTAATGCTTTACATACATATGTTGTATAAAAATTTCATCATTACAATTATATTGCATGTACTTTTTTCACTCATTATTAATTATAATAATTATTAGACGTAGTCTTACAAACCGGATGATAAGTATTTTAAACTGAATTACATATATTACCAAATTTCATAAGCATTTAATATTTTCGAATTTTCTTTTACGATTTACAAAGAAGATTTATAAATTTGCTATAATAAAAATAATCAATATACACGAATAATACCGGGTTCAAAAACGGTTGGATCACCTGTTGCCACGCTGCTAGTAACATTCAAGTTATTCGTCCAAGCTACTTGCATCGTGTACACCCGTTATAAAAGTTTATGCATAACGCACTGTTTACGGCGTATGCGCATGCGCGGTTTTATCAAGTGGACGAATGCGTGCACCGGGTCACTGATATTCATATTTGTAAGATGGATCTGTTTTTTTTTTATTTTTAGAATTATGCTCAATTAGCCCATTAGTTTGCAATCATTCATAAGGCCTAACATTTGAATATGCTAAAAGACTGCTTTTAAATTTTCAACACTGTCACTGCCGTAAATGTCATTGAAAAAAAAATCTCTGTAGTTTAAATTTTTATAAAAATTAGTGAATTATATACATCTGTTGATTGGTGTACACATATTGTCATAAAATAAAAAAATAGAGCAGTGGCGTGCCTTGACTTTTAAAACAAGGGACTAGTTATGGAAAAAATACATATTTTTAATGTTTGAATTTTGTGCTAATAGAAATATCCTAAGTGGCCTATCTTGATTAACAACATCTTGTATATACATATACATATATTCAAAACTTAATCTTATGAATGATTTGTCGAACAATCGATCGAGAATGAAGCATTCCAAATCCTCGTTATTTGTTTTCGAGCGCTCCACACTAATTTGTTCCGAGGGAATCGTTTCGTGAGCCGAATTCGTTTCCATATTTGTACTCAAGAAGCTTTGAGTAAATATGTGTGATTTTAACAAAAAAAGATAGTTCAGAATAATGTTTGATAGACACAAATCAAACTGTTCTCAGCGAAAATTCCATAAATGCTTGAAGAGATGAGTAAATCAAAAAATGTTTTGTCTTTGACGGAACGCTTATACATAACAATCAGCTAGTACTGCGAAGGGAACAGAATTGAGACAGCGAGTCCGTGCAAGCGAACGACGCGGCGAACCATACCATATAACAATCTACTATCATTACTACTACCTCAAGAAGGGCCGATTTCGGTTTCTGAACTCCGTTAATCTGAGTGAGCATTATCAATACGGACGACAATTGGCATTTATCTCTCTACACAAATGAAGGCACGCCACTGAAGTATGTAGAGTGCTGGGCATATGTACATACATATATACATATACATAATATGAAATTCAATTCTCTCAAATTTTGCGCGAGTCACTTAAATCAAACGACGTGCTTTTGAAAGACAAGTCGAAGCGGAAAAATTACTTGCATATATTATTAAGACAAGAGTAAATAAATTTGTATAATTTTCCTGTGAAACGCTAAAGGTTACCCGATTTCCAATAATGTATAAATGCATACGTGCCATCCACCACATTTACTCAGTTATTAATGAAAAATATACCTATTTAATTTACATGCACCGCTGTAATATTATCTGCTGGCACGAAATGATAGTCTTATTTGCATGGGTGTATGTAGTGCTATTTCGTGGTTTATGCACGTGCATTGTCTGTCGAACAAAACTGTAAAAAAAGCGAACAATTGGAGACGCTCGGTGCTTATCAGATGGCCATTGTGCGTAAAAACGAGTAAAAGTCAACGACTGGTCGGATTTCCAATGAAAATGGAAATGGAAACCGCGACAAAAGAAGTGTTAAAGTTTCCCAACGCGGGTCGAGATTCGCCCATACAATTTTGCAGATAGCAGCCTCGACCCCGAACCGGTTATTATTATCGCCGTCTACCGGCGCTTAGCGTGTTAAATCGCACAGACTATTATTCGAATGTGTAATGAATGGTTGAGGACAAGTGCCAGGTGAGTACGAAACGATTGTATTTAAATATCGACCGCAACGTTATTTCCCTCCGTGTATGCGATACGGCCTCTGTATGAATATGAAAAGTGCATTGCACTCTCTTTTTCACTCTCGACAAAGATACGAAAGTTCACAACATATCGCTGGTGAGGCCAACCGATTGCAAATACATACATAATGCTTGTAAAAAATCAAGGCATTTGACAAACACATTCTAGTCGGCTCTTTCTGCCGTCACACACAATATGACGAGCCAGTTCATACTACATATGTAGTTTTAAAATAATTCATTATTTGAAACTGACACTGTCGGTAAATATCAGCAAGGGCTAATTAAGTTGATGTCAGGGCTGAGAGGGGGGGGGGGGGGGGCTGGAGTTAAGTTTTAGGACCCGGACTACTCTAGGGACTTTCGTTCGACTGAACGATATTGCTATACAGTGGCGGACTGGGACTGAAATCAGTGCATGCCAGAAGTCAAAGGGGGGCCCCCCAGGGTTAAAAAAATTTGTCCCCCCCCCCCCCCCCATATAACAAAATTTTCTTCTTTCCACCACGTCAGGGACGTCATTTCAGCTTTTTCTTGGGGGGGGCAGGCAAAGATTGGTCAAATTGAATTTTTTTTCAAAAAATCTTTTTTATATCGGAATAAAAATGGAAAATATTCTTTGAATACACCTAATTGAGTTATAAAATATGAAAAAAATTAGCTTATTTTTGAAAAAGTAATTATAAAAAAATATCATGTAAAGAGAAAAAAGCGCCGCAGGCGAAAATTTTTTTCCACAAATCTTCACATGGTCAACATTAATCGACCATCAAACTGAGTCATCAAAAAACTATCAATTAACTTCATTTCTACCAACTGTCTTTTCACTTTATCTATGTACATGTACGTAATAACAATAGATAAAGTTTTGTTTTGTTTCTCTTCAAAGCACATAGCAGCGATTATTTTATTAGTTACCCAAAAGTAACATACATAAGAAATAAACGTAGCATTCATAGATCCGTAGTATCTCATTAATCATTAAATTCATAATATTTTCTAAATTCACACTATTCCTTAGTTTAGAGGGGCGAGTGCCCCCCTATGGCCACCCCAAATTACGTCCCTGAAAAAAATGCATAATATTTTCAATGAATGTTAATCGAAAATCGGGATTTTGGGGAGGGGGCCCCTATCCTATATTTCTATTTACATGGATGTGTCTAAATTAGGAATAGATTTTATATTCGGAAACTGTTTAAAATTGTGTATTTAAATCTTACTATATCATCGAAGTATAATCAAATGTTATTTTGAAAGTATGAAGTAAATTTAAATCGCTGGTTGATGATGAATCGTCCTATCAAAATTGTTTTATGCAATTATGTTTATATTTTTCACGAAAATTTGTTTATTCCCATTTTTATTTCAGTAGTTAGTTGTTACATAGGTATTGGTATATACATAATATTGAGGTTGGAAATGGGCCCGGCAAAAGGGCCCACGCAAATGTTGAAACTTACATTTCGAGCCTAATAAAAAAAGTTAACCGATCCTTGGGCTGTTAAAGCAGGTATTAGTTGTTTGTGTATATCGTAAGAAATTTGTTTTGTTGAAATACCCAAACTTTAGGTCCCAAAGTTGCAATATCCTATAAATAGTTAAAAAGTTATTTAATTTTACTGAGGGCCCATATTTTCTAACAGATAGTGGGGCCCACATGCCATCGGGCATGTTCGCTTGTATGGCCAGTCCGCCACTGTTGCTATATATGTATATTATACATATGTATAAAAATTCATGTTTGTCTGTTTGTTTGTTTGTCTGTCACGTATGTGTTCCTATACCATTCAACCGATTGCGATGAAACTTACAGGAGTTATTGGGTGTATGCCCGCGATGGTTCCTGTAAAAAAAATCGCCCAAAAACGGGAAAGGAAACGGGAATAACGGTAATGAGTGGCATTGCATGGCCTAAAACTTTTTCAAATCAGTTCGCAACTTACGTTGTTAGGGTAAAGTAAACAAACAATTGAATAATTGAAAAAGTGTTCGCCGTCAAGTCAAGTTCGCCGCCTGCGTTTTTCCTACAAATGGGAACGGGAACGCTATTGTGGCATTGCAACGCATGCCGGGTTCAGCTAGTTATTTATATAAAAATATATATACAGTATACTCTCGATTATCCGTGCTTGAAAAATAATAATTATGAATCAAAAATTTGTGTTGTAAATATGATATTATATTCGAACTTTCATGATTTGTATTATCCGTGTTTTTCAATTATCGTGCTCTTCCTCCCCAGCATTAGCCAGGATAATCGAGAGTGGACTGTATTTATTTAATGCTGAATGTTTATTATTTTTCGATCCGCACATTATTTGAGTCAATGTGAAATCGTACCTGTTATACCACAATTATTCAAATTTAAAAAAAAATTACAACTAACGTCTTTTTCGAATAGTTCTGATAGATTTTTCGCATATTAAAAATATATCTATAATATCTTATTGTTAGTTAATCGTCGGGCTCGGATTTATTTTTCCAGGGCCCCTGATTCCTCTTGGCGGCTCTGGTTGATGCACACTAAATATTTGACCTATACTAGTAGCAGGGACGTCTCGTGGACATAGGCGAGTAGGGCGATAAAATTATATACGTTTTTTTTTATTATTAAGTATAATTAAGCCCGTAAAGGAATCATTGAAATTTAAAATATAAATGCGCGTAAATAATTTGTCATTCAAGAATGGACCGTCAATTATCAACCGACCTAGATAAATACATCCTAATTACTTATATTAAAACATGTATGCATTCAAATAAATTTGAAGACATGCTGAATAAATTTACGATATAAAAACGTTATTTCAAACATTTATCTACTATAACTATGAAAAAATTGTTCGATCTCATTTCTACAGGTGTCGGTCATGTAACGATTCCTTTCCAAAATCACCCGTCGAAATATCAACGGGCACAACACTAGTTTGACATAAAACGAGTTAATATAGAAAGCTGACCCATTAAACGTTCGATGAAAAGAAGATAGTAAATATATATTAATACTTATACATACTTTCATTTGTATTTTTTCCGCAATTCAGTCTTAATCGTTTTGTGTGTAGTTTTTGCACCGATTTTAGCTTATATTCAAATGAAATCTATGTCCTACAGCTACTCTAGTGTTAAATCATTTAATTATTATGAGAGTTGATAATAATATGATGATGCTTATCATTCTCCAAATGGTACTGCTTCAATGTGGATTGTGGAGTGACTAGCTGGTCTCATCTAGTATGCACGTATGTACATCAAGATGTTACACCTTGATTAACCTTGAACCTTTGGGATTATTCTCCAAACCTATAAAAACAGAAGTGATTAAATTGATATTCATTAACAAAGCGAATCAATTATTTATTATATGACGTACGAATCTCTAGATAGATAATGTAGTCCGAAAGAAAAATCTCAATTGTTTAACGTCTTGATTGCAAAATATTTTCACACGAAACCAAACAAAAATAGACGTTTTGTATTTAAGCAAAATGGACCTATTGAGATTTTCAACAATGTCCATATCGAATTATCATCGTTTCGGACAAGGCCTGACCTAAAAAATACAACATTCGCATCCATTGTAGTAATTCGCGGGGAAAAGGCGTTTGATTAGTCTCAACGCAGAACAATGAATAATATAATATTTTAAATGACCGAGTAAATTTGCGATATGCAGAAACGTGCAAACGACAGGACGTGTTCATTTCCATAAATAAATCCAGCGCACAGGGACAATGTTCCTGCTCCGAGCTGCAAATAGGACCAAAGTCGAAAGTCACCTCGCTATAAATGTACGATACGCATGGTTCATAGTCATATTCGCGGTTAGCTATCACTTCCTCTTTCATTTTAACAATAATGTACTCAAACTTAAAAATTTTAATCATTTTTTCAAAAATTTTCCGTAACACAGTGTACCCATGTGTAAAAATGTGATAAGAATAATGAGAAAGAATTTAATGAAGAACATGAATGTATGTGTGTACATATATTCATATATGTATTCATAATTCAATATCAAAAGACAGTGGAAGCAAAATAGGTATACTTAGTTGAAAAAAATTATGAAAAATTAATGAAGAAGGTTCTCGATTGGTACCCAAGAGATGAACGCCAAATACAAGCAAATGAATTATAGAAATTGTGTAAATGGTAATTGCTTAAAATAGACAGTAGATAAGGAAGAGTTGACGGTGATAGGTATATAATTAGTATTATAATTAATCGATTAGTAATTGAAATCTTCAACTATGTGTGACGAATGCACATTGAATATGAAAGTATTAATGCAGAAGTCATGATTGTCATGAACAAAGATCGGCGTTCGATGGATGCTTTTCGCACAAAAAATGGTTCACTATTGTAAATTTCTTTAAAAAAACCATTATTTTTTGCTGTCTGGCTTTGAAAACTAATGGAGAGATCTATTGTAGTTTGAAAAGCATCCATCTAGTCATGATTTCATGAATACAAGATTAAAAGATTCTTTCTATTGACAAATCGAATGTATATACATAGATACAATTTTGATCCTCAACTTATGTAAATACATATTATATTATCATCATCATCATTTACAGCCATTTACCATCCACTGCTGGATGAATGCCTCTCCAACACGCTTCCACTCGTTTTGCGCAACCCTCATCCATCTCACCCCGCGCATTTTCCTAATTTCGATTACCCATATTCCGGTCTTCCTGTTACCATTTTACATTCTCTCGGGTACCATTCTATCCCTTCTGTTGTTGAAACACGTGTCAAAAATGGCGAATCCAATGGAAGAATCCACACAATGGGCCGCTCTCGAGAGAAATGCACACAAGAAGAACTCGCATACTAAAATCTGCTTTTATACATGTACATGTACATATATCTGGCATAAATATTTATTTATTAAAAAATATTTTATTTATTTTAATGTAACAAGGAAATATATTATGACTACATCATAATTTGTAAAATATAAAAACTATAAATAAACGAAATCGTCTCAGAATGTTGCGGTTGACGGAAAATAATTATGTTGTCTGTATCGAAAAAAAAGCCACAGTTGTATGCATAACCACAACGTATTGTCATTGAAAAATGAAAAATATATATAAAAAGTAATTTTATGGTAATGAAAGTAAATTGTTTTCGAAATACATGTAATACATTATATTATCGAGATTAAGTGCACAGATAGCGGCTGAATCGACATTGCCTCGAACCAATTTATTAATGAAGTGGTACCGGTACGACAGTTTGAGAAGCAGTGACTGCTAAAACTTTCTTTTCGCGCCTAGCTGCGTCCGCTTCGAGAAATTTTACTTTCTGGCCGTGTAACTTTTACGCAACTCACAACTTACATAAACAAAACGACTGTTTATGCATTACACACACTCTCAATAATTTATTGACATTTAAAACAATACTTTTTCTTCTTATTGGATAGGTATCGTTATGATAAAATAGCTATGATCATAAACGCCAAGAGAAAATTCTAAAATTTAATTTAACCAAAAAGAGAGTGATTAAAAATTAAACATAAGTACATATGTACATATAAGTACTGTTGATTACTTATACATATGTACATATGATATATTAACGAATTTTGTTTACGAATACGTGACTGCTGTTCAGACCGGCATTTTCAGGATTCGCTTACATCGCTTACCATTTCGGACCAGGCACTGAGCTGAGCCACGGGAATTTTTATCATCTCCCCCTCCCCTTTCCTCGGTCCTGGCTATGTGCATATATTAGCTTTGTCTGTGAGCCAAATTTTCAAGAGTATGCCTATTACTTGTCATAAGTAGACTTAGGGCGAAAACACGGTTGTACGTACGTGGTACGTGGTACGGTTGAATGGTACGTGTTTTCTTTAGACACTTTTAAACATGCAAAAAAAACGCAGCATCCTTAGGGCCGGGCCGCACTGTGCAATTTTGTCGGCCGACTATCTAAAAAAAACGTCCCACATACCGCGCTGTGTGATTTCGCCCTAATTTGGTTTGGGGAACCCTCACTGTAAAACGGTGAGGCGTTTTACAGTGAGGGTTCACAACGGTGAACCAAAGGACGTTACGTCCCGTACCACTCAGTGAGTTTTCGCCCTTAGGCATTGACTTGGTGCTTTTAAATATCAATAGACCGCTTCAAAATTCTACAAAGCAAGAGAGAAAAAAACATGGTTTACAAAAGTGAACCATTTTTTGTGCAAAATGCATCGACTCAGGTTTTTTTGCTCTCCCTTTTACGGTAGTGGAAAGGTCCTTTGTTATTTGATGAGCATCAAGCCAGCTCCGAAGTCTGGTCTTTAGCGATTTGTTTGTCGTAGCTGTTTCTTAGCAACGAGCCTATTCCTTATTCCGTTCGATTTTCTCAATAAGTTCGTCTATCGCTGGCAAGATCTGGATGGTATTAAATTCATATCAACCGTATCCTATTAGAGTTTGCCAATTTATACAACTTAATTGTTGTGACGGTTTAAATTGAATCGGCATCCCTCCCTCATGCTTTTTTTCAGCACATAACACAATCGAATAAGCACAGTTTTTAGTAACGAATATTATAAGAACACACCCAAAAGTGTGACGTGGGTCCGGCTCGTGGTTTCCAGCTGTGACGGGCGTATCTTCATGTTACTATTAATTTGTGCGATCTTATTATTTCTTCAAGTTTCTTTTGAATTTCTTCAAATATGGGAATCACTGTCAAACCTATGTCAATTCAAGGATAAAATATTACCCAAAACACTCCTGAAGGTAAGTTTGGCCGAGGATCGCGACGGTGTAAATTAAGAGTGCTAGCGTTTTCTTTGCATGTGCAAACTTATTAAAAAGAAAAACACGTGCCACGTTAATTTGATTAGCATGATCCCATATTTTGTTCGTCATTCGAGAGATTTCTCTGTCTTAAGGTCGGTTGTAGTGTCTCTAGCTACGTCAAATTTCGTAGGCAGAGATTTTTCAGGAGACTTGTTTGCCGATATATCTCTCCATAAGTGAGAAGCACAAAATATCAATACATATACTTAAATTCATCTATTATTGAAAATGCAAATGTTATTATTATTCCTTCTCATGATCACAATACGCACCTACTTAATTCTCATATTTACCATATGCTAAATATTCAATTCACCTCTGTTCCGGACTATAAGTTTCCTACTATATACTATATACTTATATCCATATACATATGTATATATACCGGCAAAAGCGATTGCATGAGTAGGCACTACTATGATGAACATGCTATCGAACACTCGAAGGCGGGGGCGTCAGCTATTTCCTAGGCCAAACTTTTCAACATATTGCAATATTGCTTGTACAATAACGCAGTGATCGAAAGTGTTGTGTATCCCAATGACGTAATATACAAATTAAAACGCTTTCGAGATTCCCATAAACCGTCAATCTGATTTAAATATATATTTTTGTATATCACACGACGTACTTTCTCGATATCTAAGCCTCAACGACCCCAATTTTGGTTAAATTCATATGAAACGTTTCGTTTTGATTCGCTCATGAGTAATCATATTATATGTATATAATTCACTGGAGTGACTATTTGTTTTAAATATTATACAATTGATTAAATTAAAAATATTGTAATTTACAGCCTGATTTTACTCATATACTAAAAAACAAGAAATTTTAATAATGACGTCATGACCCGTGCATTATTTTGGCACGGCTTCCGAGTGCATCCATAGATAAAATATACGTATGCGTTATGGAAATAAGCCTTTCACTTTCACATTTTGTAATTTTTTTCAAATATATTTTGCATATAAAATCAAAAGATTACCGGTTATAATTACATAAGAGCGGTAACGGTCTAGAAATTGCTAAAAATTGCCCATCTATCGCAAAACGCTTATTCGGACAAAATAAATCATCATTTGTATAAATAGATGTATATATATCACTGAGGAGTATGTTCCAGTTTTTTGTTTTACTTGCGTTATGTTGAACTCACGATTTGTTGTTTAGGAAAACGATTCTTTTCTAATTTTGACAGATATCGCGATCGTATACACTATTTCGCACTGTTTCAATAGATTTTAAAAGTCACAACGGTCCATTAATCATATAATCTAGTAAAAGACGGTGGTCTCATTCATCAATTTTTACTGGTCTATATTGAATGTGCAGTAAAAAATCATTATATTATATGAGCCTGTTGAGCTAGTTCTATGATCGTTTATATATTTGAAATTAATTGAAATATCACGTTAATTAAATTATTTATTTATTTCAATTTTAATGATAGGTCGACTATTAATGTATAATTAATTACATGTGCTAATGAGCCTTGCATGTATGCCTAATACGTGTACACTGAACAGTGGCGGACCCAAGGGGGGTGCCATGGGTGCCATGCCCCCCCCCCCCTTTGGGATGAATTTAATTTCATATATATTGTAAATTTTTCATATTTAGATTTTAAATTCTTAAAAATTTAAAATCACATTTTTTTTATGTTCAATTTCAAAATGGCCCCCTCCTTGATCATTTTCTGAATCCGCCTATGACACTAACAATATCTAATTTTCATTCTGTTATATGAATGTGTTGAACAAAATGTCAAAATCAATGGAATTCTTATGCCATTGTTAACAATATTTCAGTATTACTCAAAAAAAAATTCGGTTACATTTTAAAGGCATCTGTTTCAGCATCCATCATGATTTTAATATTTTTAAACTAGCGATAGGCCTGATTTAATATCACCGAGCACTAAAAAAATATACTAAAATTTATATTAATATAAACAACCTTCTTAAAACTTTAATCGAACCTAATTTTACTAATAACATTTACTAATGTAAAAAAGGCATGTATTATTAATTTAAAACAGAATTTTCCAATCCGTAATTAAAACACAACAGTTCCAGTTATTAATAGAGATATGTAGGCTTAGGAATAGCAATAGATCGTTTCATCAGCAAAAGAGCAAAAAAGATTATAAAAACATGTTTTTTCTATGAAATGAACGATAGTGTCCGAGCTCTAGCCGATGTCTAGTTATTAGCAGGAGGCGCACTGTTTCGAGAACCAACTGGGATGAAACAATTTTTCTCTGATTTATATTTAATCATACGACATATGTATGTCATATTTTGAAATCGGATAGAAATCGGAGCAGATTATTTTGCTATTGCTTCATAGAAAAACCAACAGTGTTTATAAAAATGGTTTTTATGTATATGTATATTACTAGACGTGGCTAAGGATCGGTGCAATTGCAAATAACAATATACCGTTCCATTCCAGTGCGGTGCGTGCTGGGCGTTCCATGAATATGTGCAAGAAACGGGCCATTTTTTCGCATGTTTAAAATTATCTAAAAAAAACCAACGTGCCACGTGCATCGCTATGTGTTTTCGCCCTTAGCTTACGCCATTAATGACCAGAGATAGGCGCGGAAGCGTACTTTATTTATTTTTTCCAGGAAAGAGGGCAAACTACAAAGCTAGAGAGCAAAAAAAAAGCTTCACCATGAAAATGAACAATGGTGCGCAGGGTCGCGCCGAAGCTTACTAGTGAGCTTACTTAGTAGTGAGCGGATCGGAAGCGTGCAGTTCATTGTTAATTGTTTGCGGCGCTTTGTTAAAGGTTCGCCGAACCTTTTTTTTTTGCACTCTAGCTTTGTGAATAAACCCATAACGTCCTGATTCCTGGAAAAAACACGCTCCCTATCCGCCTTTTACTAACGAGTAAAGAGCGGACCAACTTTGCATCGTTCATTGTTCATTGTTCGTCATGCTTTGTTTATTTTTATGATAAACCTTTTTTTATACTCTCTAGCTTTGTAGTTTTCCCTGTTTCCTGGAAAAAGAACGCTTCCGGTCCTATCTCTACTAATGAGTAATGACTAAAGCCCGGATAACCAGCGTGCCCTTCATTGTTCAAATGTTGTAAATGCATTGTTAAAGGTTTGCCGAACCTTTTTACAAAGCATTTACAACAATTGAACAATGAGCGGCGCGTTTTGGGTCCGTACTCTAGTAATGACAATACGACAAACAAACCAAATAACGAATAAACAATCGAGACGGAATTGAGCTATTACATACATACATACATATATTTTTTCAATGGTCATAGTATTATTTTTGTATTGTAAAATTTGCACTAAAACTCGACCACATTGTTCATCTGTTAATGCGTAAGTTGTAAGTCGTAATTATAAGAAACGGGGAAATGATTCTTCACGCTGCCTATGGTTGACACAATGAGCCTATTAGTGAATTGAAAGCATCATTTTTTGCTATCATCGTCATGATCTCGCCACTGAGATGAGTATGACATGTGCAAGTAGTGTAAAAGTGTAGGTAAGTAGTGGGCAACGGAACAGTAAACGGATGAGGTAGTGGTTGTGTAACGGTTGTGTTCCATTCCGTAACATGCACGCGCGCTGTTTCACTTTCGTTGCGCTAATTGTTGTTGCGATTGTTGGCCAACGCGAGAAAGTTCCTCAAGACCCACCACCACCACCATCGCCGCCATCATGATGATGATGGCAAAAAAGTGGAAACGCTGCAAGGTGGCGACCTCCGCCGTCCGTGAAATCCTACTGTCACGGCCGCCTGCACTCACTTGGCACTGACTATGGGATTCCACGGGAATGTCATTCCAAGCAGCCACACCTTTCCCCATGGCAGCAACAATCAACATAGTAAAAAGCCACGGCTACTTGTCCAGCATTCCTACCGCTGCTGATCTGGACCTTGCATACTGAAATCATAACTGTCTACATACAATCACTCTTCCGCAAAGCACATGCAAAACTTTGCACACCACCCAAGGTCGATAAGAACAGGAAGTTTTATGTCCGCATCTCCAAACGCGAAAAAGTTTATTCAAGGCTTTCACTTTCGCAGTTCAGGCTGCGTTTGACATTTGATCTTGATTGAACTTTGATTGTGCGTTGCACAATCATTGCCTGTGTGCACACCCAACATTTCAATATTATTCTACAAAAAATACTACGTCGTATTCCACCAGCTAATAGTAAATTTATTATACATAAATAATGCAAATATTAGACTCTCTGGTCGTACATTAAAATCTCACTAAATCTGTCCGGTTCTAGCGTATTCGTCAGTTGCTTGCGTCGTTCATACGTTGATATATTATGTATATTTCGTACATCATGCGTTAATTCCCGTAAATTCTAAGTTCATCCATCAACAAATATCGGCTTTCGATGGATGCTTTTCGCATAAAAATTGGTTCACTATTGTCAATTTCTTATAAAAACCAATGTTGTTTTCTCTCTTACTTTAAGCACTAACGGAGGGGTCTATTGTTATTTGAAAAGCATCCATTCAACACCGGTATCTGGTCATCACTAAAGAGCAGACCAACTTTGTTCATTGTTTCATTGTTCATTGTTCGCCGTGCTTTGTTCATTTTTATGATGAACTTTTTTTTTATGCTCTCTAACTTTGTAGTTTGCTCTGATTCCTGGAAAAAGCACGCTTCAGGTCCTACCTCTAGTCATCACAAATGCATGTCGCCAATTTGATAATGTTGCATACTTGCATGTTTATAGGTGTCCAGCCATTAAGCGCCCGACATAACCGCGCGACGACATAACCGTGCCAGCAAAAACCGCTCGAGGACAAATCCGCGCCAGAATCCGCTGTCTGATGCAAGTTGCGATCGCGCGTTATCTCGGTAGGGAATAGTATTTGTATCGATTTGGCTTTCTTTGATTTATGGGTGGGACTGGATACGGAATCGAACTCGTCCTTGCCGAACGTTGTACGGAATATTTCACAATTTATATTCAGACTTATCAATCGTTTCAAATGCAAGTAGAGAAGCAAAAATTTGTTGTGTGGTTATGTTTTACTACCTATATTGACTATACGACGACTACCTACGTATATTGGCTATATTTATGTATAAATATTCAGACTTGCCTTGTTTCGCGTCCGGAGTGCTGGGGGCGAAGGCCCCGGGGCGCCAGGGGCACCGGGGGTGAAGGCCCCGGGGTGCTGAAGGCATCGGGGACGCTGGGGGCGCCGGAGGCGTCGGCGACGCTGGGGGCGAAGGCCCCGGGGTGCCGGAGGATTCCGGGACGCTGGGGACGCTGGGGGCGCCGGAGGCGTATGCGGCGCTAGGGGCGAAGGCCCCGGGGTGCCGGAGGATTCCTGGACGCTGGGGGCGCTGGGGGCGCCGGAGGCGTCTGCGGCGCTGGGGTCGGCTGCGGCGCTAGGGGCGAAGGCCCCGGAGCGTCGGAGGCGCCGGGGGCGAAGGCCCCGGGGTGCCGGAGGATTCCGGGACGCTGGGGGCGCTGGGGGCGCCGGAGGCGTCTGCGGCGCTGGGGGCGGCTGCGGCGCTGGGGGCGAAGGCCCCGGGGTGCCGGACGATGCACAAAACGTAATTCGTAATTCGTAATCACTTCGTAATTTGTCATTCGTAATTTTTAATTCGTGCATCAATTTCTTTCCGAAACCAGTCGATTCAACATCTTCAACTTTATTTTTATTCGAGTTTCAATTCCTTTTCGGAACCACCCGTTGAAATCAACGGGCTCAACACTAGTCAAGTATATTGCCTTAATTGTATACCTTCATCCGTATTTTATTCCGTTGTTAGAGTCTGGTATGCACATATTCGACTAAATCTTTTCAAGAATTAGTAATTCAACCACCAGCTTATTTGAATGTTTCTAAATTTTGGCAATTCACTTTTTATTACTGACATCAGAGTCTCAATATGATTTGATATACAATAAATGTATTAATACATTTATTGTGTACCAACATTAATGTATCAATTAACGGTGATATAAACATAATATGAAATGATATCAATGTGAAAATAACATTTCTAGCCATTGGCAAAATCTGTCAAAATCAAAATATCAAAATCAAAAATAATTGAATTATTATAGACTACTTGAGGTCTTGGGAATTCCAATAACGTTCATGATCTTTTACGCACCGGATGACAGAAAGGATTAATAACAATTTTTTTAGTAATTGGTAAAAACGGACATACATACATATACTTGGAAATTCCGAACCGGCATAAAAAAGCTGTAAGCTAAAAACGAAGCTACCTTTTCGAAAAATGGGAAAAACCGAAAGTTTATTTTTTAAAGGACGAGACAAGTAAAATGCATTCAGTCTACATATGCTCGATGTTTTATTTTTTATTATTATTATTTGTTACACGTGAAATTACAACCATTATAAATATATGTATAATATCACGAAACACAATAAAGACAATACTTCTACGTATGAATTGCATTGCAATTAGGGGGGAGGGGGCTAGCGTTTTAATGAGAGCGCAATTTCAATTCGCTCGAAAGAAAGTTTTGGCGAGCGGTTGCGCAACTACTACAGTGGTGACTTCATCGAACATCAAAATTATCCATCTGTGTGATGATGAAGATGGCGCGAACGGTGACGAGTACCCATATATTCCGTATTTGTGTACTTTTCAACAATTGGATAATGAGAGTGAGGATGACCCGCATGGGCGGCCAATTGACACGGTAGAGGGTGACGACTCATAGTCACCCCTGCCTGGGGGCAGATGGAGGAGATAGTGGCGTAACAACCCCAATAATTATCGCTAAAACGATTGAGTGAACGCATATAGGGTTTTTTATATTTGCATAAACATCATATCTCGTTAATGATACAGAAAAAAGGCCAGTTGAAGTAAAAAGTTTTACTGAATTTGCCATTTTATTCCATAACCAGAGGTGAGGATTCGGATACGATCAAGGAGTCGTGTCTTTCGACTGGAGTGGGAATCGGAGTCGTTTAAAGTCGAGCGACTCTAACTCCGATTTATTCGCAAGTGACTATAGAATTACCATTAAATCATTGAATATGAAACATGAAAAATGATGTGTGTCAAAATATAAATATTATAGTTGCTAGTCGCATGATTTGTGTGTTTACCCAAGGGCAAATTCAATCACATATTTGTACTAAACTGTGATGTACATACACATCACATATTTATTAGTGTACATGTTATATACATACTTGTAGTATTTACAAATGATATATTAAATATATGTAAAGTGCATCATCCAATGTCGACGGCATATGCCAATCCAAGGATATTTGCAAAATCTGACAAATCTGCCCATTTTTTTTGTCAAATTCAATGCTATGGTGTGTAACAAATTGAGAAATTTCATTTTAGAATAACATATACATATTTATATGTAAATGAGATTAGGAAACCTAAATAGCAGGAAGATAATTGCAATATATGTATTATAATCAGAAACCGGCAGATACGATTCTGGCCGGCTAAAAAAATGTTTCATTATTGTCAACCATATTTTTGCTCTCCTGCTTTCGCAATAGAGAGGTCTATTGCTATTTTATGGCAGCATCCTCGCTGCCTAAGTCTGATTATCAGAAATCGGCGGACAAATTGCTTTTGCCCACAAAAAATGGTACTATTGTCAACCTTTTTTTTGCTATCTTGCTTTGTAGGACAATAGTACCATTTTTTTGTGGGGAAAAGCAACTTGTCCACCGATCTCTGCTGATAATACGAGGAGAAATAAAAAAAAACGGAATACGTGGGTAAGAAGTATTATAAATAGAGGTAGGATAGTCACAGTGCTATCCATTGTTCGGCAAACCTTTAACAATGCATTTACAACCTTTGAACAATACACGGCCCCCTCAGGCTCCGGTGACTAATTATAAAGGTGTAGATCTAATGGTGAGGGTAAATAATTTGAAATAGCAATGGGCCGGTCACGTCGCTAGGAAGTGCCCGAAGGGTACTCGAGATAATGTAAAAAGGTTACAAGGAAGACCGCAGGGGAGATGGGTGGATGAAATCAGAAAAATGTGTGGGATGAGATGGATGAGAATTTGTAATATGCATCGATTTATTGCGTTTTGGGATTGCAGCCAGTCAGAAGGGATTATGGCCACAAACTCCTGTGCAGCCAGGGAGCCCGAGATCGATTTTCACTTTTTGAAACAATACTCTTTTCGCCGTTTTATTCTCTTTTAACTTTTTTTGTGCACTCGAATCACTTTCCATTCCGCAGCGCTGATCGTGCGCAAAATGTACACATTCAAATTTCCCTTCAACGAAATTCACAAAAACAACGGCCGTAAGAAACTGCCTCGAAAGCGGAAAAGCCGATTTTAAAAATATATCTTTTGAATTTCTAAATAGTTAATGTCAAAATTGGTATTAACGCATAACATTGAAATGCCTTATATTTAGGCATTTCTGTGATTTACAGTGCATATGTATGTAATATGTATATGTGGGTCTATCTCACGAGCCGGAATGTGAAATTACCGAAAACGCAAATATCGGAAGGCAAAGATCGAAAATCGAATTATCGAATCGAATCGAATATTTTCGTTATATATATTAAATATTAAATATTTTATAATAATATTTCTATAAATAAAATTTTATAATTTTTTATCATAATTTTATAAAATTAATAAATAAAGATGATAAATAATATGATTCCTATTAAAACTATTCGGAGCACGAAGCGGAGTTGGAGCAAGTACTGAGGTGTCGGAGCGGAGTTGGAGCGGAGCAACTCAAAAAATTGGTTACTCCAGATCTATGTTATTTTTACATACCTCTTATTGATCACTCTTGTTCTGTGGTCACTAAATCTTCTCCGGGTCTGAGTTTTCTCTCGGCGCCTATGAATATATATAATTTTATACTAAATTGAATGTGACTACTTATTCACTAATAATGGTTACTTACCGACTACTTACAAACACAAAAAAACGTATGTATGTTAATTTGAATTAATTTGGACCGGTTTCATATGATAACAGTCTCCAAGTTTAGAACTGGTTAGCGATCACTGCAAAAAATGCTTAATTTAATTACTGTCGATCTATTTTTATTGATTGTTGTCGCCTGTTTTCCTAGTTATTTTCATCGATTAAAAAAAAAACAATTTACAAGGACATTTTGAAATTATTATATCGAACACTTTTTATAATAACTTATTTGCAGTGACTGATTTCGATAAATTGACAAAAGCAATCCTTATTATTAAGAGGGCTGTATACCCGAAACCTTAATTTTGATGCCGTTCCTTTCTTCCATATATACATATATTGAGTGAATGCGACAATATATATCAATATATATATTGATTGAATGCGACAGTTGCGCTTCGACCAGATAATATGTATTTTAAATCGACAAAATCGAGGTTTCGTATTCTCAAGTTTTCTCCTCCGAAACTGGACCAATTTAAAAAAAAAATCATCATCGGTATGAGAAAGATATTTTCTATGTTTGTGTGCTCGTCTTTTTTTTTTAAATCAACCGTTAATTAAGCACGCTGGACTCTTTTCGTGGGTGTAAAAAGAGGCGATTTTATAGATGTTTGGCGGCTCCTAGCTCCTATAAAAAATAACTAATTAAAAAAATAAAACCACAGAAACATGTCTTTGGTAGCTATCCATAGCATATTAAAAAATAATTTCTCTAGTGCAATAATTGAGGAAGAGAGAAGTGTAATACGTTTGTATGGGCAAGGCACTGGTATCCAGCCCTCTTAATGAGGATTGCTTGTGTCAATTTTCGAAATCAGTCATGTACATAGAATCAAATATCAAGAATCGAAGAACTCATTCAATAACAAACCACATCATAAATCTTGATTAAATTATTCATAATATTTAGTGTTACATAATATGTATATTCAGACTATAAACAAATTTAGTATTGTGTTATATCCATATTACTCATATGTATAAATGAACGAACAAATCGGTTTTACGTCAAATTAAAACTATAACCGCAAACGTAAAATTTCTATAATCTACAATTTATTATTTTGGGAAGGGTAATTTTCAATACATTGTAAGTTTAGTGTTGGATATTCGATTACAATTTGTATTCGAATATTCGAATTAACTATTCGTTATTCGAATACAAATCATTTTGCTTGCGATAAATAATTAAATATGGTCTTTATTTGTTATGAAAGATATCATAAATTAAAAGACGAAATTGAATAATTTTGTCAATTTATACAATAGCGATCATCCAAGTCGAAGCGCAAAAGCAATCTTGTCATGATTGGACCTAGATCTTTCAGTTAACTCATATATGTTCCATCAATTGAGTTATCATTTTAAACACATGCACACTCGTATATGTAAGTATGTACATGTTACATTTTGATGGAAAATGAAATCGAAATGATTGTGCATCATCACACAAATTGTGAAATTACCGAGTGTGGTGTAATTTTTCACTTGACGTAATGCCCGATTAGAGCATCTAGCGGTCGACGGACCAAAATCAAACGGAGAAAGTACCATCTCAATTACTTACATCTAATACATACACTTAGGTACCACAGCCATTATCTGCCTATTGAATATTTAAAAGTCGACTTGTGAAAGGAATGGGTGGCGAATTTAAATACCAATCAAATGGGGTTTGTTTGTATGGGGGGTTTGTTGGGTAATATGTATTCGTCTGTATGGATATTTTTGCATGAGGGTCACGTGACACCCGGATGGGGGATGGAATCGTATGGGTCACGGGGGTCGTGTGACCCCCATTATAGTAGCAATTGAGAGTTAAGTGTGCCACGCGTGCTGTTCCTCTGTCAATTTGGCTAAATGATGGGGGTAAACATGGGATTTTTCGCAATTGCAATTTAATGACAAAAAATCTCTTAAATTTTAAAACCAGTATAATAGCGTATAATGCTATCAATTGAGGGGTCATGGGTTCAATCCCTAGCCTGGTGTTGCTCTGGCCAGATTTTGGATATACATACGTACGTATGTGACTCCGGGTCAATCGTTTCTTATCAGAGTTTGCCAACCTGATTTCATTGTTGAAACGATTCCAAACTAATGGGCGACCTATCCTCATTTGTCACCAATATTTGAATATAATTTCAAATTTAAAAAAATAGTGTTATAAACAGAAATCGGTGGCCACGATTCTTTAATGCACAAAAATGGTTCACTATTGTGAACCTTTTTTTTTGGTCTCTTGCTTTGTAGAACAATAGTGAACCTTTTTAGTGCATAAAAGAATCCTGGCCGCCGATCTCTGGTTATAAATTTGTGTAAAGTACATATGTATGTACAAATTTGGCCATAGGTGTTGGCTTGGGGCATAGCCTCTCTCTCTTTTTGTCGTACAGCCTTACTCAATGTGCGTGAGCAGGATACAAGAAGAACAGGCTGGCCCCATTGTAAATATTAGAAAAAAAGTATTTTCTCGTCCAAATAATGTTTATCATTTTTACTTTTTAGCTAATGTTTTTTTTAGCTTTTTAGCTAATTTTGGCTAACTTTTTTCATCTCAACTCAGATTTCAAATGTAAAAAAAAATATTTATTTATTTATTTGTAAATAAATAAATTAGTGACTAATTGTTGTACATATACACATATGTACATACCATTCCAGCACTTCTATGTACTAGCTACGTAACACGTACATTGTCATTTCAATCTCTTCACTCTCTTCACTACATCCACTACTCATACTTCTCAACCATGCATTCCTTTTCCTATCTCTCCTCGTTATACCGAGCACGGAACGTTCCATACTTCTTTGAGTGCATGTGACTCTATGTAACATTATGGCGTTCAATTACCAAGTTTCACATCCAAACGTCATCACTGGCAAAACACATTCACCGAAGATCTTTTCCTTCAGACAAAGTGGCATTTTTTATTTAAAAACGGCATTCATGAGTCCAAATCCTAATTTCATACATCTCTTTATGAAATAAAATGGGCATAGTTAATTAAATGGATGCAATTAGAAATTACAATACGGACGATAGTTTCTTGTAAATTCGGTGGTTCAAAGAATGAAGTATCTTTCGGCTCGTCCTGATATATGACACCTCTAATAAAATTTTGACATTTCCACTCGTTTACGAACGTTAATCACTTCGGCGTTTTTTTTTAAGCTGGATAGAAGAGAAGGCAAACAGAGAAAAATGCCACGGGTCTTAAAATTATGGAAGGCAATATCCCTCATTTCGTTGTTTAGAAAAGGCTAAAAAAAAGGCAAGCCGACGAATGTTGCACGTGCAGCAGAAATGGGACAAAATTATCCTATTCACTTAACAGCTTTTTTTTCGTTCATTTTAAATTTCTAATTTGAGTTCACCCAAAGCAACGATAATGCATAATATATAAACTGGCCGAGTAAGGAAAATTTAAATCCGAACCTTTTTATATGTATGTACACCAGGTGTTATGATAACGATCTACTTCAACTTTCGAAGGCTGGGTATTATTTTTTTGCATTTCCTTCTTAGATATTCTGACAAATTTATGGTAAAACTCATCAATTACAAAATTTGTCTATTGTAAAATCCATGATCAATCGTCAAAAGTTATATTAAACCTACGTACATACATACTTATTTGATTCTTCTTTGGAGTATCAATTCTAAAAATTATTAAAAAATATACATATATGTACATATTACCAGTCTACGAATCAAAAAGTCAAGAATCCAACGCTCAAAAAAGAGATATGAGGCCTAGCTACCTATCTATCTACCCTCACGCACATACCAGATATTGTATAAAATAACCAATGCACACGTACCTACGTATTTGTCGAAGCATTGATACGTGGGGACGAATATTAGAGTCACGTGCCCGTCATATGTCACAAGCCGAAGACGCAATTGTGAAACGTGACACTAATATTATACTATATTAAAAAAAAATCCAGTGACCAAGTTGACAAAACGTATGCTAATGAGAAGACCCAAGCAGCTCCCGAGTTGGGCAATCGGGTCGACCAGATGACCCAACCTTCAAATCTCAAACGAACAAAAGAAGAAAGCAGACACAAATTTGTACCATTATATGGAAGTATTTCTCGGAATTCAGAGAAACGAGTCCACTTTTACGAGATTCTACTCCCAACACAGAATATGAAATTCAATAGTTTTGCTGTGTGATTCTCTCGACGAGTTTTTCATTTCCATCGATTTTAAGTATCACGAACTTGCACTCTATTTATCTACAACCATTTCCATAATATAACGGCAGGTTACAATAATCGCTCCCGTATAACTGTTTCGAAGTGACACGCGCTAAATATACACACGTTCAAGTTTAAACAAAGGATTTATTTGTAGAGTTGGTGGTATACACATGTTTTAAGTTGAATATAGAGAAAGTTTCTGATTTCAGCTCAATTAATCGAGCATACCCATTGATATAACCACAACGCACATACATAATTATGCATCTGTGCATGCACTTTCCCCACAAGAAAATACACATATACACACATTTAAGGGTATTCTTGTCGTTTGCTGTCTACCGTCGTTTGTCACGGGCCGTTCACTTTGTCTCACCCACATCAATTAATTGTAATAAATTGTTAGGTATAGAGGATTATCAAGTAAATATATCTTTATATTATTTATAGCTGGTTGTTTACAATTTCGGTTTAACTTTTGAAAATATAATGTTGAGTCTACATATGTACAATCACTGATCAATGGTCACTAGAGTCTCCAATTATTCTACTTCATTAACTATTCGAATAGTTTTAAATGATAGAAAACAGTGTGAATTCAAAATAATTAAAATGAGTGGGGTCCAAATAAATTAAAAAAAGGTAAGTTTATCGTCATACATAAACTTTATTTTTATTTTAAAAATAATAAGTTCTTTTTCGTAAAATACAATTTCTAAAGCGAGGAGTTCCAATGTCAAGTTCCACGAATCCATTGCACTGAGGCGATAAAATGGTATTAAACTTACTTGGTATTAAAATCATGCACTGTAGGGCTAATACCAAGTAATATATAAAATATATTAAAGTTCCGTTGACCGGAACTGGCAGTTTACTCTTCTTCTACTTTTTTCCACAGTTTAAATATGTGTGCTCGTCACGAAAAAAATCAAGTATAATCTGCATGAATATGTATCAATGTGATGAAAATAAAAAAAATAGTTAAAAATGTATTGTGACCACTATTTTTTCCACACTACTGAACGTATAGAGCTGAAAATTTATATTTGCATTATTTATGTCTCACTTAATAAGGTTTTGTCTAAAAATCATGACCCGGAAGTAGTAATTTATTTTAAAACAATATTTCATTATTTTATTTTGAACTTTTAAATTATTTTTATCAAGAAGTGATATTTTATGCTTCTGCGACAACCGAAAGTAGAACTTTTATGTATGAGTTTCAGTAAGTGTGAACGTGTATATTTGCGTCACTATCAAATTTTGTTTTGTATACATCTTATATTCCCCAAATACAAAGATAAAGTCATGAGTTTGGTGACATCTGAATTTTTTGCTATGGATTTCGATCCGGTTATTGTTATTGCAATTTTTTGTTGGCTAATTACCACTTATAAATAGATCATTACCATGAGTTGTTAAGAACTTATTAACGATTTAATAAATTCAGTCCTAATTACTAATATGAACTGAATCCATATGATCAAAAACTATTTAATGGCAGTTTTCATATTTATAATTTGTTGCTGTTAGAAGTATGGATTAAAATGAAAACCAATTTTTTTCTATATGAAACTGGTTACATAAAAAAATGATAAGATTTTGATGCCAGTCAACGCATACATATATTTGATATAAAAATAATATTATAAAAAAAATAGTATAGTTTGAAAAAACTATTCGAATCTTTGCTGTATTTTTTTAATACAAAGAAAGTGTTTCATGATATTGTAACGCATATTTTTCAATGAATCGACATCATCAATGATTCATCAGTTCCCAAAAAATATTATATCCTCTGTACGGCACTAATTTATGATTTTACACCATATACTACATATATAATAATTTCAATTATGTATTTATACAATACAATAAATAGTAATAAATTCGCTTTCGATGGACAAAATTTCATTTAACATTCACACACTCGTAGTGCTTAAATCGTATTTCATGTTTGTAAATGACTTCGACAGATTCAACGATTTTAAAATAAAAGCATCTGGCATTTCAAAAGGAGCGAAATTCTTTCAGCTTGTCCTAATATATGACACCCTTAATAAAGATTGACATTTCGGCGTGTTTATGAACATTTTAACGCAGAATATATCATAGGGATATTTTTTAAAGCGGCATCTCAAAGAAAATAATTGTTATGGTTATATTATGAGCTATAAAATGATATCCAGTTATATTCCGGATACATTATCCCTTGTTTCTCTTTGTAAGCAAAAAAATCCTTTGAAAGAAAATACCCTGCGAGATTTTTGACCGTTTTAATTAAAATGAGACATAAAATAAAGTATGGAATATGTGTTTCTATGGACTTTTTGTGATGTATAATACAATTAATTTTGAAATCGATTATAATTACAATACATATATGGATAGTCAATCGAAGTCTGTGTTATGTACATAATATATTTACTTATATGTATAAAGCAAACATACTTTGTACATGGAAGTAAAATTTGTGTACATAATATATTTGTTTAGAATTTTAAATTTGGTAATACCATGTAAATATGTCGACGGCTATAGTAATACATAATGTACTTTTATCTATCATTATTAAATTCATAATTTTGTTTTACATTTTATATTATAAAAAAGATTCACGTATTAATATTATTTTAATAAATGGTTTTTGCAGAATTACGTCCAATTATTTAAAACACAATATTGATATGTTGTGTTAAATTTGTTCTTTATTTTTTTACAAAAAAACTGCTAAACTACGGTTTTTTTTAATTGAAAATATTTTTTCTGGATGTTCACAACAAATGACGTCGCAATTATTCCACGTGTACACTTGAAAATAAATGGTTAAATCGTAGTAACTGTACATTTTTTTCGGCTTTGCAAACAAATGAATAGAAACGTTTGAATGCATACGAAGGGCAAATGCGAGAAAAAAAATGTGTCGATATTTTCAGGGGTAGCAGAGCTTCGGTTATCGTTTACATTTTAGTCAAATTTAAAGAAAGTATTTTGGAATCTTATTTTTAACATTGAAATATATCGCATTCGTTTTTTACGGCAAGGAGATTGTTGAACTCGACCATTTACAATCAAGGATAAGTTCAAGAATGAAAGGTAGTGAACGTTTTACGACATGAATTCAACGTTTGTTGACTTTGGACGTAAATGGTAAACAACACATTGATTCATTGATCAAATCGCTGGCATTCTTAGTGCTATCACTAGAGGTAGGATAGTCACAGTGCTATCCATTGTTCGGCAAACCTTTAACAATGCATTTACAACCTTTGAACAATACACGGCCCCCTCAGGCTCCGGTGACTAGCTATCACATCGCTTTCAATTTAGAATTTTGTAGAAAAAGGTTGAAGATGACATTGTAGAGATTATTTTATCTATGATAGCGCGACTGCAGGAGGGAAGACTTGTAAATCACTGGAAAGGGTCTCAAACCCCAGGTCCAGGTCAGAATTTCTAATGGTAATGGTGCCCATTTGGTGGCCAAGTGTTCGTCGCAGATAATGATCCTAGAAAAACGTCCATCATTCTCGGAAAAGGACAATCTCTGCCACTCACCAGCCAACACATTTTTTATTTACACAATTTTTTATGTTGTATGGGGACTCGTTTTCGTAGTCATGCAATAAGATTCGTTAGACCGGTTTTACACTTTTTATTTATTATAAATATTTTTTCAAAGATTCGATTTTCGGCATCTACGATTATTCCATATACAAAATGTACAAGATCGCATCACTTTTAGGAATTTATTATGACTTTATACAATATTCAGAATTTACTCTAATACGAAGTTTATATGCATGTAATTTTACAAATATTTATTTTGACTTATTCAGGAATGGAATTCGTAGAAG
Source organism: Arctopsyche grandis (assembly GCF_051622035.1). Classification (NCBI taxonomy): domain Eukaryota; kingdom Metazoa; phylum Arthropoda; class Insecta; order Trichoptera; family Hydropsychidae; genus Arctopsyche; species Arctopsyche grandis. The sequence continues at coordinate 29,269,623 of NC_135355.1, forward strand.
AGTAAGTTGTATGAATAGGTATGTGAGAAGATTCAATTTTTATACCTGTCTTAATTTTTTTATGATTACAGTTGGGTCATTACTAAAGCCCGGACCCAGAAGGTGCCGCGTATTGTTCAAATGTTATAAATGCATTGTTAAAGGTTTGCCGAACCCTTTTTACAAAGGATTTACAGCAATGGAACAATGAGCGGCCCCTTGGCTATCCTACCTCTAGTCATTACTGAATAATCAATTAAATATCCACATCCCGGATAATAAAAACTACTCAATAAATCGCTCAATTTGATCCTTTTTCTAATATGTATGTAATGTATCGTTTCATTTTGATGAAGCTTTTCGATGAAATTAATAATAGATTTTTAATGAAATAAAAATAAAAAAATGATCTTTTACAAGCTTCTTAGTGGCACAAATCGCCCCCATATATGAAGAACAGACCAATAAACCATTCAATTTTTTTTTTCTGTTATTCATATATCTACATATGTACATATGTATGTAGAAGACCAACGATATTATAAGTTATATGCACATGCATTGTTATAATTTATAACAATGCATGTGCATATTTTATCAAAAATATTATAAATCAAAAAAGTAAAATTCTTTTGTACTTAATGATTAATTAACGAAATATTTACGTATATATAAATAAACGATGTATCATTTCATATTGTTTTGTTGCAGGATGGATCATCACGGTCTTGTACCCACGCGGATAACTTCTCAGAAGGCCAAACACGTCCGACTGCTCATGTAAAAAAACTCGTTTAAGAATATATTCGAAATCTGAAATAATTGATTTAATTCACAAAATAGCAGGTACTTTTATTCCGTGTCCTTCTGTAGTTGTAGAGTTCACATTAACCTTCGACGTGCGTTGACCGGCGTTGTTTACGCACGGTCAACGTTGTTGGCCTCTCACCAGATTGACTTCTATTTCCGAGTACGATGCCACAACAAAACGCACCAAAATATCCAACTTTTCTATTTCGGTTCCAAATTGTCGGAAGGTCGCATCCGACTATCGAATATATGAAAGTCATCGCTCGTGAACCACGGTCTCACGGCTGTACCACAACTGTTTCGGATTATCCACGGCAAGAAACCCTTCTAGGATTATATCGTCGATAACATCAAACCTTTAATTGCAAAAACGACAATTGATGACGGGGATTTTAGAGCAGTTCAAAAAGGACCGACCTTTCAAATATGTATACGTAAAATAATAAGGACACATGTAAGTATGGAAGTGACTGCATATACGTACATATGTGATTTTCTTGTAGAAGTCTCTATTCATATTTGCAGAATTATTTCAAAGGGGGTGTAGTATTTTGGAAAAATAAGTTAGATGTATTTCACTAGTCATAAAATATGACATATTTTGAATTAGGTCCATTTATCGTTACCGTCTCCCAAAACGAATTCTTTCGACTGCAACGTTAGTTAATTTTTGAGGCCCTTTGAGGTTTGAATTTCCGTATAAATTTTCTCTGAGCTGCTCAATGAGAACATACAATCATACCTGCTCTTTCAGATATCCCCACAGTAACAAATCGAAAGTTTAATATTAAAATCGTTAAAATGTGGAAGTGAATATGGGGTCTTCTCAAAATTATCCGCTCGCTGAAATTTCACATTCCCATACTTGATCCGTCTTAAGGTATGTCAATTAATAACCAATTTTGATGTTTGAAAAATATGGGTATTGATAGATGGATTTTGCCAACGAATGATGCTTGGATTGAAAACTAATTTGCAGTCAAGTCAACGGGGAATTCTAATTTTATGTAAAATACCCTTAAAAAGGAAATGCAAAAAAAAAATAATATTCAGGAAAATAATGGAAAGGTTGGGATTGAGATTTTCGGACCGAGCTTTATATTCGTTCGATATGCATTTATCATTGAATTGGTAAAAAACAAATTGTAATTGTCAAAAAGTAACAAAAAAATGATCGAGTGCGTTGGATTGAAGGGATCTAGACATGATTTGAAAATTCTTCTATTAGCTATTTATTAGCATGCTGGGAAGACAGCTACAGGACACAGATGTTGTATTTATTGTGTTCTTCCATTTTAGCTGCACGTGCAACCTAGTCGGCTTTCTTTCGACAGGACAGCTTTTCACAAACAAAGAAATGAGGGATTATTGCGTTCCTCACATCATTTTATGACCCATGGTAATTTTCTCAAATTGCCATCCCTACTATCCTACTTCAGAAATAGGCCGAAGTAATAAACGCTCGAAAATGAGTGGAAATGTCAATTTTTATTAGGGGTGTCATATATCAGGACAAGCCGAAAGAGATTTCGGTCTTTTTGAAACCGCCGAAGTTGCTCATTTGCAATCGCCGACAAAAATATAAAATATGTTAACCAGGAGTGTCGTGCATGCGATTTATGTATGTACATACATAGTATATTGTAATACAATATACGTATATAAATTAATACTATATTGTCTGTGTAGCGTGATGGAATTTGTCGGGGATGATACCGATGGAATCAGGAATCGACAAATTGTAGAGATCGCGTAGAAAAAGCACTCACGCAAGAAAGCGGAATTGGCGAGTGTAACGTGACGCCACTTGATAATTACTCAATTGCAGACAACACACCACACGTGTCATTCTCAATTATGGCAACTTGTCGAACTCGTAACCTGTCCCTAATAAGTGAATGCAATCAATCTACTTCATATGTATACTATGTACTATTCGTTATTTAAGCATGGGTCGAACCAAATCAAGATTCACGACCACATACCAGGAACATTCTGATATAAATCATTATAACTCCGATGAATGTATGATTTATATCAGAATTAATTTGACTTTCTAGTCACATCTTCCGATATGATACACTTCCGATATGATAACTCGATGAGTGTATCATATCGGAATATGTGACTAGAAAGTCAAATTAATTAATCGGGGTAAATGTAGTTCAATTTAGAAAAAATATCCATTTGGAAAAAGTAAGGACATAACAAAACGTTCTGGAACTACAATATATTAACAAAATTCCAAAACTACATTTGTATATATGTATGTATAACATCAAATAATTTTAAAATTATCACTTTACAATTTATTATGAATTAATTGCTTTCTTTAAACCATAATTTGAAATTATGCATATATATATATATATATATATATATATATATATATATATATATATATATATATATATATATATATATATATATATTCTTATGTACGCAAATATTATGTATGAATTTTGTGGGTAGTTTATTTAAAAACTGTAATTGACAAATGAAAAAAGAAAACCACCATAAACAACCAAAATTGATCAAAACCACAAGGAATTTGTTCAGAGTTATCATTCCTTTGAAATGTACCGCTCAGAATTGCATTAATTTTACGAATCTTGATGTAATAATATAATTTCAAATCACCGTTTTCACTCAAGAAGACTTTGAAGTAATCCATATGTTAAGCCTGTTTCACACGAGTATCCTTAAATTGGCCTGTTAAAGAGCAACATTTTCACGCAATGTATTGCTAGCAATATGGACATGTGGCGGTGTTGCCAGGCATTTTCGATTTCCTGAACGTTCTTTCTTAAAATAATCATTTTTGAAGATTCCGTTACGTCGTTGGATCTCATGGCGTGTGGAGCAATGGTCTTTTGGAGCTTTAGTCGGCTGGAACTTTTGTCGTTGAACTATATGTCTGTGGAGTTTTTGTCATTATTTAAAGCAGCTACACACGGCTTATTTTTCAAATAACTATAGATTGCTCCATTAGTGTTGAAAGCATGACAGCAAAAAAAAGCCTGATTTTTCTAAAAAAATAACCATTTTTTGTGTGACTGCGCTAGCCTAAGTCTGGTCATGACCAGATATTAGCGGACAAGTTTCTTTTGCCCACACAAAATGGTTCAATATTGTCCTACAAAGCAAGAGAGCAAAATAAAATGTTGTCTTTCACTTAGTAGGACAACAGTGAAACATTTTTTGTGCTGAAAATAATCCTAGCCGCCGATCTCTAGTCATGACTAAAGAGCGGACCCAGAGCGCGCTGTTCATTGTTCACATGTTGTAAATGCATTGTTAAAGGTTTGCCGAACTTTTTTACAAAGCATTTACAATAATGGAACAATAGACGGCGCGCTTCCGGTCCTACCTCTAGTCATGACACGGGATGAGTAATATTAATATATGTAGCCATGTTGCCCAACACTATTGCTGGTGTAGCCTTATTATTTTTATTATTTTATAAAATTACATATGCAACTACCACAAGGACTCCGGTATCGTCCATGATGCCCGATCATACAATGCAACACAAAATCTAGGCAATAAAAAATCAGCAATTAATTGCCGGCAATCATTGAGCCACACATTTCTGGGACACATGCTGAAAAAGTTGCTGTATGGTTGCTGAGCTACATTGCTGAAAAAAGATGCTCGTTTACAGGCTCCTTTAAATTTCAGTAGGTTCATACAAACCGGACATTTTTAATCGGATCATGCTTGGTAGCCATCAGTAGTAACTAGTGCATTTCTCATGAAATGGAAACCACAAATTAAAAATGAAGTACAAAAAAAAAGAGAGTGTGTTCACCTTGAACGTGACACGTATTGCATCATCGATTCGTGGCGATTCTGCCCATCCATCGGACGATTGCAAAAATCAAATCACTTCTTTCTTACAAACTCAACAACAATGGCCGCCATTCGATGTCGGCGTCATCAATCACTACCAATTGATCAACTACGTATGTTCATACACGCATTTAAAATATATTTAATTGTACCCCGATTGACGTGCACGTTGACCGCGGCAAATGTGGAAATATTTATAATATGAAGTTAGTGAAATAAAAAAATAAATATATGATCGACTACTAGAAAACAGTTGTGTGCGTTTGTATTGAGTATGTAATCTGACGTGACTGGTGTTATTAACACATATCGGGCCGGTCGCGGAAGTATGCACGCTTCTTATAAACTTTTTACTTTCATGCATGCTGTAATCGTTCAGTTTACCGGCTAATTAAAATCTTTTTTTCTTTTCATTACATTTTAATGACATTTTATTACACACAACATATGTAGAACTACCACAATATGTATATGTGTGTACATATGTACCTACATACATATGTATATCAGAAAACGATTGACGTTTTTGAGATATGTAATTTTTATAATATTTCTCACCTAATATGAAAACATTCACAGCTTATCTTTTTAGTGTGATAATCAAATCAGCCCACGCATTCAAACAGAAATGCAGAACCATTTTAGCACCTACTATAAATATACTACCTGTATGATTCTCCTTAATAAAGAGCCGTATGTATACACGTATTGATACAAATAGCGAAACATGTATCCGAGATTTGTCCAAGTATTAGGGGTTGCAATTTACCGTCAGATTTCATTTACCGGTAAACAATTTTTCTCATTACCGGTATATCAGTTTTTACCGGTAAATGAAATATAAATTTCATGGATTAAATAACTGTGTGTGGGTACTTTTCCTAAAAACATTTGCTTAAATTAAATCATAAATAATTACAAAGAAATGTCAGTTTAATAACGTCATATGAATACATAAAGTCCATTCATAATATTTTTTTCATTTTTATTTTTATGTTTTAATCAATCATATTTATTTATTTAAAGTTGGAACCATTTGAAAGTTTGGATAGTAAATGAAACAACCGTCTGATCGCATTAATTAGGATTTGGTAAATTTGTTTGGTCTTTGTTGCATCAGTTATTAGCAACTCTTACGAATGCATATTTTTGGACATTTAACACTGAAAATAAACAAATTCCAAACTATCTAATCTATAATACATCATTCGCATCGATTTTAATGCAATAATATGTCTGTATATGCACTTAATTCGTGATAAAATAATTAACGGTAAGATTTACCGATGGCTAAATTTTGTCGATTTACCGGTAAACCGGTAGACTGGTACATATACCCGTATTACAACCCTTAATATATGTATATATGTACACCGAGACTGAATTATGGCTCATAATTCAGGTGACATCAATGGTATTTTTAATCAAATTACAACGAGAAATTCGTTGCACGTTTGAAATATTGACGTACATATAATATTTGATGATATCAGATGATTCCAATTGATATTTACATAATCATAATCGTCGAGCCTTTGTATCGTAGTTCTGATACGTTCGATATTTATCAAAACAGATCTTATGTATGAGCGTAACTAGGAATTTTGGGCCCGTAAGCAAAAAATCATCAAGCCCCCCCCCCTCGAATTTTTAAATCGAAACACCAAATTTTTGGATTCGCAACGCAGTATTAATATAATTATTGTTAATATATAGGTACATAATATAATTTTCTTAATTTAACTCGCCTATTTTAAAATTTCTTCTTTCGAACCTTACTGTTTGCAAAACCATGAATTAGTTGTGCTCAATTGTAAGCAAAGATAGTTCATTGAGTCTGGTTTGACCGATCGAATTTATTTTATATTCTTTAATTATTTTAAATTTATTGAATGTTCTTTCTACACTAGCCACAGTTATCGGATGAGTAAAAAATAACACGAATGCGGTATATACTTCTGAAAAATCACTCTACAAACAACTGTAATCGGTAATAAGTAATTCTGAAAATTGCCTTATGATTATTGTTTCAAAAAGATCTTTCTTTATTAATAAAAGTACATGTGTAAATTGAGATTCGAATTGATCTGAGAAAACTTCTGGATATTTTTTTCTGAGATTCAAACAATGGTATGGAATATCTTTTTCCGACATATTAAAAATTTTCCTAGGTTCAAGAAAACTGAAATAGTTTTTCACTACCTGCATTTCCGCAAAACGATTATTTTGTCGATTTATGGCACCCTATTTCCGTGTGTCCGTAAGCATTGCTTACCCCCGCTACATAGTAGTTACGCCACTGTGTATGAGGTCAATTTCTGAAGAAAACAATAACAACTCAAGTTGACACAAACGAATTCTATATATGAAGGTATGTTTCTATATCATGAAGGTATGTTTTGGTAGTTCTTTGAGATGACCATGTACTGTACTTATAATAAATGCGTTTGATGGGTCTCGTTTAAGTCGAGTTGAGACAATAGAGCCGTGCTTGTCACGTCAATATCGCTCGAGCGTTTTTATTAATATCGTTGTTCTGATTCACAATGGACAATAGCCGTGGACCGCTTATTGATTTAGAAAAATAAGACGTTCTAAAATAATAATAGTATATAAAAAAAATAAACATGCAGAAGAAGCGTGATGTTCGAGCGATGAAAGTGTTTTTTCCACGGTACATTGTGCATCGCTTAAGTCATATGATGATAATGATGATGATGATAGTGATTATGGCGGTCAATTGTCACGCGATCTTAGCTCGCAAATAGGCGGAAGAAAAACGCATTTGACAATGTTCACTTTCGATTTTCAGATTCATGTCCTTCGCTGACTAATGTGACACGTGTGTTATTCCAGATAATGTACATGTATTACACTGTATTTTAAAAAAACCGATACCATAAGCGTAATATGATATATTTATGAGCGTCCATTCTGATGGATAGAGAATGGTTATTCCATTTCGCCGACGCTCTTTGATACTTGGTTGGAATCCAATTTGCTCGTAGTTGTTTTAAAAATTCTGTTTCAAAGTACACAACAGTAATCTAGTAACAATGCACGAAGTACAAATTGTGCATATGGTCGAGAGGGAAAATGTGGAGTTGTGGAGCGGTACGTGTGGTAGAGTACAAAAAGTGGTATGATCGTAACTCGACCGTGCACAAGATAACAAACAAACACACCCATTGAAGATCCATACCGAGTTCGAATTCAACGGAAACGCCTCATAATTGATCATAATACCCTTTTCTGATAAAATCAGAGGCTACTCGTATTTATCGCGGTCTTCATATTCACTGCGTTTCACGCCATATATGTATTAATTAATTTTATTTCATTATTATGTCATACAACGTTCGCTTATTATAACGTATTCTTGCTAAATCAACATAACCAGTAGATATGGCCTTTCCTAATAGAAAGTGTTTTTGATTGACGATGTTTGTGTTAACATTTTAGTTTAATTGGGAAGAGTCAAAATTATCTGGTTGTTTTCTTGTTATTCAATAGAATTTATTTGATAACAATCTAATTGGAATATTAAAATCAATTCACCTTTGGTTATCGTGGAATATTATCTACAAAGTGTACATACATATATGAAATGAAAATATTTACATTCATCCTACGTGCAATTTCGTTTATTTTTACAAGCTTCATATCAGCTTGTTGTAACTAATCTCTATATGTATGTATAACAAAATAATACAACACATGATAAATGCAATCTATATTTTCGAGGATTTAAGTTGTTTAAAAAATAATTTATATTTATAAATAAATAACTTACATTCATATATGTATGTAAGCATTCATAATTAAAAATATGTATGCATTTTTTTATTTGTAATAAGTAGATGTTTTAAATAATTATTTGTATATTTAGGTTTATTAATTATTTAATTGGGGTTTTCAAATGAATTGTTTTAGTCAAAACGATAAAGTTCCACCAGTTTAAAGTTATGATTATTTTTAGAGTGTTGATATATAATTCTCAAGAAATTTCTAAAAAATCTGTTTTATTAATTTTTGATAATTTTTTTTTACCAGAATGGTGTTATTTTTCTTACCAGAATGGTGTAATTTAAAAATATATTTAATAAGAATGCTCGAAAAAATTTTGAGTCGACGACGAAATTTTTTTCGATTGGCTCGTGTGCTTTTTCCCGTAAGCACATTTATTAGAATAATTGATGTCTGTAATTTGTTTTGACATTTTTAAAGAGAATTTATGAAACAGAATTTTTCATAATTTGCACATTATGTAATACGTAATTACACTCACTTTCGTAAGAAAATATGAAAATTTCAAATATTTTTTTAAAAACTGAAGATTTCAGATGTTGAGTTGTTAAAAATCACACTACATTGTAAAAATATAATAGATACATTCAAAAGTTGTACATATGTCTATTAGAAACAAAAAATGTATATAAAAACAAATAATTTCCTTATATACATATAGGTACATATAACGCACACATGTTGAAAATGTTACGATAAAAGAGAAGTCGCTGTTTATTTTTTCTTTATGTATAAAGTATTAATAGACAAAGTATTGTGATCATGAGAAATTTTGATCTTTCACAGACAAGAAATTTCGTTCTTCTATATTATAGATCATATAGTAATTATATAGTCTATAAGTAACAACAAATTTAGAATTCGAAGCATAAATGTCAGTGAAAAAAATCAATCTGTCGGTTCTGAAAGTTCCACATCAAAAGATCATTACATCCAACGACATAGTGGCACAAACATAATTTCAAAAATAAAAAAAATAAGAAGGAGCAATCAATAAGTCGACAAGTGGTTTGGTGAAAAAAATTTGAATATTGTTCGCAGATGACTAAATATAGATAGTAAGTCAATCAAATCAAATCCGGTCGCGAAGTTTTTGCAAGATGGTTATTGTCGTAATTTATTTATTTTTTTGTCAGGTACTTTGACGTACGAAATGCACACATTATCCTAATAAATTATGCACACATGAGAACGGAGAAATTCGACCTTGATCGAGGGAGCATCGCGTACGAATTTTACGCGGCGAGTATGTGTGCATCAACAGATTGTTATAATTTTCGTGAGCTCGCAGCGGGGGAGACCGAACGCAGAACGCAAACAACGCACAGAAGAAAAGGAGCAAAAAGCCGGCATAAACAAGTCGCGGTTCGGGCACGGTCGGGCGAGATCGGGACCGGTCGGCTCTCTCTCCGCCGGCGATTGGCGATTGCCGATCGCCGATTGGCGGGTGCCGTTCGAGGTTCGAGGCTCGAGCACGGAGCAAGAGCAAGAGCAAGAGCAAAAGCAAAAGCAAAAGCAAAAGCAAGAGCAACCAGCAGCAACCGAGAGGCGATAGGCGATAGGAGAGAGGCGAGAGGCAACTACAAGCAGTCGCGTCGCGTACTTCTGCTTGTGGTCTCGAACCAGCAGTCAGCGAGTCAGTGTGCGGGTGCGCGTCTCTGCGAACGGTCGTTTGTTTCGCCAGTGCAGTGCGCCAGTGCGTTTCGGCGCTGACATGTGATTTTCTGTTCTGCACATCCTTCCTCTCATCACAATCACAGCCACCTCAACAGCCAACAAACACAACAACCACTACAATCACACTCCTCTGATCACGACCATTCGACGACAGACAAACTCGACCACTCTCAGTGCTTCACTCGATCCTCGAAACTATCTGTGTGGATAATCTGCACTACGACGAAAAGTTTTGTTTAGTTTTTATCTGTATTTTGTTTGTGATCACACCACACCACACCACTCATCATGTCTACGGCGATCATGCACCAGGCGCCCTTCTACGACCTCAGCGACTTGTTACTCCTAAAGGTAAGCCGTTATTAATTTTATTATTATTGTCACACACATAAACACGTTGCATTGTTGCAATGATTTTTATTTCGATTCAATGTTCGCTGCAATGTTTTTTCTGCGTGGGTGTGTTCGTGTACGTGTGTGCAACCTTGCATTTCGAAAAGGGTCTTTTTTTTCTTTAATTTGTGCGTCCCTTCACTTGTGCCCGTATCGCACAAAAGGCCGGAGCGGCAGGTAGATGAGACGTTCCAACCCGTCTTGAGAAATTACCAGGCAGTATTTTCAGGCCGTGCTAATTTATGTTTTGATGATTATGGTCGCGTCGAGACGCGTTTGGACCGGCGACCCCGCGCGAAAACAAAAGTGAAGATTGTGGATGGCGCGCTCTGACTCTGTAATTTCAGTTCGTTGTATTTTCGCTGATTCACAACAATTCGAATAATGATTAGCGATGAATCATAATCTGTAGTGTTATTTGTTTATTCTGTAGTGTTATTAGTTTATGGTGGTAAATAATTAGTAATGATATGTCGCTGAGATTTAATTTTATTCTATTAACAACGATGTAAAAGTAGAATCCGATATACTATAGAAACTAAAAACTTGTTTTCGCGCTTAGTTTAGTTTTCGCGTTACTATTTGAATTGTTTTGTATATGATCTTCAAACTTCAATAGCAATTATTGTTACTCTCGTTTATCAGTAACGTACCTTCAATATTGCATACTGGCATTATCTCAATACGTGAACGATTTGTTTTGTGATAAAATCGACGTGTTGACCAAATAAATTTCTTTTTGTGACGTTACCACTTGCGTTACTTAGAATTCAGTCGGTTTCGATGTGTAATATGCCGATGACTCAATTCTTCGCGTCGCATCCGTTCCTTTCAAGATGGCTATTATTAAAAGAATTTGGTCAAAATCAGTAGTAATCGAGACTGAAACTATGTTCGCTCATGCCCAGTGAGATCCGATAACGTTTTAACACAGTGACGAGGAAAACGCAACAACGCAAACCTGTTTGAAACGTTTTGAACAAAACAAAAAAAAAACAACGAAACAACAACACGCCTACAGGAAGTTTACAAAGTTACAATACGCTGTGATTTTTTTTCATGCAGACTTTTATGCTTACACTATACAGATTTTCAAATACTAATCGTGCGTATTTATTTGTTCTATCGAAACCGCGTGTGAAACCGCAAATGTATCAATTGCTAAATTGTCTATTTATACAAATTTAATATGTGAGGTAAGCATCCGCAACGTCAAAACTAGTTTATTTGCAATGTTATCAACTTGTAATTATTGGTAATTAGTACGAGTAAACAGCAATAGTTCTAAACGTCAATGTTATGATATATTAAATAGAAAGCTCGCTAATTTGACTGTAATCGCAGTGTGATTCGTTGTAAATGATGCGTTGTGGATATGAATGAAACATTGGGTTATATTTGCACTCGTTGAAAAGATTTCTCTATTTGCCATAAAAATCTAAAAATAAAAAAAATGTGGTTCATTACAATGCTTTTTTGCGAGATATAAATACATTTATATCTAGCCCGGTAAAATAACACTATTGTACTATTTCTAAAAGTATTTTCAAATATTTAAATAAATTTTGATGCAGATACATTTCATTATTTTCTATACACATGTAAAGTTTTACAGAATTCTACTGTATTTTCAAAGCTATCGGATTACTAGGATCTGGTTTTTAAAATTACATTATAGTATTTTCAAATATTTAAATAAATTTGATGCAGATACATTTCATTATTTTCTATACACATGTAAAGTTTTACAGAATACTGTATTTTCAAAGCTATTGGATTACTAGGATCTGATTTTTAAAATTACATAAAAGAATCGCGTTCGAACGATTCTTTTTGCAAAAAAGAGGTCAATTACTTCTTTGAACCATTCTTATTTGCTACGCCGAAACTTCATTATTCCTATAGCTGCTGATTCAGTCGATTTATTTTGCACATTTTTTCTTGTTAGTATTTATAGTCTTCAGTTTTAAAGGAAAAATACCTCATTGCAATTCTTATTAACGTTCATAAAACAATTTATAAATTATTATTCGCCTATCTAAAGCAATTTGTGTAAAGCAATCTAATTTGTAATATCTAATTATAAACGTATCTATTTAGTCATATTGATTATCAAATTATTGACTATCGAAATTGATTTATTGATAAGGATTGAAGTTCATTTTTGAGTGTTTAATATTTTTATTCGAATTTGGTGTGTATTTTGTGGCAAGGTTGTAGCGTTCGCCGAAGCGACAGCGCACCCGCAAGTGTATAATAAATACAATACCCGTTTGGCGAGATTCGGCCGGCGGTGATGTGTTAACGCGCCGACCTAAACCGCACACACCACAGCCATAACCTTATGACGCAAACTACGTCGCCCCATCAAAAATCCATTATTTTTTATTATTGGCTTTTTCCAAATTGCCGTAACTGACAATTTTTCATCCACTTACCAAAAAGTACATGCACGTATCAAATGTCGCAGTTTCATTCCCGGTGTTATCTGACGAAGAGGAAAGTGGTCTTGGGCGAACTTTCGTCGTGGCGCCAAAATACTTTCATTTGTGCGTAAGATTGATCTGTACGAGACGAATTCAAAACCTCGTTCGAAATTTTTACACGGCGAAAGCTCTTTCGTGACCCGACCGTGTATTTTTACATGTATGCATTTTATTGTTTCATGTGGCTTTCAATTCGCATTTCATATGTACGTCCTATATATGTCGACTGTCTCACTGCACTCGTCTGCTATCTTAAGACACATTTTCTTATTTTCTGGGTTTGTTATATACACGTGGCGTTAAAAAAATCGTAAATTTTGTGACATTGTTCAAACGTTTCACAAGCAATGTGCAGTTTGTCAACTGAAATCAAACGTAAGACTATTTATCAAATGTTGCTAATATATAATTATTGTCACATCAATGCCGTTTTTACAAGGCCATATACATGCCAGTTTTGGTTCTTCTCGGTTATACGGACGCATCCGAGCGTCTAGTATGAACACTTGCACTATGTGATACAAATACACGACAGTTATATGTTATAGCTAAAGATAGGTGGTCGGTCTCAATTTGGACACCGTGTAAATTTTTTACCTTTTTTTGCTATTTCCCGTGAAATAGAACCCGAGCGCCGGAGTTTAGTTAGAACTCTAGTGCAGTCACCTTTAGTTGTCGCAAACAGTTTTAGTTAAGTGACAGTATAACATCGTGGTACGGCTCTACACATGGAAAATCTATTTGAAGAGATTATCTCTGCAAAAAGACAATACAGGGCACATGTGGTGTGAAATACGTAGACATGTTATATAGTTAGGTATAATATTTGGGACTAATAAACAATTTGGGAATGCATTTCCAATTTGGGAATGCATTTCCAATTTTTATCTATATTTTTCGATATAGCGTACTATCAGCGTACTGCTCGCGACACCTAGACTATTCTTGTTCCAATTCATTCCAACTATTGTTCAAATGCGCCCCTATAACCAATAAATACCCAATATTTCGTACTTAACCAAGTAATGTTGCTATTCATATTTGTGTTACATTTTTCCATCAATTATTTCCAACCTCAAATTTCGGTATTAATAAACCACGTGTTCCATGCACAATGGCACTGATGAATCACAAACAATTTTCGCATTTGAATAATTTTTTATGTATCTTATGTTCATTGAATTGATAATATTTTACCATTGTGTACATCGGAGGTTTTTCCCCCTCTTATTTAATATTGAGGATATGGCATATGGACTTTCGTAAGAAAGCCTGTATGCGAAGTCTTTATCACTAACAATACAAACCGCGATAGTACCTTTTCAATGGGGTCTTGTTTTCTAAGCATCTATATTTATTGCAATTTGTGGTATTCTAAATGAATCCATCGCTTTTCCGGACGCAAATTTTCTTAACAACGTTGCATCTGTCGTGTTCGCGATACAATCTTTGTGTAAGAAAAAAAATAGCATGGAAAAAATAACGACAGTAAAACCTCTTAATTACGTTGTGGTTGTATACGTCCAAGGCCGGACCTGTCTTATTTATTACTCACCTACTGATTCTTAGCATACTTACTACTCATTGTTTCCACCCAACACACTACTGATATTTTTAATTCGCTTTGTGAAATATGACTAATGTATGTAAATGTAAAATCAACTGTCATTTGAGCAATTGTGCCCAAGTTATCCAATAAAGAAACGTCGCTGCATTCACTAAATGCTTGCAATGACTTAGTTACCTCATGATTACTGCAACTCTTGCGTTTGATCGTAATTCAAGAGGCAGTTTAACGTGTTTAAATATCCGAAATAAAATTTTCAAAGAAACATCATATAGTTGACAATTTCTGGGAATGCTTATGTTTATACCCTATTATCTGATTTTTTTTTCACCTATTTCTTGCAAAGGGCAGTTTCACAATAATTTCGATAAACATCGTTATCTTGCTGTACTAGAAGGTTGCATTTAACTCTTGCTTGCTGTACTAGAAGGTTGCTTGACTCTTTTTACATTGTGATTTTATCGACGCCGTCGTGATGATTCACTCCGATTTAACTAATTTGGCAGTAGAATAACTACATTACTAATTGTTCGACACCATCTAAATATGAGATTTCCAAAAAATTAACTGATAGCTATAGCTGAACAATACGAATCGTGTATTTTTACTTATTTCATTTTTTTGCATTTGCTTCGGCACTATATATATATATATATTTTTTTTTTTTAAATAATACTAAGAAGGCCTAACAGGTAAACCCAATGCGCCTTTATGCCTAATTTCAAAATAAAGGTTGTAAATTAGAAAAAAAGCACGTATATACACATCCACACATATATACAGTATAGGTTTACCTCGTACCGCCATGCTGAACCTAAACTGTATATATGTGTTTTGCATTTAACAATAATTAAAAATGCTGGTGACCTGTAATACCTCTATTCTGCTTTTCCGAGATTCTGGACATATCGAATTAACGAAGGAACGATAGTGAATTAAGTCATAACAGAAATGCGTTTTTTTTACTTTAAACAGATTGGACTTTCAAATATAACGGCTCATATACAATCTCGACGTGATGCACTGAAGAGGCGGGAAAACGTGTCTTTAGATATTTCAAGTCGGTCAAACGGGGCGCACCGATATAGTATAATAGTTCAACCAGTTTGTTATAGATTTGGATTTGTAAAATACCCGAGAGAATGTGAAAGGGCGCAAAAAAGGCCACAGGGTGGATGAGTGGGGAAATGTGTGGAATGAGATGGATGAGAGTTGCTCAAAACAGAAGGATATTGGAGAGGCCTTCATCCAGCATTTAATATACATCAGCAATACTCGATTTTGTAATTGACATTCAACGGACCAATATGAGTTTTTACAGCACGTGCATTTTATTGTTCGTTTGGATTCACTACCATGTGAGTTTATAGTACGTTCTCTCACAAAGTCGTTCAACCGATTGCGTGGGTCTCTCTTTCTGGTATATAACACAATTTATAGTGCATATATATATATATGTATATGAATGTATAGTAGGCATTTTATACAAACTGCTTTTGTGTGGGCGAAGGCATGACCTGACCCGTCAGATCCGCGTCTGGTTTGTTTTTGCACCACAGAATCAACCTGGGTTACAACTTGACTGACTGCTTTGCTTTCTTCCTTTGCATCCGTGAAAATCAAATGTTTCAAAATCTGAGGCTGTTCAAACTGTCGAAAAAGTGTGATAGCAAACGATTGTCAAGAAAGTTTCGAAGTCTACTTATGGGTCATTATTTGGACGACATTTGGACTTTCAATCAATTTGTTCCATCAAGTATCTCCCCGTTGAAAGCGAAATTATAAGTGGATGATTGGATAACAATCGCCGTGACGATGACTACGTGTTCGAATGAAGAATGGACAAATTGTGGCTCGCCGGTCAGCGTCTTCAGTCAACGTCGTCATATTGTTTTTCAAAATTGTCCACTTTGTTCACCTTGTGGAATAGTTTATTCGGATTTTTATTTATTTATTTTTTCATGAAACCTTTGCTACACTACACAAGCGGAAGAAAGCGGTTGCAATCCTTCAGTTATTAGCATTAATAATGACGCTTCACAAATTTATATCATAATGTATTTCATGTCATACAAATGCTATCGGAAGCAATTGGAATGGTGAAAGCAAGTTATCGAAGATTGGTCCGTGAACTTTTGGATTCGGCAGTCCAAAATTCTTTCGTCACTTTAGTATTTAACAGCAATGGTCAAATTACACATGTGTGTTATTGATACGATGATGCGATGTAATTATTGAGGTCTGGTTCCTAAAAAGGGATGCGCATAATTCGTATGTGCTTGTGTAGGAGGAATAGATGGAAGGGATAATATTTTTCATCACGGTTGAAAATTGATTCGACATTCAAGTGTTAGCGACCATGAACCGCGAAACACTGAGTTTGTTTCATTAACAATTTCTCACGAAGTGCGTTTAGGCGAGATGAGATTGAGTTGAGTTGCGTAACTGCACGATGTGTCCATTATGCATCACAGCCAGTTTTCCTAGTTGGAAACCCACTCTCTTCTTATCGTACCAGTTACCTCTCGGTTTCTTTATCTGCCCACAAGAAAACTCGTTTGGAAACTTTCCCTGTCAATACAATCATCGCGGCACTCTCTCTTACACAACAGCCTGCCAGCTGCTCTTCTCACTCCACGAGAACTTGCATGAATATTCACCATTTCATTCCTATTCGAATGTGATATAATACCGCGTATTCATTACATGTCACAACAAAAGTTAATAATACAAAACAATTGTGTGCTTCTGGTCTTGCAGATTTCTGCATAAATGTAATATTATCCTAACCAACAAACCACAAGAAAAAAATTATTCGGTAGTTTGGCTAAAATGACTCAATTTTCTTGGTTGTTTCAGTTTGAATTTATGCTAATTTTAATACAATGGATCTTGCTTTTAGCTACTGATCAATGGCTTCGTTCAATTACGCTTATCTGCGTTGCGATCTATTATTTATGAGTAAAGATTATCTCTTGAATGATTGTTTCGCTTATTTTTGTACTTCACTGACCTTTTTACCCAAAAGATTAGAAATTTCAACGAAAACAATTGTATAGTTGGATATCTTTTGTACTACTCAAGTATCAACATTCACCTTGCTAATATTCCGCAAACAAAATCTTACTTCAAACTTATTCCAAGTGTATTCCAAAATATTCTTAAATGTGATAGTACAAATTTAATTTAGGGACATAGAAATGCGCTTCGTATACTTTATTATAAAGAATAATTGTGAATTCCAAAATTAGCTTAAAATTATTCTCACTTAAAATTATTTCAGTTTGCATTTGTTGCCAAGTGGTTTGGTTCTCGGGTCACTTGTGACATTTTTTTTAATAAACGAACGCATTTTACGAACGAACACGGGTAAGGCAAGGTATGCCCAAGTAGACTTCAGTTGTGAATGGGCGTATCTTCATGTAATCGTTAATTCGTACGATCTTTCGTTTCGACAATCTTTCGTTATCTATCACTCACAAACCTATGTCAATACACAGATAATTTTTCACCGAAAACACTCTAGGGGGGGGGGGGGAGTTTTGGTGTGCATCGCAATAGCATAGATTATTCCGGAGTAGACCTTTGTACATAATTACTTCTTCAAAACTGTCTACATATCTACATGTTTTTTGTGTGTGGGTTGAAAGTTGGAATTGTTGAACTGAACTGTATTTAGTTGCACTTATAATTGATATTTAGAAGTCACTGCCCTGAGAAGTCACCATGAGACATGTCCACATGAACGCCATTGAACCTCAATATTGCGTCGCCCGCGGCAGTCGCATATCCACCCAGAAGTATCCAATCTAATTTATTAGCGAAACCTTAACCTTGTCGGTGACTTGGCGCGGTGCGGGTCCGCTTTTTTATCGCACTTCGTGACGCGAACCGGTTAGGTCGATAAAATTTTTACACCCAAGAAAAAATGGAATATTTGGCAATAGGACGTGACAAGATGAGCTTGTACACGATGTACTGACCAGGTAGTAGCAATAACGAGTCCGTTTGCGCAACAGGTAGTTGGTAGCGACGAACGAATGACTAGTGAAAGTGAAACGGCCGGATGCTACTGCTTCGCTTCGCTAACCTTTTCCTCGCCAATCTTCATCATTTCGTATGTTACGCGTGCAAAACCACTCATATTAGTAACCGCACATAATTGACACTAAAATATGCTAGTTAAAATGCAAATATCGCTTTTAGTTTTGAATTTGTATAATATTGTTGAATAATATTTTTATCGTATGATTCCAAATTAATACAAATTTATGTCTGGTTTGAACTATGCTTAATTTCCTTTGTAGATTTAGCGCACCAATTACCGCAGGTTCATTCTTGGATCACAATTAAACTTCGTTTTGTGCCCAGAAACATTGTTATCTCAATTATGGAAATATTTTGCTGTTTTTTTTTTAACCATTTTTATGAACCAGCTTTCGAGCATATAAATATATACGTAATGATGATAAAATGAAAATTTCATTTTATTCGAATTATATCAATACACTAACCAGCAACGTATTTCTGTGGTTAGCGTCTAATGCTTTCGAACAAAGTGGTCACGGGTTCAATCCCTCTGGTTGCTGTTGGCCCGACCTTGAATGTGACTACAGGTCGACCGTTTCCTATCGGAGTTCGCCAATTTATATGATTTTCATTGAAACGGTTCCGAAAACCGAAAACATTTTCGACTATAAATATAGGTTGTAATATTTTATAAATTATTTTAGCCTATATTGAATTTTTTTTGACTACTGCCATCTATTGAATTTGGTAAAGTGTACATTTAGTAATATTTTCAACCAAGTTATAAAATTTTAACACAATAGACGGCTCTTTAACACAATATACAGGTTGGAACTTCCAAGACATCTATGCGTGTCTTACGCGCTGAGGGCATGTTCGCTAGGACATGTATAGTAGTCGTACGCGGTGGAAAGGTTAATGTAAAATATGTGGGTGTATACATGTAAAATAAATTATCTTGAAATCGAAAATTCGAGTGTCAAATATTCCGTATTCGTTGTAGTGTGCGAAATTGTTCGTTTACCACGTGAATCATCAATCCCAAAGTTTCAGATCTCGTAATTTAAAATTCTATTGTTCACGTTGAATGAAAATGGTCTTCTTACACATTCAACATTTTTTTAATATGATCCTTTTAAACAATCATGGTATTTAACGACTCCAAAGACAGTTTTACTGTAATGCCATTATAAAAGATTAATTGTGTTTCCACTAATTGATTTCATCAAAATTTTCATTTGGTGTATTGTTTTGTCAAAAAAACCTTCATGTCAGATGAAATAAAAAGGTGGGAGTTTCCATTAAAAACATTGTCATAGAACGGAATCTACAGGCATAAAAAAAACTTGCATAAATATTTAAAAAAAGTTACATTGCATTACTTGAAATGACTAATCGACCCTTACCTTTGTACCACTTGCTTGGAACACCTGTAGATATAAACGGCATTGCTCACACCACCTTGTTTCATTAATTCAATCAACCTTTCTCAAACTTTTGTATGCTTTTCTAACTAAAAACGCGATAATTACCCACTTGCTTTTTTTGCACCCATACATATTTGCATTTTAAACATACACGACTGCCGATTACGTATCAGCAAACTGCGCAATTCCATTCTCCATTTCTGTCCGCTTGCATAGTAGACTTTCTATCTTGCCCACCTTTGGTAATATTAATACATGTCATACTATCATGTCATAAAATGGCAATAATAGGTTTGTCGCTGTGTGTACTTAATGAAAACAATCGTGTGCGTTTGTGTCCATTGCATTTTGACCGACCCTCACCGCTCAAGTTAAATCGCACTTTATAATGCATTCAAACATTCAAGGCGCGTATACAATGAAACATAAATATAGGAAACCTCTGTTACTACGGCGGATGATACGTTACTATCATTGCTTTACTGGTACACTATGATTTTGTAATGAGTGGTCGTGGTTTTTTTTTTCGAATGCTGTGTAATTATGGCGACCTCGGAAGTGTGCCTCAGGTGCTCGTTGTATTGTACTTCAATGGGGGACTTCATAAAAAAATTTCCAAATAAGCCGATTTTTAACAACAATGACATTCTTGGGTATTTTTTTATCCAAAATTCGTTATAGGAGGGGTCTTTAATGTAAACAAATGCTCGAAGAATCGTTATACAAGTTACTGAACCATCAAATTAAATCGTGGTAAATGCTATCATATTTAGCCTAGTGAATACGTACATACATTTATTTCAAGCAGTGCTTCTCAACGTGTGTTTCGTGGATTAACTGGGTTTGATAAGTTGAGAGCTTCATATGGATGTTTTTTGCACAAAATGGCACTATTGTCGATTTCCTTTAAAAAATAAATGCTTTTTTTATCTCGCTCGGTCTATTGTAATTTGAAAAGCATCCATCTAAAGCCGATCTTTATTCAAGCAATTTAAGGACGAAAACATTTAATTAAGGGCGAACACGGGCACGTTATTTCCTGTTGTGAAAAATCCGCATGGTTTCTTTTCTTCCAAATTACTGTAAATACAAATACAAATTTCTTTAAATATAATTTCGATAGAATGCAACTATTGTTGGTTCGTAAATCCGCGACGTCATCAAACAAATAAATAAACGAACGAACGAAAACGAAAAAATAAAACTGTTCAAATAAAATGTTTACTATTAGCCATGTTTAAGCGGTTTATATTACAAATACTGAGGAAAGCCGGGTAAAAACACAAGTAATAAATAAGCCTGGGTGCCATAGCATAGACTACGTGCTAGCGATTTGTTTACATGTGCAAAACTATCTAAAAAAAAATGGGCCGCGTGCCTCTATGTCTGCGATCAGACCCACATTATATCTCGAGGAACCACAGATTAACTGGATGGCTGCTTTAAACGCAATTCTCGACTTCACGAATGATAATCGCACATCAGATGACGAGTAACCTTTCGATGTGCACAGATGCAATTATTAAAATTGAGTTGGATCTTTCTGGCGAGTTTATAATAAGGCAAAATTAGTTTATAATAAGGCAAAAAATATCACAGAACGTATACAGGGTAGGTATATCCGGACTTCGGGTATATTTCGCTTAGTGTACGTGCGAGCAGTGCGCACGCATAAGGTACCCGTGTCGTTGATCTGTGGTTCAGTCTATCTGATGCTTGTCGATCGTTTGCACCGCATCGAATTCTTTCACCGTGTATACACAAGCAATTGGAAACTACTATACACAAACAATCTTTCATGACTAACTTGACTGAAATTCATTTTTTTTGCGATGCATATAAACAATGTTCACTTCCGGCAGTTCAAGCAACAGTCCAGAATTTGACCTGCAAATCTCAAATTCAAATTATATTCAAAGCCAAGAGTGTCCTAATAGCTATTGTGGAGGGAAAAAATTAGGGTCGTAAATGCCTGTCCACTGTGGAGAAGATATTCCACGCCGCAACAATTCCAAGAAATTGTCCTAATTTGGAAAGACACCTGAATCGGACATGCCGAAGTGCCCAGCCTGGTCCTCCCAGTACTACAATACGTAGCTCTCGTCCTATAAAGATGTACGTAGCCAGTTTTTGTATCATCTATGAATCGATTCGATCGACTGATATATTGGATGATCGCAAGAATTTCCTTCACAGGAACATATTCTATAAATTTCAATCCAGTGTCTCGACGAGTGCATGAAATCGCATTGACAGTATTGTATTTGCAATTGAGTGTGAACCACCACCCTCCAGAGCCTCGCGTGGGTCATTTACCCGCGCCCGCATAATATCCACTCTAGCTAATCGCTTGACATTTATATTTTGCCGATCGCCCACGTTGTTTTTCGCCTTGACAGTGCGTAAATTGCCGTTTACTTCGCAATGTGTCTTAAGGTCACGTTGGGTTTTTTCTGTACATATGCAATATGATTTGAGGTTATGCAATCGTAGAAATGACCACTGACACATTCTATACTAGCCATGTGTTCTTGCAAAACGTAAACAGACCGATACTCAATACTGCATACTTTGCGCGCGTAACCTTCACCTTGCCTAAACTGCGATTTATCGTTTCGTGAACACGTCTACTGTACTAGTTCAAATATTCAGGAAGAATGATTTGTATGGTTGTACAATATTGTGCCAGTGAATGCTTATATCGAGACTTGTTTTGAAGGTAATTCAGAATATTTATCTTTTATACATTTCACGTTCTTTTGCTAATCTAATTTTATAAGCTAAATTTAAGTTCCCGCGATTTCTCGATAACTTGTTGCGTCCTATAGTTTAGTGCTCTCTCGAAAATATCTCGTTTTGCTCTTTCTGTTCTATTCTACCACTTTCAGATAAGGTGCATTTCCAAAAACTGGTTTTGTATCTAATTCGTTATACGTAATAACGTAATATTCTGGTAATTAAGTATTTTGTTTTGTATTCACTTTAATCTATGCATATTTAGTCTAATTCATAATGTTGCATTCGTTTTACCAATCGGGTATTTAAATGCTGATCAATTGTGAAACAACTACGGTGGATCAAGGACGAGCCCTGTTGGTTATTTAACTCGATAATGATTTTGAAAAATATGCATAAGAATGCATATTTATTTCCATGTCGTATTCGTGCGCCGTTGGTACAAATTACTAAAGATGACTAATAGTCGTTATCTGTATAATTCTAAGTGCAGTTTTACTATCTGCCACCTGATTAGATGTTGGGTGTTGTCGAGTAGTTTCATTTATTCCCTTGGAATCAATCATGGTGTTGTTTTTGCCGAATTTTTATAAAAACTAGTAATTCGTCTTCCACATGTATATTTATACTAGCACAGCACGCACCAGCAACTGCACGTTACCAGCAGTACCAAAAGTATTTTTGGTACATTTTTTTATGGAAACATTCGTGTCTAACGTTTCGTAGGTGCAACAACAGTAGCCGACAAAATCTATTCATACTATACAGCAGTACATGTCGCCGTAACGTATCGAACAAAATCAATTTTCTTTTGGAAAGTGCGCATGCGCATATGAATATTTTCGGAAATGTCTAATTGTGACTAATTAATGCAAGCAATATTGCGTCGTATCGTTATGTATATGAACTGACTTCCTCGCAACTCGTTGCTGTATATTTTGAATAGAAACTGTCGTTTGCGTGAGATGCTGTGCTGTGACTTTTATTAATTTTTAATCCGGCCGGAATCAAAGGCTATTAAATTTTCTCGATGATCCAGTACTTCTATCGTTTACAAACTTGGTGATTTTTTTTTAATATAATCAGCAAATTCAGCTAAGCCGAATTTGTTGGAAACATTGAAATGTGCTTGCGATTTGTATTTAATATATGTACCTACATTTTAATAATGTACACAGTGTTACCTGGGGTGCACTGGTATGGTGAAATATATAGATATGTATCTCGAAACCTGCATCTCTTGGTTTTTCGTGAACTGTACTCGCTAGTCGAATTTTGTATTTTTGGCACATGTGTGAAACGCATCAAGTATTTGTGTGGCGACAATGATGCGGATACAATCGAGCAAACGAGTATTGAAAACACGGTGATTAAGATGATGGTGGTGGTGAGTGGGTCTGCCTCGGGCCACTCGATTACATATTCTGCTCGGGCACAGGACGTCTCAAGGTGGCCAGGTCGCCGGACCCTATCCAAAATCCCCATCTCGTTCAACTTGCCTCTAGATCTGGAATATGGAACCTTTGCTCTCTACTTTCTGCTCCCTGGTCTAACCCTTCCAATTCTGCCTTTGGTTCTTCTATAATCTGTCTCGTTCTCCCTTCCAGTATATTAGTGTTCGGTCCCACCTGATTGGGTCTGCGTCACTGCCACGCCTCTCGACCGTATCACCCTTCGTTATTCCGATAAAAATCAACTATAAATGTATGCATATGTGATTGCTGTATCTAAAGTCGTCGCCATTGTTGTTGCTGAGCGTAAACTTTTTATTTAATATACTTGGGGGAGGCGGCAAAGCCGATAGGCCCAAGGGGTTTGAATAAACATAATTTTACAAATTATACATATATGCAATAAAAAAATGAGAAAAATTAAAATACATTAAAAAAAAAACAATATTAAAATAAAATAAAATAAGAGAAGAAAAAAAAATATAAAATAAATAAACAAAAAAAGATAAAAATACAGAAATATGATTATGGGAAAGAAGAATCACAAAAATCCTTTGGTTTTAAAAAAAGTATCAAGTTTATTCTTAAAAATATTAATATTAATAGAGGTTACTAAATCGTTGGGAAGACTATTCCAAACTGAAACCACTCTGTTAGAAAAGAATGTATCTCTGATCAATTTATTAGATTTATCTTTTTGGAGTCTAAGCGTGTGACCTCTGAGGTGAGTGTTTATGTTGAATGAAATAACATTAGACATATGACAATTATAGTGATTATTAAGAATTTTATAGACTTCGATTAAGTCACCTCTAGATCTTCTCGTCTCCAATGTAGTGAGATTCATTATTTTCAATCTTTCATTATAAGAAAGTGATTTGAGTTCAGAAGGAATCTTTGAAATTCTCCTTTGAACCCTTTCAATACATGTAATATCCTTTTTAAAATGAGGATTCCATATGCAAAAAGCGTATTCAAGTCTAGGTCTGATGAAAGTTTTATATATTTTTGTTAAAATAGTTAAATTTAGAAAATTGAATACCCGCTTTATAACATACAAAAATGAGTAAGTTTTGTTGACAATATGATTTATATGAGCGGACCATTTTAGGTCGCAAGTGGTGATGATACCTAGGTCTAATTGGTATTGGACGCAATTCAGGAAAAGGCTGTTTATTTTGTAGGAAAGATTTGGGTTATTATTTCCTAGGTGGAGAACAGAGCATTTCTTAACATTTAAAGTTAAAAGCCAAGTTTTAGACCACGTGACAATTGTGTCCAAATCGCTTTGAAGGGAATTTCTGCCATCTGAGTTGGCAGGACAATAAAGTTTAATGTCGTCAGCGAAAATAGAATATTTACAAGTGAGGTCATTTGCTATATCATTAATAAAAATTAAAAAAAGAATTGGCCCTAAAACAGAGCCTTGGGGAACACCACTAAGGACGGGATGAGATTCTGAAGAGCAGGATCCAATCCTCACCGAGAAGTATCTAGACTTTAAAAACACTCTGATCCAGTCAAGTAGCCTTCCTCTCACACCTATATGCTCGATTTTTAGTAAAAGCCGATCGATAGGAACTCTATCAAAGGCTTTTTCGAAGTCAAGATAGACGACATCTACGGGTATATTATTATTAAGAAGCAGAGACCAATCATTGTGCACGGTTAAAAGGTTACTCAGTACTGATCGGCCTTTTATAAAACCATGCTGGTATTTAGATAAAAGGTTACAAGACTCAAGAAATTTAGTCAGTTGAGAGGCGATGATTTTTTCAAAACATTTTAGCAAAATGGGTGAAAGACTGATAGGACGATAATTAGTGGCTTCTAATTTGTTTCCCTTTTTGTAGATAGGAATAATGTTAGAAGTTTTCCATTCGTTGGGTATAAAGGAAGATATAAAGGAATGATTGAAGAGTTTAAAGAGGGGACGAGATATGGATAGAGCAGTTTTTTTAAAAAAAAGTGAAGGTAAGTTATCATTACCAGGGGCGGAGTTGTCTCCCAGGTTGTGTAAAACCTCTGAAACGACTTTTTCGGAAAACATTATATTATTAATTACTGTTGAATTTCGGGACAAGTTAGGAAGCATCGGCAGATTTGTAGAGTCTTCTTTGATGAATGAGTTGCTAAAGGCCTTAGCAAAAGTGTTGGCTATTAAGAGGGGATCCGTAATAAGCTCCTTTTTTTCATTCATGATTGTGGAAACTACAATTTTAGATTTTAGGTTAGAGTTTAAGTATTTAAAGAAAACTTTGCAATCGCCAGAAGCGATTGAAAGTTCAAAGTCACGCTTTGAGTTTCTTATTTGTTTAGTGACTTCATTATTAAGTTTTCTATAATTAGCATAACCCTCATGGGTTTTATGTTTAGCATAAATGTTCCAAAGTTTCCGTTTTTCTTTAATCAGAATCAATATAGGTTTATTGATCCACGGTTTACATTTGGATTTGAATGGTTTAAGGAAAGGAACAAATTTTTGTATGCCAGCATTTATAATATGATAAAAAGAATCCCACTTAGAATGAATATTAATTTCGAGTTCTAAAAATGACCAATCGCTGTTTATAAAAAAATCATTCAATTTCTCATAGTCGGCTAATTTAAAGTTACGCTTTAAGAAAGGATCAGTTTGAGGTTTACATTGGGATCGATCACACCATTGAATCAGAGAGTTAATTATAATATGATCACTTAGACCAATTGGGGAGTCAGAGAGAATCGATGATAAGAAATTGTGGGAGTTTGAGAAAACTAGGTCCAATGTCGATGGTCGATTACATCCTCGAAAACGAGTAGGGAAGTCTACCAGTTGATTTAGTCCTGAATTTGCGATGCAATCAAGAAACTCAGCTGCAGAGCCGGAAAGACCAACTGGGCTGAGAAACTTCCAGTTAATGGTAGGAAAGTTGAAGTCTCCAAAAATCAGCGTTGGACAGCTTTTACATCCTTCATTGGCGATGACGTTGAAAAGTTTGATGTCTTCCTCAAATGTGGAGGTGGGAGGTCTATAAATACACGCTAAGATAAATTCGCAGCAGTTAAAACAAACCTTTAACCACAAGTGTTCGATGCCTGATATTGAGATATTGGATGGTAAAAATCTTTCAACCACAATACATGGATTATTAGAAGAAATTTTTACATAAATGCAAACACCTCCTCCTCTTCTATCTTCCCTATCGGATCTATAAATAGCAAAATTAGGAATTTCTACGACACTGTCAGGTATGTTATTATTTAGCCACGATTCACTTATTAATATTATATCGGGATTGTTATTAATTATGTAAAGTTGAAACTCACTGAATTTGGGAATTATTGAGGAGATATTCGTATACATAATTTTAATTTCAAGATAAGCATTAATGTAGAAGTTATTTCTATTGATGTTAGTAGCCATAATCCGTTTTATTGATCATAATGGTGAGCTGGTTTTTAAGTTCAGGACACTGGTTGATTCTTGTCATATGATTGCTGGGTTTGTTAGTTATAGTACAATTGAAGCATTTGGGCGGGTTCGATGTAGATGGACAATTTGAAACTAGATGACCAGAAGAAGCACAGTGAGAACAATTTGGTTTTTCCTCTTTGCAATATTTTATAGAGTGCCCGAAGTTGCAGCAGCGTGAGCATTTAAGCACGCTAATGTAGTCATCGATCCTGCACGAATTCCAGTCTATGAAGCATCTTCCTTGGTTTACAAGTTTTTTTCGGAGTGCTGGCGAAGTGGAATACACTCTGTGGCAGGTGGGCCCTTCCCGAGAACCCGCTAGGTGACTGAATTTAATGTTATTAGAGACGTCAGTTCCGAAGTCTTCTATCAAAATTTTCATAATTCTGTCGTCGGGTACATCTCTAGGAACGTATTTAACAATAATTTTTGGCCAACGCTTTTTCGGGAATACTACATTTAGCTTAGCCAAATTAATTTCATTACACTTTGCAATTAATTCGCAGTCTATGATAGAGTTTGTAAAAATCACCAAACCATTGTTACTGACCTTTTTTAAACCTATTACTTTAGCACCTATTTTAGTGGGGTTAATTGCTGCTTGGAGAGTGGCTTGTGTTGCTTCAGAACTGGAAATTCCAGAATCCTTGCAGGGGTATATGATTACAGCGGGAGATGGAGATTTAGCTGCGATCCCCGTGTTCGCCACCTTCAAGTGTCTGGATCCGGAGCTTGAAGCCGCTACTTCGGAGAACAGCTGAGTTTGAGATGCGAGTGGTGTTCGTTTGTCGGAGATCTCATCAGTTAAAATATCCAACAATCTTTGTACGGATTCTTTGATACATTTGGATTTGGCAGTGGTAAGCATGTTACCACTTGCTAGTATCTCCAGGATTATAGTTTGTTGTTTTATAGCTTCGTTTAATTTCTTCATTATAATTGTTACAATTTGAAAAAATAAAAATATTGGCGCAAGATTCGGCACGATAATTGATTGACTTATGCATAAAAATATGAATACTATCTTTTACTCACATCTTTAAGCGATCGATTTTTGTTTGGTGAATCATCCTCAATATTTTTACATACCTCCTTTACGTTTCACATGGCTTTCGTGTCAGTGGTCATTGTTATCTCTTATCCGACCGTTTTCATTGTACTATTTATAGTTTTTGTTCATTTTCATAAATGTTTTTACATGTTTTATGGAATAGCGATTTCATGTCTTTCAAATCTTGTTGATTCTAACTAGCTGTCACATTAGGTTTGACAAAGAGTTAAATAATACTGAATTTTTTTTTCACTGATTTTCGTTTAATACTACTTGGAAATCACTGACCATAGACCAGCCTCACAGCCAGATTAATTTACATCACATTACACGACGAACATAATAGTTAACGCAAACAATGTCGAAATCGACAACTTCTCAAAAGCCATCAGTAATTTATAACATCCTTTAATTTTCTTGGATTATTAGCTTATCCCATATCTGACGATGCCACATGGGCGAATAGTTAGTCACGCTGTCAGTTTCGTCTTGCATTTCATTTTCTCTAGATTTTCGAGATTGGTTCTTTATCATCATCATTATAACCAATAGCCACCATCCGCATCTGGATGAAGGCTTCCATTCAGCACGCGTCCATTTGTCTGGTATGCACAACTAATCCATCGTGCGGCATTACTTTTCACCCTTTTACACTGTTGGATACCATTCCAGCACTTAATTTCCATTCTGCTAGCCACCTGACCCGCCCACCGTCTCTTCACTACGATTCTATCATATAGGTATATATTTTACTTCACATGTTGTTTAATATTTTTACCGTCATTCGCCATCCACTGCTCTCCAGAATGGTGATGTCACCGGACCCAGAAGGTGCCGCGTATTGTTCAAAGGTTGTAAATGCATTGTTAAAGGTTTGCCGAACCTTTTTTTACAAAGGATTTACAACAATGGAACAATGGATAGCACTGTGACTATCCTACCTCTAATGATGATGTAACATTATTTTCTTATATTCTTAAAGTAACTAAAGTCAACCCTTTTCTAACGCGAAAAGGCGAAGAACAAACTAAAAGTGAAGATGTCAGTTATTCGGCATCATGTTTGCTTACAATTCACTTCCTTTTATTTATTATGTTCTTGGAAAACTAGCGCGTTATGAGACCAGTCTTTCAGTCAGCATTAACATTTTTTAGTTTTTTTGTAGCTATGGCGCCGAATATTAACTAGTGCCTCACCTGTTTTGCTAGTCCGGAACATAGCGAACATACACATATTCGATTAGCGAAAATACACACACAGAAATAAAAATGGCCGCGCGGTTTCGCTTTCGCATTTGCACAAACACACGCATACACGATTGCGCGTGCCGTGCCGTGAGTTATGCAAAACCCGGCAGTCGATTACCCACTGCCGTATTACGATTCGCCATAGAAAGTGTAACGACACTATTTTACCGACTCACTATTATTACATGGAATCGATCGTGCCGTCCTTTTATATCGGCTCGCCATATGTCATTGTTTCATTATGCAATTGTTTGTAAGCCTTGCCTGGAAAAAAGTGCAAGACGCGCTCTTTGGCATTGCTAGTGAATGAGGTCTTGAAATTAACGACTCGGTGGCTTTTAATTTTAAAAAAGTTTAGGTACATCGGATTCTCTACTGCACGACCATATCATCAGCATAGCCAGCATTTTCATATTTTTTTTAACGTTAAATTACTTCATGGTGAATCAGTAATATTAAAAAATTATGTAGACTCTGTAACTAAGTATAATGCAGTAATGTACCTGAATCTTATCTTACCTAAAACCTTTCTCATAGCTATCTTTCATTGCCAGTTTCCCATTTATTTTGTAAGATGAAAGATTAGAATTTTTTCATGTGCATATTTATCCAAAGTTTTGGAGAGGTATTTTTTTTTGTACCTGTAAGGCAGAAAATTTTATGTGAGACTTGCTCTTCGCTTGTAAATACATACATAATATTTGAATCTCATTATTTAGGTGCACACGTACACACGAGGGTACGCGGCAGGACCCTTCCCAAAACTCACCCTCCTGAATGTTATATCCTTTTATTGAAAGATACTGATAACGATGATCCTCCTATTTGAAGAAATGTTGGAGAAAATTGTCCAAATAATAAGATCGTAAGAATTAATAATTATATGAAGATACGCCTCCCAGCTGGTGTATATTAGTGCGTTCCGTGCCTTATTACCTTATATCTTATCGCAAGCATGATCCATACACGTTCGTTAGTAATTCTGTATGCACATACGAATACATGCGAAATCGGAGTCGCTCGACTGACTCCCACTCCAGCCAAAAGGTACGACTCAATGATCGAATTCGAATCCACAGGCATGCCTATCACAGCTGGAGTTGACTAAGGCGTGCTGTGCCGCACGTTACAAGGGATTTGGCTCCCACTTAGGATTAAAAAGATTGTAATATGGGTGCATCAACTAAAAATCTGCTTCGAACCGTAATTATAAGTCACAACGAAATGCGTGGGTATAGTCGGTCCTATTTTCAATTTTATTTGCTCAAATTGAGTAATAATACAGCAATTACGGCCGAACGTGGTCCAAGTTGGCGTGGATCAGATATGTACTACTACTACTACTACTTGTGGATGGATGGGTCTCCGGATCTGTGCTAGTGGGTAATAACTGTTACAACACGCTTTGTGGTGCTGTCCTCGACCGCTCCACGCTAACTTTTCCTTTCGTTTTTCGCTTCGTAACTATTGTTTTTTTTATTTTGTTCTGATTTTTCGATTGATATCCTATGAAATTGCTTTTCTGCTTCACCACTTTCTTTTTCGCTGGAAGCTGTTGTATCTGTATTGGGTGCATATCATCATGCAATGTTTCATTTGCTTCTCTGTACCATTTGAATGATGTGCAGTTTTCAATGCCATATCATCAACTTCTCCATGGTATACGTATGTACTGATCAAAGGCCTCTTTCTCCAGTGACGCTTTTCTTTAATGCTACTAATTTTATAAGTAAGGATTTGAGCAATTGCGGGACTTTCTCTGTTTTCCTCTATAGTCGCCGGTTGGCCAATGCAAATAAGCGAGTTGTCGCGATTTCAACAATGGCATTGTTTGCTCTGTTGCACTTTTCTTTTTCCCATGAGGTAGTTGTGTATGTCACCGTGTTCATTATGAGCCAATTGCGTGTGACGAGATTAGACGGCCGTGTATTTCTCAAATTAATATTCCTGTCCTCAATTTTTCCTTCTGTTTTTAGAAAGTTTTGGACCGTTTTGGTTTTGTGATTACTGGCCTTTTTCAAGAACCGACGAAAGTGCTCGTTTATGTTACCGATTTTGTTACATTGCTTTTTGTTTTACAGATTTCACTTACGCGATACAAATGTGGCAAATCGTGGATCTTACATTTCACAATTGACTTGTTGATATTTCAATATCAACGAGTCAAGGTTAACAATTCGCGAACTTGGACTACTTGGAATATTGCACTGAATAGTCATAATTTTAAAAGGCGCTCAAAAACAACGTACGCAATAGAATTCCACAAAAAAAAGGTTGGCACCTTCGGATAACATCCAAATACCCCTTGACGCTGTTTTGTAGAATTCTATTGCGTTAGTTCTCTTTGAAAGAGTGCATTTTTCCGGATTCTACGAACCAAAACTTACATATGTACATATTATATATTAAACTAGCATTATTACCCGGCTTTGCCCGGAGTGTATAAAAAAATAAATCAAAAAAAAATTTAAATATACTATGACTATGAGCTGAAATTTAATTTTGTTTTTGATTGTTTCAGAACCAAGGCGTAATGGCGTCGGCGCAGGCCCAAGCCGAGCACGTGTCCCTAGCTCGAGCTCGTTCTCTAGGAGCAGCTGCAGAGCTAAGTCAAATGTTTATACGCGCTGTTGGCATGCCGCAGCAACCCCAGCAGCAGCCACAGCAACAACCACCGCAGCAACCCCCATCACCCCAACAACAGCAATCTCCTGTGCAGACTCCTCAGCATAGACGGCTGGAAAGGGCAGTGTCTGAGCCGGCCCCAGTGGCTGCTCCCGCTACTCCACCGAACGCCAGTCGTTACAAGACTGAACTGTGTCGGCCATACGAAGAAGCTGGCTCCTGCAAGTACGGCGACAAGTGCCAGTTCGCGCACGGATATCGCGAGCTGCGCAACCTGCAGCGACACCCAAAGTACAAGACAGAGCTGTGCCGCACATTCCACTCGGTAGGATTCTGTCCGTATGGACCGAGGTGCCATTTCGTGCACAATGCCGAAGAAGCGAGAGCAAACTCGCAACCGTCATCGACAACTGGAGGCGGCAGACCATCATTGCCGTCGACTCCTGGCTCCTCGCCCTTGTCTCGTTCGCCGACGGCCTCCGTGTCCTCGTCGTTCTTCGTGTCTCCATCTGTGTCGCCGAGCAACTCACCCCCACCGACTCCAGAAGAGGGACGTCTTCCTGTCTTCAATAGGCTCATGTCCATCCGCGACCTGGCCATCGCCTAACTTACGACCCCAACGATCTCGCTTTCGCTCTGTTCCCCGCTGCAATTTTACGGTCGCCCTTTCAACTAGAACTAGAGAATTGTGCCTTGTGATAAGAAATTTTAATTTTTGATTCAATTTTAAATTATTTGTTTTTACCAAAAATTACTTCCCATCACACGTTCCAATGAAACAATTCCGATTCAAAGTTGCTCAAAATTTATAGAATAGAAAGACGCCGTAAAATTGATGTAAAAGAAGGAGCTCCAACCAATCATTTTTTATTTTATTTATATTAAATCTTACTTTTATGTGGTATTTATTGAAACTTTAAACAAAAAAAAAAAACAAATTTATCATGTTACTTGCTTATTATTATGTTACTGATATCATAATTAATTATTATTCAATATTTCATTGTGTGTACGGTTATTTATGCAGAAAGACCGGTTTATTAATTATCATTATTTGTTTTTTTTACAACTACGAGTATCTAGATTTAATATTTATAATTTTTTAATTTTCGTTCGTAACGGTTGTTTTTAGTCATTTTTTTCATAAAATGTTGACCCCCCCCTCTTTATTGTTGTGGTCTCCTGGTGTAATGCAGAGGCGTTGCGTGATGAGCAATCTTTACTTTACTAAATTTCTATTTTGAACCCAAGTACGAAAATTTTCATTTCGGACATCCTGTAAATAATTAATATTAATTCTCATTTATTTTCATTTGAAATTTTACGTAACACGCCTACTGTTGCATGCAAGGAGATACTTGTGCTGTGTTTGTATTATTGTATTATTAATGATTATTTTAATGATGACGAGCGTTTCGATTCTGTCGCTGTTTTCATCATCATTTAATTTCGAAATGCAAAAAAAATAATAGAAGGACCGTAAATGAATACGCAGAAGCGTTCTTATTCAATTTTCTACTTATGGTTTAATTTAAAATGCAATTATGTCTTTGCAAGTCTTCCAATGATTTATTTTTTCAAAAATTTTTACCTAAAACATTTTATTAAATATACGCAATATATGTGTACATTAGTTAGATTTATTGGAAAAACCTTTTGTATTAAAAATACTTTTTATATGAAAATTGCAATCGACAATCTTCCATATTTTGTAAAGGCGCGGTAACGTCAGTACTTTTTTGTATGATATCGATTTGAGTGAGCACTTGAAATTTATTTTTTATTATTATTTTTATGAAATATGACGCGATTCCCCTACTGGGAATAATTTATTCTTTTAAAATTAAACTAAGGCGTCTTAAAGAAGTTTTAAGTGCTGATCTCATTTTTATTTTCGGATAAGTTATTGTACAGTTGTATAATTATTTTTTGTTACTTTATTTTTCTTTGTCTGTATCTAAAACACATGTTAAAATCAGCACACATTTTTTTATTGATTTTCATAAAAATAATCGTATATGACGTTACTAGTGCGAATTTAGTGTATATTTTTTTACGCATTGAACATATCTTCGGCTTTCACCCTATATAAACATATATTAGAATATATACTTACCTTTTTCAATTTGGGGGAAATAATGAAGTCTGAGAAAATTAATTCCATCATCGATTATATCACGGATAGTTTTTAATTTGAAATATATTTATGTGTGTACCTTTATGTTTCGGAAAATTAACGATCTGGCAGTGTTTTTTACTCATTGTTCATGTTTTGTTTTGGAAAACGCCACCGAAAATTTTTGGTTTCAATGAAGAAGTAGTTTTTTTGATCTGGTAGTATTTTTTTGTTAATTATCGATTTACTGCCTTCTCGCCAAAGACCACTTTTCAGTGTAAAAAATAGAGCAAAAACTATGGAACGATGTATTGAGTGTGTGGAAACGAAGTAACGCTTAATTTTACAAATATTTATTTTAAACTTATTTTTATTAAAAATTATTGCATTTTTTCTGTATGGTAAGGTCTTCGCGTCCACTGCTTTGTAAAACAATGTAAACGTTTTTTCAAAAATTATTTATATTTTTAGTTTTTTCATTTTTCAACTCCAAAGAAAATGTTTCTATGATAAATAAATATCGTTTACATTGTCGTCCCTTCGTCTTAATTTCACAGTAATACACTTGTCTGTAAAATATTTGTCCTTTGAAAAAACTGATTTCTGATATTGTTAAATTATTTATTTAAAAAAATCCTATTGTTAATAGTTAAATTAAGAATATTGTGAATTTGTATGTATGTGAAACTTTGAGGTAAAAAGAATGTGGTTTTTAATATTATATATATATTTATTAATTTTTTCACAATTATTTCACTTGTACATATGTCAATGAATAAACGACCATGTGGTTTTTCAAATGTTTTCTTTGGTACGTTAAAGATTTCATTTACTTTTGAATTTATGATACAGACGCGCGTTGATTTTCATAGCATTCTCACAGTGCCTTTTGTATGTATAATAATTAAAAAAAATGTGATAAAATTGTTATCGTAGTATACATTTTATATTTATATGTATATGTATTTTAAAAAAGAATTAAAATTGTCAACTTTGCTCTTCTGAATTGTGATAAGGAGATAAGGATGTCGCCGTATGCTCGTATTTATTATGACTTTACGTGTATTTTTTAATGCCAATTTCACTTTTGGGTCATGCTCAGTAAGCGACGCGTATTTTAATAGATCGCAGTCCGACAACGGTCCAAAAATTATTTATTCTTTTAGTTAATTAATAAAAATAAAACTTAATTTATTGAATCCATGACGACGGAGACCATCGTCGGAACTGCTGCCGAAAGTTCTTCTCAATTAATTAAAAGTATTAGAATTTTATAATAGAATAAAATTTCAACATACCAACACTAGTCCCTTATTGAATAAATGTCCCGAATCTGAAGAGTCGTACCAAGCGACTTATTCTCCGAAACTAGTAATTTTAAACTTTATTTGGTTCTTTTTAGACATTCAGTTCCATCCTAAAAATAGCTGATTATACCACTGTCTCAAAGTGTCACAAAAAAATAACTCCCCAAGTTTCTTACACATCCAGTGAAGCCGGGAAGACCTTATCGCCTTACATTTGTAAATATATGTCTATTTAATAATTACTATTGTGCGTTGTATATCATCCAGTGGAAGATAACTGGACGATGCTGCTCTTTTGGTTTCTTTTTCTTTTATGTATTCGTCAGATCGTTTTTTCTGTTATTTTAATTCATGTAATCGTTTTTAAATCGAAACATACGTTCCCGGATAATCTGAGCGTACTTTTTTTTTTTTATTAATTTTTGGCGAATCGTCAGATCCGCGCGAGGATGGAAGTTGCGTGTATTTAATTTTTTCAACTATATTTTGTTTATTTTAATATAAAATCTCTCAGCAGGGAGCTTTACTTAAGCGATTTAATTTTTTTAATTAACTTATTTATTGATTTTTTTCCAACCTCGATGACGACGACTGAAAACGACGATACGTTTCAAATGACATGAATACGCTGTGGATTCATTGAAAATCCTAGTTTCCGGAAAACAATGAAACTTGTCGAATTTCGTTTCATTGTCTTATAAAAATATGGGACTTCGAAAACACAAGATTGATGAAAGTAGGTTTTATAATTATTTCCCTTATTATTTTTGTTTACACTTTGGAATATCTTTTCTTTCATTATTTTTAATATGGGACCAATTAATACCAATTGTTTTACTTCTTTTATTAGAATTATGCTATTTTTCTCTTACTTTTATCTAAAACAAAAAGAAAATATTGGTCAAAACATTCAATATTTATAATTTGAAATCTTCTGAAAGTTTTCTTATCCATTGTGAACGTATGTATGTTATTATATTGTATAATGTAATGATTATTATATTATTATTGCGTACTTTTACTTTATCATCAGTCATTTTGTATTTTTAGACAGTAAACTATTATTTAATTTTTTTGTAATTTAATTTATAACTATGTTTAAGGTGTATCATTGTAATGATAAAATGATAATTGCTGGTATCTCGATGTTTTTTTTTTCTTGAATTATCATGAATAAAAGACAATGTTAGACTTGATAATGTTGTTTCATTTTTTTTCAATTCACCATATTTCGCATTGTTTTCAAAATGATTACGAAGCAAATGTAACACCAGATAACTGACTGAATTTACTTCATTCTTATTATCTTAGAAAACTGAGGATTTATATCAATCAAGCTCAATTTTTTGCGAATCACTGGTTTGAATTTCACACTTCTAATGTTAATGCTCGTACATATAGATTCTGCTCTATAGAAGTGACGAAATAGATAGAAATAGAACACGCATGCACATAATTTGTTGGTTTTGGTTGTTATCGACTAAGTTTTAAAACATATTGGCGCAATTTGTCCGTTGACAAATCGTGTCAATAAGGAAAAGGGACCCGACAGTGAGGAATTCTTATCAAAAATTGGGTAAACGCCTAAAAGTTTTCAGCTGATCAAACACGTCTAGAGTTCAAACACGTCAAACAAACGTACATCAAACTGGTAAGCTATGGTAAGGTTAATGACTCAAATTGATATCGGCATGAACTGTGAAACCGACTATAATAAAGCAACCGAGTAGAACAGAAAAGTGAAATCGAGTAAATAGATTGTCGATTGGCGTTAAAAGGAGACGCGTTGGCGTTCTGGGTCAAAATCGGAAACCATCTCACCATACATAATTACACTTTATTATTGTCGTTTTTATACCGTCGAACCATGTCGACACCTCCGCATCCTTATCCTTTCTAAATAGAAAGGAGAAAGAACCTAATTTTGATAATTTGAAGTCCCATGTCGTGACGTCCGACTGGCCGATATTGATATTTTACATACAAAAACATGTATTTATTTAATGGTAAATGTATACGCATTTTTCGTGTCCATGAGAAATTGTACCTGTTACATCATACTTTCTCATTCAATTATTTTAAAAAATTACAACCGACATGGTATTTTTCTAATAGTTCTAATAGATTTTTCGCATATTAAAATACAAAGATATTATTTTCTAGTTTGTCATAGGTAGACTGCCGATAGACACCGTGCTTTTTCCAGGAATCGGGGTGGTTTGGCTCTATTTACAAAGCTAGCTCCAAAAAGCCTGGAAAAAGCACGCTCCACCGCCGAAAACTGGTTATGAGTAGAGGTAGGACTGGAAGCGTGCCGTTTATTGTTAATTGTTGGCTGTGCTTTGTTTAAGGTTCGCCGAACCTTTTTTTTGCACTCTAGCTAGCTTTGTATAATGACCCAAAACGCCAGATTCCTGAAAAAAGCACGCTTCCTATGCTCCTTTACTCATAACTAGAGGTAGGACCGGATGCGCGCCGTCTATTGTTGTAAATTTTTTTGTAAAAAAGGTTCGGTAAACCTTAAACAATGCATTTACAACATTTGAACAATATACAGCCCCCTCAGGGTCCGGGCTTTAGTTATGAGTAAAGAGGGGACCCAGTGCGCGCTGTTTATTGTTCACATGTTGTAAATGCATTGTTAAAGGTTTGCCGAACCTTTTTTAAAAGCATTTACAATAATGGAACAATAGACGGCGCGCATCCGGTACTACCTCTAGTTATGAGTAAAGGAGGATAGGAAGCGTGCTTTTTCCAGGAATCTGGCGTTTTGGGTCATTTTACAAAGCTAGCTAGAGTGCAAAAAAAAAAAGGTTCGGCGAACCTTAAACAAAGCACAGCCAACAATTAAAAATGAACGGCACGCTTCCGGTCCGCTCACTAGTTATTTGTAGAATTCGGCGTTGGCTTGGTGCTCTTTAAATATCAATAGACCTTTCCATTAGTCCAACAAAGCAAGAGAGCAAAAAGCATGGCTTTTTGTGCGAAAAGTATCGTCCGAACGCCTACCTCTTGTCATGAGCAGAGATCGGCCGCCAAGTTACTTTCACCCACAAAAAATGGTTCACTATTGTCAATTACTATTTTTAACCTTTGTTTTGCTCTTGCTTTGTAGGACAATTTTTTGGGCATTAAAGAATCCTGGCCGCCGATCTCTAATTATAACTAGAGATCGGCGGTCGAGTTGCCGCCATAAAATAGCAATAGACCTCTCCATTATCCGAGAAAGCAGGAGAGCAAAAAAAATGGGTGACAACAGTGAACCAGTTTTTTTAGCCGTCGAGCATCTTGTCCGCCGGTCTTAGTTATAACTAGAGTTCGGTACCTCATTGCGCTAAATGGTTTCCTATCGTAATTGTTAACCTTTTTTTGCTCTTTAGAGAGCAAAAAAAATATTAACAATAACAATTTACAAAAGGAACCCATTTTGCGCAATAAGGCGCCGAACTCTGGTTATAAATAGTCATCAAATAACAATAGACCGCTCCATTAGCTCCATATTACAAGGCAGGAGAGCAAAAAAACATGGTTGACAATAGTGAACCATTTTTTGTGCGAAAAGCATCGTTCCAACACCCATCTTTGGTTATAATCAGAGATCGGCGGCAAGGATTATTTTGAGCTCAAAAAATGGTTCACTATTGTCCTACCAAGCAAGAGAGGGAAAAAGGTTGAAAATAATCCTGGCCGCAGATCTCTGGGTATAACAATTTATAACTATTATTAAGATTTAAACTTTTATTAAGATTTAAACTCTGATATACATACATAGGTTACCCCTATTTGAATACTGCATATCATTATCAGTAATCGGATTATTGCGATCGCACGCACGACAATCGTTGCTACAAAAATCCCGGCACTCGAGTTATCTTTATTACAATATTTCGCGATGGAGTTTTTGGGTGCCAGATGTTCCGTGATCGAGATTTTTGTGACTTGCGCGAAATTGCTTTTTGCGGAATAATCACCGAACCATCACTATTAGTCTTCATAGTAAAATCAGCAATCCTAATTTTTTTATTATTTTTCACATGTAATTATGAAATTTGCCCATAGTATGTTAGTACATACATATAATATGTATGTACAAATAAACTAAACATAACTATGTAAACATCTTTTGTTTAATAACATCATAAAACCAAATGAATGTGTGTTTATTTATTTACGGCTAAATATAAATAAATTTGAAGTGTGTTTTAAGGCAGTTTATAGAGTGATCGAATGATCTGTAAATCAAGTATTTACATATGTATGTACATATATGTCCAGCTTTATAAGGATACGCTTTATAAGCAAGTGTATACGTATCTATTTATTGTGTTTGTTCAGTATGTGTGGTATACTAAATTGCGTGACGTTTGGGAAGTTGTTTTGCAAAATTGAAACGGCGTCAACGCTGATCAACAAACATGTTCAATCAATTTAAACAGATGGCGATTATTTTTAATGATTGTCCATATTGAATTAAACAAATTCTTTTAACTTAAAACTGGGTAATAGCTTAAGCAACCCATGTCCTTCTACAAATTTTTACATATATGCATATATTATTTCAATTCATTCATATTTAAAATTATTGCAAACTAGGTACATTTAATAAATGTACAAATGTAAATCTATATGTAGTATGTCGGTCGTAAACATAAAAATATATAAAAAAAAATGATAGAAAAGTAAAAATACTACAGGAGATATACAAAACATTGTATTTATCGCACGATAACTCTTTCGACCTGAATGATTAAAATTTATACATTAATATATAAATTATTGAAATAAAAATGTCAAAAACATATTTTTATGTCAATATGAACAAAAATATATATTGACAAAAAGCTAATAGTTGTTTGATTACACTGTTCGACACGAAAAATGGTTCAGAGACGAGATATGACTTTTATTATAAATCAGTGAACGCTAATCTGGTAATAAAATATGTTGATTGGCTCGAGATTCGGAGATATGCGTTTTTTAAATCGCGCGATTTTTCTATATCTTGGTGTTGTTTGGTCGATGTCACAAAATCTGTCAGTTTCCTGTTCAAAATGCATATTGGAATCTATAGTCGGGTATTTTATCTTTCATTTGTAGTATTTTCCAGCTTTCAAATCTCTCTAAGTAGTCGACCAGTTCAAATCAAAAGTCAAAAGTACGTATTTTCACTTGGGATTTTTTCCCACTGTTAATACTATTTTATATTAAGTATTTTCTATTGAAACATGTTTATTGGGATAGTGTTCTGGCCACACATTTTTTTTCCGTATGCTGTGCTGAATTTTAAATCGGTAAACTTTTATTACTTACAGACAATAAAACATTGTACGTGCAAAATGTTATTGGTTGACATTGGGTGTAAGGGACAGCAAGTCCCTTTTACCTAAGTGGCTTCCTATCGCGGATGGACTATGTAATATTGTCAAAGAATTATAATTAAATATAATATTTAGAATGTACAATTTTTGTGTACAAGTAAAATAGAAACAAGATTAAAAAAATAGTAAAATATTTTAAGTTCATGGGCCACATATTTTTTCTGAAACGTGTAAAATTAACATATAAAATAGCTAAAAGTTTTCCAAAAAGATATTTGCGGTTTTTTTTAATTCCAAAAATTCACTCAACAACGTTACGCGCACGACATTTCACTCACGCGACAACTCGCTCACGGACGTTACATTCACAGATAAATCACTCGTGCGACAACGCGCTCACGGGACAAATCACTCACGCGACATTACGCCCATGGAATTATTAAAATAACGTACAAAAACGTTATTTTTTACACAAGAATTATTCCAAAACTCAATTAAATGTATCGTGACGAATCAACACACTATTCAATCACAGATAAATAAATAAAATATATACTAACCAGTTTTTTTTCCATTCTTAAATTATATTAAGAATGGACTTTTAAGTATTAAAATTACTTTCGTTTTTCAGAATTTTTTACATGTTTGTATGTACATATAATATGGCCTTATGGGATCAATTAACGAATAGTCAGATATATTATACATATGTATGTATGCACTAAATTTTAGATAATTCTGAAAGAAAATTGCTGGAGATTGTAGTGACGTCGTGTGTGGGTCATAAAACAGTCAAACAAATAAAGAGAAGCTGATTATTGGCTGTTAAAAACGCCGAGAGCCATTGTTGTAATTTAGTGATGACTTGGGACGCATCAATGCTACACCGTACACCAAAACTTTCAAACTCCCATTTACTTACATGCAATTTCTATATTGTACAACAATTTGACTAATGAAATAAATACACATGTAATAGATCATATAAAATTATTTTTCTAGTCATTGATTTTTGCGATATGCAAAAGTTGATGACCTTGTTATCCAGAACGACATATTTATGTACATACATACATATATATTTATATTCTCTTATTGTGTTGTAGTATTTTTTATGCCGGAAACACAGCGGTTAGTAGTGATTTTGAAGCGTAAATATTTTATCTGATCTGTAACTGTTATTTTAAACGATTGATTAAAGCAAAAAAAAAATCAGATCAAGTGCTAAATCATTCAAATCGATGTAAAAAAATTGAAATACCAATGAAATTTTTTTTGAATATCTACTATGATAAAATAATTTATAATAATAATAATAAAAAAAAACTGATAATAATATAGAGAGAGCAGAATGAAACAAAGAGGTGAGGTTTTTTGGAATCAATCTGTCTTATAGTACTTCGCATTAACTATTTTTCTGGTGTTGATACCTGTCAAATGAATTAGCGAGTGTTATGTGACACAAACTTAATTAATATTTAAACAGTATGAATATGAATTTTAGCTCAAACTGAGCCAAGTTTTTTCGCCAGCGACAACACTTGTTTACAATCAAACAACTAATCGACATTTTATTATATACAATAAATAATTAAAATTAATCTTTTACAGTGGAATTAAATCTCACAGAATAAATAAGAAACAATTTTGTACCAGAATTTTTACTAAAAAAAAGCGCATTTTTAGAAAAATATTATATATTTGACCAAGTGTTAAAATGCATGCCAATGCAACAGGCAACGAATTTTTAAGAAAAATCAAGTTTAAGAAGTTGACGGATCTTAGTAACCAAACAAGCCAACTCCATTTTAAATACGTACACTGGATCAATTTGTTTAATGAACGCATGAATTACATTAATACATTAAGGTCGCTGATATGTGACTTGCCTGCTTGCTGGTTTACTTGAAATTTTCGCTTTCAAATTTTTGTAGATAATAAATTGATGAATATCAAATTACTTATAAAAATAGATAGTAAGTTGACGTGCATCTTCTTTGTTACGGAAGCACATATATCGGACCCAAACATGAACTCTTTATTTGCAGGTAAGCAAAAAGTCACTCAATAATTTAACCAGGTTTTTTACCCTGGAATGATACCCGAGAGAATATAAAAGATGGGTGGGTGAAATTAGAAAAATGTGTGGGTTGAGCCGTTATATTGATGATAGTAGCGCAAAACAGAGATGAATAGAAGCGTATTGGAGAGGCCTTCACCCAGCAGTCATATGATGATGATGGTGATGATCAGTAACCGGCGGATAAATTTACTTTACCCACATAAAATGGTTCACTATTGTCAATTACTATTGTCATACAAAGCAAGAGAGC
The DNA here is from genome assembly GCF_051622035.1 of Arctopsyche grandis. Lineage (NCBI taxonomy): Eukaryota > Metazoa > Arthropoda > Insecta > Trichoptera > Hydropsychidae > Arctopsyche > Arctopsyche grandis. The sequence continues at coordinate 29,313,291 of NC_135355.1, forward strand.
AAAAAAAAGGTTGACAATAGTGAAACATTTTTTGTGGGCAAAGGAAACATGTCCGCCGGTCTCTAATGATGATGATGATATGTATTTGTAATTTAACAGAATTAAATTTTGTAGCAGAGTGTACCGAGACGCGGCGGGTCACATACAACAGATCGACAAACAACACGCATCTACTTACAAGTCTCTCCAGCGGTTCTCAATTGGGTTATCAAGTTCAATCGTCGACGACGTTCATTTTCGGCCATCATGTTCAACTGAACGACCATAAAATTAACAACGTACATATACACAGGACTGACAATTAGGCGGACGAAAGTCCCACGGTATCCGGGTCACCCAAGTCTCTGATATTAACTTCAAATTCACAAAGACTATACCTGCACTTGCAAATCGCCTGTGCCCGGTCATTGATATTTGAGACAATGTCCGATGATTCCGAGAAGTGCCACTGCACATTTCCTTTTTGCTCCCGGTGCATAATACAACACCGCTGTGCATAATGTTGCATTGTTTCGCCCGCTGAAAAATAATTCTTATTGTTAACGAGTCGTCTGGTTGTTGTGCAATATTGTCATTTTTCATTACCCACCAATTTTGTTGTTAAGTACATAAGTATTAAGTTTAATTATAGTGGCCAGACAATTGGTAGACTCACACATAGGCAGATCGAAATTCATAAAACTTGCCAAAATACTTTCAATTTGTTGTGGTTTAATGGATATGTACTATTCTCTAAAATTTTGTAATAAAAGTTTTACTGCCCATTAGACTATTATTTATATAAGCGTTGAGTTTAGTTAAGATGATTTCAATTGTATTATGTGATTTTAGTCCTAAAATTGAATACATATTTTTCGAGTTCGAATTTTCGCATGATCATAAAACTTCATTTATTGTTACTACGTATGTATCAGTAACAACTGACTTCATACATGTATATTTATGTATGTATAGGCACTAAGGGTTATATGTAAGTCGACTAAGGGTTTCTGCCGATATTGATGTGTAAGTATCTCATAAAGAAACATATGTATTTGCTTAAATGTTAATACGCTCCCTATTCAATAATTTGTTCATATCATTTTGTTTATTCTAAAGCGTTTAATCTCCCCTTGGTTCAGTTTAAAAAATTCTTATTCTGATGGTTTTTTCTTACAATTCGAAAAAAAGATAAAAGTTTCGGATACTATTTATAAAAGCGTCATAGTTTATGTAGTTTTTGATTACTTAAAAACTTTTCTAAGATAAGGTTCATTTCACTCACTCGGGATTTTAATTTTGCGTCGAACATAATGTTTTTGCCTACAAATCCAAAGAAGAGTGTTTCTTTCCGAAAAATAAAGGATGTTACTGAATCTTTATATATATTCAAAACAAGCTAATAAAATGTATGGCAGAAATATAATGGCGTTGATCAGTTAAAAGTCAAACAATTAATCACGCCTGTCACTTTTATTATGCTATTCCAGAACTTTATTAACTGATTAACCAATCTTTCTTTCGAACTTTCTTATTAGCTAGTTTGAGTACGTATTTGAGTGGTATTCGAATCTGCCTTGCATTTTAACGTTCGTTTTATGGTGTTATCCAATGTTCCCCTATCTGAAACTCTCATGTATGTAACGTGCCGAAAGAGTAGGATTCTTACATAGTAAACATAACGAGGCGCACCTTTTCATAGCAAAGGAAGTGAGTTCTATAATATTTTGCAAAAAGGCAAAAATAACAAGCATTTTGATATTATTGTAGTAGTAGATGTACATTGTACAGTGATTATAACAATAGATAGCAGTGCTAGAGGTGAGGTTGCGCATGTATGTAATCTCGACGTGTCGCAGTGAAAGTTTTTGACGTAAAAACAACGCCATTATGTCCACATCAAAATCAAAAGTGAAAAATAATTTTACTCTCACTTTCGAGCGCCAGCCTCCACAGATAACATTGACTTGCTTATAGAAAGTTTCCACTGTGCACTTTAAAACTGGAAAAAACTGCATTGGTTCGAAGCAAGACCCTTATTTCTAAATTTTTGCCACACATTCTTACATATATATGTGGGATTTTATGTGTGTGAGTGAATTATTTAATGAGTAATGTTGAGGAGTGGTGTACAGGCAGTGGTACACATGATTGTTATATTGTTAACAGTTGGTACCCCAGACTCCGGTTGACAGGAGTGGAGTGGGGTCGCGGGTCAGCCGCTGCTGGCATGGCCGGGCTGTATACTGGATGTATGTACGTTATATTAAAATAAACGTGCATTGATTGACTTAAGATCGCCTTTGATTATCTCTCCTGCAATCCTCCCTATATCTCGAACTCTACATATATATATATATATATATATATATATAAATATATATATATATATATATATATATATATATATATATATATATATATATATATATATATATATATATATATATATATATATATATATATATATATATATATATATATATATATATATATATATATATATATATTATTGTTATATATAAATATAGCATTGCATTGATTTTATTATAATGTGTATTGAAAGACGATAAGATGAAATAAGAATAATTCAAATAATGATTCAAAAACCCAGAACATCATAAAATTGAATTTTGTATGTAAACGTATCAGTGACGTGTCGTCATTGGAATAAAGGGACTAAGCTAGTCCCCAAAATCTTTTACCTACAATTTTAAAATATCAACAATTTAATTAAAATAAATTCAAAACCTTGTCCATATTGACATTATCTACTCGGATTAGTGAAGATGATAGTAGTGGATTGTTATGGAATGGCTCGCCGCGTCGTTCGCTTGCACGGACTCGATGTCCCAATTCTGTTCCTTTCGCAGTACTGGCGAATTGTTATGTATAGATAGGCGTTCCGTTAAAGACAAAACATTTTTTAATTTACTTCTCGCTTTGAGTATACAGTTTAATTTTCACTAAGAATATTCTAATTTGTGTCTATCAATTGGTTCGTGAAACGATTCCCTTAGAAAAAATTAGTTCGGAGCGCGCGGAAACAAATAACGAGGACTTAAAATGTTGCATTCTTAATCTGTTGTTCGACAAATCATTCAGAAGATTGAGTTTTGAAGAAATGTTATTAAGAAAGTTGGGCTACTTGAGATATTTCTGTTAGCACAAAAATGAAAAATTATAATCATCACTTCAAGACAGATTATAATTTAAAAATTAAATATATTTTTTCTATCCAAACCTAGTCCCCCGTTTTAAAAATCAAGGGCATGCCACGCCACTGATACGTATATGTACATATATAGAAAAAAGCAACTATATATATGAAGTATCAGCATACAAGTTTCGACATGTATATTTAAATATAAACTGAAAATGAATACATGTAATAAATAATTCATCGTAATTACATTTATTTCTGTTTTTGGATCTTTCGACAACTGTATGCTTGATTAAACAATCAGTTTCTGGATTGTTTTAAGTTATTCAGAAGAATGTCTCCTGTGTCTCCAATGTCTGTGAACGACTTGACGTTTAATCGCAAATTACTTCTCGGTGTTGTATGTTGCTAATTTAATTTGTGGTTTATGAAATTTGTAATCAAAATATAAAAATAAATGAATACAGTGGATTCCCAAATACCCGGCTGACTCTAATACGCGAAGCTGAAGGATCACTATTAGTGATTTTCGTTTGTTGAGTTTCGTCCCAAACAGCCGGCTGACCCGAATAACTATCGTCTCAATTAAGTGTACATATTTTTTTAAAACCAAAACCTGCTGTATATTAGCCATACTATGATTTCTATCATGTCATACGTAAATCATAATCATAAGAATGCTTATAATTGTCATAATCCAATAAATCAGACAGTTGTACAATATTTGTATACACATATATTGCTGTCGGTTCCCTCATCACTGAGGATCGTGACTATGATGTCCGGTCAACCAGCTGCCTCCATTCAGTTCTAAATTCGGCCAGGCGAAGACTTGCTACCGTGGAAGCGCCCGTCACTGCAGATACTTGGTCAGTCCAGCGTCCGGGGGATCTGCCTCTGGCTCTTCTGCCTTCGACGCTACCAACCACAACCAACCACTCCAGGCTCTCCTCACCTCCTCCTGCAATGTGGCCGAAGAACTGTCATATAAGTTTCAGGCATATTGTTGACAGTCTATCCTTGATTTTTAATTCTTCAAGAATAGACACATCTGTGCGTTTGTCGGTCCAAGGCACTCGCAATAGCCGTCTCCAAGACCACATCTAGAAGGCACCGATTCTCCGTCTATCCGCCGCCTTCATGGTCCACGTCTCGACTCCATAAAGGCAGACAGAAAAAACGAGACTCTTCACGAGACGGATTTTGACAGCAGTTGTAATGGCTCTATTCTTCCAAATCTTCGTTAGTTGTGACATTGCCGATTTTGCTTATATAATCCGGCGCCGTATTTCCAATTCGTTGCCGCCGTTGTTGGATATGAGTGACCCCAGATAGACAAAATTATCAACCACCTCTATACTGTTTACACATACTTATAGATGAACAAGATATAAATTCCATTTTATTTCAGACTACATATATTTACTACATACACATTAAATGTGTTCCCGGAAAGATGGACTAAATTGCAGTTTCGAGAAGTCCTAATTTTCAAAGGCCCTCATAAAAAACTTACGCTATAGAATTTCACAAAAAAAAAAACAAACCCCTTGACGCTCTTTTGTGGAATTCTATTGCGTTAGTTCTCCTTGAGCATCTTTGAAAGTTTGGATGTCTCGAGAGTGCAACTATATCGAGTGCATTTTTCCGGTCACCGTATGTATGTATGTGTGTACTTAAAATTGTGCAAAATTTTATTTCCACCAAAAAGATTTTTGGTAGTATGTACAAATATCGTAGAATATCAATAATCGTGTGATAACATATCTGCCTATATCCATGCTATATTTTTATCAATATCATTGGATCCAAAACGCTATCTTTCACAAGCATACATATATTGTTGACACTGTTTGGAGTGCCACATACAACAAACGAAAATCCCAGATACATTCATAATATAACTACAGTCAATTCATTTTATTTCATTTCGATCGTTATTTTGAATTCAATACTGTCTCTGAGCCATTCTGTATGGCAAAGTGCGTATGTATGTACTTTTCTGTTCAAAATTTACGTCGGCGGATTCAATTTGCAACTTGCGTGGATGTCGAAAGTCTCCGATGACTAAAGGGTTAATGATGATGGCGACGAAGATGATGATGCGGATGATACGAATGTGATTAAAACGAAAATGACTATTACACAGCAATAAGGATGTCACCAATGCGATATTCGGAATGGTAATTTTGCGAATATTTATATGCACGAATTGGCAAATATAAATATTAACACGTTCCGGACCACGGCGTGTTCGAAGGTCCTATTGGTATTTTTTTAGCAAACTCAAACACGTCGCAATGTCGAACGTCGTAAATATTTAGTTTGATCATCGTTTGTAATGTGCAAAAACCGCAATGCGGTTTCGTGTGTTTTTTCATAACCTAACCTGTGATGCATTTATTACGACGATCATTGACTTATCATTATTATTAATATAAATACGATGTTGTAACGGTGCAAAAATTTTGCCATTTCTCAACGTGTAAATTTAATGCAAGATTTAAGTTGCTGCAATTTATTATTTTATTTTATTTATAAAGATTATTTTTCAATAAATTTAATTTTTATAAATACATTGTATAATTACAACATAGGAATAGATAAGTAAGTAATTTCAAATTCAATTATTATAATGCAAATTTGTAACAATAATAATCTTCCTCGTTTTGAATCAAAAAGTTTAAATATCTATAATGTGGTTAAAAATATAATTCGTCGTAAAATAGCGTACTTCTGAAAATTTTATCTGAACTCTACATAGTATTGAATTTCATTCGTTATCATTTTGATTCGTACCTGATATTTATTGGCTACGTCCACACTACCGATATCTACACCCGATATTCCCGAATTTTCCATATCCAGTTCCCATATTGCAAACTGTGGTTGCTATTTAGGAACTGGTTATGGAGAAATTCGCAAATATCGGGTGTAGATATCGGTAGTGTGGACGTAGCCATTCACTCACACGCCAGCATTTGTCTACGATTATTTTATAAACAGAAAAAAAAAATTGCGGAATACACGCGATAATTATATGTGTCAACATTGATATAAATTTAGAAAATTCTAGCATTGGCACTTCTCGACACTACATCATCTTGTTTATACATCGTGTGGATATTTCATAACTTTTATGCCGTGACGTAGTATTATAATTATTCGTTATCAGTGTTATACTAATTGATTTGCGTATTCAGATTTTTACTATGTAATAAATCTGTTACTTGATTCCACAATGTCAAGTTTTATCTATTAAATTAAGCTATACGTCATATCAAATTTACTACAATTGGCGTACGGGTGAAAATAGTAAACACTATGAATTTTTAAGTCTGCAAAATTTTTACCGTATCTTTGACATTTCATCGCCCGTATAATTGCAATGGACTTAAAGCACAAACACACTGAATCGTACGGAATCCACGTGCTCGGGTTTTCCAGCTGGGTAGGGCGTGTCTTCGGGTCATTGCTAATTCGTACGACCTTATTATTTCTACAAATCTCTTATACGTTTCTTGAAATATGGGAATCATTGTCAATACAAGGATAAAACCAAAAACACTCCAGCGGTTGAATTTTGGGAAGATCGCAACGGCACAGACTAATCATGCCAGCGTTTTTTTGCTTGTGCAAAACTATCTAAAAATTAACACGTGTCGCGTACGATATTGTTTGTCTGCATCTTTAGAGTACATAGACCAAATCTGAACTCAATAACAAAAAATTCTAAATATGTAAACAAAGACTTGAGTTTCTAAAATATGTACCCAAGCTGTAAACTTGAGGCATATTCACTGTACAGAAAATTCTCAACACCATATAAATCTCTTTAGATTATTTAAATATGAATGTCTACATATTAAATGTACGTAAGTGTGTGGTTCGTTTGTGTGCAAAAGTCTCAATAGACTGATATCATATGATTCTTCCATATTAAAACAGAGTACTTCTGTCAAAGAAATGATGAAATGATGACGCTTTAATGAAGACCATGAACTCTGAGATGAAGTGCGGGTCACCCTCCGGCTCACTGGACCGACCACATGAGAGTATCAAACGGATAGCGGTAGGAGATTGAATGCAGAGATTGAAGGGCTCTCGTAGAAGAGACCTACATATGTCCAGTACGTGTGGGTTGGTGATGTTGATGATGATAAATTCATTTTCATCGCATACTTTGTCCTCCCAACACGTGAGTGATCATTCTCATGTTATTTACACTGTGAGTCGCCTTCCTGAGACTTTGTACTTTAGCCGCTGCTTGAAGTTTTGTAACCACAACGTCCTACACTTGTAGTACTATGCATTATTTATAGTATTATGTCTGTTCTCAATAGAGTATATATGTAGAGTAGAATGAATAAACTGAACATCACAGAAATATATTTTAAGTGTCTCGAAAGTGACATATTCAACCATTAGAACCTAGCCAGTTTATTGGTACAGATTTTGCACTTAAGTATGCCGCCAGTAATTCCACGATAGATCGTTTCAGTTAGCGATGATTCAGTGAACGTTCTCTGGCAATTGTTGTGATGGTTTGGGTTCGTTAATAGGTTAAGGTCATGTCCAGCGACGCTGAACAATACTAGCGGAATAAATTAACAAAGAAAATAACAATTGCGACTACATATTTTGCAAGCAGCAAATAAACAAACGATAGACGCGTCGGCTAGCAACAGTGCAGTGTTATGTAGTTCTGAGATCAATCATTCGATTTTTTTTTTATTCAAAACATCTAAGATTCGAATCATACATCTCCGACTATTTTGATTGAGCATAACTCATTCGAAAGGCGACGAAGTGACGAAGCGATATTTAGTGTGGTATAAACCAGTTCGTACTTTAAACACCATTGCTTATACATAAGTACGAAGCAAACATGCTTCATTTCAGTCTATTATCACAGCTGAATCTTTACGCTAAGATCGCTTCATTAAGTTCATCTACGTGTAGTGTTAATTTATCTTATCCGAGCTATGAAATGTCTTATCACAATCGTATTGTTGCGTATATTAAGTACACAATGTACTGGATTATTCTAAGACATGATCTCGAACGACCTCATATGTAGAAAGTTTATAGTTGCAAATGAATTTGAAGTGTCATGGTACGAGGTTGGGATTGGTGGGAAAGTTGAATTGTGATAACAAGTTGTGTGTGTTTTGATACTGAGCTACGAGTAGTGGAATATTACGGTTGTGTTGCGAGATAGAGCTGCTATCAACTTCGATAGCAGAGGGCATTACTGCCGACCGGAACTTAACGCACAATCTTGTTTGTGTGCTATGAAATTACATATATGTACATATATATTACATATATGTATGTATTTAACAACGTAAAACAACCATTTGAACTTTGCCAATTCCAAATTGGAATCCAAAGGATACAACTTGAGCCATTTTGTTAGCGAATGCGAAGCGACCATCGGTCTTATAGTCGGTTTACAAAATTTTATGAAGTGAAAAAAATTTGCAGGTGAAATTTTTTTTCGGATGTTTGAGAAAACCTGGTGTAGAATATGAGCTTAAGGGAGTAATCACAGAGGGAAAAATGGCAGGTCGTGTGCGTGGTTGTGTGCAGGGTGGTCTCCTTCAAAAATGGGATACACCGTTATCGATCACTGTCAAGCAAGGATAAATACAAGGATACAATTTTACCGAAAACACTCCAGAGGGTCATTTTGGGGCGGGACGTGCTGGGCGTTCCATGAATATGTGCAAGGCACGGCACATTTCTTTAGAATGTTTAAAAGTATCTAAAAAACCACGTGCCACGTGCATCGCTGTGTGTTTTCGCCATAATGGGTCACCGTTCGGAGAGAAATGTCTTCAAAAGTCTTACATACAAAAGTCAGACTGTTTTTCATATTTACATCTTAGTTTTGTTATTAAAATAACTATCGCTAATTTCATTTTTATTGTAAATAAAAATTTAATATCATAAGTAGAGGTAGGATAGTCACAGTGCTATCCATTGTTCGGCAAACCTTTAACAATGCATTTACAACCTTTGAACAATACACGGCCCCCTCAGGCTCCGGTGACTAATCATAAGGAACAGACTGTTGAGATCGATAATCTAACTTGAAAATTTTACATCGTTTGTTTTCTAATTCTGTAGAAAATTCCATTTCTGAAGCCAAATCCGACCTGCTACTCAAACATGCCAATACATAATCAAATGATTTGTTGTAATTTTTGTTTTGAAAATGAAATAAACTTAAGTCATTGACTTTAGTAATTCGGCACACTTTCCATCGTTCACCTAAGGCAATTAATTACATCGCTCGTTTTACTCTCGTGCCGGCCCTGGTAGAAACCCAGGTTTTTAAGACTTTGATTACAATTACATACATACATACCAATTTTCTGTCGACATTTACTTGTTAGTCTTATCATTAACATATTGATATATAGTAATTATCAGAATTGCAATACTAAATACTACGTCTCTTCTTTATTCGAGAGTCCTGGATCATTCAGGTACAATCGAGCTAGAGTTTATAACAGAATACATATGTACATATCTATAAGTACATATGTAAATAATTAAAAAATATATTATTGCAGTAACTAAAAGTTTCTGCTTTGTATGGATTGCGTCAAAGATGGTTATTGACCATGTATATTTTTCCAATATCAATGAGAAGTAATCATCGGTATTTTATTGCCATAAAATGTAAATATTGTTTATAAATGTAAATGTAAAAACGTATGTGTTTTTTAATACGATATTCATAAATGTTCTCACGTTTCCGAAGAAGAAATGCGAATACTAATCGGTTATTTAATATAATTCGTCGAAATAGTCTCTGTAACACGTAATACACAATAAATTCAACTAACCACTCAATTTACTTTAAAAAATCTCATTGATAGTTTATAATACATTTGTATGTACTTGAAAACTACCACATGTACATATGTACATACATCACCCATCCTTGTACTTCCTCCGTGCACATTTCTGTTTCTGTTTTGGGCAACTCTTATCCATCTCGCTTCACACATTTTTCTGATTTCATCCACCCATCTCCCTTGCACTTCCTACATTCTCTTGGGTACCAATCGAGCACTTATTTTGTTCTACTACCAACAGTTCTTCTAGCTACGTGACTCACCCATTTCCATTTCAATCTCATTACCTTCGCCATTACACCAACCACCTTTGTCATACTTCTAACCCATGTATTCTGGTTTTTATCTCTATGTCAAACATACTGCGTTCCATATTGCTTGAGTGCAGTATGTAAAAAGATGAATTATTTGGACGCCGGAATTATTTGGACATATGTATACATGTACCAATATTTTGCTGGTTATAAAATTGAATCATCTTCGACGAATAAAAAAACGAAACTTGAATCGAGATCATATCAATGGCAGTATGAAAAATTATTGTAGTTATTGATTTGGAAACACTTTGCATGATTGTAATTTAGCACTACAACACAGCTATTGTCAGTATTGACATTAATTATCTTATTAATCATTTGCGTAAGATGTTTTGGAAGCTGTCGGATTTCGACACGAACATTACCACCACACAGTGAACGTCGTACGCAAATTGAATTTCACATCTTGCGATGATTCTTTTGATGCAAAAATTTCTAATTACCATTAAATTGGATTATTATAGCGGCGTTAAATCAAAATTGGAATTGTGACGCAATTAATTGCAGCTAAATGATGCAACCGGAACGAAACTCCGAGTCAATACGGTCTCCACTATCGCTCGATGCGATAAAAATGTATGCGATGATTAGAGTTACATGATATTATGTTTAATTTTTCATTACACGATTTTCAAGTGGAGAAAAAACGTGAGTGGTTGATGTATTGACCATTCTTATGGCATTGTTTACGCAACGCAACTAGCATAGTGAACGATGGACGACAATTACAGTGTCATTGCTCCTGCATACATACTACAATCTCAAAGCGTTTTAAGCTACTATACAAACACAAATAAATGTTAAATATAACTGCAGTCGATGACTGATAACAATACCAAGGAGCCTTTGCACAATTTATGAAGTTAGTACATTCATACAATTGCTAACATAGCAACTTGAACCGCTTATAAAATATCAGAAATTTGTTCTGGTGTATAAGTATTGAAAAAAAACCGTCCTATACAAATTTGGAGGTTTTGTTTTGAAAAATATAGATTTTTTACGGCGAACAACCTCATCTTTACATAAAAGATTTATTTAAAGGAAAGTTTTGGATGACTTCTATTGAAAGAAAGCCAACGTTTCATATGTAATTTGCTCCACAGAATGCATTGAAACACTAGCAATTTCGTTTTAAATTTGAGGTTTAATTAAAAAAATAATGCTCAGTTTAATTTCAATTCCTTTATTTCACTGCATCGAAAAAATATATATATTCCAACCCGGGCAAACATCATAAACAAAAAGTTCTGTAACAGTTAGTTTTTCTTTTGCTTATTACATATTTCACTGGTCATTTTATTGTTGTTATTATTTTAAAATAATAATAAATTAAATAAATAAATATTTGAACCAAAGAGATAAAACTTCGATTGCAATATTCGAGTAAGGCCTGGCTTAATTTATAAATTCTAATGTTCGTATTCATGATATGGCAGATATGGCAGATATGTGTATAAATACAATGTGACCAGTCGCTGATAACTTTAAATATAATTAGACCACTACTGATAATAATGAATTATCCGTTGAGTGTTTTTACACCGAGCATCATTTTGCCAAACATCATTGTGACTTATTTCGTTGGTTTTCTAAAACTGCGGATGTACATATGTATGCAGGCTCAAAAGTCATTCATGGCATTGAAAATACATATTCAACGACAAAGATTATTCTATTATAAAAAGTAATAATATTTTTTATTAGCGTTTAAAATCATTATCTCAAAAAAGTTCTTCCGTCAACTTCTTTGTTCTGACCGCAATATTATCTCTCTCCATATATGTACATACATATTTTTTAAAACCATTCGCATGATTATATTAACTATGTATGTACTTAATTTTCATTTGTTTTTATAAGTATTGAGATATTTAAAAGCAACCAAAACTATACGCATTTGAAAAGGAGGTTGCATACAAATTTTCGATTTTCTATTGGATACATCATGGTTAACTTGTAGGATTGAATCAGCATGATATTATTTGTAGGTGTGTATTTGTACTCTACATAAGTATGGACTTGTAAGTATGGAGTAACTGAGACTTTCACTACTGAGAATTAACTGATCGTATCTAAATTAAGTTATTTGAGCTAAATAGCATATTATTGAACGTTTTGAGAATCTGAGACGTAACAAAGCGTGCACATATCAACCACTTTATTTACACACGCGAAGCACTGTTTGCCAGTCGTTCTGCTTCTGACCATTTTTTGTTTCAATTTGTTATTGCTTATTTGTGTCTGCCATGCTTGTTGGCCGTGAATCAATTGACTCTGAAAATTTCTGGAAGACCTATCCGACGAAGGATGAAGGATAGAACACAAGTCACTGTTTTCCGATGGGAAATTGCGGCTCTTGTATTGAATTTATACATATTAACTAAATACCTAGGTATGCATTTCAATGTAAACGATAAATATTATCATTCCTAATAAAGTAAACAAAACATGTATCAGTGTTTATAAAGAAAATATTTATTATATGCCTAACAAATAAAATACATAAGTCACAAAGAAAATTTGATTATCAACATTTAAAACAATTAATGAACAGGTGATATTTTTTAACAAAGATTCACCACAACCTTACAAGTGTAAATGTATAAAAAATACGACAACGGTCTATTTTTTCAGGAAGAGTTGGAGTGAATTATTTGACATTTCATCCTTCCAAAATTGGATCCTGCACCAGATTTGTAATCATTCCAGAATATGTAGCTATTCTCTCTGCCTTTTTTATTCGCTTTCTTCGATTACAGGTTGGTGACCACGTGTTCTGTTGGAAACGTAGTAAAATCAATTCCTCGAGCATCTGTTGCAGGGTTTTGATAAGTTAATGTTTATTTGCCTATCGATTTGTTGAACAAAGATACATGTACTTGAAACGTGACCCAAGTGGAATGAGTAGCCTTCTAAGAATATTGAATTCCTTTTAGTGTTCGTCGATAAATATCCTTTCGTTCTTAAAATAGATATTGTGCAATTACTGAAACTTTAAACGGTTACCCATTCTGCAATGTTTATTACACATTGTAAGAGCAGTTGACTCGTTTCTCGCGAACAAAAGCCACTCAAAATCGACTTGCAACCACTTTGCAAAACTTGTTTTCGTTCGAAATCTCGCTCGTCGTCACGCAGAGTTCCTTATTTTATTATTTATTTCTTCCTTTATGTTTTTCGTCTCGCATATGCTTCTTTTTTCTCCTTTGTGTGAAGAGAAATTTTATTTTCAAGTATGACTCAATCAAAATGTGCATACATACGTACATACATACGTACATATATGTATATATTCATAAACAAAAATAAGTACATACGATAATTCTCTTTCTAAAATGAGTGAAAATTATTTACTTTACAAATGCAATAAAACATATAATGAATGATAGAATCAATAAAAGGATATAATCGATAACTATTATTATATAGGTACACATGTATGAATTAAATTGTACTTCTATACCAGCATATGTACGTACATAAATGACTAACTTCAAATTGATCTTTTCGAATTATTTACATATATATAACATGAATAACTATCGACATCCTAATTTTAACATACGTAAATTCAAATTACTTCCGAGATTAACAGATCATTCAGAATAGGTGAACTAAACATACAAGCATAAATCAAGTAGTAATATGTACAGTGGTGTAGTGCTAAATAAAAAAAGAACCAGGTCGGTTTGAATGTTTATATCAAAAACAATGTTAATATCAATAAAAGTGCCAGGGCGGCGATCTGGTCCAACCTGGCCCGACTACACCACTGAATATGTACATACATACAGTAGTCTTGACTTGACTTAACATTGACAGTATAAATTAATTTTAAAGAATGATTTGTGAAAATTTACAGCAGAAAGTCAATTATTGGTTTACCGATAAACCGATAAATGGCTCAAATATAAATTCACGTATGTATTACATAAGATGAATTTCAAGTGATCGTCAATAGTCAATTTTTAAATTTTGACTTCGCGTTGGGTGCGTATATTTAATTTAATTCCTATATTATCATCTGTTTTTATCACACTTCGTCCATGTCGTTGATACATATGTACATATGTAGTTTATGTTTTATGATTTTTATCTTGAACAAAATACAAATTCATAGCTCCGACCTCTAAACGAAAGCGATTTAAATATATCACAAATAATTTAATTCAAATAAAATGAACAGAAACGCACACAAACATTATGTGTAACTTTTATAATGATGCAATAAATCGCTCGAATACAAACCAAAGATATGCCAAATATTCCGTTGAGATACATAAAATTTTCGTCGCTGGAATTAATAGTCCATTTACAGCGACTCTTCGATGTGAAATTGCCTTTTGAATTGCCGACAAACGTATACGTAATAATTTTTTGTCTTTTCCGAGATCAAAATCAGTTTTTTGTCCTTACTGTTTTAAAATGTAAAATATGTTTCCACATACGGACAAAGGGTTGTTTGTATACAAATACAAATGAGTTAGTTTTTACATTCCTTTTCTATTTTATCTCCATATATTTTATGATGTAACATTGGGATAAAAAATATTTTAAAGTGAATTATGGAAAGGAATAGGAATAGTAACGACAAAACAATCACATACCACGGTTAAATTTTTGAGAACATTTGAGACTTTTATTAATTGGTAAGTACCTAAGTAGGATGAAAACTATATAATAAGTAAAATAAAATGGCCAGAAATTAAAGAAGATAATACAAAAAAATTTTTTTTATTTATTTTATACATTTAATTATTATTATATATTGTTTTATTAATATTTATTTAGAGATTTAGAAATGTATATTTACATACTATGGTGCCATTACGGGCTTCGCCCCAAAGCAATACATTTGGCCAAATTAGTACATACTTTATATAAATTATTATTATAAATTTGAAACTATATTCAAATAATGAAAGGTTTTGGAACCGTTTCATCAATGTAAACAGATAAATTGGCAAACTCTGATAAGAAATAATCGACTTGGAGTCACATACATACATATTAGTGGCGTGTGGTGAAATTCTCTCTCTTTTTGTCGTACAGCCTTATTTAATGTGCGTGAGCAGGATTCTAGAGGAACAGGCTGTTCCCCTTGTATCCTGCTCACGCACATTTAGTAAGGCTGTACGACAAAAAGAGAGAGAATTTCACCGCACGCCAATGATTCATATATCGATAAACGGGTTACATCCCAAATGTGAATCGCTACCAGGGTAACTGCCGCTACGAAAATCGCTATCACTCGCGAGGGTTTCCCGTCGCACGAAAATTCGTCACACAGGAAAATTGCCGTACAGAAAACTGCCCGAATATTAATCAACAAATGTTTTTTTATACGAAATTTAGGTTGTTTTCTGTACGGCACTCTCCTGTGTGACGAATTTTCGTGCGACAGGAGATCCGC
Source organism: Arctopsyche grandis (assembly GCF_051622035.1). Classification (NCBI taxonomy): domain Eukaryota; kingdom Metazoa; phylum Arthropoda; class Insecta; order Trichoptera; family Hydropsychidae; genus Arctopsyche; species Arctopsyche grandis. The sequence continues at coordinate 29,329,035 of NC_135355.1, forward strand.
GCAAGCGATTTTCGTAGCGACGATTATCCTGGTAGCGATTCACATGTGGGATGTAATCATCGAGCCATATACATACATATATTCATGGTATGGCTAGCAAAACCGAGTCAGGGATAGACCCCATGACACCTCAGTTGATAGCATTATATGCAATCCACTGATTTATGTTGCTATTTATAATTATTTTTCGCATTAAAATAATTAAAAAAAAAACAAACACAATTCCGAACTGTTACATTTAGTAGTAATTTACATATACATAAGTAAATATACTCAAAACTGCCTTCTTAGAAATAATAATAAAATATTGCCATTATCTCAGATTTTTCGGTCGTGAAAATCTTAATTACAAAAGAAACATACATATATGCGTTCCTCGACCCGAACGTGTTTAACATCGATTCGATATAATGATATTTAAAATCAAATAAGCAATGTAAGTATATGTATATGCATGTGTATGTATTTACATATGTACATACATACAATGTACCTATGTATGTACATGGGAAAAAATGATTCAAATATTTGCATGCATAAGTGTAAGTATGTATGTAGAAGTGACATTGTATATCAATGGTTATTCACCTGTCACATAAATTTTCAAAGGTATAACGTAAAAACAATACAAAGTATTTGTAAAAAAACTATTTTGTTTTCCGACTCTGTAAAAGTTATTCCACTGGTTTTTTTATCGAAGCCGTCAATGGATTTTTTCACGGTGGTTCGATATCGATTTTCCGCAATCAATCAGCAATGGACCACCTTCGAAACGTGGAACAGAGATGAGAATGATAAAAAAAAACAAAAAACAAAACCATTTGGTAAACTAGTTTGCGACAATGCGACTGATAAACAGGCGAGATAGTGCGACTCCATAATGCGCCATCAGGTTCATTAACATTTCCCAATTGACCTCCACTTGATATCGGTGAATGTACACAGGAGTTGTGATGATTATTGCTTTATTTCTTATCGCGCGACATTTTATTGAATCTTTCACCTACAATATGGGTAAACCCTTATTGCAGCAGGTGTCTCGACACAAGTGGAAGGTCAAAAAAGTCGATATGAATATGATTTGGGATGATCTCGTCGATATATTATGTAAAAAGTTGACTTAACTCCGGTTGTCGAGGCTGTGCCAACCGGTAGTTAGACTTAGAATCCTTGAAATGTTCTACGACTACGTGATTCGACATCAAATAACACATCGGCTCCTCACACGAAATTCTCTATCTGCTAAATATTATTCATTATACATATGTACATATACAGTCGCAAGATTTTATAACATTTATTTATCTCTAGTGCCCGTTTGCCCGTTGATATTTCAACGGGTGGTTTTAGAAAAGCAATTGATACATGAATTGAAATATATGTAGTTATATCTAATACATAATTTCGAAAGAGACTTTGTATATACATACATATATAACATTCGTTGGGAACTTTGTAAACAAGTTAAAGTTTTCATGACGACGTTAGGACGGGGGACGGGCCTTCACCCCCGGGGCGGCGCGCCCTTCTCCCCTTCACGCCCTTCACCTCCGGGGGCGAAGGCCCAGGGGGGCGCTGGGGGTGAAGGCCTGGGGGGGGGGGGCCGCCGGAGGCGAAGGCCTGGGTGGGCCGCCGGATTATGGTATAATCTAATATATAATTTCGAAAGAGACTTTGTATATACATATGTAACTATCGTCGGTTCGTAGAATCCGTGACGTTAAATTTAATAAAACAAAAACAAATGAATATTCAAATAAATTTGGCCATTTTTAAGCGGTTTATATTACAAACACCGAGCAAAGCCAGGTAAAACCACTAGTGTATAATAATAATAATAAACAACAACAATTATCATCGTAATCGTAATCGCAACCTAGGTTGAAACCGAAATCGAAACCGATATCGAAACCGAAATCGAAAATGCAATCGAAGCCAAAGAAGTCGAAATCGATATAAATTTGTTTTTTTGAAATAACATATCCACAAACATCCCTTTAATTTGTATATATATAATAATTATCTAATGCATGCGTGCGTGCGTGCGTGTGTACGAAGTACCCGCCGTTAACACGATGCTCCGTCTCTCTTTCTCCCCTTGAAATCGTATATTGTGGAAAGGGACCCGGCATATCAACTCGTTCACATAAGTGGCCGACAATAACAAGAGTTTTTTTTTCAAAAAAAATAATTTAATTTTAAATTATTGTTGCGTAATGGTAGGACGACCAGTGCACGCCGCCCAATCAGCGTGCGGCACTCATCGTCCACTCAGAGAACCCGACTCATTGACCAATAAAACCGCGCAAATACCTGTATGCGCTGAGCGCCCAATATGTATGTATATGTAAATATGGGCACTCTCGAACTCTGATTCATTCGGAACTTGGCGACCAACTGAAGAGCAGCAATAAAGACCTGAAACCTACATGCTTGTTTTCTTGTACCTCAACCTGACTCCACTTACCTCTGAATACTATTCATTATTAATTCCGTTGATCCGAATTACGATCATTTACCGAGAGTACAATTATGTGCACACAGAACACTAGTATATTATAATTATAATGTCACAAATATGTGATTCAACCAAAAAGTTTATTAAATGATGCCCCATGAAAATTTTTACCAAAATAATGTTGTTTTAAGCTTAACTCAATTCAAGTTAATCTTGGTTTTCGCCAATTTTCATAAATAAAATAAAATTGGAAATAATAAATCTTTTGTCCGTTTCTTGAGATAGTTCTAAAGAAAATTATGACCTACATATACACACATATATATGTACATATATGTACGTAAGCCTACCCTTTAACTTGGCGTACAAGTTGAGATACTTCAACCGAAATTTTTTTGAATTAATTGATACCTTTCAGATTTACGAAGACATGCTATAAAAGTTCGTTTCGTAATCATTTTGCCTTCTAAGAACTCCTTAATGTGCCCAGTTCTTTTAAGTTTCAAATTCACATACATATATACCTCTGTAGAAGCCACTTCAACAATTATTTAACAAATTACTAATTTAATTATGGTAAATTTCATTTTTATATACAAACGTACGAATGTTTTGATTTTACAATCAAGCAATGTACATGTTACGGTTGAAGTGTACCTTTGGCTAGTTAGAATATACATATTCCAACTAACCTGGTACCAACTACTGCTATGGTTGAAGTGTATTTACAGTTGTAAAATATTTTGACCAGTTGGAATATATATGTACATACATATATCGTAATACGATTATAATTCGAATTACCTATCAAATATTAACGCATTATATAATTATAAGGCATTCGTAAAAACATCACAACCGTCAAAAGTCAACTGTTATAACTTATATTACAAATTACAACTGGCACACATTGTTGAAAGTGTATTTGCGTTTGTGAGACTTCATTTACTAGTTGATTTGTATTCGAATATGAATTACCTTAAACGCTAATTGGAATATATTACAACTGAAAATACACTTCGACTGTATCATACATAAACAAGCGACCAAACCGATTGAACCGTTGCAATCTGAAAATTAAAACCTTCGTTTTGCAGAAGATCAGTGGTTCGCGAGCCGGATGAGGCTTACCCAAAATAATTAAGTACACACACATAAAATAGCATACAATGGGGTTTTTTTTGAATAATTGAAATGTGAATGTGTGTGGGCGATGAATGCCAATGAAGGTCGAGCTGATCGAAGGAGAGTTTCTCGAGAATTCGCAAGCATCCGGCTACATAATGTCACACCATTAATTTTATCGAAATTGTTGAAAATGGTGTATGTATTTCAACAAAATACAATCCATGAAATTTTATTCTAAACAATGATGGCACCCGTCCGTTTTCTGCTCAGAAAAAGAAATGTAAGTGCTCGAGTTAAGCGTCAAACTGAAAGTGAAAACGTCTCAGATTCAATTTCTAATATAAATTCAACAATAAATAATGGAGCTAAACAAATTCGATTAATTTTACATTTTCCATTGGACATTTGGATAATTTAATTTGATTCAATTTTTTTTTTAATTATGATGATGAAAGTTGAAAAAAAAGCTTCTAAGGATTCCTAAACCTTGGCTAAAACCTGTCTGCGGTTTAAGCCTTTGACCCCAAAGCATTAAACGCATTTTTAGATTAATTGCGTAATTATTTTGTGCATAAATGTCTGACCGCACTAGGCGACAGTGTGCTGCAGCGACGTAGCGCAGCACATCACAGTTGGTACAAAAGGCGAATTTGACACGCAGTGCGTCGCTACTCGTAGTGCGTTCTATCTCATACAATGTCATACAAACAATATTTGACCGCGCTGCATCACTGCAGTGCAGCCTAGTACGGTCTAAGCTTAAAGCCTTTTGTACCAACCTTGTCAGATTTGCCTTTTGTACCAACCTGATGTGCTGCGCTGCGTCGCTGCAGTTCACTGTCACCTAGTGCGGTCAGACCTAAATGCAAAACGCACAGTGTGGTTTGTTCGTAAGTCAAAGTACCATGAAATAGTACCTGTAAACTGTAGACAAATAGATGCATACATATGTACATACAAACAAATGTTTCAGATATCTGGAGCAACCACTTTTTTGAGTTGCTCCGCTCTGACACCTCAGTACTTGCTCCAACTCCGCTCCGTGCTCCGAATAGTTTTAATAGGAATCATATTATTTATCATCTTTATTTATTTAATTTATTGATTTTATTCATATATGTACATATGATAAAAAAATTATAAAATTTTATTTATAAACAATTTATTTATTATTAAAATATTTAATATACATCATGAAAATACATACATATGTATGTAAATATAACTACACGGTGTGCACATGGTTGTCCCATACTACCATAGTAACAAGAATAGAGAAAATAATCACGAATATAATTTGATCACGATGGAAAAATAAATAAAAACATTAATTTGTACAAAACAACAATAAATGTATAAAGTGTATAAAACAAAATATTTATAAAATAATATAACCAAACTACATGATGTGCCACATGTCAAATGATTCCAGTATAATAAACCATCAAATATTGAATTAATCTTAAATTGAAAAACAAATTTTAAAAAAGCATTCATTTAATTTTTAAATTCTGAAAGGGATTCTAAAATATCCATAAAAACCAAATATCGGAGCAGTGGAGCGCTACAAATTTTCGTGCTCCGACATCGCTCCTGCTCCGGGCAAAAACTCGTTGCTCCACGCTCCGCTCCAGATCTCTGTAAGGTTTATTTTTGAAGGCATACATGTATTTTTTCGGTTTCAATGTTATAAAAATTATTGCTAGCAGTCATATATGATGTGGTATATGTATGTACCTACATATGCATAAGTATGTATGCACATCCCTACTGCTTGTAAAAGAATTCGACCACTCCAGAAGTGAATTTAATGTTATTTTTACGACCGACAACGGTGTATTGTTTTCCAAGTCGACGATCCCCGCTTTTGCACGCTGCATTGTTTTCGCGCGCTTTTTTTCCCGTTTGCCTTTTTTCAATTCCGCAATTTCTTCCGCCATCGCAACAGCGAGATTTGGTCTCGAGCGGCGGACGATATCGACCATTGTCGACGGATTATCGTCAGTGAAATTTTCACGGTCATAGTCTCTGTATTTTTTTTCAAGCACAAATAGCGAAAGTTTACCATTGTTTTAATGGAACGTTTCAATTTTCAATTTTCAGTACGTATACGACGCATTATGTTTTGAAATTGAGTAGTTGAGTAAAAAAGAAGGGATTAATTATATTAAATACATATATATTTTTACAGCACCTCCATTCTAAGAAAATGGCTTTGACCTATGAGCGTAAACAAGTTTCATACAATGGATTTGATCAACTAATTTTCTGCATGCTATCAAATATCACTTTGGTGTGTAATGCTTTCAATTAAATGTTCATGGGCCCATTCCTTGGCCCGATGTTGTTGGCCAGACCTTAGATACACGTAACTACAGGTTGATCGTTTCCTATCAGAGTTTGCCAATTTATCTGATTTCATTGTTGAAACGGTTCCATCAAATTTGGTTCTACCAAACGGTTCCACCAATTGGTAAACTATCATGTTTCTCGCAAATTTGCTGTTTATATCATCACGAATTTGTTGATTATTGTGTAAATATGCTACCCACGCTGTAAAATGTATGTATTTTTGAATTACTAGCATTATCGAATTTATCCATAGATGTCTCTATGATATTGTATAAATATAATTGTTTATCGATGTTTGTAATTGGCCAGAAAAGCGCATTGGATATAGTATGTACAAAATAAATAAATTTGCCAGTTTAAAATACACACAACTCAGTAGATAGAACGCACACAAACTGTCAATTGTTAAGTGAGTTTTTATTTATTATAAGATCCTTTATTTTTTCATATTTAACAATATATAGATGGCTTGGTGCACAGATATTGTATTTTTAGTGGATGCTGGAATAATAATAATAAGTTTTTTTTTTCAAGGTAATTTATGTATACCACATATATCCTTGAATTATTCCAGCATCTACTAACTTAAATTTCGATACAAACTTAAAATTTGACACAAATTCAAAAATGGACATACAATGTCTGTGCACCAAGCCATCGATATGTTGTAAATAAAATATTTTGTACCACATACATAACTTAAGTTCAAAGATGCGATCATTTTTTTTTCAATGTGATATCAAAAATGTATTTGACAAAAAAATCAAAAAAAATATTGTAAGTAGTGATAGAACATCAAACAAATCGGACGGTAAATCGCTTTGTCTGAAGTCCTCATTAATCATGGTATCAAAGGACTAGCTATCATATGTACATAGATCTGTCTATATGTTTTGCTAGAAATTAAATTTATCTATGATTCTTCACGCGTGCTGTCAATTGAATTTGAATGACGTTTATACGCAATAGAAACTTTTAATTAAAAAAAATGCAAAGTAAATCGAAGAAACCTTGCTCAAAACACTAAAAGGATCGTACACCACGCTATCTAACAAAAAAACGAAATTTATAAGGCTGGCCATAGTCCATTACCGATCGCAACAGCCGATCATCCCTTTTAGGATTAGCGTTATCTTATTTCCAAAAATGGATAGATGCCTACTCTTCTAAATAAATGGCTTCTTAAGAAATGCACCATAACTTGGCTATCATGCAAATTATGATGTTGACTGCAATTGCTGTAAGTTGGGTGTGCGTCTGACTTTACTGGAGTCGTGCGTGTGATTGTCAATTATGCACCGGTCAACGACACGACGTGCAACAGATGCACAGACGCTGCACCAGAACAGATGCACCACACACCATTCTAATTATTGCAAATGTTGCATCCATTCTGGTAATGTGATGGTGAGATCTCTTTCTTCATCGCCATCCTCAACAATTCTGCCACTTGTTTCTCAGAGGGCCAATGTCTAAGCATTCAATTCTGAGAATTTTAAAATGAGTTGAGATATTCACTGCGTTAATAATTCGCCATTTTAATGAATTAAGGTTTTCCATTTATTAAGGTTTGCCCACCCCTGCTGTATTTCTGAAGAAAGGTGATAGGTCGTTATAAAAAAACGAGTCCTTTTGAACTCTGATTTTATTCTAATGATGGATTTTTGCACTTATCGGTGGTAGTGCTGGGTTGACAGTTTGATATCGAGTATGTGCATATTTCTAATTCTGTATCTTTAACTGACCTGACGCTGACCATACATATTTTATTTAAGAGGACAGTCCTTTAATTCACTGCTCTGTCCTTTAAATTTGTTTATTCTTTAAAATTACCTTAAAGTATCCTTATATTTAAAATAATTGAAGCATACATTAATTGAAAAGTTTTTAATTATAAATATCTAAAAAGTAATTTTAGATTTAGATGCTATGTTAATGCCAAAATATTGCAATCCATACATTTTATCAAACCTGTATTGATTAATTATTTGAATAACTGGGACAAATGTTTCGTGAAAATAGAAGTATTTGATCGGGTCCTATTACGAGATTTCCCTCACTAGTCGAAGATCGAGGAAAACTATTTGTTTATTTTTAGTCACTGGTTCTTAAATATAGTACTTGCCGGCGAATTATTCGATGAAGTTTCTTGCATTAAAATTTATGTGAAAAATGAAAAGGTCGAAGAATAGCGACAAAATGACTAACCCTGCCAACATATGTAGGTTGGTTGAAAAGTTCCTTTCAAAATTTTTTTAAAATCGATGAATTTTTCTTATTACTTACTGGATCTAATGCCCCCCCCCCCATTGAAAGAATTGAACGAATATTTTAATTAGTGAAGAATTTGTGTACCAGTGAAAAAACCTAATTAAAAATAGACACACAGAAGCATGCATTTATTCCATCATTCTGCCATTCATTATTAATCCAGAAATACGACAACCAAGGGGCTGCACATACATAGTACATATGTACATTATTTCCATGATCGATCAAGCAATTTTTTTTTTTATTTGATTCTATCCTGTTTACAAGCATTGATTTTTTTAAAATAAAATCAATTGAGTTAAACGTAAACGTGTTTTATTTACTCAATATGAATGCTAAACATCATTGGATTGCGTGAGTGCTGTCAATTTCGTCAGCCTCGTGTTGTTGACAATACATAAAATTAAAACTGATCGAATTCGTACGCAAATCGGTTGAGAAACAGCGGATCGGTCCTCAATTCAAAGAAACAATCGGGTTAAAGTTGACACAATCGACGATGCGAATGTTGCAATGGCGAATTGTCGATTTTGGATCTGCAATTCTCAAACTAAGATTCGCTGATTCTATTGTACCAAAATCAACTCGAACTGAATTGAAAACATCATTTATAAGGGTATTTATTCCATAATATTTTTTTTAAATTTCTATATGTTGATACGTTTTAAAATTGTTATGTCACTGACAATCGAGCAAAGTTATATTGATTCTACAATAATACGCTTAGAATTTAGATCCCGTTGTATTTATATCGCTGTTTTATGTCAGAGTTAAATTCAAAATCAAATGGCCAATTCAAACGTTATCACGGATAAAAGTTACAATTAAAGAATTAGACAAATAAAATGTGTGGAAGCGCACTGGATGAAATCTTCCATTTGTGAAGGCTTGTTTCCACTCCATGGAAAAATATAGCAGATACAGAAGAATTCGCCAATCAATGGATGGTTAATATTTAATTACATAACTGCATATGATAATGATTTGTACCCACGCGAAGTAGAAGAGATTTTTAATATGTAGTTGCTCGTAACAGAACGACTGGTGAAAATCGAATTCATTAGGATATTATTGAACTATCCATTAATTTATTATTTGTAGAAGAAGACGACGAATCCCCTGATATGATCATTGTTAGTTTCCGATCGAAAACCAATAATGAATCCAAGCTATAAATATTGTGAGAAAAATTATATACCAAAACGAAATGTTTTTGAAACATTGTAAGGTGTGTTTGGATCAGTGGCGTGCCGTGGCTTTAAAACAGGGGACTAGGAATGGACAAATATATTAAATTATTATTTTTTTTAATTATAATAATCTGTTTTGAAGTGATGGGTATAATTTTTAATTTTTTAGCTAAAAGAAATATCCTAAGTAGCCTACCTATCTTAATAACATATTGTTTGTCTTCAAAACTTAATCTTCTGATTGACTTGTCGAACAATCGATCAAGAATGCAAAACTCCAAGTCCTGGTTATTTGTTTCCGCGAAGTCCACTGATTTGTTCTGAGGGAATCGTTTCACGAGCCAAGTCCCTTGCCATATTTGTACTCAAGAAACTCTGAGTAAATATGTATTATTTAAAAAAAATATATATAGTTCAGAATGATGTTTGATAGCCACAAATCAGAATATTCTTAGTGAAAATTCCATAAATGCTTGAAGAGACGATTAAATTAAAAAATGTATTGTATTGGAATGCTTATACGTAAAAATTCGCCAGTACCACGAAGGGAACAGAATTGAGACGGTGGGTCCGTGTAAGTGAACGACGCGGTGGACCATACCATAACAATCCACTACCACAACCACTACCTCAGGTAGGACCGATCCCAGTTTTTGAACTTCGCTAATCTGAATTAATTAAATATCAATATGGACAACGATTTGAATTGATTGTAATTGAATTGTTGATATTTTAAAATTTTGGGTAAAAGATTTTAGGGGACTAGCCTAGTCCCCCTAGTCCAATGACGGCACGTCACTGGCTTAGATGTATGTACATATATGGTATTTTTTTGTCGACGATAGTTCAACATGAACATTCAACATGGGCATAAAAGCCATACGAACACTGTAATTACAAATGAGTATATGTACCGCACCGCGACAGGAAGGAAATGACTTTCTAATCGATAGTGTATGAATACAGCAAACTGTTATTGTACCATGGCTCATTATGATATGCAACATCCTGCCATACTGCTTTGATATACCTATCTACGCATTTTAACATCGTAAACCAAAAAGAGCAACTTTTAATTCGGCCAAGTGCTTAGCTGACTATTCGGCTTCGACCCAGTAAGTAATGCTTCAGCACCTTGAAAGTGAGAAGTTGTGTAACATTGGTGCGGTTGAGCAAGCGTGTCACACTCATCTGCTCTCGCCCAAACGGTGGCTCTCTTGTTCTTGGGTAAATATTTGGGAAATCGTTTCCACACGTATTCTCATACACATGTAGGCTCTGAGATGGAACTGTATGCTATGAAAGCACTGGAATTGACTGTGCATTATATATGTATGTATATTATGGGAATGCCGTCGTATCAGTACTATCCATAATGATGGTATTTTGTCTGGGTGAGTAGATATCAAGTTAAAACATGAAAATTAATAATGAAATCAGATTTGCTTGCAGTATATTTATTAAACACTATAGTCATGATCATTTTTACAAAAAGTAGGAGTAAAATTCCCACATAAAGAATTCATAATTTTTGCATCATCATTTTTCTAATTTATACAAATGCTAATGCATTTTATTTTATTGTTTTAATTCATTCATTTATTTATTCAATTAATTTTAAAACTCATATTTTTTCTTTTCTTTTCTTATATTAATATTGTGTTTTTTTGTTTTATTGTTCTATGTATTATTATTGTTCAATGGTCCTTGCGGCCGTATATAAAATAAAATAAAATAAAATAAAAATAATATGTACAGATGTACTGTATGCTTATTTATTAGAGGTTACCTTTAATAGGCTTAATTGACCGAGTTTACATACATAAAAACGACATATGACCTTTTGAACCTTTAGAAACGAAAGATAAGTATAAATTTTATATAAATAACTAGCACAAGTTGCTCTTGTGTATATTTCGTTCCCAAATTACTAATAATAATTTATTTGGTATGCACACATACACTTGTATGCACAGAGTGACTGAACGTCAAACGACGTGTCATCTTCACTTTTTACTGATTTTCACTCTACTAGCCCTTCTCATGCGATGTCTTCGATAACAACGCAAGACAGCCAAAAACCAAGTAAATCTAATGGCCTCGGCGATCTGCCGGACAATCGATTGGGTAATTTATTATTAACTAGCTGAACACGGCATGCGTTGCAATGCCTCAATAACGTAACGTAACGTTCCCGTTCCCATTTGTCGGAAAAAACGCAGGCGGCGAACACATTATTCAATTGTTTATTTTACCCAAACAACGCAGGTGGCGATGTGAACACAATTCCACAATTCCTGTATCCTTTTCCTCCCGTATTCTGCGCGCGCACATTAATACGGGAGGAAAAGCCCGTTCCTCTTGTTCCTGTTGTATCCTGCTCGCGCAAATTAAGTGAGTATGTACCGTTTACCATGCACCCTTTTTTTTATCTTTCAACTTCAGATCTTTCGATTTTCGATCTTTGCCTTCCGATATTTGTGTTTTCTGTAATTTAACATTCTGGCTCGTCACGGAGACCGACAAATACATATATCGACTACATGTCTTCAAATTTCTTTGTTATGCTTGTGACGTTTTTTGGCATAAACCGTAGTTGATCACCACAATTGATCATGGAATATTTGCTTCTTACTTTCAATTCTACATAGCTCATGCTTCATCAACGTATTTTTAACTTTCGCACTCTTCCTGTCTGTGTTGTCTTGGCGTTGAAGATGATGATCCTTTTGACTTATCTTAATTTTGAAACGAATAAGCCTTTTGCAAATGTATTTATGCTATCCTGTGTTCAAGGTCGCCAAATTCTGGTGTGTTTGTTGCCACTAAAGAAGTACCACATATGTATATATGTATGTAGGATGTGACAGAAATGACCAAGCGGCGGCCATCTTTGGCAAACGCTGTCACGTCTGGTCAGCGGACGAGAGCTGAATCGTATGTTACGAATGAGTATGTTATGCTAGTCCAGGCTGTCTGTCTGTCGGTTCAGTTTCATCACATCGGCTTTCACAAGAGACGACGACACCTTTCAAAACTTGGGCTGGCGGCAGCAAAGGTCGCCGGAGTGAAGGTCGGTTTCAGCATCTTCGATCTTTGACGCTTTTAAAACCTTGCTTGGCAGCCGGCAGAGTCAACAACCCATTTATGAATTTTCTCAGAAGTTATATGGCTCCATTCGAAGGTCGCCATTGTATGGAGAGGAAGCTTTACGGTCGACTTTTATGCCCCTTGCCTACCTCGTCTTCTTCCATGGATCTTTTCCGCAACATGCGCACCAACCTTTTCCATATACATGTGTATCTCCCTTCTTCCATGGTAGTCAATATAAGGATTCATCTACAAAAATTATCTACCTAAGTTAAGGTTGGCTACTTAAACATATTAAGAAACTTTTTCCTGTCATAGTAGATATAACGATTACACGGTCCTTATTGGAAATGTATGTACATAATAATATTTACGAAATTCCATGAATTCCTCAAGATCTTGTGCCATCGATATACATATAATTCTAAATCGATATCTTGTGCACAATGAAGGGGGGGGGGGGGGATACAAAAACAGTAATAATTTGAAGACTCGTGGGTAAGTGACGACAAAGTAAAGCTTACGGTGGCATTTGGGAACGCGCGACGAAGATACGAAGATAATATGGATGTCCAAGCAAAATCATTTTTTTAATATTTTTGACATAAAATCTAGACAAGAAACTACATATGTAACTAAATAAATAAAGCAAGATTTAATGATTGAGGAAAACGACCGAAAATACACCGAAAAATCTATTATAGAGGAACGTCAGTCACGAAAAACCATTTTGATAAAAAAAAATTACACCGTATCGATTAAGCATTTCAGAAATCGATACTTTAAGTTTCAGTTCGATAGGATTAACGGTGTTCGAAAAATCCCCAAAATACACACACACACATACTAACAGATACACACACACACACACACACACACACACACATTTTTTCTAGATCATGAAAACGTGCGCATCGGTCAAAATTTCGAGTTCGAATTTTTGCATGATCATAAAACTTCATCTATTGTTACTACGTACATACAAGATAAAGTAAAAATTAAGACACGACTGAATCACCAGGTGAATTAATATCTTTGACTGTCCTGATGGTTGTTAGGATCAAATGAATATGTGGTTTTTTTTAATTATCATATTCTTAATTTGTAGTACATATATATTTAATTTTTGATCTCAAACACCAAATTTAATTATAATTTAAAATAAAGTTTATGAAGATTGCGTTTATAGGCCTTATTACCCTACCATAGTATAATAAGGCCTATAATTTCTCTTTTTAAAAAGATTTAATTTTTTTATTATTTTTGGGAGAAATTCCATTTTAATTTTTCAGCTGGTGTCTATGATAATGTTAGATTAATGTTAATATATAATTTCGAAAGAGACTTTGTATATATGGAGGTTTTGGTTCGTAGAATTCGTGACGCTAAAGTTAATAAAAATACAAATGAATATTCAAATAAATTTAAACAAAATAAAACTATTCAAATAAATTTAATATTTTTTTTACTATTAGATAAGCCATGTTGAGCAGTTTATATTACAAATGCCGAGCGAAGCCGGGTGAAACCACTAGTTGATTATATGCAGTATTTTTCATTTTATTTCAAATCTCCCTTAGTTAGACCATAATACCTGAAGTTACCTAACATACATACATACATGTGAACTGATTTTTGAAAATAATAACGAGGCTTTCCTCCTACTTTATGAATCTGATCAAATTATCGTGAAGTTCAAACTGGTAGATGACCAATAATAAAGCAGAAATTGTGAAAGTGCAATTTTAATGCGATTCCTTTTAGTATTGGCGTATACCCAATTACGCGTCAGTCAAGAGCGATACAATGTACATATGTAAATCGAAATTTCTCAGGTTTCAATCTGATTCAAATTATCATTTGTGTATGTGTGTGTGTGTGTGTGTGCGTGTTTTCAAGGTATCATGTGTAGGTGTATAATTATGTCCAGCGTGTACCATGCACTTTCAGCCAATTTAAAGTGCATCATCCCTCGATTATTAAATCAAGATTTGATACCTAAAAAAATTGATAATTGAGAATTAGATCTGGGTAAAGTTCGTAACACCGTCCGATTGATCAGTTTTATCAGTTCGGTTTGGCGTCTTCGTTGTGATATAATGGCCGAAAGTTCGGTACCGAAGCGAGGCGGGGGAACGCTTTGTGTGAAACAAAAGTGAAATCAAAAACATCTGAACGACGAGTCGAGATGCTGCAGAACCTGTTCTGGCTCTCCCTCCCTCCCTCTCTTGCTCCCCCTCCCACACCCATCCACTCTTGGACTACCCTGGTCTGACTTGTCCGGTCAGACTCTGACCGCTACTTCACCTCGAAGACCAAACTGACGCCAAAACTATTCTTTTTCGTCTTCTTATTTCAATCTAATTGGAGGTTTATTCTGTGTTTATTTGGATGAACTTATTTTCATTAAAATTCACCGACTTTGATTTGGAATTGTCCTATTCACTTCTCGCTATAAATATGAACAAAAATACTAAAATTCTATAAAAAGGATTATAAGTATGTATGTATGTATAGTCACATAACAGACCAAAAAGAAAAAACATATATACTACGTAAGTAACCAGGTGCACGCATTCGTGCACTTGATAAAAAGTAAGCACCGTTTAAAAAAACTGGATTGTCGGTGTATTCAAACAATCAATGTGATTGATGAATGATGATACATACATACATATAACCAGCAATATAACTCAGTGGTTAGCGTGTAATGCTTTCAACTGGTTCATGGGTTCATTCCTTGACCCGGTGTTGCTGGCCAGACCTTGGATATGTGTGACTCCAGGTCGATCGTTTCCTATTAGTTTTTCGAATTATCTGAAATGGTTCCACAAAAATTGGCAACCTATCCTGCCTCTCGCGAATTCGAGTTTATAGCATCGTTAATTTGTTGATTATTATATAAATATGCAACCCACTCTGTAAAATGTATATATTTCTCGAAATATTAGTATTATATCGAATTTTTCCGTAGATGTCTCTATGATACTGTATAAATATAATTGTTTATCGATGTTTGTAACTGGCCAGGAAAAGTGCATCAGGATTACCTGTTAGGCCTTCCTGATATACATATATACATACATAATACATGTATGTACATATATATAATATATCATAGCTCGGTCGAGGATGATACGTGTATTATTAATCAATTAAAAAAAAAAACAGTTTTATAACATCTTAACATATGTATGTGGGTATATCTTTATTTGGCCGCAAGCATCACTGTTATCGATTTCTTAAATCCACATACATATTATTTACTTTCATACATTCACATAAAATAAACAAATTGATGCTACAAATTTTATAAATTTATATTATTATATTTTAATAAAAAAAAACGATGATACAAAAAGCAATAAGTTAAACCGACAATTTTAGGTAAAAAATTCGAGGCAATGTAGATAGCTCGGTCGTTAAGCTTCTGCTTAACACCGAGAGGCGCCGTGTTCGATCCCATGAGCTGACCTCGATTGGAAAATATTTTTTCTGAGTATGTAGTGCTGCTGGTCAGACCTGGATATTTGTGACTCCAGGTCGATCTCTTCCTATCAGAGTTTGCCAATTTTCTCTGATTTCATTGTTGAAACAGTTCCTGGTAAAATTGGCTAAATATCCTTCCTACCTACTATGTCACCACTATTTGAGATTGATTAATGTATGTACAATAAAATTTATGTACAATTCATAGATGTCTCGTTAATTTGCGAGTTTTTCAGTGTCTCGTAATTCAGCGACTTGTATAATAAAAAAAATGCTGCAATGTTTGTAATTGGCCAGGAAGGCGCATTGGGGTTACCTATAAGGCCTTCCTGGTATATATGTAAAAATAAAAAATAAAAAATATATGTAAAAATAAAATATAACTTATCTATCTCGCCAACATTTTTCATGAAAATCTTAAAAATTTTATACGAAAATTGTGAATATGATTTTCCTCAAATGCTATCAAATCAAAATGATGCCAGTTAAATTAAAAGAAGTATAAAAAATAATGTATTAATAAGTATAAAAAAAATGAAATATTCTTACAGTTAAACTAACTCCGCTAGTTAAATTTCTTACCTTAACTGCAACCTAAAAGTTAAATATAATATTTTAAATTAAAGGTATTATTAAATGAAATTGCATACAAATATAAAACAGCGTGAAAAATCACCATCTATTTATACATATACATATGTATGTAGTCTCCATAGCAATAGCGCATTGGCTATTGCTATAGCAATAGCAATAACTATTGCTATGGAGACTACATACAATAGCGCATTGGCCAATCATTTTCGTCAATATACATTTAAAAAGATTGTACATAATTTAACAAACACTGATATTTATTGTTGATACCGTTTAGAATTATAATAATGATTTTAAAAATTTAAATTCACTTCATACAAAACAAATGAATTTATTTTTCAAACACGAAGAAAATTTCAACATAACTAATTAATTTATTATTAAAACCACGCATTAAAATCACTTTTTTTACAATACGCAGCTAATATAGTCATTAGTAGTCACCGGAGCCTGAGGGGGCCGTGTATTGTTCAAAGGTTGTAAATGCATTGTTAAAGGTTTGCCGAACAATGGATAGCACTGTGACTTTCCTACCTCTAGTCATTAGTAACCGGTGCGAGTGATGATCTATGTATCTGTACAGAAAACGCGGATGCTGTGTAAAAATTACGGATTCGCAGATGACTATGCATGTACATATGTATGTATATTCAATAAAACTATAGTTAACACTTGAATTGCGATTATTTTTTTTGGAAATTTTCAGCTTCATTTGTGAACGATATAATTGTATTGATCGTATTTAATATTTTTGATGACGAACAATAGTGTGATGCTTGCCCATTATTCGTTGACTGGAATTGAATAAAAATAAACAAGTTAATTGAATGTATTTCATTTCAAATGCATATTTATTTTAGAGCTTTTTGTATCGTTTGATTATTATATTTGACAAAAACATTAAGGCGATCTATTTATCCTTATTTACATACATATATGGATTACTCGTAGAGTTCATTTAATTGTATAGTAGCAGAAATATGTGCCTTACATCTACATATGTACTTATACAATGTAAATAAAGTAAAAATTCTCAAGCCTCTGAGGCGTATGTGATATATTTCATTGTTGAATTTGAATATACTTTTTAATGTCCAACTCATTTTCCTCTTATCTCTCTACTTTCCAAAACGAATAAAAACAAGCTTTCAAGTGTTTCACAAATTGAAAGCAATTGAATACGACAAGGATATGAAAAATGACGATCATTCATGTACAAAAGTACATATGTACATATGTACATAAACTGTCATTAGACAGAAATTTATAATATAAGGAGATAAGCTCAAACTTCATAGAAATTGACAACATTGTATAAAAGTTTGATGGCAAATCTTCTGCGGAAGAACTCGTCCATATCGAATGTTTTTTTTATCAATATGTATAAACAATGTGTAGGTATAAAGGAGTAGTCTATTTATTATACTCGGTACACATAAATGACTATTTATGTGTACCGAGTTAACCCATTTGAACCCAGAGCTCGCGTGAAAACACATGTCCCATGTGCCCAGGACTATTTTTTCGTTAATTTTCCAAAATCTTTGAGTTATATCATGGGAAATATTTTTTATAGGATAGGGATGGATAATTAATTGGTTTTTCAACATTTTTAATTTTTTTCAAGGTGGTGTCGTGAACGACCTTTGGGGCTAATGAAACATGTTTTTTAAAATAAAACAAAAATCACAATGGAGTCACATAATCAGTTATAATACTTTCTCACTGGTTATTTGTAATTTTATTGTTAAGAAATTTATAAAATTAATTTTAAAAATAACAAACACGCATCTCTTCGATAAAATGGTATTTTCAAATCGCATAACATAACACACGTAGGTACATATATTGTGACATATACACATCGTCAACAAAAAAAAGGGTGCACCCTTTTAAAAGAAGAAATGTCATAAACGAGATTTTGGGTTCAAAAGTCGTAAAAACAAAATACACGAAGACAAAATAATTAATTATTATGATACGGTACAAAACATTTGTCATGCAATGGAATTTCACAGTTACCACAAGCGGAAAACGTTTTATTTTTACAGTGTCCACAATTTCTCCTTTTCTGTTTGACCAATATCAAATGTCTTCCAACTTTTTTTGCCGGGTCTGAATGGGACCAATTATTTTCGTTTTTGACCACAACACTTGCACAACGTCTCTGTTACCTGTCTGATAAATCCTAATTTATCAAATTTACAACCAAAACTTTTGCTTAGAATCCAAGCGTTATTCACAGCTACATCGATGTTCCAAAACAGAATAGGCATGTACCATTTTTTCCCTCTAATACTTATATTATAGTTAGAAATATGGTTATCCATTTGATCAACCCCACCCATATATTTATTATACATATTTATACTAAATGGTTGATTGATTTCCACCCTACTTTTTTCTTTAACCGAATATCAGTTTCCAGGGGTGGTAATATGTATGTATGTGGAATCCGGAAGTTGAGACTCGTCCCAATTATCAATTTCTTCCCGTATCTCTGCAGTAGTAAAATTGCATTCTCTGGAAAAAAATATGTGTCATTATCCCAAGGAGTCATATACGACTCCGTCGACTTTTGATTTTTTTTTTCAGGAATATGAGATATATAAACGCAATTTCTCTTATGCATATTATACAATAAGTCCTACTGTATTAGAAACATAAAGATAAATAAAAAATATGTAAAAATAAAAAACTTACGTATGTTTTCTCTTCGACATATCTGCAAGTCGAAAAGCGCTCGATGTTATTCCCTCAAAACTCCAAAAGGAACTGATTTAATTTCGTGTGACTTTCTTAAAATTCATCACCAACATCTAACCAAGCGTAACGAAAGGTTTTACGGCCGGCCTGAGTGATCCCTTTATTTTACGACGCAAAATTGTAAAATGCCGTGAATGACCGCGCTGGCATACATCGTGTAAGTTCATAACTGACCGCGTGGGTTCAAATGGGTTAAATTATGAAAAGAGAAATCTCGTTGAAAACTCGTTCGACTGCAGTGATTATTATTAACATAATAAATTCTGCTTCACGTGGAGCCGAGCAATAGCCGTGACGTCACCTCGAATCATAAATTAATTCCATCATTACAGATTCGGTTTTTTTTAATGTAATTATTATGTAAAATTTGGCTTATAGTTTGTTACGAGGCGTTTTGCTAAATGTGTAATTAATCGGCGATGATTATTACTCAACTTCATTATTGAAATTTACATTACAATTTCGAATGTACGTATTTTTAGCGATGATTTAAATCAGGGCTATGGAATGGAAGCCGAAATTGAAATTTGAATCGAATCAGAGTGTGTTAAGGATTTCTACTGACACTACATAATTGATCTTGCGATTTCGAACCAAGCTCAAGCACCCACTGGTGGTCGCACGGCGAATAAGTAGTAAAGATCTGGATCCTCATAGGGAAGTGTAAAAACCTCTAGTTTTATTACACAACGTATAAGATTTTTGCATTCATCTTGAAGATATGAAAGCGAGTCAAGATTTAAGTGATTTTTTATTATTTTTTTCATTCTGGTATTTTGGTAATAGAATTAATTAAGTTTTTTCGACATATTCCAATCCAGCAGGTAAAAATTTACAATCAAAATCATATTTTATGAATTTTAATGCGGAACTGTAAAACTAATCATAACACAAATGTTTCATTTAATTGATTATTATTATTATCATTATATTATATTTATAATTCATTATTTATAAGTATTACCTTTATATTATTTTTATGAACGATGGGGATTGCAGTATTCTCCTTATCGTCTGGAATAAAAAGTTACTGTTATGTATAAATTAGCCAATAAAATTTTTATGACTTTAAAATTTAGCCTCCGATATTATGAGACTATGTTTTTATATAATTATTCAAATAAATGCGATGTGTGATGTCCGTATTTTTTATCGCATTTTTTAATACACGCATGTTTATAAGACTTACATATCATTTGATAGGAGTTTTTTTTATATTAAGCCAAAGTATGATATGAATTGAATGATTGCATACAATAAAACTAGTTATTATTCATATATTTTATAGATTATATAGTTATAGTTATTAATTTAATAAACACATGTAAGTATATACATATATGTATGTACAATAATGAAGTTTCAAGTTTTGTTTATTTATTTTTTACAAATGTCAAATATACCAATACTAAAAAAGAGTCAACTATAAACTAACATTTATAATATCATTTCTTAATTTAAAACATCTAATACGAGACGGTGAGGAACTATATATATATGTATATATGTATGTACATATTAATACAAACAAACTGCTTTAATTTTACATAGTCGTATACCTTGAAAGTGTTATTGTTTATAGAGTCGTTAATCTTATAAATAAAGTGAAAAAATAATAAAATAAGCTTACAATAAACAAGACGATAAATATTCGCATAAATTGTACAACAATAATAATTATAATTATTTTGCTTGTATATGTAATAAACATGCATACATATATATTTCAAAGATTAATTCTAAAATCAGTTTATTTCCCAAATAATTTATTGAGTGCAGTGAAGGTGGCGCCAGTTAACTTTTTATTAAAATATTTATTGATTATTATGCAATTTTACTTTTACGTTCCATTGGTTTTAATTAATTTCGACTGGTAGCACGAATTTATCGATAGTAAACAAGTATATTGACTTTGATTGGTCAATTCAAAAATACTCTCTCGACTGTAATTGGTCTAAATTGCCACCATTTCTTGTATGTAATTCACTACAGGCTTACTGGAAAATCCTTGCAATTTTGAAATATTATATTATAAATGCTGACTCAAGGACGTGTATTTAAGCATTTCCAGGGAGGGGGGGGGGGCAAAAGTTGCGCAATTTGTGGTTGCTATTTATAAAACTTTTTTTTTTTGGAAGCTTCCGATTGATATTCTGAACTTATTGCAGTTTCTACAATTTTATGAGCAATATAAACTTGCTTTTGATATACACTACTAAAAAATGAATTTGGGGGACTTGGACCATATTTTAAAATATTTTCAGGCAAATAGACCATTGTAAAACAGACATATAGAACGTACATACATGTATGTATTTCTGTACAACGTATGTACATGTATGTATTTTTTGGTTTTTTAGCACCAAGGCCCTTTTTTATTTACGGTATTCATATGTACATATTTCAAGAATAGTACATACATATGTACATATATGTATGTATACACATTGGCGGACTGGGATTGAAATCAGTGTTTGCCGGAGTCAAAGGGGGCCCACTCAGGGTTAAAAAAAATTGTCTTCCCCCTCTCCCATATAAGAAAGTTTTCTTCTTTCCATCACGCTTAAAATCAAGAGTAAAATATAATTAAAATTTTCAAAAATGCACGAATCAAAAATTAAAAGTGCAATTATAATCAAATGTTATTTTTAAAGTATGAAGTAAATTTAAATCGCTGGTTGATAATGAATCGTCCTATCAAAATTGTTTTAAGCAATTCTGTCGAGAATTGCTTAAAACAATTTTGATAGGATATATGTAGGTTGGAAATGGTCCGCGCAAAAGGTGCCGCACAAAAGGGCCCGCGCAAAAGAGCCCACGCAAATGTTGAAAACTTACATTTCGATCCTTATAAAAGAAGTTAACTAATCATTGGGCTGTAAAAGCAGGTATTAAGTTCTTTGTCTATCGTAAGAAATACCAAAAGTGCAATATCCTGTAAAATTTGTAATCCTGGATAGTTAAAAAGTTATTTAATTTTACTGAGGGCCCATATTTTCTACAGATAGTGGGGCTCACTTAGGCAATGTCGATTGTATGTACAGTCCGGCACTGTGTTTACAAAATATACCTACTTATATTATACCTACTTATATTATATTATCATATACAGATGACCATGAGAATTAAATTCTACGACAATTCATATTAAGCGTGTAAATTGAAATATTAATAAAGAAGTTTTTATAATTACTCAGTAGTTGCAATACAAAATGATGTCGTTATTTCGGCCTGTCACTTCTCAGTTGTGAGATAAACGAAAGCACAATTAAAACATAACAATATGCAATTATCTTACAAACAATAAAATATATTAATAGCGTGTTAGTCGATAAAAATAAAATATAGCATTACATTTTGTTATCTAGAGACAGCCATATTTTTGCGTGGAGTCCAATATAAATGTATGTAAATACGTTATTTATAAATGAATCGCACACTTTATGCGATATATGTATTGTTTTATCAACTTTATTTGTATCGTTGTATGTATCCTGTTTCGTAGAGTAAACAACACAGCTTATAGTATTTAGAAAGACCACAAGAAATTTACAAATAAACTTAGTTTCATTTTTTTTATACTATTGTTACGAACGCCGCGGATTGAGCGAATTGCACTTAGACTAACGGATATCTGTTATCGGATTAACTAAATGCATGCACTTACTTCCAAAGATTATATCTGGACTCTAAGTGCATTTAGGCTAAACAATGACCGTTATTAGTTATTTCTCAGAATCGGTACGGGAAGACCCAATGTCTTGGAAATAGATATCCGAATACGTGACTATACAACAGGTAAACAGATTAGGCGTCCTGAGAGATCTACCCTTTATAAGGCGGTACGTAGGCGATATAATTCATTCTGGACTTAGCCGTGACACTGCGTGTATCTCCTTAATCATCAATAAATGCTGTGAAACGACTGTTGGTCTTTTACTTGGATCCTCCACCCACCCCTACGCAACACTATTATAGATATATTGGTGAATTATCCACTAGCTATTAAAGATCTGATTACTACATATATACATATATATGAGATATTTATGTACATATGAAATGAAAATGGAATGCATTCGGATGAATGAACGCCGATTTTAAATCAAAAAAGCCATTGCCTGAAGAAAAAGATCTTCAATAAATGTTTTTTGTCAGTGATGATGTATGGATGTGAAATTTGAACTTTCAATGCCAAAATGTTCATCAACACAAAATTCAATGCACTCAAAGAAGTATGGAACGCTCTACGCTTGGCATAACGAGCAGAGATAGAAAACGGAATACGTAGTTGATAAGTATGAAAAGGGTAGTAGATATAGTGAAGAGAGTGGATTGAAATGGCAATGGGTGGGTCACGTAGCTAACTAACGGAGTAAATGTAGATAAAGGAAGTGTTAGAATGGTACCCGAGAGAATGTAAAAAAACGAAAAGAAAGCCGCAAGGACAATGGGTGAACGAAATTTGAAAAGTGTGTGGGATTAGATGGATGAGAGTTGCCTAAAGCGGAGACGAATCGAAGAGTATTGGAAAGGCCTTCATCCAGAAATGGGTGGTGAATGGTAGCAAATGTTGATGATGATGATGACATAACTATGTATGTATATGGTTTGTTTCGGGGGTACGGATTCGGTTCAAAAGACTTCGACTCCGACTTTATCTTATGATTGAACTCTGACTCTGAAACCGACTCCAAACTCCGACTACAACTTGAACGATTTTGGTATGATCTATTTTTCTTGCCAACGTATAAAATTATTAGTATTAACAATAATATCGTATTAAGGTAATGAAATAAGTGTAAATAAAAGTACATTTATAGAATTTCATACATAAACAAATCAATTTAATAACTAGTAAAAAAGTACGGGACGGAGGAAACAATCGGTTTTGGCCACAACACATCGAAATACATTCAATATCGAAATTATTAAATTTCAATTTATTGGGGGGCTTACTTCTATAAAATTGGAGATTGCGTAGTACCTAGTTGACACATAGGTACTACGCAATCAAGAAAATAGTTACAAGGAGTCGGAGTCGGTTGACTTTTTACGATGCCGACTCCGACTCCACCGGCCCAGTTTATTCACTCTATTCCGAATGAGAATTTCTGATCTTATATTTATTCTGGGTGCGGCTGAAGTTGATCTGAGCTGTTTGTAATACAATAATCATAATCAATTAGCAATAACTTAGTTATTTGATCAAATGTAGTATCAGAACTATACATACATAACTAAAAACAAGCTGTGAGCATTAAAAATTAATTGTGTATGTAATTGCAGCTGTTTTTAGATAATACTCGTATTATCTAAAATATAAGAATTTAGATAAAACTCAACTTGAAAATTTTTCATTTGTTTGACAATTCCAATTTTATTTATAGTATTTAGAAAATATAATGACACAGAAACAGCTTGTCAATCAATACCATTTTTAATTAAAGGAATATGTAAGTACATAATTCTTATCAAAATAACGCTACAATTAAAATAAGGAGTCAATAACCACTATATTCTAACGATCAAATTGCAATTATCGTCAATACCACATTGGCATACGATTTGAAATTAATTGCATATCAAAATTTCGTAAAGTGTTTAGAAGTTGAATTTATGTAATACATGTTATATTTAAACGCGTACTATTTATATGTAGATTCAATTGTGGACTAAAAATTGAGAGTGGTTCCCAAAAAAGAAAAGAACAAAGTGGTTCATAGATTTAGTGTGAAGAGATGGGCGAAGTGGGTACATTTATGATCGGTAGGTAAGTGTTAACGTCCAATTAAGGAAAATTCCGATTTGGGGTGAGCATGATTTATGCGTTCAGGCCTCTGGTCATACCCATGGGCAATTATTGTTGGTGCACCATTCATTTTGGTTGGTTCACCGGTCGAACAGGATTTCGGTGAGCTTCGGACGCGGCTCGCAAATCTTGTTAATCATACATCTCACTTTATATTTTCTTGGTATTTTGATGTAAAATAATCATATCAATAAATAAGTTTTAATTATTCAAACGCTTTTAGCAACTCTTGAATGTGTAGAATTTGGTTTGACGAAGTTGCGCAAGTAGTTGTTGACTGGTATGTATACATAAATACACTCTGTAGGTACATACCTCCTTGCATCAAACCAGTTTGAATAAATACGTATACTTTATTGATTTGACAATATAACCGTGTAAACTGCCATTTCTAATAGTCCAACTTGAAGTTTTAAGAATACATTTCATATTTCAAATCTGTACGTTCATCAATACTAGATTAAGTAGACTAATGGTTCGTTTATAGTACAGACCGACAACTACGGCAGTACGAATTCACATTCATGTGTTCCGTAATGTATTAGTGACGTTTCCAAACAGCAGTAGCCGACACGATCTATTCACATTATACAGCAGTACATATCACCGAAACGTATCAAGCAGGACCGGTTTTCCTTGGCCACTGTGAAAATATTCACGCATGACGTGACGTCATAGTGGCGAGTGTACCCGTATTAACGAAAGTGCTGTCATGTGCGCATGAATATTTTCGGGAACTTCATATTGTGACAATATTGACTCGACTATATGATATAAGCAGGATCGGTTCAAACGTGCAAGAGACTAAGCACGTGCCTAGAGCGCCATAGACAAGGGGCACTATTTTTCTTTTTTTTATTATCAAATTGAAAAAATAAAAATTTCGTCAGTACAAATGGTCATTTGGAATTGTATTTTTTTATAAAATACCGCTGAAACATATGTAAGTATATCTATATACATAAATACCAGGGATGGATTTGCTTCATGAAATTAAATATCTTAACCAATCATAACCGAAAGAACAAATGTCACTCTATAAAACTCTTCAATTCATTATTGAATATAAATTTATGTCTTCGTCACCGAATGTATTCATAGTTATCCGTATTTTATTTTATTAATTTTTATACATAAAACGTGACTATTTTGAATATAAAATTTTAAATTTAATTTTAATATATTTTCCTTCAACATAAAATTTCAAGAACTTTCATGAAATTTATTGTTTAAAAATTTAAAGGGGGGGGGGGGGGCGCTGAATTAATCTGCCTAGGGGCGCCATATACCCTCGGGTCGGGCCTGGGTGCAAGCAATATTGCACCGTATCGTCGCGCTATGTAATGTATATGTAAGCCAATTTTTCCTTGCTCTCGTCCAAAACAAGTATGGACGTGCCGGAAACGGGCGGTGCTGTATAATATGAATATAAGTTGTATTTTCCGTGCAGTGTTGTGCCGAGATTTTACGTGCAGTGCTGGATAATATAAACGGACCTTAGCAAGGAATTTCAAAAAGAATATTAACGGAAATTAAAAATTTAACCTTCATATTTCTAGCTTACATAGCTTTCGGTCATAGTCAAGGTAGAACTTTAACTCATCAATACATTTGTCTTTCGAGCCGAGACTGCAGACATATAGAACTATTTCCAACATAGTATACATACAATTTATTTGCTGATTCCAATCTCATTCTTTATCTTCTAATTGAATGTAAATATTTTGGGATGTTTATGTGACTATTTTAGTTCGCATTATATCACAGAGATTCAAATCGTTCCAAAGCGGGTTTCATTTCAGTATTATTTAGTCCTAGTGGTATAAGATTGATTTTATCAAGTTTTTAGAAAAGAAAGACTTTTTTTTAGTCGTTTTTTGAGACGCTTGGCTTGGCGCATCCATCGACATCGTCTACGACTCTACGTTTTTCTAAATCTTCTGCTCCTACTTATAAATCTTCTTTTTTTTAACGTCACAACGTTTTGTGTTCTAAACCAGCTCCTCGGACAAGGATCGGGTCGTTTTTAACACCCCTTGATTCTCAAACAGTTACATATATGTATATACATATATATATATATATATATATATATATATATATATATATATATATATATATATATATATATATATATATATATATATATATATATATATATATATATTATATAATACAAACAGCCTGGGGCAAAAAAATATTTGTTTCGGTTTATGCGCAATCTGGTTTTCACTGCACATTTTCATATTCAAATAGAAGATATTTCAAAATGAAAATTAACAAGTTGTAAGTAACTTAACGTGATAATTAGTGCTCTCTCGAATACATTAGCGTCTACATATATATGTACATACATATGTACATATGAATGTATGTCTCAACATTGGATTTTGAGCGGGTTGATTATAAGGATACTTGAGTCAAATATTCGATTTTAAGATTCAGAGTGAAAGTATGTATGTACAATATTAAAACTTTTTCTGACCTTTCATAACATTTCCTAATCTAAATACCTACATATATATTCAAATTTAGCTATTGAAAGTTCATGTATACATACAGTACATAGATTTGAATAATCTACTTTCATTTACTCCCAATTCCCAAGAAGAAATAAATGATATAATACTTTATGAAAGGGGGTTAGACGCATTTAAAGATAGGCATAGATATATTTAGGCGTTATCAAATCATAATTGGATTTGTCTAATATATATTTGACGTGAATCGTTTTCAACTGAATTGGTAATAAATTACATATATTATTGCATAGTTGTACTCTGATCGGATCCGAAAAGTAAAAGCGCAATCACACATCTCGCACCACTCCCACATTTAACCAGTAAACAGCAAATCAGAGATAGTCAACACGATTCTATAAAAAGTTGAATTTAAAAAGATTTTGTTCAAATGCATTATATGTATGTATGTATTTGTGATTTTTAGTCAACAGTCTACTCGATTTTTGTGACCAATAAAGCGTTACTTATAAGGAAGGGTATGCAGAGCAATACACCTTTAGAGAATTAAAGCGTCAGAGATTTATTTACAGGTGGTAAAGTAATCAAAATCACGGCCAAGCGATAAGAGTTTGTAAAAGTTAATGACAGAGAGGTGCGTAGAGTTTAACCTTCTCGATAGAAAGTTGAATGAACGACCACGTCTCGGGTTCACAGCCGCGTGCCATGTTTATTTAGTTAATTAGCGAGCTGTGTTAGTTTGCGATTTAACTTGCAATGGAAGTACATACATACATACGCAAATGCCATAAGTCAAGCGAATTTCGCGACAAACAAACGAGACACAGCTAGAGTTGAGATTCCGAAGCTTTCTGAAAAAAATTAACAAAATAAATAAAATGTAAAAAATCGGAAATTCCTGTGTGAAAAACGAAAGTGTGCCAAAAAGTGATAATTCACGTTAAATTAATTTCAATTTAAAAAAAATGTTAAATTTATTTTTAAGCTTTCTTCTACAATCAGAGTCGTACCAAAAAATAGTTGTGCACGGAGCAAAATCCCCCCCCCCCCTTCCTATAAAAAATATATTTTTTATACATTTATACATTATACAGCAGTGATGTGCAGTTGATCTGGTGTCATCTGTGTACATATTATATGTAGCTGAACAGCCGCCTCGTTCTCCGACGAAAGGTCTGTCAGACTGTGTTAGTTAGGGGGATTCCTATTGAGGCTTTTATAGGTTAACTTGATTAACCATTAAAACGACTTTAATAATGTAATATATAATTTCGAAAGTGACTTTGTAACTATGTATGTAAGTAAGGTTTGTAGGGAACATCGAAAACAAATCAAAGTTTCTATGACGACGATAAATAACACTTTGAGTGAACTAAAAGTATATATGAGAGATAATGAGAACCTATAAAGCAAATTTTATAAAGTACTAGCTGAACCTGGCATGCGTTGCAACGCCACAATAATGCATGCAATTCCCGTTCCCGTTCCCTATTCCGTTCCCGTTCTCGTTCTCGTTCCCGTTCCCATTTGTCGGAAAAACGCAGGCAGCGAACACGTTGGTCGCGACGCGAAAACATTTGAAATTATAGCGATGCAATGACACCCATTCCCGTTTTTTTTTCACGGTAATCTTCCCGGACATGCATACAACAAATCCTGAAAGTTCCATCGTAATCGGTTCAGTGGTTTAGGAGCTTATTCGAGACGCACACACAGACATTCATTTTTATATACATATGTACATATATAGTTAGAGTGAAAAAGAAAAAGTTATAAGCGTTTAAGCAATTAAAATCTGATGACGGCGAAAAGGGATATACAGCAAGAAGAAGGTAAAGCGATCGATGTGGACGAACAATGAGAACAAACATTTTGGACGATTAACGTCACCGTGTAATGCGATGCAGTATTTTCAAACGTGTCTATTACGATTATTTTTCACCATCGTAATGGCGGATGACACCTTTACTTATATTGATGACCAAAATGAGCGAAATGGCAGAGTATGGAAACGATCGGATAAGAGGCAAAAATTTTCCTTAATCGTTAGTGAAAGAAAGAAGAGGTTAGTAATAAAAACAGCAAATGAATATTTACTATTAGATTGTTTTGCC
This sequence comes from Arctopsyche grandis, assembly GCF_051622035.1. Lineage (NCBI taxonomy): Eukaryota > Metazoa > Arthropoda > Insecta > Trichoptera > Hydropsychidae > Arctopsyche > Arctopsyche grandis. Next base: position 29,358,779 of record NC_135355.1, read on the forward strand.
ATGTTTAAACTGTTTATATTACAAATACCAAGCGAAGCCGGGTAAAACCACTAGTAATATATACATACATATACTATACTAAGACATTTATTCAAATTTTCGTTAGTTGTGTAGAATATATTTGTATATATGTATGTTTTATTGTCAAGAAAAAAGACAAAAAAATGTTGTTTTACGGTTTAACAAATGTATGTAAATGCGAAAAAGCATCTGATATAATATATGACTATAAAAATATGTAAAAAAACTATGATTAATTATATAAATAAAAAAAGTATTTATTCGTTTTTAATAAGCATTGCTGTAATTAAATATTTTAATTAGTTGAAGGTCTTTTAAATGGTCCAATTTTTAAAGATTCTCATCCAAAAGCAAGAACAATATACATATTGACATTTATTATTTCACTAAAAATTCGGAAATTTATCGCATTTGCATTCATTTTTATTTATATGTATGTATACTATTACTACATTTTTTTTATAATTTGTATTATCTATGTATTGTTTATATGGACAATAGACATCGCACTATTTTCCCTTTGGTCTGGAATAAAAATTATTATTTTTTAAATTCAAATGTGTGATGACGATTTTGGTGCCTTTTAATTTCGGCGCCCGGGGCCGCCAACCTCGTCGCACGGCTCTGTTTTTACATATTGAAAATCAATTTGTATAATAATTGTTTTAAATATCTGAGTTAAGAATAAAATTCATTTAAAAACGAATAAAAATGAAATATTCATACAAGATATAACTATGTATGTATGTATGTATGTATTTATCATTGGATTTAATATTTCCTCTATTTTAAATATGTGCTAATGAGATGCAATTTTTTAAATGTCAAGTCCTAATCATACGAAATATAATATTTTGTAATAAACGATTAAGAATTTCCTTGAAAATATAGGTTCAGATCACAATTAAAGTGTACGTTGAAATGATGGAAAATCCTGAAACATTACAGTTTACTAAAATGTAAAAATCCCATCGTTAAAAATAAAGTCTCACGAAAACAAAAAATAAATCCAAGGATTTTATTGTTCATTAAACAACAGCAATAATAATAATAATTTTGAAAAAACAAGACGACGCGATAGTTCTTTTGAAAATCGACGATTGTTCAAATATGCGCCCAAGAACAGTCTCGCACAATTCACGAATGATGCAATAGGCCTTGGACAACAACCGGGCAGTTCAGAGATAAAAATCATCTGAAAACGCTTTGTGCCGACCAACCGGTATACTTGTTTAGATTAGAATGCAACTTCGAACTTCCTATTAAAAAAAATCATTGGCGCGACCGAAGCGCGATACTGTCTCATTAAATTGAACGGACTATAGCTAGCTAAACGTACGTGTTTTTGACTTTACATTCGTCTGTAGCCTTGAATCTAATGAGGTGATACAAAATCGTTCTAGGAATATTACATTTTTTGTTGTACCATGATATACTACGAAGTGTATCGTAGTAATAAAAAATACTACCTATTAAAATAAAGCGTGATACCTGGCCTGCAGCATGGAAGCTGTCTCACACGAAGGAACACGATCCAATCGGACAGTAAAGGAAAAAAAATAAAAAAAGCCTCGAAATTTTTAAACCAATAGGTGCAAGATTAAATTTTGACAAGCATCAGATCTTCTTGTTTATTTTTTTTAAGACAAAAATGCAATCAAGAATAATGTTTCTTTCGATATCAAATAAGTTGTTCTAACACTATTATCCAGAAGTAATTATGTATGTAAGTATACGTATTTTGACTAATGACATTTTATTTCACCATTGAGACATTACAGATTCTTTCAATGAAAATGTTGTCACATCGAAATATGTACATATGTATATGTTACGGTTGAAGTGTTTCTTCCAGTTGAAATATATTTTGACTAGTTGGAATATATTCCATCTAACCTAACATCAACTACCTTTATAGTTGAAGTGTATTTTCAGTTGTAATATATTTTGACTAGTTGGAATATATTCCGTCTAACCCATGTAAGTTGATTCATATGGCGTATTACATTCCGACTGGTCAAAATATATTACAACCGAAAATACAGTTCAACTATAAGTTGGTATCAGGTTAGATGGAGAGGTCAGGTTTTCATGAAAACGTCACTCGACTAGTAAATTGAGTTGGGAAGTCACCCTATTTGTTCTTAGCAAATATTAACGCATTATTGAATTCTAATTCTAATTCTAGCCAGCAGCATAGCTCGGACGTTAAAGCTTCTGCTTACCGTCAAGAAGGTGCCGGGTTCTATCCCTGAATGAAAATGAATTTTTCAGAGTATGCTGTTGGTCAGACCTGGATTTGTGACTCCAGGTTGATCGTTTCCTATCAGAGTTTGCCAATTTTCTCTGATTTCATTGTTGAAACGGTTCCCGGAAAAAAAAATTGGCTAAAAATCCTTCCTACCTACTATGTCACCACTATTTGAAATTTGATGGATGTACAATAAGAATTTATGTACAATTCATAGATTCATAGATGTCTCGTTAATTTGCGAGTTTTTTCAGTGTCTCGCAATTCAACGAATTATAATAAAAAATGCTGCATTTGTATTTGTAATTGGCCAGGAAGGCGCATTGGGATTTTCCTGTAAGGCCTTCCTGGTATATATGTAAAATAAAAAAAAAATAAATAAATAAAGCATTCGTAAAAGGTTGTGGCTATTTGCAAGTACTGTATCTGCGAATTATTGGCTATTTGCAGGTACTATATCTGCGACTGGCGCATAATTTGCAGATATAGTACCTGTAAATAGCCACAGCCGTCGTAAAAACATCAGAACTGTCAAAACTTAACTATTATATTATAACTGGCGCACATTGTTTAAAGTGTATTTGCGCGTGTTGGGTTATATAATAATTTACTAGTTGAATTTCATTCGAATATGAATGACCTAAAACGCCAGTTGGAATATATTACAACTGAAACATTTCGACTGTAACTTATACATATATATAGTGCTTTGTCTATACATTACAATTCGTCAGTACCGCGAAGGGTAATGAATTGAGACAGCAAGTCCGTACAAATGAACGAAGTGGTGGACCATACCATAACAATCCATTACCACTACCTCAAATGGACAACGATTTGTATTTATTGTAATTGATTGGTGATATTTTTAAATTTTAGGTAAAAGATTTTAGGGTACTAGCCTAGTCTCATTTGTACAATGATGGCACGACACTGCAGAACAGAACTACAAGAACTCATTATAATTTAATATTCTTAGTGGTGAAATCTGTGTGTAAACGGAATTGAGAAGGTTAAAAACAGACCTGATTTACCCTCGACACATTAATGAGCACCCGTCATCTCGTCAGAGGATTTGGACCGGCGAAACCTTCACAGCCTTCACACGAATGCACTTTTTAAATTTAAATATAGTATAATATACTATGAGCTTTGTTATAATCGAATCTGCAATTATTCACACAGCATCCTCTCCGACGAAACATCGTGATGTCGACGAATCGTGAACCATCCATTTGTGAGCAAAGTTCACGATCCACAAAACGACAAGTGCACACCAAATTATGTGTAATGTAGTACATATATCAATGCTTCGGTTTTAAAAAAATCCAATGTCGAATTGTAAATTATATTATATATGTCAAAGTGTTTACTCTCATAGACTTGAATGTTAATTGAATGAGCCAAAAGTTCATCTACGCACCAGTGTTTGAGTAAAGTCGCATTTAAGTTGAATATCTGTCAAAATTCAACAAAAATCAGATTGAATACAGCGCTATTTTTGTGGGACGTGGGACGTGTTTATTTTGGATACTTTTAAACATTCGAAGAAAACCCAGCACCCTTAGCCTATATACATGGTACACTTTCCCAAAAATCACCCCCTGGAGTGTTTTCGGTAATATTTTATCCTTGCTTGACATTGATTGATAACGGTGAATCCCATATTTGAAGTAATGTAGGAGAAACTTGTCGGTTGCATATGGGTATGCATACACGTGCAACTTCCCAAACATATGTATTCTGCAAGTACACCCGGATTCGGTTCGGTGAGCACTCACTGTCTACGGTCACAGCGGGAAGCCACATTTTATTTATTTTTATTGTTACAAATCAATATACACTCGTCATTACAGATTTGCTCCAATGCGACGGGTGTATGTTAACGAAATACAGAATACATAAACAATCAGAAATCAGAAATACAGTAATACATATACAATCAGAATATATAGCATATAACAATTAATCAGAAATAATAATCATAGAGACATCTATGGATTATTTTTAGATTTTTTTTTGTGTACAATTTTTATACATACATATAATAAATACGAAATTATAGAGATATCTATAGATTTCAGATGACTGTGTAAAATTATTACAAATTATACACAGGCAGATTTTGTGACAACAGGAATAGATCTAATACCAATTTTCATGAACCTTTTCAGCAATGATCAGATAAAATTGGCAAACTCTGATAGAGAAACGATCGATTTGGAGTCACAAAACCCCCAAATCTAACCAGCAGATGGCGAGGACTCGAACCTTTGACCTCAGTGGTGCTAAATATATACGCTACCACTAAACCAAACTGCTGGCTAATATACATACACATGATGCCCCATTCCACTCAGTGTGTTTTCGCCCTAAAATGCTACTCTATCGGGTTTGTCAGTTACCTGAGTCGTTCGCCGGCCATTTTGTTTGACTGTTCCCGATTAATTTCAAAGCTATCATAAAGTGAAAATTTATAAATCATGAATGGAAATTTCGACATCGTACCTTTTTGAATCGGTTTACGGATAATGTTCCTAATCGGCCGCCGGCAGGTTAAAAAATATATTATTTGAATCGGAGTGTGACAAAAAAGAATCTGCTCTGTCACCGCGGCAATAAAATGAATCGAAATTACGAAGTAAATCGTGTTTTTTTTGTACAATATCCTGTAGTCATTAGAGCGTGACTATAATTAGAGTGACGCTCACTTTCTAGACACAGCGTTTGTATTGTGTGCGTTACGAGAGCAGAACGCATGTTCACCCTACGCGACACAAAATTACAAATACGAATCATTCGTATGTTTAATAAAATTATTATTCCGGGAGTTATTCTTACAATCAAATAATTAATTATAGAATCAATACATTAGGTGCGATGAAACGTTTAGATAAGTGTGAATGCTATTCATAAATTTAAAATTTTATAATTGGGGGGATTTACGCTATGCTAGTAAGTATACAAATTGATAAACATAAATATAAATATATACACACAATCATATTTATCGCAGGAAACTGGCCGAGGTTATTAAGCCAATGGATTTAACGGATGCTCGTGTCTAAAACGTATGTAAAATTCTGAAAATGCCATAATTTATGGTAAATAAACTTTGGTATTTTTACGAAAGTATCCAACAATCAAATCACTGGTCTAATCAAATCGAATGTTGATTAAATTGAACTGTTACCTTGATTAAAATCGAATCGAATCGATTCGAAATCGAATGTTGATTAAATTGAATTGTTATATTGAGTGAATGCGACAGTTGCGCTGCGACCAGATAAAACGTGTTTTAAATTGACAAAATCGAGGTTTCGTATTCTACTATTTTCTCCTCCAAAACTGGACCAATTTTTAAAAAAATTTCATCATCGGTATGAGAAAGATATTTTCTGTGCATCTATCGGCGTATTTTTTTAAAAATCGACCGTTAAATAACCACGCTAGACTCTTTTCGTGGGTGTAAAAAAGAGGCGATTTTATAGATGTTTGGCGGCTCCTAGCTCCTATAAAAAATAATTAATCAAAAAAATAAAACGATAGATGCACTCCAATGGTGGATATCCATAGCATATTAAAAAATAATTTCTCTAGTGCCATAATTGAGGTAGGGAGAAGTATAGTACGTTTGTATGGACAAGGCGCTGCCGTCCAGCCCTCTTAATGTATGTTAAAGTACAATTGCATGTAGTACATTTCGTTCGTTCATGAACATACTAGTTTGTTCATAAACGAATCAATATGGCTAGTTATAGCGTTCACAAAAGAACAAATTGACAAACGAATTAGCTTTTTCATGCATAAACTATTAGGCATAAGTTATTATAAGTATTCTCAATCGATTATTCATTTGATTATGTTTAAACCACTATGTTTATATGCTTACCCGGAGTTTCAATATTTTCAATATTCATGGAAACGGGAATTAAAGCAACGTTGTGATGTAGTTTCCATGGGATTTCCTTTTTGAACACTTGGCATTTTGACATCTCAAAAGTTTTGACAGCTCTAAAGTTTCATGAGATTTTTTACTGTTAGCACTTTAACTAAAACCAATGGTTCGCGTATGAACAAACTAGTTTGTTCATGAACACTTTAATTGCAACATATGTACATACGTACATATATAAAGACAGATTTTTTCTACCTACCAAACTATGACAAAATATTCAATCTGCCATTTCACATTTGTATGTGTTTTATTTTTAATTGAAGAAGTCTTGAAACTAAAAGTTGGTTAAGACTTGTTGGTTGGTTTTTTAGTATTACAGAGTTGTTTTTGAACAATGCTATTTACTAATGTAATATCTTAGAACATGTGTGTGACAGATTTTCTCGTTGAACAATTTACTATACATACATATATAGTTGCTAATAATATAAGTATGTAATGGCACAAAAGAATGTTGGTTTACTTCATAAAATATTTACATTTAAAAAATTACACGATACTCATACTTGTTTTGAACTAGTTCAGCTGTAGTTCTTGGAATGAAATCATTCATTGTCAGTGCATTAAATATTTCGCAAAACATGTTCAGAATCAGAAGACATTTAAATTTACAAAAAAAAAAAAATACGAGCTATTATTGTGTATTATTGCAAATGCGATAATTTTGACAAAGTCACTCAGTAACATATGAAACTGTGTCAACTTTGATAACTGTGATTCTTGGCTGCTGAGAGCAAAGGTTCGCCGATAACTTGATGATTCGCATGTGTACATATGTCGGTGAACCTTTTACATTATAAAGTGTTGTTATTGAGAATTAGTACTTCCTAGTTGTCGGCAAAAATAGTAAAGTGGGGGTAAACGACTATATTCAAAGATTGATCTCCTCATAAATTGCTATTGAACTTAACATTATATTTGAAAAGTCATTCTGTTACATTTATTTTTATTATGCAACGAGTATACAGAGTGCATGCCAGTCACACAAAGTGTTTGAAAAATGAAAAGTTGCATTGACCACGGTCAAGACGTTCGCATGACCGTCGCAGGATATGTGGGCAATTTGCATTAGACAAATTGCATCAAAACATAGCTCGTTCTCGCCGTGGAATATAACAAGTCTTTGACGTTAATTCTCGTAGTTTCGTAGTGTGTACTTATGTACAAACAAGGTAGAAACTCGTGTCTCCGATCTATGGACATAGTATAACAGGTTATGGAAAAACGCAAAAGTTTTGTGTGACGTCACTCAGATGCATGCTCAATTACGTCAATTAAACGAGACGTGCATGTACTGCCAATGTTCAATGTGGAGTGGTATTGATGCAATTATAAATTTTAAATAACATCAAGTACTAAGCGATGTTTTTAAACTTTATTCAATTTTCTTAATAGTTTTGGGTGCTCTCATAGCTGCTGATTTGGATCGAATATCATCATAAATCAAAAGATTATTTTGCATTTTGTCTTTTTCCGAAGTCGAAAAAACTTTCTTTCTCTAACTGGCAATCGCAATTGAGTATATTTACATAAAAGGATCGCGTGCATGAATAATTGTTATTATTTATAGTATTATCTTATTTCAATGTTAGTGTATAAACTATAAAGCATAATAGGAAAAAATTCTCAAACACCTATTAGCTATTCTAGTAACTATATTTTGATTGTTTATTAACTCCTGTAAAATTGTATTTGATAGCAGGGACCCGAACCGTTATTTTTTTCGTTCTGGTTCGGTAAAAAAAAAAAATTCGGATGTGACCAACCCATGACTTAATTTATGTATTTGAGGAATATAAGAAGGTCACAAAATAAAATTCAATAATTAAACATATGTACGTACACGTTCACACATTCCGGTTATGAGAGCATTTTCGATACAAATTGAACACGAATATTCTACTTCCGGTTGTCGGAATTTGTTCAAAATTTTTTTATTACTTAAAATCACCATAAATATTGTACACATTAAATATCAGTGATCGGTTCCGAGTTCAAATCAGCCGAAATCTCGAGTTCGAATTTTCGCATGATCACAAAACTTCATCTATTGTTACTACGTACATATGTACATAGATAAAATAAAAATATATCGGTTCGGTTCCGGTTTTTGGTTCTCATGTATTTAAATATTATAGCAAGATAATGTAAATATACCCACACCGTATTTACCTCTCTTAAATGGCTTTTTGCTAATTGAGATCATATATGTATGTACATAATTAAAATGTCAAAAGAGAATATTTCCTAGCGTGTGCAGTTTGCCGCTGGTGCACTGCGGAATAGAAGGCGGATTCTGATGTAGCTAAAATGCAGACAAAATATATTTTTTTTATTCGTACTTAATTGACTTTCTCTTTCCCTGCTTTTAGGAACAAAAGTGAGACAACAGTTTAGAAAGAATCTACTAGTTAGCATTATTCTAGAAGTGAATTTTTACAGGTATGGGTGTATTTACTCTTGCTTTTCCGTTCACAGGTTTTTGAATTGCGCACATTTGATAGCCAATTTATAATGAGTTCATTGACAACTCGCAAGCTTCACATATAATTGTATTTAAATCGGAATCGTTAAAAGAATCTTTGATTGCTAATTGTAAAGTATGTGCCACACATTTTATTCCGATGAGATGAGGGAAAGAACAGTTCTCAATGGAAGGTAGCATATTTGCTTCATAATCTCTTTCATAATTAATATTATGGTTTTCCTCGTCTATTTCGGTTTCTAACAAGTTGACAAATTTGATCATATTAGTTCCATTATCTTCGTAACAGAGTAGATTTGTTTGATATTGATATTATATTTTTCTAAAAGTTTCAAAAACGTATTTTTAATATAAATTCCTGTATTTTTGTCCATTAATTCTATCATTCCCAAAGTATATATATACATATATTAATTTTACCGAACTGAAAAAATATCGGTTCGGTTTCGGTTTTGGTTCCGGCAAAAATAACGGTTTTTCCAGTTTTAGGTTTTCAGTTTCGGTCCCTGTTTGATAGGTTAATTTAAAAACAACTAACGGCATAACATGAAAAATTAATATAGAGACATCTATTGAAAAATTGATAAAGTAAAATGAATATTCATATTCCAATAAAAATACAGGCAACTGTTTTAAAAGGGTAATAATATATTTATTAAATAATAAATAAACAAATGATTATTTTATTGACTATATTCTAAAGAAAATATTGATAGTAAACAGTGATATTAGAGTTATCATGAATCGTGTATGTAGGTATTAAGTTTGCAATAAATTATGTTTGAAATAAAATAACTTGGACTATTCATACAAACATTTATTATTTGTACCTACTCTTAAAAATGTTCATTGCAGATTATTTTGTGGTTTTAGTGTGAATACAGTTAATGTATTGATATATTTTTAAGTAATTTAGTTGCAATTCGATATCTTCCGCTGACGGTTCGTTTCACTTAACCTTTATGCAGATTTATTAAAGCGGCATAAAATCATCGTTAAAAATGGTAATTTTAGTTTTATGTAGATGCTCAAAAACGAATTGAAATCTTTGTCATTGCTTTTCGAAGCACTAGCTACAAACTGCTTGATGCGAAAACACTTGTGACAATATTTGCCTATAAAATTGTTTTCGAAAAAAAATAGGGACGCAACAAGCAATGCCTACACATTATCATTGACATTGAAAAGTTATTTTGACAGAGTCGAGATAAAAATAATATCGCATTCAAGAGTAAATTAACTAAGAATGAGACTTTACTAAGCATAAAATGCGTTGAAGTTCAATTTATGTATAATAATTTCGCTCTAAGCAAATAGTGTATAATATTATAATCCACCATTTTTTTGTTAAAGAATGAGCAAAATTACATCGTTTTAAAATTAAATGATCAGAAACTGTTACGCGTATGAACATATGTATATGAAAAGAGTTTCTTGATTTGAAGCTCACACATCTTCAAATTATTTACGATGATTGAGCTATTGTTGTTTGCTGTACTCGCTGAAATCAATTGAAGGATGAGGGCAAACTGTAGTGAGGAGCTTGATGATCTATTTTATTATATTATTATAATGTGAACAAAATATGTTTACCGAACATAATATGTATATTTAAATCGTTGAAGCGTCCCAATTTCGTTAGAAATGTTTATAGAGCTGTTAAATTGGAAATCATATCATAAACAAAACTCATTCTAGAATCTAGAGCATGAATAATGTATGATCGTCATTCTAAAAAAATAAGGATTTATATAATAGAAAGTAGAAGCTATACAAAGGATAACCATAAGGGCATTAAAAAAAACAATACACAACAAAAACAAGCAAAAAAGCTTTTAAAAATGGATTTTTTAAGAAGTTAATAATAAAAAAAACCTTTGCCTCAATCCCTATCTGTTGTCTAGTTATTACTAGTTTTCGGCAGTGGAGTTTCCATTTCACAAGGAAAACTGTTGTTGTTAAGAGAGCTGGACACCAGCGTCTTGTGCATACAAACGTATTAGACTTCTCCCTTCCTCAATTATGGCACTAGAGAAATTATTTTTTAATATGCTATGGATATCCACCATCGAGTTGCATCTATCGTTTTATTTTTTTGATTAGTTATTTTTTATAGGAGCTAGGAGCCGCCAAACATCTATAAAATAGCCTCTTTTTTACACCCACGAAAAGAGTCCAGCGTGCTTATTTAACGGTCGATTTAAAAAAAAAAATACGCGCATAGTTGCACAGAAAATATCTTTCTCATACCGATGATGATTTTTTTTTTAAATTGGTCCAGTTTCGGAGGAGAAAATCGGAGAATACGAAACCTCGATTTTGTCAATTTAAAATACGTTTTATCTGGTCGAAGCGTAACTGTCGCATTCACTCAATATATATATATATTGATATACATATATTGTCGCATTCAATCAATATATATGTACATTCACTCAATATATATATCGAAGAAAGGAACGGCAACAAAATTAAGGTTTCGGGTGTACAGCCCTCTTAACTATTGTCCTACAAAGTTAGAGAGCAAAAAAAATAGAATAGAAATTGATAGTAGTGAACACTTTTTTTGGGCAAAAGCATCCTGACCACATTTCCTTAATTAACAATTGTATACTAGTGACAACGCTATAGTTGTTGGTTATTGTGAATTTTTAAGCTATAAAATAAGAGTCCTGTGATATAAACTGATAAAACAATAATCAATTGTGAAATCTGGAGTCTATTCACTTAACACAAAAATCCTAGGGTAATAATTCTTTAATTATAAAATCAACATGTTCAAAATCGAGAACGCCAGAGTGGGGACATAATCGTAAAGCGTAAATAGACACCGTCCCAGTATGCCAACACCTACCCTTATAGACGGGTCTACCCCAAAGGAACGAATTAGAAATGCACGAAAAACCAAATATCGAAAATCGAAAGATCTTAAGTCGAAAGATCAAAAAAAAGGGTGCATGGTAAACGGTACATACTCACTTAATTTGCGCGAGCAGGATACAACAGGAACAAGAGGAACAGGCTTTTCCTCCCGTATTAATGTGCGCGCGCAGAAGATTTCCTTGGTTTAAACTATTTGATTTTGAAAGCCTTCAGTAGGTAACTACAACAGCGTTTGTCCTACGTCCAATTTAGCAGTTCCATTATTTGATGATGATAAAAAGTAGAGTATCAGCTTTTTAGCAATGATACTGTACGAAATGTCATGCGTTCAAGGTTTACCACCGACTGGGGGTACGACGAGTATATATTCAGACTACTCACACGTATGCAATTAGTAAGAGACGTACATATATATTGCTATCTGACAGCAACAGGCTGGTAAATTGAAATGAATTTGAAAAATATGATAAGCACTTGGAGTGTTGACGCTCAACTTATACCACCTTCAGGTCCTTCCACGGCATCCACGACCATCGCAACATGGCTTCCTCACTCCTCAGGGTTCTAAGGACAGAAGTAAGGGGACTATCACTCATCAACACGGCACTCACTAACCTGCTTTATACATAACCTATAATCATGATCGTACTAAAAAGTCCTATTGAGAGTGCAAAATTTCTTAACAAAATGTAATCAAATAAAATAGCAGGATTTGGTATACTGATATTATTAATTGCCATTTAGAGATCATTATTGAAGTATCACTTTTGGTATTGAGCTTTTTGAATGGTCATGTAATGAATATTTTATTGTAGAATTTGGATATTTACTCCAACGTACAAAATCCCGTGAACAGTATGCTCTTGTAGGTAAAATTAAATATCTAAACAAAACGGTACACTCTTAGTTGAAAAACTAGATAAATAGCATTTTTTTGTAAAAGTTGTTCAATTTCTGGATTTTAATTTCGATATTTCGGTTTGATTTTGATTTTTAAATGCTTTTTATTATTACGAAATTATGTTCACAATACATCTTATATCTATTTTAATAGCTACTGATCTACTGATCATTTTCTATTTTACAATTTAATTTAATTTGGTTAGTAATCATAGTATTATATTATTCTAATGTTAATCTACAGCATAATAGGAAAAAAAGAGCTCAAAAACCTATTTACAATCCTTATAAATGCTCATAATACATCTAATACATAATATTAATTAAAGACTCCCTAAAGTCGATGACCTAAAGCAGATTGTGTTTAGGTAATCTGTGTTTATACCTGAAGGGTATAGACATTTTGTTGTAATCACCGAGACTCTTCACAAGTGTGTTAGTATGGTTATTAGTGATTCTGTCATAGAATCTACTGGTTAGTTTGTTAGTAATGTCTGTAACAAACGGAATATTATATATGGCATGCAGTTTTTTCAAGTTAGTATATATGGGTGTATTATAAATTATTTTTAGGGATTTATTTTGTATTACTTGGAGCTTGGAAAGTTTAGTATTCGAGGCATTATTCCATACAGGTGAAGCATAGGTTAATAATGGTAATATGAGCGCGCGATATAATTTTATTTTATTTTGAGTTGATAAAGAACTATGGCGATTAAATATTGGATATATTGAGGATATACCCCGCATCGCCTTGCATTTCGCTCCCTCAATGTGAGGTGCCCATCTCATTCTTTTATCGAACGTTACTCCTAAATATTTTATTACTGACTGCCATTTCAGACTTTCTCCAGAGGAGATTTTCAGATCTGAAATTGGCTTATGCTTTCTAACACTAAAGAATATGGTGTCTGTTTTGGTTTGATTAATTTTAATTTTCCACTTAGTGAAGTGTTCAGTCATTGTTTTAATTGCAAATTCAAGATTTTTAAGAATAATATTTCGGTTTATTGTGTTTATAGATAAGGCAAAAGTATTATTCTCTGTTCGGGACCCAATCTGTGGCAGTTTTTATTTTATTTTATTTAAAAGCGAACAAAGAATATTTATCATTTTTACACACCTCCTTTACAGTTCACATGGTTTTCGTTTATTATTTCATCATTTACAGCCATTCACCGTCCACTGCTGGATGAAGTCTTCTACAACACGCTTCTTTGCGCAACTCTCAACCATCTCACCCCACACATTTTTCTAATTTCGTCCATCCGATTGCTTGCGGCCTTCCTTTCACCCTCTTACATTCTCTCGGGTACTATTCCAGCACTTCTTTTATCCATCTTTCCTCCGTTCTTCTAGCTACGTGACCCACTCATTGCCATTTCAATCTACTCTCTTCATTGCGTTTCACCCACTTATTCCGTTTCCTATCTCTCCTCGTTATGCCGAGCAGACAGCGTTCCATACTTCTTTGAGCAGATTTTTTTTTAACTTATTTAAGTAATGCACATTGGGAATAATTTCTAATTGAAGTTGCAAAATTGATGATCAATGAAAAGTGGTTTTTATTACTTCCGCTACCCAGTATTTATTGTAATGTAGCTACATAGTTAAGAAATGGGGCCCAGGAATCAAAAGATTTTATATTTCAAATAGTTGTAAATTGATTATAATATAAAAATTGGCAAAGATTAGTCTCTGAACAGAGAATGGTACCGTTACTTTACATACTCATTTAAAAAATGGATATTGTAGAACATAATATGTTTATCACGTATAATATGTTTATTTATTTCCTTATTGACATTTTAAATTTAAAAATAACAAATAATATGAAGTAATTTGTATATCAGCCATTAGTTACAGTTATATTTCTTACAATTATTAAACTTTATGATAGTCTCACGTATCTTTTAGTAAACATAACTGTATATTTGATCATTTTTTTCATTTTTTAGGATTAAAAACATTGCCAAGATAAGGTTATTTTTTGTTTTCGTTGTGATATAGTCAAGATAAAAAAATATTGTCGTAATATATATATGTATACGTATCAATTGTGTAGTGATTTTGTTCATTTTCAAGTCAAGTTGGGTAATAAGTGTAATTATTATTAATATCCTAACATTTGGTTGCATAAGTGTATAAAAAATTATCGAATAAGAAAATTATTGTCAATGAATATCATCGTAATAGATAAAATTTATCTGATTTTATTTAGAATAATAACTAAAATATCATGTTACATTGATAACTTATTATTAAACACACATAACAAAGACAAAAAAATCAGTTATGAAATAAAAGGCATTGTTTTCTTGTTATTGGTGAGAAAAATCTCTCGAATTTGATGCGAATAATGAATATTCTAATGCACCGGTAAGTTATTTATAAAATGCAACATAGATGAAAAATATTGTGAATAATCGGACATCCGGTGAAACTACCGGAATAATTCATCGAATAAATATCCATATTATAATGATAGAAAGTTTTTGAATAATATTTTGTTTTTTACCATTTCTTCACATACTGGAAATTACATATACTGTTTATAAAATATTGAAATTTGAAGAAAGAAAAAAGAAAAGACACTCCTTGTTGTTTCGATTACATTGTATTGAATACCATATATTATCATAGTAATGTTTTTTAATTTGTTTTTATTATACAAATTGGGAGAAGTTGCATTTCAAGTTGTTTGTGTCCAAGATGTGTGTCGATTATGAGCTTGTATACTTGATGTATTCGTCAATTATACAACTTGATGATTGCGAAATCGGATCACGTGCTCATCACCGTGTTGGGAATACGGTGATTCTTGTGAAATTTGCTCCAATTACATATAGTTATTTATTTTTCATGCATATTTCATTGCATGTCATTTGAAGTCAATTTAAATTTTTACATACCTCTTATACAGTTCACATGGTTTTCGTTTAAGAAGTCATTTTTTATATCTCTTATCTCTTATACAAATTCTTTTATTATACAATACTGCTGTCGGACGTCACCTTATTTAAATCATTCTAATGTAAGATTATTTTTTTTATTTCAGGTTCCAAATGTTGTACGCAGATCATATTCGAGCTCAGTGCCGACTACTAAAATGTTTATCGATGGACAGTTTGTAGAATCGAAAAGCACAGAATGGATAGACCTATATGATCCAGCCACAAATGAACTTGTAACAAAGTAAAATATCATTTTATAGAAGATTTCCATAATATATTTAACACGGTTCGGTGATCATCGCCCACAAAGCGCTCGTCCAAAAGTCACTAAAATCTCTATAACGGAACATCTGGCAGCCGAAAAGTCCATAATACTAACGATATCTATCTTACTAACGAGAATTCGAGTGCAAAAATTGTCTTTTGGGCGATCGCAATGTGCGTAATAATCCAATTACCAGTTGAAACACAACAGAACATTCTGTTATTTGAGTTCTAAGGATTATAATGTGAATGTGTTGTATAAAATACAAGGAAAATTTTTCTTAGTTTTTTTTTATCATAATATAGTTATTTAAATTATCAATAAAACATACCATCCTTGGAATGTCATTCTTCGTTTCATTATGGACGAGAAATAATTTAATTAAAAAGGTATTCAATGGCCCTAACTCCAACTCTTAGGGCCGAACTACACTGAATGACTTGATCTGATCGGTGACTTTGTTGTGCGACTAAATCAAATGTATGCAGTTGTATGGAGAATGCCACTCTGAGCAACTCACTGGTTGTCCAAGCAATAAAATCCCCCGTCCAGTGAGATCAGTTGAAGGCGTTCGGTCTGGTCACGGTGATTTTATTGCTTGAGTGACCAGCAAGAACTATCAAAATTTTAAGTGATGTATTGAAGGGTGTCACATTCGGTGATTAGTCGCCTGCGACTACATAGTGGAAAACCTATGAACATTTGCGACTGTATCGTCATATATTGAAACAAGAATGACTACAAGCAACTACACTTGGGCAACCAGTTGCCAACCTAGTTGCTCGCAAGTCACCCGGTATGGCTTGGCTTTTAGTTAGAATAATGTACTGAAATGAATAAGTATTCTAAAATATCCTGTATATGTTGATTCAATTATGTATATATGGTTATGATTTTATGTACATAAAATGTAGGAATCGGTGAAGTATTCATATAAATTGTAGTTTGATTTTGGTTCTGAAATGTGATCTCTGTTTTTGGATTTAAACGGTTTATTATGAATTTGCAGAGTTCCAAAATGCACTCAAGCTGAAATGCAAGCAGCCGTTGACTCGTCGAAAGAAGCTTTCAGATCTTGGAGTCAAACTTCGGTTTTAACTAGACAACAAGTTATGTTGAAGTAAGTTAATAACATATGATGATATAAATCTATATTCCAAGGGAATGTTGAAATGTATTCACAATTTGATTTGTAGATTGCAACACCTCATCAGGAACAATATGGGAATGCTTGCAAAGAATATAACAAAAGAACAAGGTAAAACTTTGGTAGATGCTGAAGGAGATGTACTCAGAGGACTTCGTAAGTAAATTATTTTATATTTTTAATAATTTCGCATTTATTACAATTCTTGTGTATAATTTGACATTTTTCTATATTTCAGAGGTTGTAGAACATTGCTGCAGCGTAACATCTTTACAAATGGGAGAAACTATGCAAAATATCGCTAAAGATATGGACACGCACTCTTACAAAGTACCTTTAGGTGTCACGGCAGGTAGTAAAATTTACTTTCTTTAATAATAAATTATTGAGATTTTAATTTAGAATTATTAATTAATAATATCTTTGATTATATTTTAGGTATTACACCATTCAATTTCCCAGCCATGATTCCTTTATGGATGTTCCCTGTAGCAATGGTCACTGGAAATACTAGTATTATCAAACCATCTGAAAGAGATCCCGGTGCCACTATGCTACTTATGGAGATGCTTAACGAGGCTGGAGCACCCAAAGGAGTAGTCAATGTTAGTCAAAGAATATTATTATTATTTTTTTTTATTTAATTTGCATTTTTTTTATTATAATTTGTTTTATCATCAGGTAATTCATGGTGCTCACGATTCAGTTAATTTCATCTGTGATAATCCTGATATCAAAGCAGTGTCTTTTGTTGGATCTGATCAAGCTGGAAAATACATATACGAAAGAGCATCTAAAAATGGTACAGTATATCTTTGCAAATTTTTAAATTTTATTAGTTTTATTCTGGTACTTATACATATTTCGAATGAATATTGTTTTCTTTTAGGAAAACGAGTTCAATCTAACATGGGTGCGAAGAACCATGGTGTTATAATGGCCGATGCCAATAAAGAAAATACTTTGAATCAATTGGCTGGAGCAGCTTTTGGAGCAGCTGGACAGAGATGTATGGCTCTCAGCACAGCTGTCTTTGTTGGTAAGTATGGTGGGACTAATTTTATTCTATATTTTCATTTTATATTTCTCTAACAATATTATAATTGTAGGCGAAGCAAAAGAATGGATATCTGATTTAGCCAACCGTGCTAAGGCATTAAAAGTAAATGCTGGACATGTACCCGGAACCGATCTTGGTCCCGTAATTTCTCCTGAATCTAAAAAGAGGATATTAAGTCTCATTCAATCCGGAATCGATCAAGGAGCTAAAGTACCTCTTGATGGACGCAATATAGTTGTACCAAACTTTGAGAAAGGCAACTTCGTCGGTCCAACTATCATCACTGACGTCACACCTGATATGGATTGTTATAAACAAGAGATATTTGGGCCCGTTCTAGTTTGTCTCTTCGTTGACACTCTCGATGATGCCATCCAATTGATTAATAGAAACCCCTATGGAAATGGAACAGCTATTTTCACAACTAACGGGGCTACTGCTAGAAAGTTTGTGCAGAACATTGATGTAGGACAGGTCGGTGTTAACGTTCCTATTCCAGTTCCACTGCCGATGTTTTCGTTCACTGGATCTCGAGGTAGCTTTTTGGGTGATTCCCACTTCTATGGCAAACAAGGTATCAACTTTTACCTTCAAACAAAGACTGTCACCCAATTGTGGAGAGAAAGTGATGTTTCTCATTCTAAAGCTGCAGTCGCTATGCCTACCATGCAGTAATTTGCAATCAAAAGAATTACATACATATAACTTCCACATTTATGCAATAAATATAACGATTCACTGATTTTATGCTAGTGAGATGCGCGTTAGAAAAAGGTGCAAGTTTTATTGCTTATAAACATATTCGAATGTCTTCCTTATACTGTTGTATTTTTGAGAATAAAAAGTATTTTCGAATAAAATAATAAGTTATGAATTTACTGACCCAATTTTTTATACCCTCATTCTAAAGACCATTTTTATTTTTAAATATTAGGCAATTTACTTAAATCATATCACTATAAGTAGGGTGACCATACCATGTTTTTTTATGTGCTTTGCGTTCATCCTGTCCCATATTGTCCATCCACTGATGCACATAAGCGTTTTTTTGTCCCCTCTTCGTTTCACTCATAGGATTTATAACAAAGGAATACAAGATATTAATTTTAAAGTAACAGTTACATATTTTGTTACATGATTAATTTTTAATTTTTTGACAAAAAGTCGCTATGTGCTATTATTTTCATCATAACTATTTTAAATAACTAAAATACAATGAAATTATATCAAAATTTTCAGTTGCACATAATTTTTGTTAATTTTACAGCTATTTTATTTGTTAATTTTACGCGATTCAGAAAAAAAATCAGACTTCGGCGCATGATTATTGAATATTATATTAAAATTTTCAAATCTTTTTTCTATTTTCTTTAATATTCTGAAAAAAATATATAATGGTTATTTGAGGGATAAATGATAAAATTTTTGGACGTATAACACATTTTTTTTATATATAGACAATTTTTTTGCGGAGCGGCCGTTTTGAGTTCTGGGAAATATGGTCACCCTTACTATGAGATATATCAACATAAGCTCACTGGTGCTAAGCATATACATATTTCATAAATTTCATACAGAAATTTTCAATCAGCATCCACTGAAGAATTCAATAAAAAGTTTATTACAAATAAAAATCAAATTTAAAACTGATAGGCATTTATATTTTGTGTTGATATATTTTAAATTTATATTAGCATGAATTTCAGATAAATATAGGGCTATCACAAGTACATGCTATCTGATGGTAGCATGTTTTTTATCCATTTTAAATGTTTGAAAATGGGTAGGAGAAACATCAATCGTGCTAAGGCCGTGGGTCGATTGGATTTTAAAGTTAAAAAAGACACATTTAGACAACGATTAGCATCTCTTATTAAGTTTTTGAACAAGAGAGATATTGTAATTGATATACCACTTTTGGACTTATATAGTTTTAATGAAAGATATTTTTCAAAAGTTTGTATTATACTGGTTAGTATTATGGAGAGATGAACGAATGAGACGACTGGCATGTTAATGCACGTGTTTATTATATGACAGCTGAAGACAGAGTGAGTAGCGGCTGTCCGAACCCAGCCGGGTTGGTCCCCACTCGCAGGAAGGCAACCAAACTCGACCATGTCGTATAAGCGAGCCGCCACATCACTCCCCCCCCAGCATCAGCGATACCAAAATTACAAAGAAACAAATTTTACAATAGAAAAAAAATTATTGTTACACAAAGAGAAAAAATTATTACGTGGGGAGAAAAAAAAATGTTGACGTGGGTCGTCCGCTGTGTACATAGGTGTACCGCCCCGAATGGTCGGTAGATTCGAGGGCGGTGACGTCGCGAGCAGGACGGTGGGTGGTCCGATGGTCGCGCCGATGCGATGCGATGCTGCGGCGGCGCCGCTCTTCCGAGGCTGATGTCGGTTGGTGGGGCGGCGGGGGCGGCAGGGGCATCGATGTGGTTGATGATACTCCGAGCTGGACTGTGAGTCGTTGTGGCTCGTGGAGGTGTTGTAGCGCTACCGCCCGTCTCGGCGTGACGACGCTCGTGGGGACGGACGGGGCCTTGATGATGATGATGATGATGATGATGGTGGTGCTGAGGTGGTGTATGTCTTGTGGTGCTGGATGACCGTTCTATGTGTAGTGGATCGCGCATGACTCCACATCCAGCTGTCAAGATCGTCGTCTCATTCGCTCCCCCATTTTTTTAAGCACCTGTCATCGACGTTGTGGCTGGACGTCGGTAGGTAGGTAGGTAGGTAGGTAGCCGTGTCTGCTCGTTTATTGTCACCCGCGGGCCGCGGCGTGCTGTGTTGATGGCGATGGGGGCGCGGCGAGGCAGGAATGAGCGGCATGTTGAAATTGATCGAGGCTGCGTGGCTCGATGTCGGGGGTCACCAGTATGGAAGATGAACGAATGAGACGACTGGCATGTTAATGCACGTGTTTATTATATGACAGCTGAAGACAGAGTGAGTAGCAGCTCTCCGAACCCAGCCGGGTTGGTCCCCACTCGCAGGAAGGCAACCAAACTCGACCATGTCGTATAAGCGAGCCGCCACATCACTCCCCCCCCAGCATCAGCGATACCAAAATTACAAAGAAACAAATTTTACAAAAGAAAAAAATTATTGTTACACAAAGAGAAAAAATTATTACGTGGGGAGAAAAAAAATTGTTGACGTGGGTCATCCGCTGTGTACATAGGTGTACCGCCCTGAATGGTCGGTAGATTCGAGGGCGGTGACGTCGCGAGCAGGACGGTGGCTGGTCCGATGGTCGCGCCGATGCGATGCGATGCTGCGGCGGCGCCGCTCTTCCGAGGCTGATGTCGGTTGGTGGGGCGGCGGGGGCGGCAGGGGCATCGATGTGGTTGATGATACTCCGAGCTGGACTGTGAGTCGTTGTGGCTCGTGGAGGTGTTGTAGCGCTACCGCCCGTCTCGGCGTGACGACGCTCGTGGGGACGGACGGGGCCTTGATGATGATGATGATGATGGTGCTGAGGTGGTGTATGTCTTGTGGTGCTGGATGACCGTTCTATGTGTAGTGGATCGCGCATGACTCCACATCCAGCTGTCAAGATCGTCGTCTCATTCGCTCCCCCATTTTTTAAAGCACCTGTCATCGACGTTGGCTGGACTCCAGTCGTAGGTAGGTAGGTAGGTAGGTAGCCGTGTCTGCTCGTTTATTGTCACCCGCGGGCCGCGACGCGTGTTGATGGCGATGGGGGCGCGGCGGGTAGCTTCCCCGCCTGGCTCGGCGAGGCAGGGATGAGCGGCATGTTGAAATTGATCGAGGCTGCGTGGCTCGATGTCGGGGGTCACCAGTATGGAGAGATGAACGAATGAGACGACTGGCATGTTAATGCACGTGTTTATTATATGACAGCTGAAGACAGAGTGAGTAGCGGCTGTCCGAACCCAGCCGGGTTGGTCCCCACTCGCAGGAAGGCAACCAAACTCGACCATGTCGTATAAGCGAGCCGCCACAGTATTTAAGTTAATTTTTGTCAATATTGAAATATGAAAGGTCAGTATTTATATAAAATGGCCAGTATCCATGGTTCAGTATAAATAATAAAAAGTCAGTATTAATATTAAATGGTAAGTTTTATTTTGACGAATGGCCAGTATTACTTTTTGATTGGTATCAAGACGAGATTGGTAGATAATTCCATTCGCCAGGCATTGCTATTTGTTCTGGCAAATGTACGTCAGACAGAGAAATGTAATAATAATAGAAGGACCCTTACGAATAAATAATTGCTGTCAATATTACACGGTACGTCTCTATAAATACGCCACAACGCACGGAATAAAATCAGATCAATTTACTTATAAAAATGTATTCCATGTTTATTATTGTGTGGTTTTGAATGCATTGTGCAATTTTTACCGATACTTGCCCATCTTGCGAGTAATATAAACAAACAGAGTAGTTTTTATCGGACATACGTCAAGCATCAAAAACGACTGATGTTAAAATTATTTAGGATTGTCTGTGGACAATCGTCACTTGTCAACAATATGACGCCTAAAGCCACTTGTAACGCGACGTTCTCCCGAGTGTCCCTTCAGTTGGTAGCGGTAGTAATATTTAGGGTGGCACCAGTGACTTTACCGCGCCAACACCATGCTCCTCTCGAGCGCATCGAGAGCGAGTCTCTCACCCGCCATCCACCGAGGAAGAAAGATCTCTCCTGTGCACGTCTCCACGGAGAGACGGGGCCCAGAGATCCGCCATCTTGCTAAAGAACCGCTGTAAGGTCGAATGCAGCATCACTCCCTCCCAAGAGTACCAGCCCAACGTCCCCTGTATTCCTCACGCCGTTTCCGGAGAAACATCAGCCGTGAGAGGACCTGACCACGAGGAAGCTGTTATCAACGAGACTATTTGCAGTCAGGAACCTCCCCGACTATATAAACTGTATTCCAAGGTTAGTTCACGTTTCCATATAACCCGACCCCTTGGAAGAAGAACGACTTATCCGCCCTCTGCATCACCCACCGCGAGATCAGATAACGCGCGTAAAACCGTTCGTTACACACTTCTATTAATATAACATTTCTCTGACGTCAGATGTTTGTACTGTCCATTTGTTCTTTATATGTACTGACATTTAATAATATAATGCTGACGGTTTTATAATAAAATACTGGCCGAAAACTGATTTATATACTTATCGAAATTGATTAAAATACTGGCCATTTAATTTGTCACCTTTTTTTAATTTTTTCCCGATAACTATTACTCTTCGGAACTATTTAAAATAATTAATTTCTGTTCTGTGCTAAGAAAAGTTGATATTTAAATGAATGTCAAAAAATTGTTTAAAATTTTGTAATATTTTTAGTACTGGTAGCCCTAAAAGTTACAAATTTTTTTGCTTATGGTAAGTTTCAATAGAAACGTCATCGTGTATGACGTTTAGGTTATGTGCAATAAACAAAGCTATAAACTTCATAAAGCAATTTCAAACGAACGAACATGAAAAATAATCTTATTTCTTTTGCATTACGAAATATAAGTTATAAGTTATGAAAATTTGCTATAACGATGCAGTATCTGCAATTAATGCTATTATTAACATGGGGTGTAAGAGTTTTAAACGGGGTACGACCCACTGTACATTTTCAAGGGGCACCGCTCATTATATATCAAGGAATATTTTCTATTGTAAAACTTCAATCAAATCCTCCTTTTAATCATCTGCCTTTTTCTTCGTCTATTTCCTGCAAAGACGAAAATAATAAAGAAGTCGACTGGTGAGGATCCTTTCATTGCATATTGAAATATTGTTGTACAAAATTATCATTAAAACTCAATTAACCATTTATCAGGTTTTATATTTACAAATTACCTAAAAATAAATTCAGTCAAAATCCACTCGTCAAAGCAGGCTTAGCGTACATGTATGTCACTCCGGAAACTGTGAAAAATGGCTGGAAACTGTCAGAAAAGTCTATCAATGATACAGACTCAATTCCCGAACTAACTTTAAGAGATTTAAAGGTAAAACGAGTTGTCATATAAATATATCGTGTATTATATCATATCAATTATGACGTTTTCAGTATTCAGACGATCGAGTTTTGTTAATTTACAATGATCAGCCGCCTATTTATAACAACACAAACAAGTCGACACATTTTAATAATGATCCACCCGATATCTCTAGCATGCCCAGAAAATTGAAGAAAAAACCAAAAGATGCACACGGCGGTCATACTAAAGGGATAGTGTTAGCTGACAAAGATTCCGGATTTTGGTTGATTCACTCGGTACCTAAATTTCCAGAAAGAGGTAACATTTCTTCATAATAGCACGCATGTAGATATGTAATAGCTTCTTAATTTATGATTCGAATAATTCAAAATTAATTAATGATATAAATTATGCCATCAGGTATAAAAAATTAAACAATGGAAAAAGTCCAACTAAACAATGAAACATTTGAATATACTATTTCGTAATTTAAATAGATCATATTTAAGTATATAAATATGTATGAACATACAAAATTCTTGATTGTCATTGTTATTACTTACAGATCTGACAAATACTAATGATGAGAGATTATATTCATATCCTTCGTCTGCTACTGTATACGGACAAAGCTTTTTATGTATGTCGGTAGCAAGCGAAATGATGGATACAATCGGTGTCCAGCTCAGCTATAATGAACCTAGAATAATAGCATCTCACATTCCTGACAAGTTACAGAATCAATTTAGTAAACTCGTCGATGTTGTCAACAATAAGACGGTTACATCATCTCCCTGGTAGTGAAGATTTATTTATTTCTTTCCTATAATGATTGCAAATGTTTAATTTTGTAAATTTTCAGGGCTCGTGTCGCCAAAATAAGTACAAAGAATGGAACGACTTTTAAATCATTTGCAAAGAGTGCCAATTTCAAGGACGATATATACTCTGGTTTAATAGCTCAATATTTAAAATCAGATTTGTTAACTGAGACTTGGATAAATGGGCCTAATGTGTTAAAGTCCAATTGTTCTTTTAAATATAAGTGAGATAATAAATTCGTAGTTATATATTGGTATGCAGTTGCATATTTATTAATGACACATTATTTCAGGGTAAATAATATAATAAAAATTGGATTTCCTGATAAGAGCATAGCATTTTCTTCACATAAAGATCATTCCAAATGGGCTGTGTCAGTTCCACAAAGTTTAGACCGTTATCAAAGCTCTGCAGATGACGATTATTGGGTTTGCGTCGGTGATATAAATAGAGCTGTATGTTTTTGTTTGATAATTATTTATATTTTTTATAGTATGTATTTTCAAAAACTATTTTTTTGCAGCATAAGCAAGAAGAACGTGGTGGTGGATCTGTCTGTATCGAAAATAAAGATATTTGGAAGTTATACAGCGATGCGATCAATGATATCGAGCCTTGTGATATGAAGATTGTCATTGACGGTTAATGATATTATGTACTTTTTCTCAATGATTTGTTTTCAATTCAATCAATCAAATATTTGTATGTATTATATAATCATATTCAGAGTCATTATTTTATGAATAAGATTTAAATCAAGTATTATTTTAATTTTATACTACCTGATCTCAAATTTTGAATCTCCTTTTCGATAAATGCAATTTTTCATTACATCAAATGTGTTGTTTACTATATGTATGTATAATGTGAATTTTTTGATGATTGTATTTTTTTATACAGTAAAAGTATTAACTTTATATTATTTTTTTATTATAAGATCAATATACAAATTTTCATGAACATAAAAAAAACTTTTACATTTTACATATACGTACAAAAATTTCATACGATTTGTATGAATAAATATGCAATGCAAATAATCAAAAGTTTTTCCTTTTTTATTCATATTACTTCGTGTTATTATATAATAAGATGTATATTTACAAAAATGAAATTTACAGACTTTCACCATTTTATAATAATAAGAGGTGTTATGGCCAAATCAAGTGAGCATAATATAATAATCATAATAACAATGTACAAAATTATATAACAAAATAAACTATAATACATTACACAATTAATAAGTGATATTTTTATGATGAGTATTTACAATGAACGGAGAACAGAAGACATAAATTTTTATCTAGATACATAGTAGCAATTCTCAAACTCGTTAATGAATGAGATATGGCGTTGTAAAGTATTTAAAAATATTTTACAATATCAGAATCTCTCAAAACAGCTATTCGATGAAAATATAATAAATTACTTCGATGTATGTGTACATATATATGAGAGGCTGTGTATGTACATGCTAAAAAAAGCATAAGATGTAAAGCAAATCAATATTTAAATGAATGAATACAAACTAATACTAAAGAGCTTGTATTCATCTACATAAGTATTTCCGTTCATATTTATGTATATAAAATAATATCAATTTTTCAAAGATCTCAATGATGGAATCCTCCTAAACCAAGAATCTGGTTTGTGGGTAAGTTCATACGAGTTGCTCGGATTCGAAATGGATAGAGCTTCTTCGATGGTCTTCAATGCTGATGGATATAAAACACATGTTGAATATTCCATCGTTTCTGATATAGGCACCGAACATTCGGAAGACGTCGTCGATGTTGGAGTATCGGGCCTAAAAAATGATATAATACTATATGAATAGAACTATTCGTTGAAATACAAATGGCATTGTTGTATTATTTTTGAATATCAGTATATATTTGAACCTAGTTCCTGTTTCTTTTGGAGCTGAGAAGAGCGTGTCCGTAGACAAACCAGTAGGTTGTAAAGTAACGACATGTATTCCATACGGTTTCAATTCGAGACGCAGAGCTTGACTGGCACCTTCAACTGCCCAACGAGTTGCTGCATAACATACTTGTTCTTCGCCGCTTGCATCATTAGACGATCCTGTTCAAAAATAAATTGATGTTAATAATCTCATGCAAGTGTTAAGTTGAGCATGATGCATTTAAAACCGTACCGATATTAATGAACCGTCCTTTAGCGCTGGCCAATAATCCTAGGAAAGTACGGGCTACTCTCAGGACACCCATAACGTTGGTGCGGAGCATAGCTTCCCATTGGGCTGGATCTTGCTGCTGAAGTCGACCCACATGGACAACGCCGGCCGTGTTTATCACTGCCCATAGTCCTTCAAATTGAAAATACGTAATTTTAATATAGATTTTGATTTACATAGATTGAAAATATACAATAATCTTATATATAAAAAATAAAAACTGTTCGTTGTGTGTGTAATTCCTTTCCAATTGCCCGTCGTTAAGAGGGCTGTACACCCGAAACCTTAATTTTGTTGCCATTCCTTTCTTCGGTATATATATTGAGTGAATGCGACAGTTGAGCTTCGACCAGATAAAACGTATTTTAAATTGACAAAATCGAGGTTTCGTATTCTCCTATTTTCTCCTCCGAAATTGGACCAATTTTAAAAAAAATTTCATCATCGGTATGAGAAAGATATTTTCTGTGCTACAATACGCGTATTTTTTTTTAAATCGAACGTTAAATAAGCACGCTGGACTCTTTTCGTGGGTGTAAAAATGAGGCGATTTTATTGATGTTTGGCGGCTCCTAGCTCCTATAAAAAAATAACTAATCAAAAAAATAAAACGATAGATGCAACCCAATGGTGGATATCCATAGCATATTAAAAAATAATTTCTTTAGTTCCATAATTGAGGAGGAGAGAAGTCTAATACGTTTGTATGGACAAGACGTTGGTGTCCAGCCCTCTTAAGTATTCAAATAATTTGATAAAAACAAATGAATGTTTACTCTCAGATTGACCATTATGTTATTTTATTATTTTATATCATATTGAGTCATAGCGACAGCGTAATCTCAAATCGTTGCTATGACCAAAAAATCAAAATATAATGAATGCAAATAATATACAAACACATAAGTACATTATATACATGAATATATGTATGTCCATATATACAGATAAAATTATGCAATACCGATAAAAATATAAATATACCAGGGCTGCGGAGTTGTAGCATTTCAAGCGAGTTGACATGGACTCCTTTTTTTTACTAACCTCTTCTTATTTAATATTTTGTTTAATTAATAGTATAACAGAATGTGTGAACTAGACTCTAGATTAGGCATCGCAAACGTTTTTTTTGCTGCGGGTCAAAATCAACCAAAATGCGAATATTAACACTTTACTGTCCGCTCACGCGTATATGCGTGAATAAAAACTTTGCGTAAACGTCCGCTCACGCGTATATGCGTATACGCGTATATCGTGTTAAAAGTCTTTTTTTCATATATATAAAAATTAATAGACAAATACTCTTAAAAAAATTTAATAGACAATTTCTCGCACATTTTCAATATTGTGTAGTTATTTTTTTTTATAGTCATTCGTTAAAATCATCATAATGGTTTTGGAATAACGCCTCGAATACTAACCTTTCCAAGCTCCAAGTAATACAAAATAAATCCCTAAAAATAATTTATAATACACCCATATATACTTACTTCTAAATTCTATGACAGAATCACTAATAACCATACTAACACACTTGTGAAGAGTTTCGGTGATTACAACAAAATGTCTATACCCTTCAGGTATAAACACAGATTACCTAAACACAATCTGCTTTAGGTCATCGACTTTAGGGAGTCTTTAATTAATATTATGTATTAGATGTATTGTGACCATTTATAAGGATTGTAAATAGGTTTTTGAGCTCTTTTTCCTATTATGCTGTAGATTAACATTAGAATAATATGATTACTAACTAAATTAAATTAAATTGTGAAATAAAAAATGATCAGTAGATCAGTAGCTATTAAAATAGACATAAGATGTACTGTGAACATAATTTAGTAATAATAATAAGCATTTAAAAATCAAAATCAATTAAAATGGTTCATTATTTCGTTAAAATAAAAGTCTTAAAAACCATTGCTTATCATTGAGTTCGAGATCATTTTTATCGATTTCATTAATAAGTATTTGTATGTCATCAAAGCACTCTATAAATCTATTAAGAACTTTGTTTAGACTTAACCATCGTATTTCGGCATGTAACAGTAAATTTTCATATTTAGATTCAATTTCTTTCAAAAAAAGCTTTGAATCAACTGAGTGTGGTAAATCGTGCTGCTATTTTATTTAGGATCTTGATAACCTTTTTCATTACAACTTCAATTTGTTTCGTCGATGCCTTTAGAGAGCAAATTATTTTTGAAATGAGAAATGATCTGCTCTAGAGTCTCCGTCGACTTCTACTATTCGAATATCGAATAGTAAATCAAGAGCTATTCGAATATATTCGAAAATTAAAAAAAAGGTAATTACATATGTACTAAATATAAATTACATTATATTTATATATGTAATATGTATCAATTAATACATAATTTTAAGAAAATTAAAAAAATATAAAACTAAAATACACACATAAAATATAAGCTAAAAATTTATAAACTCCTGCTGTTAAAGATGTACGATTTTTGCTTAATTCTTTGATTGCGGTTTCAACGGGAATATGAACATCAATTAAAATTTTCAAAATATCAATTTAATTCTTCGAAACAGTATTGAAATTATATTCTTTTGGTGCTATGTTTACACTTTCTTAAACTTGAATAAATCGTCTTATCATAGTTGCCATTTAATTCCACCTCGTTTTTACATCCAATAATAATTTCAATTTTTTATTTTATTTTTTCATTATGATTTCTTGTAAAAATGTATATTTCGCTGTTGGCTTCTTAAATATTCTTATTATTTTTTCTAAAATTTCTTGGAGATTACTATCGATCGAAAAGTGATTTTCTTCAAACATTTCTGTATTTAAAAAATAAAAATCCGTTTTTTCACATGTAGACATTTCATCTTCCTCATTATCTTCATTTTCATCACAATTATCCCCATTGCATATTTAGTTTTCTTTATAATCGTCGGCTTCTTTTCATATTGATTTTGTGTATTTATTTTATAAAAAATATATACACGAATAATATTCGAATAGTTGATGAAACATTCGAAAAACGAATGGCTGAAAAATCAGAAGAATAATTCGAATACTCGAATATTCGAATATTCAATTGCGATCCCTTAATTACACATACACTATGAATCTTTTTACTTTTGATTTATACCTATTTATAATTACCAATAATTCAATAAATTGGGTTACATGTCAAAATTTTAGTGATTTTTTAAATTCCCTTAATTTTTTATATTTTGAAAATCGCTATTATTTTAATTACTTACAATTTTATATAGAACAGAAAAGTCGATTTTACTAAAATCGTTCAAGTGGGAGTTGGTAAATTTTGAAGCGATTCCACAGCCCTGAAATATATCGATATAAATAATGTATCGAGCGAAGCCGGGTGGAAACATTGAAAAATAAAAAAAAATTCTCCCCGGCGGGGAATCGAACCCCGGTCTCCCGCGTGACAGGCGGGGATACTGACCACTATACTACCGAGGACTGCGACGTTGAGTTTCAAAATTTTCGTTTTTAAATAGTTTAAAATAAATGCTCGAATAAAAATATTAAATATTTTGAAATTATTATTCAATGAATTCAAAATATAGATTACTTTAAAATAGCTCCAATTTCTATGCGAATTAATTTTAATATTAAAGTTTCCAACCGTTAAATTACTACATCTATGTAAAATTTTAAAAACATTTATATGACCAAACTAAAAGTCAGTATATGACGAAATTTCGCAAGGATATTCATCGTAAAAAGCTCTAATCCAAAATAAATACGGATTACAATAACATAATATTCAATAAAATATTTCGTCTTTAATTCGCATTAAAAAAAATGAACTTTCTTGATAAATTAATTTATTTAATTCGCAGGACTTTTAATTTACACTATACAAAATTAGTTTTATTATGTCTCAAATTAATTGAATTAACGTTGATTCATATCAACCGAATATAATTGAATAAAATACAGTTTTCGACGTTAAATCTAATCTAATCCTTTCATAAGGAAAGCTCTACCAATTTAATGGAAGCTCATGTAATTCGAACGAGTCCTGGAATTCGAGATACAATGATTTTCAGAATTCGCTTTATAGTCTTAGTTACTGTATTGTGTGAGAATTTTAATACTGTTTTTGGTACGAGAAAGGAGCAATTTAGGGAATAAAAATGTAAAAAAGGACTGCACTGCCCGGGAATCGAACCCGGGTCGCAAGAATGGGAATCTTGCATGATACCACTACACCAGCAGTGCGGCGACCCGAATTTACTCCAATTTAGTACATATATATATATATATATATATATACATATATGTATATATACCGCAAGGAAGATGGGTGAACGAAATTAGGAAAATGTGCGGAATGATATGGTTGAGTGTTGCGCCAAACAGAGACGAGTGGAAGCGTGTTGGAGAGGCCTTCATCCAGCAGTGGATGGCGAATGGCTGTAAATGATGATGATGATATATATATATATATATATATATATATATATATATATATATATATATATATATATATATATATATATATATATATATATATTTTAAACCTATTAGAACTAATCAATAGTAAGAAAGCTCTGGCTTTGAACAGTTTGTAGTATAAAATGAAAGCTGTTTGAAAAATATTGTACAAATTTGGAACATCGATGCTTAAGTACACAAATATGGACCATATTATCATAATAAAAAATAAAAAAGCTTTTTAACGATCTTCATTTGCATATTCATATGAACGGAATTTAGTTTTTCATACAATACATATAAAATTTGCAACCAGAACGCCAAATTGTCGATTTTTATAGAACAACTATTAATGAAAATCCAAATTAAATGAAAAAGTTTTGCCTTATTTTCCCAGTATTGCTTTTTATTAATGTGTATTCTTATTTCAAATTACCGTAAGATGTAAGCACTCGTAATCGTCAATTTATCACGGTGATGAGATTGAACCATTCCTGACATTTTTTAGCAGGAATAAATAGTAATATTTTGCTATTCTAACTTACCATTTTCACCAGCTGGTAAATGTTTAGTGACTTCGCCGGCTGCTTCGTGGAGTATATCTTCACGAGTCACATCCAGTTCCATCGGCACCAATAAAGATCCTTCCCTTCTGGATGCCCATCCTCGAGCTAGCCTTCCAGCTAGCGAATCCTCACCAGCTCTTAATCCAGCGAATACTCGATATCCTTTTTCAGCCAGGTGAATGGCAATCTAAATAGAATATCAAAATTCAAAATGAGTTTTAATTCCAAATACAATGTACTCTCGATTATCCGTGCTAATGCTCGGGATTACGGAACTGGATAATTGAAAAACACGAATGATCCGAAGTATCAATTTTTTATATCGTTTCTATTGTTATTGACAACAGAATCAATGTAATCAATCACTCAGGAATTGAAAACCCGGATCATTTGAATCGCGATCAAACTACATGTTTCATTGACGTTTTCCCGATCAACATTTTTAAAGCATCTTAAATTTTCCGTTAATCTGTATATTTCAGATATATCACTTGCTTCGATGTCTTCACAATTCGATAACTCTATTTTAACGCTTAGAAGAATCTTTCTCCATGATTAAACCAGTGTTATTGGTTTTACTTTCAATCAAGATTTTGTTATTCTGTGTCCAATATACTCATTTTTTTTTCTCGAAATTGATCAAGTCATCATCTTGCTCAGCAAGATTTTTGAGATAATCACGGTGAAGCTGTTTCATTGATCAGATGACATTGAATAGGTTGAATTAGACTATTATAAGACCGTCGTTCGTTTTTAATTTGGTTTCATTCGGATGAAAAGGAGCATTATCTATTAACAATATTGCTTTCTGTGGCAACCCTTTACTATTAAAAAAATATCTCTCACTTCAGAAACCCATTTAGTTGTGAACCAATTTTCGAAGATCTCTCTATCCATGCTCCTTTTTGTTTATAATCATCAACAGGAAGATTTCTTATTTCTTCCCCTTAAATGATTTAGGTTTTGTTGCTTTACTAAATCTGAATCTAAATATTCGTATGACATTTTCACACTCTTTCGTTTAGAAGGACATCCAGTGCATAATTTCTGGTGAACGATTAAGATCTAATACTTTTGCGCGTCTGTAAGAGATTATAATTTTATGCAAAACACAATTAAATAGATAACTGAACATACGTAACTAACGAAAACATTCCACTGATCAACGAATGCTCCAAATCTACCCATAATTACGTATTCTCATTTAACAATAATGAAATTTAAAAAAAAAGTAATTCGTTTAAAGCACGGATAATCCGCGATTCAGTGCACTTTATAATCTTACTTAAAGTCGTTACTTACACATACGATTGAAACTTTAATTGTCGGAAATTGTGTTTAGGTTTATGATTAAAGTCAATACAAACCTGAAGTCCTAAAGCGGTATCGGCAGAAGTCACTAAAACAGATTTGGTTAAACCAGGCCCTAGTCTGCCACTGCCACCTGATCGTCCTTTGCATAACAAATATAAAAGAAGTGCTCCAGCTATTGAACACAAAGCCACCAGCTGCAAAGCCAGTAGCAAACCCGTAGAAGCGTCCATGTTGTTTGAATTTCTTCAGAAGACACTCATCCTAAAACAAAACAAAAACTTGTTGAACTAAAAATTGTGCAAAAAGAGCTTCCGTCAAATTACCAAAACCTTGAACTGAACGTGGGTATAATTTGAGTCACGGTTAAATGTGAAGCAAGAAAAACAATATGCTCAGAGAAGCAAAAAACAAACATAGCATGGAGAATTCGTTCGTAATTTCGAGACTCGGTACAAAAAATATATAAAATATGTTGCATAAATAATTTCGGTTCAGTTTGATTGGATCTGTTAAAATTTGGGTCACACCCCATGATATCATCAGGTCTGGTCTATTGGCCAAGACCAAAGCCAGGAAGCGACCGAAAGACAAACATTCAGCGGCCATTGTTAAAAATTGGATGCGCATCGTCCCCAATTTATTCTGTGGTGCAAAACACCATTATCGACGGATATGGCACAAACTTGATTTCAAAACCAAAAATAAACACCAAAAAATGACATTTAGTCTTTTGACCGCACCTCTTCGGGTCTCCACCTTCAAATAATCTTGAACTTTTGAGACGAAAGATGATCTCAAATTTGCACGATTGAAAATATTCACTCGAAAACAAGTCAGGTAGGTATATTTTTAGTCAAAAATACATTGAAAATATATACATATGTAGATATTGACACAATCCAGACCACACACGAAAAGTGTTCATTTTATTGAGTCAATATTTGTGTGATGACATAAGTCTGGGCGACACCAAGCAAAGTTAGATCGTAAAATAAAATTTTAGATACCCGTGTATGAATATACATATGTACGAACGAATTTATATATAAATACATACATATACAGAAGGAGATTTTAAGTAAATAAAGCGTCTACTACGAGTAAACTTATCTATATATAGTTTTGTGATTGATGCTCAAAGTTCAGGTCAGATTTTTCCTCTAGATATGTATGTATGTATGAATATGTATATGTATGTGGAACGGATTAACTCATTATATATATAAAATCATTGAATTGTTGAATTTTGTCTTTTCGAATCTATACAATTTTATTGTAAAATTATGTACACATTTTTAAGCGCTATCCTATCCTACAGTGTATCTACATATTTCGTTTTATTAAAAAGTTGATTGTACTTATCAAAATAAACGCAACCTTAAAATTAGCTTTATTTATTGATTTTCATTTTTTTCGTTAAGAGAGCTGTACACCCGAAATCTTAATTTTGTTGCCGTTCCTTTCTTCGATATATATATTGAGTGAACGCGACAATATATATCAATATATATTATATATTGAGTAAATGCGACAGTTGCGCTTCCACCAGATAATACGTATTTTAAATCGACAAAATCGAGGTTTCGTATTCTCCAATTTTCTCCTCCGAAACTGGACCAATTTTCAAAAAAAATTCATCATCGGTATGAGAAAGATATTTTCTATGCAACTGTGCACATATATATTTTTTAAATCGACCTTTAAATAAGCACGCTGGACTCTTTTCGTGGATGTAAAAAAGAGGCGATTTTATAGATGTTTGGCGGCTCCTAGCTCCTATAAAAATAACTAATCAAAAAAATAAAAGCACAAATGCATGCCAATAGTGGATATCCATAGCATATTAAAAATAAGTTCTCTAGTGCCCTAATTGAGGTAGGGAGAAGTATAGTACGTTTGTATGGACAAGGCGCTGCTGTCCAGCCCTCTTAAGGGAGTCAAAGTCAAAATGAGGAAGGTCTATTAGGATAAATTTCCATAAGTATGAATTCTGTATTTATTCCAACGGTAGACGCTTAATGTGCAAACACATAAAGTGGTGCACGGCACGTTTTTTTAAGGTAGTTTCGCAAATTAAGAGGGCTGGACTCCAGCGCCTTGTCCATACAAACGTATTACATATAGGAGAAGGAGTTTTCATTTAATTTAATTTCTTGTTTCCAGAGGGGGCTCCACTATAAAGTAATATGGAACCATTGAACTTGCTTTTTTATTTCAAGCTTTCTCTGCTATTTCAGTGACATTCCACTCTTCAGGTCACTTTGATATCTTACCGACATGCGGGTTAGCTAATATTGAAGTAAGCTAATGTCTCCAACATGAAGTTATAGGAGTTAATTCATTGAAAATT
Source organism: Arctopsyche grandis (assembly GCF_051622035.1). Taxonomy (NCBI): domain Eukaryota; kingdom Metazoa; phylum Arthropoda; class Insecta; order Trichoptera; family Hydropsychidae; genus Arctopsyche; species Arctopsyche grandis. The sequence continues at coordinate 29,394,377 of NC_135355.1, forward strand.
ACATCGTGATCTTGTGTCAGATTTAAGCGACGAGCGAGCTATCCAAGCACGTCTTTCTACCACCCACTTCACAATTTACAGGCTAAATAGTTTAACGCTGATAAACTTATAACAAACAAAGCAAGACAGCAAAAAAAAGGTTGACAATAGTAATTGACAATATTGAAACATTTTTTGTGCATAAAAAAATCCTGGTCGCCGATCTTTGGTTATAAAAGTAACTTTTTTGTCTCATTTTTTATTTCACAGTACATGTAAAACAATATAATTTGAAAACAATTGGAGAGGGAAAATAACATTGAAATCAAATAAACTTTTGAATTACTAACACGTCTGTAATTCATTATGTACTTAATGTGGTTTGAAGTTTAGTACCTACATACATCTACAATATAATTTTGAAAGAGACTTTGTATGTAACTATCGTTGGTTCGTAAAATACGTAACGTTAAATTTAATAAAAAAATAAATGAATATTCAAATAAAATAAAACTATTCAAATGAATTTAATAAAATGTTTATTATTAGATTAGTCATATTTAAGCAGTTTATATGACAAATACCGTGCGAAGCCGGGTAAAACCACTAGTATTCAATATTTTTACTTTTGAGCCTAAGTACATATATATGTAATATAATTTTTAAAATATTTGTATATAATATTAGTATTAACAAATTGTAGACGTATATATGTCCATATGAATATTTTCAGTGGTGTGTGCTACATAAAAAATAACCAGGGCGGTGTTTAGTTTTTACGAACCCCCCTCCGTTTTTTTCCTTAATTAAAAAATATGTATCCTACTATTGGTAGTTCAAATATTTATACAAAAATCAAATTCTAACTGACATATATTCTTACTTGTTGAATCTATGACGTCTTTTTTATATTTTATAAAAACTTCCACACGGCATCATCTTCAATATCTTTGATTTTGCAAACCCGTGTTCGGGTGTCAACAGCAACATTTGCTATTAGCAATGCTAAAACCATATATGTATGTACATATATGTCGAAAATTTGTTTTTATTAATACAAAAAGTAAAAATCTACATCATCCGTACTAAAAAACTAAAAAAAAAAAGTCGAGGACTACCTGTATATCAATCAAAGTGCCAGAGTGGCGACCTGGCCCGACTACACCACTGAATATACCATTTGCATATAACATTTGAAACATTTTGTACGGATGACCACGAGAAGCTTTGTTATTTTTATTTATCTTCTATATTTTTAAAAAAGCAAAAAAAAATTTTACATGTTTGGGGAATATGTTATTAACGTAACGTCAGAAAGGTGAAGTTCATCTACCCAGTTTTCTATCCTGGCCATCTTCTGTTTGCACTGTTCATGGACTGCCTGGCTACTTTTTCTTCATTATGTTGCCCGTTTTTCTCAATTTCTCAACCCATTTCATAATGGAACACTGTTCTATTGATACTGAATACAAAATGGCGATCCATTAGGAAGTGAATCACCGTACCCCTACCACTCCACGAATCTCCCTTTCAGGAAAACCAACCCATCAAATATGACAAAGCTTCTCGTAGTCATTCTGTATATGATATTCTAGAAGCTTCAAATTACACTCGCATATGTGTATGTACGATATAGATAAATTACCAGGTACGTATTTTTATGGGTAGAACAAAAGCGTGTTCAAAATTGTTTATTTTCGAAGAAGATTCAAGGTTGAACATAGGTTGATAGAAAAAAAAAGACAAAAGGACCAAAAACCCACACAAAGTTCTTTCAACTTGACATCGCAACATGAAGAATGCAATCGTGCGATTTTTTCTTTGTCGTGAAAACATCGGTTTTTCTGTTTTTCTCGCGGAAAATGCCTTCGAGGTCGAGGTGAAAACTCTCACCCGCATGAAAGTGAACGCAGATTCCGGTTCTTCCGTCGTCTACTTCTCATCAATTGTGGTGCAACAATCGAAATAAAATTACGCGTGCAAACAACAAATGAGAGGAACAGGGAAACAAGGGGAAGGGGGGGACATGGGAAATTGTCTTGGAAAACTCCCACTCTCGCCCGTTCGACCTGTCGACAATCCAATGTCAATGTTAAACGAACACTTGCCAGAAAAACGAACATTGTTCATACAATCGAGAAAAAGACCGTGAGACAAGCTTGTCTATTGTATGGAGAGTAAACGTCAAAGATTCGCAGAACGAATTGTGTTCTTTTTATGGCGATCGCCGAAGCGTCATCCGATTCTGTCACGTTTGACGTGTCGAGTCCACCGATGGTTGTGACATTATTGTCCATTGTGCAAGCAAATATGGACCAGAGGTGGATGGCGAACTGGCACAAGGGTGTACGAGACGTTATGGTTCGCTTGGCACGACAATACAATATTCCTAATTGCATATTTGCATAAACAAAGAGCGAAAGAAAGCAATGGTTAGGGGCTTGTCGATGCATTTCCGGCGAGACTGTATGCAATTTTCTGCAAACGTGTCTTTCCAAATGTGACGTGATTCAGTGATTGTTTCAAAATACATATGATGCGAGTATTATAATTGTGATTTGTTTTCAGCAGATCAGCGACTGCTGGTCGGCTTCATTTTAAATATAATATATTTATCAATATCATATCAATAGAATGATAATAATCACGGAAAGGTTGACAGTGTATGTACATACATATGTATTTTTATTTTATTTCGCCATATTATACTAGTGACATTACAGACTGTTTCAATGTGGCTTAATATATATATATATATATATATATATATATATATATATATATATATATATATATATATATATATATATATATTTTTTTTTTTTTTTTTTAAATCATAATGCCATTAGGGGTTTTACCTCTGAGCGACACTTACATATGGTATTAAACTTGTATTGTATATAAATTTATAGATTATAAATTTGAAATCATATTCCAATAGTGGTGACAAATAGTAGCCAAGATGGTTTTGCCAATTTCATGAGGAACCGTTTCAACAATGAGATCAGATAAATTGGCAAACTCTGATCACGGAACATCTGGCACCCTAAAATTCCATCCATCTAGAACTTGAGGGCCAGATATTCGTGTGTGCAATCGCAATGTGCGAAATAATGCGTTTACCGCCAAGGAAATGTTTAGATTGATAGTGGAAGAAGAGAACGACGTTTCTTAGGGCGAAAACACACTGAGTGGTATGGGACGTCACGTCTCCTTGGCTTCTCACTGTACACTTGCAGAATGCATATGTTTGAGAGGGGTCTACCTCACGGGACCGAAAGTGAAAAGATCGAAAAAGCAAATATCGGAAGGCAAAGATAAAAAAAAGGGTACATGGTAAACGGTACTATGTATATATGTATAATATATATCAGTAGCATGCGGTGAAATTATGTCTCTTTTTGTCATACAGCCTTGTTTAATGTGCGCGCGCAGAAACGGGAGGAAAAGCCTGTTCCTCTTGTTTCTGTTGTATCCTGCTCGCGCAAATTAAGTGAGGATGTGCGACGGGGGGAGAGAGACTTTTACCGCACGCCACTAATATACATATATACTAACCGTTTTTCATATGTACGCATGATAAACGAATATTTTCGGCTTTTTCACTTCGACTTTTTCACGGTCACCTGTTTGGGAGGCCACACGTGTTTGTATATCTATATGCAACCAACAAGTTTCTCCTACATTTCTTCAAATATGGGATTTATTATTATCGATCACTGTCAAGTAAGGATAAAATATCACCGAAAACACTCCAGGGGATGATTTTAGGGACTGTGTATCATGCATATGGACTAGGAGTGCTACGTTTTTTTCGCATGTTTAAAAGTATCGAAAAAAACACGTACCACGCACCACTCAGTGTGTTTTCCCCATAAGCTCAGCGCGGATTTGAAATTATACATAGTTTCTCTAGCCTTTATATATTTGTGATTTATATGTGTTACCAATACCCATTAGCGATTTAGCCCGTCCCAAAAGGATATTGCCCTGGTTAAAATCCGAGGTCTATTCACATTGAGTGAAGGCGTATATTAGCTACTAAATTATATTATAGGTGATAACGAGAGAATGTAAAGCAAAAAAGATATTAAGGTGTATAATTCGTTTGAAGCAACTATCCAATTTGATTCTTGAATCGGTTGTATCTATTTATTTTTTTGCATCAATTCTATCAAGTACTTTTTATAGACTGCAATAATCTCGACAGTGGGTGGTCTCATTTTGGTGCGTTTTTGTGGTATATAAAAAGGTTCACTAGATTGCCAAGTTTGTGCAAACGCAAATGCAAGCGCATAGGTTTAGATAAATTACTTTAGAACAATAAAACGTGATGCAACGTCGTTCCGCGCCCGTAATCCGTTATTTGATTCAATTTTCATCGTCACACTTGCGAATTGGCTAATTTTTAGATTGCGTGCTATTATGAACAGTTTTTTTTGCTCAAATTAATAAACGTCAATCATCATTTAAAAAATCGCATTTTTTGATTCGTTACATGAAATAAACTAATCAAATTATAAAACTATCAAGCATCACAGATGACGGCCTAATTTGTGTACATACGATTTCGTCGAATTGGTAAAGAGAACTGAAATCGATCGAAAATGAATGTGCAAAACAAATTTATAATTTCCAATACAAACAAATTGTTTCCGATGATTAGAATTTAACGTGTTGATATTAATTTTAATGATATTATCAATTGCATTAATAATAACCATTAGAGTTATTATTAATGCATACATATACATATACCGATACGTGTCGTAAAGAGTCCGGTGTTTGCAATTACATACATATCTATAATATATTATGCTTTCGTAATCTTAATGAAGCGATACGATAATTATGCATGTAGTTATGAACGTGTATTGCGTGATTTACGTATACCTTAGTTCACGCTTTCGATTCATTGCGAATTCCCGATGTGCGCGCTTTCGCACTCTTCTTCCACTATTTTTTGCTACAGATTCGAAGCTGTTCTTTAAAACATTTCATGTGTTTAACAGTCACGCTTTCTAATCACGAAGATCAGTATTGGTTCTAGCTCATAAACTATTGATATACCAGAAAGTTAAGTAAAATTGTATTTATGTGCGAATTTTAAATTTGAAATGACATTAGAACTTATTTCGTCCTCAAGTTAAATAAAATTCAGCAACTGATCGTTGCTGAATTTTAATATGAAATTAAATGTAATGTGAAATTAAATTTTTTTCACCATCGGATCAATTACAGAAAAATGTCTCAAGCTGTTCAATCTAATAAAAAATTTCAAAATTTTGTGATTGGCAAATAATGTTACAGAATCATAATATAAAATTAGTGTGGGTCTTCCCCCAATTAATGAGCATTATGTGAAAATATTCGTAGTATACATTCATTAGTCAATTTTTCCAAATTTCAATTTTACATCATGGTATTGAGAACGTTGATATTTTATGTTGGTTTTGACAAATGTAACATCTAACATCACTGTCAGATACTCCACGGTCTGAGTATTTTTGTATGCAATTAGCTGAAGCTAGGAGCGGCGAAGAAGTAATTTTTTATTATAAAACGAATGTATTTTCCCGTTTGTATACAATGACATGTTTTAATATAATATGTGTATACAGCCAGTAACATAGCTTGGTGGTTGCGTTAATGCTAATCACCGAGAGGTTGTAGGGTTCGATCCAGTGGATTGACCTTGATTGAAAATATTTTTGTCCGAGTATTTTTGTAGTGCTGCTGGTCAAACGTAGATATTTGTGACTCCAAGTCGATAGTTTCCTATCAGAGTCTGCTAATTTATCTGATTTCATTGTTGAAATGGTTTCTCATCAAAATGAGCTAAAACCATCCTACCCACTATGTCACCACCATTTGAATATAATTTTAAATATACATATATAATCTATAAATTCATATATTTATGTACAAGTTTAATATCATAATGTAAAACCTGCGTGGCATCATGGTAAATTATATTTTATATTCATCATCAATAACCGTTTACTGCTGTATGAAGGCGTCTCTAACATGCTTCCACTCGTCTTTGATTTGTGCAACTCTCACCCATCTCACCCCACACATTTTCCTAATTCATCTTCCCTGCGGTAGTCGTATTACCTTTTTGCATTCTCTCGGGTACCATTATAGCACTTGTTTTGTCCACCTTTCGTCCATTTTTCATTCAATCACGTGGTCAGCTCATTTCCATTACAATCTCTTCACTCTATCTACTATATCCACTAACCTTATCATATTTTTCACCAACCTATTCCGTTTCCTGTCTTTCCCCATTATGCCAAGCATACAGCGTTCCATACTTCTTTGAGTTCTTTGAGTTCATTGGACTTCGTGCAGCATCTTGGCGTTCACTATCCAAGTTTCACATCCATACGTCATCACTGGCAAAACAAATCGAATGAAGGTCTTTTTCTTCAGGCCTTATAAACATACATACATCCAGGGCTTTTTCAACAAAACAGGTACCGGAACTCACATCTTGTCAAGTTTTTTATTGGAAAAGATTATATTCAAATTATATTGTAGGTACATATATAGAATATTCGTTTAAAACATAAAAAATGGTGCTGGAGACAAAAAGAAGCTGGAACGCCGAAAAAAACTCCGCATATCTATGTATGTAATATATAATTTCGAAAGAGACTTTTTATGTAAATATTGTTGGTTGGATAATGGTTGGGAACTTCGAAAACAAGTCAAAATTTCCATGGCGACATGGGGGGACTTTGTAAGTTTGTAACTATAGTTGGTTGGAAATCGAAAACAAGTCAGTTTCTATGATGATTCGATTGGTTGAATATTTTTTTTTCGATTCAAATAAATTCAATAAAAAAACAAATGAATATTTACTATTAGATTCGTCATGTTTAGGCTATTTATATTACAAATACTGAGCGAAGCCGGGTAAAACAACTAGTATCTAATAAAATAAAAATATCTAAAATTGTTGCTTTGAATTTTATTGAATCCTATTTTGAATTTTAGTACGTCCTTTCTACATTTTGTAAATCTTAAATTTGGTTTCAAATGTATCAAACCATTGCGAATTTTCGAAATAAGATTTTTATACAAATATGTTTGTATAAATAGATGAAAATCATTTTAGTCGACTTTTTATATTGACCGTTTGAACATGTTTATCAATTGATCTTCACTGATATTCAACATTTGTTATTGTGGTCGGTCATCAAGGTGGCCCAGTGAGCCTCACTGAATATTGATTACAGGTAGTACAGGTATAACATATAAGCAAGTTTCTCGGTGACCTTCGTCGGTATGCCAAGGGGAAACGATCTAGGAATTCAGAGCCACTTTTCATACTTTTCGAGCATCGTTATCTTTGTAAGACCGGTTTTGATAACACCACAGAATTTTTGAATAGCTTTCACGTTTCATTTTATACGTATACGCAAGTTGGAAAATGGAACATCAAAACGGTTGCTATTTAATTGTTATTGTCGAACCCATTGACGCTCCACATTAGCGGGCGCCCCGGGGCGACTGTTTATTGTGTTTAAGTGTGGCGCGCTACTGCATGAATCGAAATTTACACACAGTCGATGTTCTAAAGTAGGATATTTGATAAATTATAAATACTTTTTAATATTTATTTGATTGACACTCACCTACAAGTAGGATTTAGTTTTCACACCCAGAAGAATGCCTTATAAATAATTAAGTTGACATACTTGGGTCAAATTTATGCTTCAAGTTGGTATGCTGCGTAACGCCACACCCAAACGACAGTTCGTTTCGGTGCATCGAAAAATAAATGTAGTCTAAACGAGTCTAATTAATTCCCTACCGCATGTCCCTTCACGAATTAAATCCTACAAACATATGTATGTATTTCTGCAATCCACATCCTAAGAGTACAAAATCTATAATTCGCCTAAATTGAGTCATAAATGCAATTTTAATCCTGTTTTTATATTCTACCAAAGCAGGTATCTTAAAAATAACGTCCCAATTTTTTGACTTTTCAATTAATTTTCGCGTTGAAATACACAATGTCAACGGAAAATATTAATAGAACTAAAAGTCAAAGGATCTTATGTACAATTGAAAAACAGTTAACTGGAGTACAATTGTGAAGAATTATCATATTTATATTCAGACTATTGTGCTCTAAAGTCAAATAAATGCAAAATACAAGTGCCTGCCATAAACAATATCCCGCAAGAATCACCGTTAGCTAAGGACTAAAGAGGTCCTAGTCGATTCCATCATCATTTACAGCCATTCACCATCCATTGCTGGATGAAAGCCTCTCTAACATGCTTCAATTCGCCTCTGTTTTGCGCAACTCACATCCATCTTACCCCACACATTTTAAATCCGTCCACCCATCTTTTTTTCACCCTTATAAATTCTCTCGGGTACCATTCCAGCACTTCTTTTGTCCACCTTTCGTTTATTCTTCTAGCTACCCATTGCCATTCAATCTCTTCACTCTCTCCACTATATCCACTATCTTTTCACAAGCTCTTGAAATCATATGTATGAATTTGCATGATATGACAACTGCATGCCATGATGACACTGTATATTCAATGCTCATTCGTGTCTGCAGCTTTCGTTCCTTTTATGTGAAAGTTTAGTTCAGAGAAAAATTCGCATCTGAACTCAGCAAAAGCACACATTGCCATTAAAAGAAACCCTGTGGCCAGTCTAGTATGTACATAATAATAGTTGTGGTAAAATGAGAAAATTTAATTAAAATTTAGAAAGTATCTAGTGGATAAGTTGCTTTGTTGTGCAAAGCACGGTCTTCGTAGTGCACCTTTTGGGTCTTGAGCAACAGAACTCTACTCGAACCATTTTCCGACACAATGCGGCATGCGTAGCACGTATTAGAGACACATACCTAGAGAACAACAGTTTGGGCGTGTCGTGTACATTCGTGCTACGTTTGTTAGGTGTGACCTTTTTGAAGCATGTTTAAAACAGCACTTGCTTACATACATATGTAGGTAACAACCAATATTCGTCGTTTGAAGGTAAATTTAGCAATACATATTAAAAAAATATATGATATGCATAGTAATAGTACAGTAACTGCACCGTATGAAGGACAATTATCACATTAATTATTCTAGGAGAGATCGTTTATACCAAAACAAGTCATAGAATGTTCCAGTTGATATGATGATACTGATTTATTTTGGATGGAAATTTTGAAAGAAAAACAACATTATTTTGAAAAATATTGAAAATCCAATGTGCTATGTAGGAGATTTGTCTTGAAACCTCAGCTTTAAAAAAAATATAAAGCTGAGGTAAATTTTTTAAACTGAAGATAAATTTTATCATTCAACACATATGTACATACGTAGTTCAGAGAGGAAAACAATAGTATAGAGAGGTCAATGCCTTAGCAACAGTGACGTACCGAAAGCTAGACAGGTAAGGCAATTCCTACAGGCGGCAAATTGGTGTCACGACAATCGTCCCCGGACAAATCAGCGAACGTTTCAACGTCCACGGCAAAACGATAACGTGACATAATATGACATTCATATGTTCTAAAACGATTTTTTTAACCAACCAATTTTAATAAACCAACACTTTTAATTTAGTGTTCTACTCAAAAGAAGAAATAAAATCACGCCCACTAAAGTTTAACAATAAAGAAAGTGAAAAGAATCATTCTTTTCTTATTAGTACGAAGAATTCGAAAGTTTTTATGATACAGTTTGTTATTTATGATAATACTAGCTTATCTAATGTTTATTTATTAATATGTCAAAGGACATGTGTGGATCTTCGTCGCCACACGTTTAATTGAATTCTTGTAAGATTTTTCGTCAAAAAATTTGTTTTTGAACATATGAATGTCATATTATGTCGCGTTATCATTTCGTCCGTAGACATTATGCCGCGTTATCATTTTGTTCATAGACATTATGTCGTTCGCCGATTTGTCCGGGGACTATTTATCGTGGAACCCGGCAAATTATGGCATTCCTTTGACTAATATCTGGAATGGACCATGTTACCGACACATGACCGGGTCGATCTCAACAATCTGTTCTGATACATTTTATTTACAGTACAAATGAAATGTATGACATTTAAGGATAGTCTTCGAACAGTGACTCATTGAGCTCGTATTCTACACTAGACTTTCTCAAAAACTTTTTATTGAACCCCTATGACAGGGATGGCGAACCTTTTTGGGTCCACATGCCAAAAATCCTCAAATATTATTTCTCGATTGTGTGGTGTGCCCAAGCAATAAAAAAAATTAACAAAATAGAAAAAAATAAAAATGAATTTTTTTTCTGAATTTTATTTACAATCTCTAAAAATTACATACAATAAAGTCATAATCAATAAAAAATACACATCAGTTATTTATTAATGAGATTTTTGGTGTTGTACATTCGATGACAAATTCTTAATATCTGGTTCGTATTTCGTCACTTTTAGTAATACACATGACCAACTGGATTCGTCAGTCATTCTATTTCTTAAACTACATTTTATAAAATTCATTTCTGAAAATAATGGCTCACAAGCAAATATGGAAGAAAATTTGATAATATTGCCCTCGCTAGTTTTTTTTAAATCGCTTAAGATTTCTGGAACGGCGTTCCAAGTTCTCATTGTATCTTCTTCTGCATTTCTATTAATTATGTTCGTTAAATCGATCAATTATTTTCAAATCATTTCTCAAATCAACAAATTTTTGTTTCCATATCAAACTCGATTGAAATTCGATCGATTGCATTTCAATGTCTTCCAGATTTAGTCACTCGAAAATCTCCGAATTGAGTTCATCTGCTGATAGCGCGTCTGGATATATAATAAATTTTGATGTCTTTTCAAATCTCCTGAATTTTTTCAATCTTGAAGAAAACTCATTGATTCTTCAAGATTGATTTTCAAATCGATTTGAAATTTTCAAATCGATTGAATAACTACAGAAAATTCTCGTGTTATTTGATTTGATCTGGCTTTTCTTCTCCAATGTTTTTTTTTGTATTTGGAAAATATTTGAAGGTTTTAGATACAATGTCACGATCAAAAAATTGTAATTAAGCTTGAAATGCTTTGATTAAATCAAATATAATACTCAATGATAAACTAGATTTCTCTGAACATATTTCTTTTATTACCAACAAAGCATTTAAATCTCTTGGATTCCTACTCCGCTCAACAAAACCCTTTAATGATCCTTACGTACTAAAATTACTTTATTTTTCCTTTGTAAGGTCTCACCTTGAATTTGCCTCAATTATCTGGTCACCTTTTTATTTATCCCATATTAATTGTATTGAGAAAGTTCAACTTAAATTTATTAAATCCTTACGCTACCTTTTTCCTACCTATACCCATTCTACTGTTTCCGACATTTTAAAAATCCTTTCTTTTAACAATCTTTCTGTCAGGCGACGACATTCTGATGCTATATTCTTCTTTAAGCTCATAAATGGTTTCCTTGATTGTTCTGATTTACTGAATAAGGTTAATTTCAGAATCCCAGTTCGATACCCTAGACGCGTTGCACTCTTTTCACTTGATCCTTTCAATACTAATTCCCAAAAATATTTTTATCTGCAGCGCGTTTATCGTATGTTTAACGGAGAGCTGAATGAGGTTGATCTGTTTGGTATTTCCCTACATCAATTCAGGTCTAACATCAAGAGAATCTTGACCGATTGATTCATTTTTTCTTCTATTCTATTTTTCCAATATTTCCATTATTTTTATACTTTAGTTTAGTTATGTAATGTGCTATTTAATCATATTATAGCTTTCATTCCTTTCCATTTCATTTGTTTATTTTGTATTTACCTTTTTCATTTGTTTTTTATATTTGTAAATTTCAATTTCTTCTTATATTCTATCTTATAACCTTTTCCAATTATTTTAATACTATAGTTTAATTATGCAATGTACTACATATTTTGTCATGCCTTTATTCTTTACTTTTTAATTTGTTTTCCTTATATTTATCTTTTTCATTTTTGTAAAAATCTATTATTGGACTCGGGTGTTACATATATTATTTATTTACTTTTTGTGTTTTTTATACCTATCTCTGTACATCCTGTCTGTTGATTTTTCAATTAATAAAATAAATAAAATAAATAAATATAACAATAATTGTTTTGTTAACACCTTGCAGTTTAATATTTTATTCATTTAAATGTAAGCACAAATCACTTTTCCAGCATAAAAATTGTTTAAACTTGCCACGATAAAATAATAAACGATTGTCTTACCTAAACGATTGATTGTCTATTTTGTTATTTGATTTGATCTTGGGAAACATTTGATAATTAATAAAACGAAATAAATTAATAATTCACAGAAATCGTTCGCGTGCCATTCAAATTCTCAAACGTGCCACTTCGGGCACGCGTGTCCTAGGTTTGCCATCTCTGCTCTATAATTATGAAAATAATATTCGTTTCAACTATTTCTCTTAACAGGAGGCAATTTTGAATTCTGCCTCAGGGCGACACATACGTACGTACATACATATGTATGGTCTCGGGATGTCATTGTTTAGCAATGACCTAAAAAGGAACGGAGAGGAAAGAGTAGATATCCAACTTAATGTGGGAGACAAATGTCAAGTGCTTACATACACTATGTAGGTCATTTACGATACTTAGGAAGGGAATTTTTATATTTAGGAGATAAAATGAGAATATGTCGATAATCTCGTCATCTAGAATTTGAACGAATTTACTTATCTACTTTATTATACATTTGTACTTATAGATGTATAGATGTATAGTTAATATTTCTTACAAAATTCCAAAATTAAGCTCTTATAGAATGAAGACAAACAGACACACATGGTATTCATAGTGTACTTCATTATTTTTTACATCAATACAGTATAAAACGAGTACGACCAGCATCCGGTCTCTTTTCTTACATCGAAGACGTGTGTCCGTAGACACGAGAAGTTCTTTTACATTGGAACAGAGTTAGATTACATCTTTATGGCATGGTATTTTAATTCTATTCATTGCACACGACATAATAGCGTCATGTGCATCTGCATATGCGTGCACTAAGCTCTGATATAGACGTTTCTCCGCGTGCACGCAAATTGTACTTAGGTATTTAGAACTACATATGTATAATATGAACGTATGTATTAGAAAGCAATACAAAAGTATTGGGTTCACGTTGGAAATAATAGGCTTGATGTATTGCGAATGCATGCGTACTTAGAGTGCTACCCAAGAGAAGCCAGAAGAAACCTAGAAGGATCGAGTAGGTAAGCTGGAGCAAATTGCACTGCAAAATTCACAAAAATTTACACAAATTTCAATCTCGGATAATGGAAAAGAGTTAATTCATAATTTTATTTCACATCCTGTCAAAACTCTTTAATTGGGGAGCTTCCACTCTCCACTAGAGGGTATCTCTGCAATATTTTTACTCTACTCCAATCGTATTTCACGTGCGAACATGCGTCGTTTTAATGGCGAATAAAACCAATTACACATGTTTTGAAAACAGTTGCGTAATATCAGACGTACGAGTTATCGGACGCAACAATCTGCATATTCCACACATTTCGATTGTAAAACAGTCGACTTTCCAAACACAGGAAATGGATCAAGGTAGAATCGTCATTATACATTTTAGCATTTGTAATAAATAAACCTGATTAGACGTTTATACGATATAAATAAATTGGTAGATAATTAATTTTCGACAATATTCAGATGCTCCAAATAAAAATACACACAATATGCATATGTGTATTATACATATTAATATACGATGCCATTGAGGTGGATTTACATACATATATGTATTGCATTGATATACATATGTACCTACGTAGTCGAAATTTTCAAGGATGCCTAGTAAGGCCTTAGAAATTTCTAGTTATGGATGGTTTAAATTACAAATTTCATTGAAATTACAAATTTTATGGAGTGAAAGCTTTCTCGCCAAGATTTTTTTGGGAAACTAAACGTTTAAATGACGTTCCTCCAAATTTCTGGTGAAGCTAGAAACTTGAGCTCGAACTTGCTTTCATTGGAATCTGAAACATTACAGCTTGAACTAATTTGTTTTTATCAAAACCTTTTGGATCACTTTTCACAATAAGTTTTTTCCTATATTATCAGAATATTTAACCATTTACTAGAGTACATAGTACATACATACGTCAATTGATGAAATATAATAAATCTCAATATAAGTAACACTGAACAACAAAATAATTTACCGGAGCGAAAACTATTCAATCTTTACTAAGTTTATCCCGCTGAATTCGAATTTGACAATGATTTTTGTTGGCTTGCTCTCGTTTAACAGATATGAGCGTTTAAAAAAATGTGCAATTTTTACAGATTTTTGCAGTCTAATTCAAAATATAGTATTAATGTGGTAAAAGTGAGTGTTGAAATCAATATTGAAATGCTTTTTTAAATTGATTGTGGTTTTTTTATTGCCTTGAAATACTTATAATTAATTATCTAGCGAATTAAAAAAGTCAAAAATATATTTTTTACAAATTTGCTAATTTTTGGTAATCATTGTCATATTCGAATTTAGTAGGTCAAACATTGATACAAGAATTATTCTTGATTTTTTTCGTGAAGAGCACACATGATTAAGGGGTTGAAAAAAATAGTGGAAGAAAAATCGAACAGGGTAAACTGCCACTTCCGATTGACGGATGCTTACCAAATTTTATAAATAACTTGGTATTAAACTTAAACTTCTAGATATGAAATTTCAGTTTAGTTAACTAAAAGGTTTCTGAGAAAAACATAAAAAACCTCGATTCTCTAGAGTAAAAGTACTACTTCCGGTTCAGGTAAAAATATTAGGTTATAAAGATTATAATTTCCATTAAAAAAATTGCAGTCCAATTTGGTTTGGGAGATAATTTAATTAAAAAACATAAAAGAGGACACCTATAACGGGAGGAAAAAAATTACGTCGTTTGATAAGAATTTCAGTTACCAATACCAAGTTTCAGTTCGATAGGACTAACGGTGTTCAAAAATCCCAAAAATTCACAGACACACACACACACACATTTCGAATCAGTCAAAATATCGAGTTCGAATTTTCGCATGATCACAAAACTTCTATTGTTACTACGTACATATTATAGATAAAGTAAAAACGTCATTTTTTTTTGTTGCTCATTGTAATCATTGGATTTCTTCATTTTAACACTCGCCACCATCTTACGATGTCTCATATACAATAAGACACAGAATCTGATACTTTTAACTTAGAATTAAAAATTGACGTCGGTTAAGACTAGGCAATAATTAAATTTATTCTCTTTTCTCAAAGATTCGGGTAACAGACAGAGTTTTTGATTTTTTTTGTGATAAAATGCACCATGCACTTTCTATCTGCAAAATTCTAGTGTCGGTTATTAACGTAATTGAACTATGTATAATGTCATAAATAATATTTTATAAGGAGACTGCTCGTAAAAACGCGAACATCCATTGGGTCAACGCACGAATGCAATTTGTTGCCAGCAGGTGCGACGAGAAATTGTCAGACAAGTCAAGGAGATCTGGTTATCACTGATGTGCTTCTCGTTAAAAACTTGGCCGGTTTCGGTCTCAATATTCTCCTCACACATTCACATTCAAAATGTAAACTAAATCAAATGCACCGGAAATGATATATGGCGACATTTGCTTTTACTTTGCTCATAGTTAGAAATGGAAAGTCAACTAATTGAGACGCACTCACATTATCACACCACCAGTATTATTCTTTAGCGAAATAAATCTATCGAGAAAGGTGTGCATTCTGAATATTCAGAAACATATTAAAAATGGGTACATTTTAAAATTTAACGGCAATTATAGCACGACACGACTGAAAAGAAAGTTCAACTATGCCCATACAGCTCATTCTCTAATCGGCCATTGTTAATAATAATATGACGTGTGTGCGCACAAAATAATGCACAAGTTCATTGTGACCGGTAAAAGTGAAAACATATTCCACGTTCACTACTAAAGGCTCTGTAATTATGCATTCCAAATTTGAAACAAAATGAAAAGTGTTATAGATATTTTGATATTTCCAACTATGTACATATAACTATACAATAAGTGCCAGATGAAAATCACAATGAAACTAAGAATAGCCTTGTAAAAAGAAACCTTCTACGGTGTAAGTGTCAGTATCATGATATAATATACCAAATTTGGTGATTCAAAATTAAAAATTGTAAAATTGAAAACAAACTAACATAACGTCGAGAGGATGAGGCTAGACATATTATGCATGGGGCCGGAGCGAGTGTTTTTTTCATACATCTTTTTATTAAGAATAATTTAGATTTTTTTACTATTTAAAAAAACAAAGGCTCAATATTCAGCTATTGCTGTTTAATTGGGTCGATTATGATATGTTTTGACTGATAAATGAGATTTCAAATTCGCCGTTTTGACGCACGATACAACGCAGTGACCATTTTGTATGGCGGAAGCGTTCTTTCCAGAAAATCCTTTTCTGTTTTTTTTCATGTTCCCATGATTATTTTGAAAACAAAAGTCGTTGAAAGCTTCCTTGGGTATATCCATAATTTGAACATGAAAAATGCTGAATAAATTAACGAACATTTATAAATATAAGCAGGCCAAAATGTCATGTTTTATGTACTATGTTTATGAACGTATTCAAACTGTCACTTAAAAAAATAAAAATAAATATAATGAAGTAAAAATGAATGCTAATATTTTTAGATGCTAAAAATTAAGGCTTTTGCAATATTTTTGCATACAAATTATAATGCAACAAGACTGAATGTTTAGCATTTTTTTGAAAACAATTTGGAAACATTTTGATCTTTTATGTCGACGCGCCTATTGAAGATTGAATATTGTTAACCTAAGTCAAGTGTGATTACATTTTGTAATATGCATGGATAAGCAAGTACATACAATATATGCTACATTACATACATACATTCGTGTATTTTTGTAAAACTCGTAAAATATAATTCAAAGATTTGTTTTATTAGCCTTATAGACCTTTGAAAAATATATGATTTGACTTCGTTTCATATTGCAAAAATATCGCCCTAAAATGCCTCTATGTAAAAAATTTATGACGCAACATTTTCTCGATGTATTTTAGGTGCACTTTAGCAAAACTATTGTGCAACTAACAACAGTTCTAATGAAAAATAACATTTACTTAAGTAGAACGTTTTGATTTTTTTAATGATTCAACAAATTTGCGGAAACAAAATAAAATGCTGACCATCTGCAGAAGAGTTGCAGGCAAGTTGACTAGAAGCAGATACCACAACCGTATGGAGACACGTGTAAATCTTCCGCATTGCACACAGACAGCTCTCGCTGTTTTCACAAAGTGCAGCAAATGCGCACTTCTACATACTGTAATCACATACCATTATTGTCCTATATATTAAATAACGTAATAATTTATAATGTTTTAAGAAGAATATCGTATTTTCCTGTTTTTCAGTCGAAAATAGTTACGCGAGCACTTTGGCCACTTAGGGTATTTTGTATATGAAACGTTTAAATCGACCTTAATTTCCAGTACATTTACTGTTGTCAGATAACGTTAAATTGAATGCGTTCGAAGACATGACGATTGGTAAAATTTGACCTACATATTTGGTCAATGTTTGCCGGTTCTGTATTTTTGTAAGGGAACGGAGAAAGTAAAGATGAGCTACTACCGGCGGGTCACTTGTGTATGTTACTAGAGAGGCAGCTTCCGATGACCGATAAACGATCGGTCACGTTTCTGACCAGATAGTTATTGGCTGGTTGTAAGATTATGTTTCAAAATCGAGCTAACACATTCCCATGGTGCGGAGAATTGGACGGCGCAGCGGTCCCACGAAGAAATGCATGGATTTGCACAATAAATTGCCGGTTGTGTTTCAAAACGGCTACGAAAATGATATGCAGAGAGACAAAAGCATTTTCACTTCGGCATACGGGCTAATTTATGTCTATTCATGAGTGATTGTGCAAGCATTTCAGCAGCCAATAAT
Organism: Arctopsyche grandis; assembly: GCF_051622035.1. Lineage (NCBI taxonomy): Eukaryota > Metazoa > Arthropoda > Insecta > Trichoptera > Hydropsychidae > Arctopsyche > Arctopsyche grandis. The sequence continues at coordinate 29,412,375 of NC_135355.1, forward strand.
CATGAGAACGGAGAATATTCAAATCACGATGTGACATTATATGTATTTGAGTATACAGATTAAAATAGCAAAAAAAAACAGATTTTTACTCAGGCGTATGCAAGATTATTGTTCAAAGATGCACATATAGATAGTTTTACACATGCAAAAAAACGCTGGCATGTTTACTCTGTACCGTCGCGATTCTTCCCAAAAATAGCTGCCTAGAGAGTTTTCGCTGATATTTTATCTTTGTATTGACCATAGGTTTGACAATAGTCAATTATGGTGATTACTATATTTGAAGAAATGTACGAGAAACTTGTGGAAATAATAAGATCGTACGAATTAACACTGACACGAATACACGCTTATCACAGCTGGGGTTCAACCTATGCGTGCCGTGCCTCACTTTTGAGTATGTCCTACCATAAGTAAGTCGCTATTCTCTAGTTTGGGTCGCTATTCTGTATTCGCTAGTTTGGGATTTTATTTTAGGTGCTAGTATGCTATATACATACTAGCGGAGTTCGGTCTTTCGTGTCATGTGAGGAGGACGTGCTTCTGCGTTCCTCCCGCTATTACTCGCTTAAACCCGGCTATTGCACGAAATTTAACTTAACCATCTAATCACTTATTTTACTAATTGCATCCTAGTATAATTTATGTGTAAAAATAAACAGCAAATCGGTCGTAAAAAGCGGTTTTATATCAGTTATTTCGAAAAATTTTGTGCTAATTTTTGTGTCAAATCGGTGTCAAACGAGATACATCTCCCTACCTGAATACAAAAAAAGGGTCCTTCGCCAGCCAAGTCGGTCCCACAGAAGCAATAAATCTTCCACATAATTGCTTCCAGCCAAAAATCTTTAACGAACTTTACTTAATAGAATAATAGCAAACAGAAACGGTGTTTCCCAACTGTCTATCAGTTCTTTTTCATATTTAAATTATATTAAAGTAATTCGTGTAATTTTATATACTTTACTAAAGTTATTATTAAAATATTAAATTGCAAACCGCACTCACATATATAAATCCGTTGTCTCCAAAGAGGCGTCTCACGATAAAGATCTGTAAAAAAGTAGTATAACAATTGCTAATCTATTATTATCATAACTAACTACTTTCACTTACAAAGTAACCCTGTTAAATGGCATGTAATAACTCATAAGTGATCCAAGTGATACCTAGAATGACTATATGTCAAAGCTGACCACAGAGAAGAGTTTATGGCGGTAAGAACTCACTCCTTGAATGGAAATCTCTCTCAAGTACCGCCTTTTTCTCAACACATCTTGGATAAATGCGAGAAAAATAATATCCAAACCTCCAACAAGGTAAGAGTGACGATGGATGATAGCTTAGCTAATAGAAACCTGTATTTAGCCACGTACAATGTAAGAACGTTATCGAGTGAAGGAAGTGTGCTTGCATTAGAGAATGAACTAGAAAGTATCAAATGGGATTTAGTAGGACTTAGCGAAGTAAGACGAAAACAGGAAAACCAAATAATCCTAAAAAGTGGTAACTGTCTCTACTGGAGAGGGCTACCAAATGGTAGAATAGGAGGAGTAGGGTTTCTTATCAATAAGAGAATAGAAAGAAATATTATAGAAATAAACGACATATCGGAACGTATATGCTATGTAGTATTAAGAATCTCGAGCAGGTACACTTGTCAAATCTTCCAAGTGTACGCCCCCACATCTAGCCACCCAGACGAGGAAATAGAAGACTTCTACGAAAAACTACAGGGCGCATACGATAATAGCCGCCACCACTTTAAAATAATCATGGGCGACTTTAACGCAAAAATAGGACAAAAGGCAAACACAGAAAGAGCAGTAGGCAATTTTGGTACCGGCCAAAGAAACGACAGAGGCGATCGCCTCATAGAATTCGCAGAACACAACAGGCTCTTCATCACTAATTCATTTTTCAGGAAAAACACCAACAATAAGTGGACTTGGGAGAGTCCTAAAGGAGACAGAAACGAGATCGATTTCATCCTAACAAATGCCCTGCACTCCGTTAAAGACGTTAGTGTTTTAAGTAAAGTAGATATAGGCAGCGATCACAGATTAGTCCGTGCCAAGATGGCCATTAATATAAATTGCGAACGTAGGAAATTAATAAAAGGATGCAGTAACTCTCCAGATTTCGCTCAACTAAGGTCTAGGAAAAAGGAATTCGAACTCGAACTTGGAAATCGATACGGGAAATTAAACCCAGAAGCAGACATCGAGGAATTGAACACTGTAATTAGTTCGGTTCTAACCTCAACAGGTAAGAAATTAGGTGGTTTCAGGAAACAGATTAAATTAAGCAAAATTTCAGCGGAAACAAAAAACCTAATTAAGCATAAAAGGAATTTAGATAGGGATAATAATAAGCAAGAATACAATCTAGTAAATAAGGAAATTAAGAAGAGAATAGTCAGGGATGTCAGGGATTTTAACAGCAAGCTAATAGAAAATACCATTAAGAATAACCGTAGCCTGAAAAAGTGCAAACAGGATCTTTTCTTAGGCAAAAACCAAATGATCGCAATCAGATCAGAGAGCGGAGTAATAATTAGGAATAGAGAAGAAATCATAGACAGAGTTTACACGTTCTATGCAAAACTATACGAGAACGACAACGGCCAATTCCCCACTCTGGAATCGACACACGGCCAAAGGGTTCCTGCAGTATTGCCTAGCGAAGTAGAGGCCGCGCTAAAAACTGCAAAGAATGGTAAAACCCCAGGGGAAGATAATATTCCCATCGACTTACTAAAATGTGGCGGCCCCCCCCTAATTAATATCTTAGCTAGGCTTTTCAGCAAATGCATCCAGAACCAAGCTATACCAGAAGGATGGAATAACGCAACTATCATTTTAATACACAAAAAAGGCGACAAAAGCGATATCAAGAACTACCGACCCATTAGTCTACTTTCAGCGGTCTACAAGCTCTTCACGAAGGTTATTACAGAAAGGCTGAAGAATATCCTCGACGAGAACCAACCTATAGAGCAGGCAGGGTTTAGGGCAAATTTCAGCACAATGGACCACCTCCAAGTAGTTGGCGAACTAATCGAGCGCGCCAACGAATATCAACGGCCACTGTGCCTAGGTTTCGTCGATTATGAGAAAGCCTTCGATACAGTTAGTCATAATGCAGTACTTAACGCTCTAAAAACACAGGGAGTGCCGGAACCCTATGTGGGACTGTTAGCTACAATATATAAGAATGCCACAGCTTCAGTTAAAATTTTTTCAGGTACAGATAGATTTAGCATAGGAAAAGGAGTAAGACAAGGAGATACAATCTCGCCCAAGTTATTCAATGCGGTGCTTGAGGGAGTTTTCAGGAAATTGGATTGGGATACAGCCGGAGTAAGCATCAATGGTCGCTTTTTGAGTCACCTTCGGTTCGCAGACGATATAGTTTTAGTAGCTCGTGATTCAGCTGACCTACTTATCAGACTAACACAGCTGGACAGGGAAAGTAGAAAAGTAGGATTAAAAATTAACGTAGATAAGACTAAACTAATGTTCAATAGTTATTGCATGCCTGATAGCATCCCCTTAGATGATAAACCAGTAGAAGTAGTAAATAATTATTTATATTTAGGTCAAATAATTGACATGTCTGGTAGTAAAAATGAAGAGATAAAGAGACGTATGAAATTGGGGTGGAGTGCATTTGGACGGATGAATGCTGTTTTTAAATCAAAAATGCCACTCTGCCTGAAGAAAAGGATCTTTGATCAATGCGTTTTGCCAGTGATGACGTATGGATGTGAAACTTGGACACTGAACGCCAAGATGCAAAATAAAATCCAATGCACTCAAAGAAGTATGGAACGCTGTATGCTTGGCATAACGAGGAAAGACAGGAAGCGGAACACGTGGGTGAGAAATATGACAAGGGTAGTGGACATAGTGGATAGAGTGAAGAGATTGAAATGGCAATGGGCGGGTCACGTAGCTAGGAGGATGGACGAAAGGTGGACAAAAGAAGTGCTTGAATGGTACCCGAGAGAAGGCAAAAGAGTAAAAGGAAGACCGCAAGGAAGATGGGTGAACGAAATTAGGAAAATGTGCGGAATGAGATGGATGAGTGTTGCGCAAAACAGAGACGAGTGGAAGCGTGTTGGAGAGGCCTTCATCCAGCAGTGGATGGCGAATGGCTGTAAATGATGATGATGATGATACATACTAGCAATTAAAAGCACATTTTACCATTAAAAAATTACATTAAATGAAAACCAGTAGATAACCAGCAATTAGTAATTTTTTTGTCGTGAAATTTTAAAATATGTATATATTAATTTATGCATTGCACTGTTTGGGAAAGTTCAACGCAAGATGATTTTATGGTGAACGGGTTTGATTAGGACGTGGTGCGCTAAGTTGAAATCAGATATTACAGATAGAATTGAGAAATACGGCGTTGGAGAAAGTTGTTCATATTTTAGATTTCGTCAAATGGTAAACATAATTTTCGAGTCGAATATTATCACCGATAATACATATAATAAATATATTTTTTGGTATAAGAAAACTATTGACTATTGGAAGAAGACTTTTTAAGGCGAACACACCGAATCGAGCGGCACGGACACGGTCTTGGTCTCCTGTGGTGAAAATACCTCAGGGTTTTTTTTGACAACTTTCGACAGGTTTCTCCTACATTTCTTCAAATATGGGAATCATCGATCACTGTCAAACCTACATACATATGTCAATACAAGGATTTTAGGCGTTAGGCGTTAGGATTTTTGGGTGTGATAGCATAGATTATGCATGCTAGCGTGTTTTTTACATGTGCAAAACTAACTAAAAAAAAAAACACGTGCCACTTGCCTCTATGTGTCTGCACCTTTAAGCATGTGATGATCTACTCACATACATAAAGTGCTTATCTTAAACAGTGACCACATTATTTTCAAATAAATCTTTGCCCCAGCTTATTCTCAGAAATTGTTTCTTCGACTAGTTACCTGTATTCCACCAACCAAGGTAAGTTATTTCATAATGTCTACTTTACATACAGGAATTCGTTTTAGGATGTTATGTTCAAAACCTATGTCTTTAACCTCACGTATTGTCTAATCTTAACTATTTGAACGCACGTTTCATTCTTAAACACTCTATAAGTTATCAAGTTATCTCTAATTATTTATTAGACTTTCAATTTCTTTATTGTTTCAATACTCTACAATAATGAGTTTTTAATACTTTTGTTATTTAAGACGATACAGTCCTGTTTAAATCCAAAGTATTATTTTTAATAATCTTTATTGGTGAATTTGTATTTGTCTCATGACCCGTGTAACCCTCAAATATTATTATCACCTTAATTAAGATCCGTATAGTAAAATATGTGCATCCACTCAATGGTGTCTCGATACACTCAAGAGCATACATAAATCAAGTACTAAAACTGTCTTATGCATAGATGTTACTTTGTAATCTTAATTAATTTGTTGTTTAGCCAAAAGTATGTCAAAATTATCATTCTTATTGTATAAATACTCATGTTAGTTCTATTGAACTTCGCTTAAACTGCCATGCTTGAAACTGTAGCTAGGAATTTGTGCTATAATTCGAGACTGGTTTCATGCATCTCAAAACGTGTCTACAAAAATATTGTATAGGATAAAAACTGCTCTTTGGGAAATATAATATAAACATTTGAGAATTATGTACATATGTATATAATTTTTGCCATCTCCTACTCGTCCCCGTAATAAGGATGAGAATAAGAAAGTTAAATGAAAACTATTAGTTATATGATCTTTTTGATTTATGAGAATCGAAAATCTGGCTCACTAAACGCTAATTTATTACGAAGTGAAGACGGCCCTGACACGGCATTAGTGTAATCAACATAAAACAATGGCCGCTAAGTGCTAAGAAGAATGCGCCTCGTGATTTTTTCCGTCGATGACGTACACTTGCACTAAAAATGACGAATATTTACGATGAATATTAACGAATGCAAACGAAAATACTGTCAAATAAATCGAATTCAGATGATGTGAAATAATAATTTGTATATTGGATGACCAGTGGAGTGAAAGTGACCGACGGACATGTAAGGGAATGTGTTGAATTCGCGCGCGCAAGGTGCGTGACCAGCTATGCACCATACAATTAGAAATTACACCGGAAGACTGATTCCTCAGCTCACTGTCCTTTCATCATATCGTATATTCGGTCATTCCCCGAAGAGAGTCCTTTCACCGTTACAAAGTCGTATTGCGTGGGACTAAGTCATGTGTGGGACTATTTATTGAGGTCTATCTCAATTTCAAAAATTCATTTTTGAAATGTGATGCATACATATCGTATGAATACACTATATACAGAAACCCTAATATATGTATGTACATGTGTAGATGCGACCCTGGGCATTGAACGCTAGAATGCTGCATAAAGTTCAGTGCAAATGCTGTATGCTTGGCACAATAAGGAGAGATAGAAAACGAAATACGTGGATTATAAGTATGACAAAAATGTGGCTGATTTAATGGTGAGGGTAAAGAGATTGAAATGGTAATGGGCTGGTCACGTAGCTAGAAAAACGGACGATAGATGGACAAAAAAAGCGCTCGAATGGTTCTCATGGAATGTAAAAGAGTGCAAGGAAGGCCACAGAGGAGATGAAATCAGAAAAAAAATGTATGGGATGAGATCGATGAGACTTGCTCAAAACAGAAAAGAATACATGCGACGAATTGAGGAAGTCTCCATCCAGCAGTGGATGGTGAATGGATGTGAATGATGTTGATGATAATGATTGGCATTTTACTCTGATAACGGGGCTTTGAGCAAAATTTTACAGAAGTATAAATATGTATATGCAATCAGAAGGGCGAAAACACATTGAATTGAACAGCACACGCTCGTTCTTGACTTCCCGTGTTGAAAAATGATTTTTCCCAACAAGTTTCTTCTACATTTGGTAGATACAGGGTCCAAATTGGGACCCTTATTATTTATATTATATATAAACGATATTGTAAAGGTAATTAAGAAGTGTAAAATACATTTGTTTGCAGATGATACATCGATATATATATATAATTGGAAAGAATGTTGATGTAATGTCTGAGATTTTAAATATAGAATTAAATTATGTGAATGACTGGTTGTGTGAAAATAAATTAAAGTTGAATGTGAATAAAACAAAAATGATGTGGTTGAATGGTAAAAATAAAAATATATTGAATGAAATTAGAATTGATGATAAGTTAATTGAAAAAGTTGAAAATATAAAATACTTGAAAATATAAAATATAGTGGCTCAATAAACCACTATGCTTAATTTGTTTAGTGGCCAAGATTTAGAAAAAATGCAAAAAATACAGAATAAAGCTATGAGAGGTATTTTGAATGTGAGTAGATTTAAGAGTATTGGAAGTATGTTAGATGAATTAGGATGGATTAGTATTAGAATTAGTCTAAATATTAGTACATTGTCTTTTGTTTATAAGTTATATCATAAGTTATTACCTAAGTATTTTGATGATTATATAATAAGGAATAGAGATAAACATAGTTTTTATACTAGAAATAAGGACAAACTAGTTGTAAGTAGAGTAAGAAAGAATAAGACGGCTGGGGGTGTTTTTCACAGGGGTGTGCTCATGTATAATGCCCTCCCTGAGTGCATCAGGTCTGCTAAAAACATGGATGCATTCCTGCGAGGTGCGAAGAGACACCTCTGTGAGGGACAGTACATATAAGTTAATTATAAATTTTAGAGTTAAGTATAATAATTAAGATGTATTTTTAAATTAGCTTGATAGCTAAAATATATATAAATAAAAAAATAAAAAAAATTTCTTGAAATATGTGAATCGCGCACTGTCCATATAAGTATTTTAGCCTGGGTGCCATACCATAGATCATGCGTTCCAGCGTGTTTTTTACATGTTAATTATTTATTTGACTTGTGATCTCTATTCCATCAACCAATATAAGTTACCGTGCTTATCTAAGGATAAGCACGATACCCTAGGTTGAACAGATTTGGTTGATATTTTTAGTTGAGTTCTTTCCTCTTCGTCCCTTAATATTTCAAGTTCCACCAACCTTTCAAATTAAATAAATATTGAAGAGCAACTCAATTTGTAGTTATTGTAGCGTTCCAAAGATTTCGTTCAAAATTATTTCAATCATAATTTTAATCAAAAATTTACAATAAGCTGATATTTTATAATTTACAATTAGCAAGCTGATATTTCGAAGATATGTTGTTAGTATTCAATCACTTTCAGCAGCTAATATTTAAAAGAAAACGCGCATAAAAAGTGTGTAGTTACTTTGTTAAGTAAATAAAAGAAATGAAAATTGCTTTGTAGTAGCGAAGTATAACACTTTTTAATTCGAATCTAACCATTTCGAGGAAATTGACCATTTCACGCTGATGATGCTGAACGTAACCGTTTACTATACAAGTGTACGCGAAAGTAACGAAAACCGCAATTTTCGCATTATGAAATATCCTCATGTGCCAAGAACAATATTTGTATACGAAATTTGAAGACCTATCGAACCGTTCAATACACCCAATAAATAAATTGCAATGTCCGGCCCTGTACTAAAAACACGGCACATTTAGTAACTATCAGGTATGTTAGCACAGAACGAGAAATTCAATATATCACATGTGTTTGTATTAGTAATTTCACAGCAATATTATGATAAGTTCGTCGAACAACTTTTTGTTATACGCGACACGCTTTCACCAGATTCGAACTTCGACATTAGTGCTCAATAACCGAGACCGTATATGAAGGAAAAAAAACAATTGAAAATATGAAATAATGCGAAAGATGATGCGCGTAAATTGTAAACCGAAATGGCTATAAAATAGGTAGTAATATAATGTGAAAGCATCAGAATGTGTTACGGTTAATCGTGAATACGACATTATTTAAGCTACTTAAACTTTACCGTTCGAAATATCGATATATTTTCTTTATTTTGTTTTCATATAAAGTTTGTAATTGTTGATTGTGACCGATATAATACTCGAAGCAGGATTTATTAACATTTTTGTGTGATTTACATTTGGAATGAAAATAGTTACCATATTTGTAAGTATGAACGAAATTCAGGTCACCCTTACGAAAGCCGCAGTAAGCCTAACTATAAATTATATTGATCAACTTTCACTGAGTACATACGTAAGAGTTGAATAAAATAGGCTTAAATTTAATATTTTTCTATTGCTACCATTCATAATAGATTCTTAGATATCTTTTCGAACGAGTCATGAAAAACAACCAATTATATTAAGGCACACAATATAAAACTCAAACATTTTCTGCTGTAACAAAAACAATCATAGTCATTGCGATTTTTTATTTAACATTCATTGACCGTCACGTATTTGATTGCGTTTTAAATATCGTCTTTTTTCATTTCACGTACATTATTTATATTATATGTACTATCGTATAAATATGTTTCTAAAGTACCATGCTTCAAGGCGAGTCATAAAGTGATTGAATGTCTATATAATTAAACGAATTTTGATGTTCTATAAGACTAACAATTAAACATAAAACGATTATTTATTTATATGTATATGTATACGATAAGTTCGACGTATATTTACGTCACGATAGTTACGACTGTAATAATGTAATTAAAATCAAATTTATTGGTTCTCCATTGACAGTGTTGTCACAAATGAGACGCGAAGTCTAATGAAGAATAGTTGGTATTAAAAAGTTGTCACATTTTTTTTGTAGAAGGTGAACAAGTATATAAAAGCAACATTCGGATGATGTTATATTAAAAGCTTAGCTAAACGACAGAATAAGATGCTAAAGACTTGTACACATTAGAACGAAATATCGTAAATATCTCTTGAAGGTCATTCATGTCAATTAAGTTTATTCGGAAATGACTGTTATTTTCTATTTACCACTGACATTCAAAATTAGCCGCAATTTACTTTTCAACGAGTCTAATTGAAAAAATTGCTATTTACTTCCACGTTTAAAATTTTAGCCTTAAATTACACCGCACGCATGTGCTTTGAATCTTGAAAATTCCTTTCTATTTTTACCTCGGTTTATGGCGTGGCCTAATTTTTTGTCGAACTGTCCAAATAAAAAAAATAAATATCGATAACAGTCAGCTACGTACATCGTTTATGAAAACGTTTTTGTGTGAGTAAGTTTTTTTTCAAAAGTCATTTTATTTCACAACATATCTAATGATGCAACTGTTGACTTGTCCGATAACGCGAGCTTACATCGCACTTAAAATTCCATATGTTTGTTGAAAAACATTTAAAGACGATTAAAACTTACATATTTTTAAAGACCACATATTATGTATATGCATGTACACTGTAACTACACCACTTCGTTCCCGGTATAATATAAGACCGTTCACTAATTTAAATTCAAAGTTTCACCTGCTCAATAATAAAAAAAAACAAAAAATAATATCAAAGCCTTGAATTTCAAACGTTTAATTTGAATAATATAATATCAAAACTGATCATTGGCCTGTTTCATGAATTTGATTAGATATATTCTTTCGTTACTTTTAATTATACATATAATAGACCTTGTGTTGCTGAAATTTTTGTGTTTTGTTTTTAGTAGTGTCAAACATTCACATTGTGAATTTAAGGGGTATATAGAAAATTTTAAAATTATATCTTGACTAACATTATTCGTATTTTTCTTTTTGATTATTCAACAACTACAAAATAAAGTATATATGCGAATTTTACTTTGATACCCGGTACTGTATTGAAATATTTTTTTTATCATGTCATATGATATATGAGAAATAATAAACTTTTTCACTTTGGAGACGAGAAGAATGAGAGGAGATCCAATTGGAATCTATTAAATTATAAATAACCATTACAATTGTTCAATGATTAACCTCCTTACGTTCAACAAAAATACTAATATTGGAGGTCATACTTCCAGACTACAAAAAGATATTTACTATAAAATAATTAGAGAATCCTTCTTTTCAAATAGAGAGGTTTAGGTTCTAGTAACTTAAACCTTTTTAAAAAAATATACTTGATGAATTCCTAAAAATAAATGGGTTTTAGTAGTTCTTTCTTTTTCAGTTTGTTCTTTTGTATTTTCTTTTCTTTTTTTAACTGTTTATTTATTATTCCTCAATCTTTTTTTGTTATTTTTGCTTCATATATTTTATTTCGATTTTTGTTTTTTTTTTATCTTATTTGATATTAGTATTTTTTCTATTAACAGACCCCTCGGGTCCATCGCCTATGCCGCCAATCCTGAGTATTCTAAAAGTAAAATAAATAAATGTCATATATTTTTAATGTATCACATAATGAAGTACCTTTTGGCTGTAAAGATGTAATAAGACCCGATTATTTTGGCGGATGGATTTTTATGTTTTTTTTTTATGGAGACCGTTTTTATTATTCATATTTAAAAATCGAAACCAAATTCACCGGATGGATTGTGTGATGAATTTAATTAGGATAAATAGGCACTAATACAAAAAAGGAAGGCAAAACCTTCAGTCTTCCGAAGTATGTTCTAGGTATTGTTGCATTGTTTATGGGAATGCGAAAAGTTTTGGAAAATGATGATCTTAATATCAGATATACCTAAACGCATACTTCCTGAGTGCGGGTCGATTTCCTGTTTAAGAGCCAAGAAGTCCAAAATAGACGCCCCATGAGTTACGCAATCGCAAAATGCTAATTAACGACCGTGAAGAGCGATTGCGCTCTTGACGGTTGGCCACTTCTGTTGAATTATGCATTAGGTGCAATTTTTCAAGTGATGCAGATTAGCCCCAAAGGTGGATTAGCACTGATTTCAAAATAATTATATGTACCGAGTAAATTTTTTTAATGTACTCGCTTTTATACTATGTAGGTTTGCGTATGCTAGAAGTTCATAATAAATCTCCTTGACTAATAGGGGTTGCCTTCAAGCATATGTACATATGGCAAGAGGATCAGATGGAATAATGTTAGATTGATCAATGTACATACGTATGTACATAGTATAGATCAGATAGGATTGGAACGTGATGGAAGCTTCCATCCAACATGGTTTACAATTGACAATGGTATGTCAAATTGATGTTTTTAGGTAATACTATCATACATATGTACATTCTCGTTAGACGCTGAGTTTCATCCCCAAAGGAATCCACGACCTTCAAAGGGGTGCAATTTGTTTTTTTTTTCATTTTGGCATCAGTTTTATTTGAACATATTGGCCCAACCGTTCTGGAATGAATGACCTTCCAGACTCAACTTGTATGACGAGTTTTTCGACTACAATTAACTTTTGACTGCCCCTCGCGGCTACCATTCGACGAAAATATGCAATCAGATGGGTGATTTCAACGTGAAAGTGAACCAAGTCCATTCCGCAAGAGAGAAATTCCGCATTTCATAAATTGAAGTTTACGATAATAGAAATATGTAGCGGTAAAGAAAAGCGGTGCCTTTTGGGAAAAGGCCGGTTGCCATGTATGAAACTAATCGAAAACTATAAATAGGTTTTTGAGCTCTTTTCCCTATTATGCTTTACATTAACATTAGAATAATATAATACTATGATTACTAACCAAATTAAATTAAATTGTAAAATAGAAAATGATCAGTAGATCAGTAGCTATTAAAATAGATGTATTGTGAACATAATTTCGTAATAATAAAAAGCATTTAAAAATCAAAATCAAATCGAAAACTATATAAACTATACTCGAAATTAGAAAAATGAATTATATTTATATACATGTGTTGCGGATGATAAATAATTTATTTCTAATAAGTATTATAGTAAAGAAAATGAAGGGCGGCATGAAAAATGTTAAAATTTGAACATGATGAGGCAACAGGAATTTTAAGAAGTTCTCGTTTTATAATAGTAAGCTAAGCCTTCCTTAATCCAAGAAACCAAGTTCTTTGGTTTTTCACAATTCTCCAATTTGATATTAGATATTTTTACTTTCCGCTTTTCACGTTAGACCCGACACAGCTCACAATTAATTTTAAGAATAGACTTTATCATAAAAATAACAAATATAATAGAGATTATCTTCAATACATGAACTCTTCGCATTGAAGAAAATCTGTATTTTAATAACACCTTTTGATATAATTTTTTGACTATAAAATTAAAATGTCAGATTAAGAGTGGTTAAAAATGTAGTATTAAAATTGAATCACAATAAAATATCCAATCACTAATTCATGATGAATTTAATTCCATTTTATTCCACTCATTTACAAATGGGAACGTACGTGTGATGAAAATATATACGATAATTTTATAAACGTGATTATTCATGTAGAATTTGAATGCAAAAACAAGTCAGCAGTGTATGATTTCGCCAATTTGAGTTTTTCAACCGGCACTCCACACACACTTATATTATATTATATATACGTTTGCATATTGCTCACATTATGTAAAATTTGAAAATAATTCTCACCGATAATTATGTAGAAAGTGTATTCCAAAATCCGATTAGGTAAAATGATATCGCCGGTATAGAACAGTATCACCAAATTTTATTGTATCACTTCAAATTTTCACGGTATCACTAATATTATCACTCTATTGCCTTTTTTTTTATTTACGTTCTATATTTGATTATTATTGCACTGCTTTATTTACATCGTAATTTTCCAGTGGCGTCACAGTTGTCGGTGTAACGTGCGCCTCTCTCGAACGTCACTTTCGAACTGAGTGAACTCGGCGTGTTTACACCGCGCCTCGATTATACGAATAGTGCCATCGTGATCGACCACGTACATTCTTCAACTGAACTCCTAACGGATTGTTCAATTGAGAAGATTAGATTTAAACGCACCCAAAGGCACTCAGGGGCTTAAGCACCAAAAAAAAAACAAGCAAATCACCCGAAAATCGGTCAAAATTCTCAAAAATGCGACTACATAATGGCCAAATATGAAATAATATCACGATTTTAAAGTGTATTGTTTTAGTGTATGCACCATGTGTCAAAATTTCGATTGCACTTGATTTTTAAAATTCATTGAACGTGTCAAATAAACGTACACACGTCGCAATAGCGAATGAATAAAGTTACGGTGGTATTAAAATAATAAACAAAACAAAATTATTAAATGCCTTTTATATACGAAGCGGCTGATTACATGAAAGTGGCCTCTCATATCAAGAGACAAATCTTTAGATTTCGTTTTGTCGAAGAAATAATTCTCTTATATTATTAGAATGCAAATTTGGGAATATTATTTCTATGTTTGACTTATTTAATATTAATGCTATACAAGCTAGAGTGATTATTGCAAATTTGTTTTTCGATGATTAATTTTATTGAAAATTTACGATTGTGATTATGAATTTTTATTTTGATGTATTTATTTTGTCTTTTTGTTTTTTGTTATATATTATATTATTTTTATTATTTCATAATTTTTATCATATTATTATTCTTATTATTTTGATATTTTTATTATACTGTTATTTCTATTTTTTTCTTTTTGTTTTCTCTAACTATCTTACTCTATTATCATTTTTGTTTCTTATTTTAAATGTTTAAGCTTTTCTTTTTTTACCTACATATATGTGAAAATTATTAATGGTTTACTTAACATAATTATGTTTTTTTAATATCAATCTATGTAACTTAATAAACTGTAAATTTTCCAAATAAATAAATAAATAAATATATAGACTAGTGGTCAGCATATAATGCTTTCGAACAAAGTGGTAACGTAACGGGTTCAATCCCACCAGTTGCTGCTGGCCAGTGGATATGTGACTCCAGTGGATTGATCGTTTCTTATCAAAGTTTGCCAATTTTCATTGAAAGGGTTCCAACAAATTGGCAACCTTTACCCATTTTCTCGTAAACTTTCGATTTTAAGTTTTCTGTATCTCGAATTTCACTAATTTGTATAAATACTGCAAATTTATCCGCATATGTCTCTGTGGATCGATGTTTGTATTTGCCTTGTATAATATACTAACAATACTTCTGTACAATGTCGTGTTTAATGTAAATATATGGGTGTATACTTGTATATAATTAATAATTCTTAATCTGTATACCCCACTCGTCGCTTTGGAACAGTCTGTTAAGACGGATGTGAAAAACAGAACTTAATTCAAATATCTATTCGTTCACTCAATTGTGATTGTGATATACAAATGTCTGGACACCTTAAGATTTATATATTTGCTTTTACCCCAGGTAATCTAATTGCCAGCTATCTAATTTATAGACAATTCATACACAGCGTAGCTCACTGGTTAAATAACTTTTTACCAGGAGAGAATGTCGTGGGTTCAAATTCCGGCTGGAATCGAGTAATAATTTGATTATATACATTGCTAGCGAGTCATTAAAATCCAGATCGACCGTCTCCTGCTGGAATTTTACGATTTATCTAGCTTAATTGTTGCTCGGATCTAATAAAAATCGGCATCATCCCCCCTTCACTTTCTCCATCAGTACCGGGTTATAGATGACGTTATTGTATTGAATAATAACTGTATTGTAATGTTTTGTATTTATGTATGTATGTATATTTTATGGTAAAAAATATTTTATGGATTTGAGTCGAAAAGAAATAAAACCTTTTAAAAAGCCGATAATACGATTTGATCGAGGATAATTGCATACATAAAATATAAGATATATGTATAAATATTTTCTTGTATTGAAAATTATTATTATTAGTATACATTGTAACAAATGAAAGTGCCACTGTGTAAAAAATATTATAAAATTCTGCTCCATTAGTTTGAATAAAAAGTAAAAATCACAACAAAAGACTTTCACGAGTACAATCTATATTTTACTTCTATTATATTGCCTATTAATAATATGAATTCAATTTATAAGGTAATAGAGATATGCGTATGGCTATTATCTATTATATTATCCAACAGTAACAGTCAAATAACCACAACCTTCCTCCTAGTGTGCATTTGCACGTGTACCGTGACCATTTCGAACAACCGTTTAACACGTAACGGTTAACGCCAGATACTAATAATGTATCTATGTATGTATGTATGTATATATGTATGTATATATAATTAAAAACTTGGTATTAAAACAAGTTAACAGTTCTAGACGTCTGTTAAGTCAGTTAACAAATGGTTAGTTGGTGCGTGGACCGATGCGAATTTCATTCATTTCCTAGTAGGCTTATATGTATTACTAGTGTTGGACCCGTTGATTTCAACGGGTGGTTTCGAAAAGCAATTGAAACTCGAATAAAAATAAAGTTAAAGATATTGAATCGACTGGTTTCGGAAAGAAATTGATGCACGAATTACGAATGACAAATTACGAAGTGATTACGAATTACGAATTACATTTTGTGCATCGCCGACGCCTCCGGCACCCCGGGGCCTTCGCCCCCGGCGCTTCCGTCGCTCCGGGGCCTTCGGCCCCAGTGCCGCCGACGCCTCCGGCGGCCGCACCGCACCCAGCGCCCCTGATGCCTTCGGCACCCCGGGGGCTTCGCCCCCAGCGCCGCCGACGCCTCCGGCGCCCCCAGCGCCCAAAATGCTTTCGGCACCCCGGGGGCTTCGCCCCCAGCGCCCACAATGCTTTCGGCACCCCGGGGGCTTCGCCCCCAGCGCCGCTGGCGCCTCCGGCGCCCCCAGCGCCCCCGATGCCTTCGGCACCCCGGGGCCTGAAAAAACTGGGAAGCTGAAAAACTGAAAAAATGAAAAAAATGAAAAAACTGAAAAAATGAAAAAACTGAAAAAAATGAAAAAACTGAAAAAATGAAAAAACTGAAAAAATGAAAAAAATGAAAAAAATTAAAAATATGAAAAAAAAAAATTTTGTTCCCCGTACATTATGTTCGGCGAGTGTTAGGACACATACACACACCCACACACACACACACACACACACACACACACCCACACACACACACACACACAGATTACCGTCTTTATATATATGATATCATAAAGTTCATGATCGAGCAACATTAAAAGAGTACATAGCTACTTAAAATAAACAGCTGGTGGTAAAAATATGATTAAAAATCTCATAATTTGTTAATTTTTTAACGATGATATTTTCTATGGATATATCAGTGGCGTAGCGTGAATTCCAGGCGCTCCCTGAACAATATTCCAAGGCGCCCCCCCACCCTCATATATTCATATTATTTCCTTACAGCAAAATAACTTTCCAAATGAATAATTCATACCTTTTTTACGTAGAAAAACTTTTTTTTCTGGACTTTTTTCTGGATTGGCAAACACGACTATTTTGTTAAAATTTAATACCGATCATTGTATTAAATTTTAACAAAATTTTTAAATTTTAATCCTTTTAGTCGATGTTGTGATTAAGTAATTTTTAATAAGTTTCAACTTGTGAACGATCGCTCCGTAGTGGCTACAGTTACCGGAAGCGTGAGGAACAAGATAATTGAAATGACGAATTTAAAGTTAAATTACAAATGAAGAGCTTTGCTAAATTATGAACACTGTCGATCTTCTTTATTTTTACAAGTTTTATTTTCTTTTAAGCACGAACGGAAATCAAGTACCTGATTAGGCAATGATTTGTCAAACATTTATTTGACATATTAGTTGGTTATGACATATTAGATTTGGCTTCACGATATATGTATGTACATACATGTGTATGTATGTACATACATATGTATGTAAATCATCATCTGATAATTGCTTTGCAGGAAAGCGAACTTTGAAACAATGTCATTAAATTATGACCAATCCAGTTTAAATTCTGACCATTCAATATAAATTCTGACCAAGTAGTATAAATTCTGACCAATTAGTATAAATTCTGACCATTTAATATTTATTTTAGTTTTAGTTTTCTGACCGTTTAATATAAATTCTCACCAATGTAATAAAAATTCTTACCAATCTAATATAAATTCTGACCAAAAACAGATTAAAACTCTGACCCGAAAAATACGAGCCTTAAAAATCTATGAATGATCACAATATGTCACATATTAAATATATAACATATGTTTTAAAATAAAAATTTTGTATGCAATATACAAACTCCTGTTTAAACAGACGAAAAGTTGAGAAAATGAGTTTCGAGATATCGCGAGTTGGTAGAACGGAACGCACCGAAATGATGTCAGATACCATATTGACTGTGGAAGCAATTTGAGAATTTAATTTAATTTAATTTATATTTTATTTCATTATAAATGTATATTTTTAATATTGCGCAAATCGGAGTCCAATCCCTAGTCATTGGTGTTGGAATTTTAATTAGCATATGGCTTCCAACGAACCGTTTAATTTTTTCCTATGTACCTTTCTGTATGGGATTTTTTGCTAATAAATCGGTAGACCAAGAAGTGTAATTTGCATGTGTTAAATGTGTTTAAAATTCTATAACAGCAACGCTTAATATTTTAGAGATACATTACTATGCGAGCAAAAATCTTTCATTGAATGGTATTTTTTATTTATTTATATTTAAATGATTTTTAATCTCAAATCCTTTTTTTGGGATTAAACCTTATTTTAGAATTTCATATCCAAAAGAATAATTATTTTTACTCACTTTTTCAGCGAAATAATATTATCTAAAATATAATTTGCGCTGTTGTTTTACGCAGATTCCCCGTCACGCTTTCACTGATCTAATGCTCGTTGTATTTTATGTTTCGAATTAGACGTTCGTTGTTGTTATAAAACGATTTTAATTAAAAGAATATCCAGTCAATTAGCTTCTTATATTATTATTATTAATAATAATAATAACAAACGGTTCCATTACATTAATTCTTAAAAATTGCGTTTTTCCCGGATCATAGAGTTTTTCACTTCCATAGTGAATTCCGTTTGCAAAAATTTCAATATTGATTTTTTCGTTTTCATATCACTATCTCAAATTGAAAATCGTTTTGAATATAATTAATGATGCCTCTCGATTGTTATATAAAATTCGAACGTAATCCAAATTATACATGAATGTGCATTTTTTTACCAAAAATAAGGAAAAACAACAGCATAATATCCAGTATTAAGTTGAAGGTAATTGAATGGAGCATTTTTCGAATGGAGCATAATTTTGAATTAATTACGTAGTAAGCTAGTCAAATTAAAATAATGAATTAAGGTTTACATACTGGCACAGCACAGGCCGGCAACTGCACGTAAACAGCAGTAAATACAGTATTCTTTGGTGCATTCTATATCATGCGTCGGCAACCTTTTTTGGCTGCGGGTCTAAATCAACCAATATGTGATTATTAAGAAAATGTTTGTGGTCAGTGGATATTTTTATTTTATAACAGTCTTTTAGGGAATAATAATACATCGCAGAGATAAGGCGATTGATGTTCATCGACCACTGGTTTACTAACGCCAAAAAGGCCTCAGCCTATAAACGAGCCGTATACATACATCGTATACATCGTCGTATACAACAATCATCCGTATACATCGCATACATCAAATTGTAGACATCGTCTGCGACCCATCGACCAATGATCTCTCTGTGCCGATGGGTATGGATATTCGGCGGTTTTGTTCCATGCTTCATTTGGAGCTGGCAGGCCAACGGATCAAGAACAATAAATTACCTCTAACAATATAGCTGCTTCTTTCACTCCTATCTCAGAAACCTCTCTAGACGTTCACGCTAACCAAGTTCAATTTCAAGTGGATCACTTGAAATTGTCAAATGAGTCACTTGGTGACCCGCAGGTCATAGGTTGCCGATGCTTGTTCTATATGGACGCATTCGCATTCATGTTTCGTAATGTGTACACAGGGCCGCCGAGAGGAATCCCGAGCCCTGGAAAAAATAATTCCGGACTCTATAACAAATTTCAAAAATTATCTTACATATATATTTTTAATATGCGAAAAATCTATCAAAACTATTAGAAAAGTACCTTAGTAAGTTGTTATTTTTCAAAATAATTGAATGACAAAGGTATTAGCAGGTACGATTTCCGACACGGGGCCCCTAGAGTAGCCCGGGTCCTGGAAATTTACCCCGGTTTCCCCCCCCCCCCCCTCTTGACGGCCCTGTTTGTACGTGGAGTAGACAGCAGTAGCCAACAAAATCTATTCATATTATACAGCAGTAGAATATGAATATATTCACCGCATGGATCAAGTAATGAGTGCATGCGTACTAACGATAGTGCGCAGCGCATATGAATATTTTTGGAAACGTCACTCGACGATACGATGCAAGCAATATTGCGCAGTATCGTCGCGCTCTGTAATCTAATATATGTATAATTTCGAAAGAGAATTTGTATGCATATATGTATGTAAGTATTTTTGGTTGGGAACTTCGAAAACAAAACAAATTTTCTATGACGATTCGATTTTTTTTTTCGATTAAAATAAATTTATTTAAAATAATATTATTTACTATTAGATTCGCCATGTTTAAGCTGTTTAAATTACAAATACTGAGCGAAGCCGGGTAAAACAACTAGTGTACAATATATGTATGTAAGCCGATTTTGTCTTGCACTCATCCAAAACAAGTCTAAACGTGCTTTGCTGTATAGTGTGAATAGAAGTAGTGTTGTTGCCTTACAGTGCTGGATAGTAAGAATAGACCATTGATTATATTTATTAAATTTAGTAAAGTACAAAGTGGTTTCAACCAGAAAAAGTCATCTAAACGCAAAACGAAAAGAATCAACACCCCACAATTCAGTAATGCGATTTTAATTTAAGTAATTGTTCTAGGCCAAAGCAATAAAGGTCATCTAACAGTACGAAATACAATCATTACATACCTATCGAGAACTTCTCAAGCTAAAATGCCAATATTTTTACGCCTCTGCTTAATACTATAAATAATAAACATTGAAAAAATCCACCTGTACAGCTCATGGCGAATTGGCTATACTCAGTTCAAGGCGAACCACCAATAATAATAAGAAGTATATAAATATTGCACACGTAATGTCATAATGTCATAGATGATTATTTAATTTAAACTTTCAGCTGGCACACTAACTTAAATTTTGAGTTAATTGAGTCGTATACAAATACATATTTACATACTTACATATGTATGTATGTATATAAAACGAAATGCCAAATTTATGCCTGCAATCACGTGTACATATACATATGTATGTACATATTGAAATTTATTTCAAAAAATTGCAGTGGAACACTGACTGATCATTTGGATTTTCCATTACAATTTTTAATTATATGAGCTAATATTATTACGTATACTTCAGTATTTTTGCACGAATTCAGCTGATCAAAAACTTGGATAAGCCACATATAGGATTAGTAAGAGGACACGGTATTCCGAGCACCACGAGATAATCTTGCGTTTTCTCTGGTAACAGTAATAATTGCTATACATGGTTTTAGATTTCTAATAAAACATATTAAGTTACCCTTTCCGGTTAATAACAGTACATAAAATGAATTGGAATACTTTGATAGAAGATGGGCTATGTAGTATTCAGTTCGGTAGTGAGAAGGCCAGTTAACTTTGACAGACGTCAGACTTATTCAGGCAATCCTAACTTTATTGACTTAAAGACCCGTCGATCTGACGGAAACGTAATGATAATTTCAGAAGAATGTATTTCGAAAAAGACGAAAATTGACAGATGAATGGAATGAGGGAAGATAGATTTCAGCTCACATGGGAAAGTCCTTATCAGCTCACATGGGTCCAAATCCTGGAGATGGCCCAGTTTAGATTCAATTTTTTATTTTTATCTATGTAAAATTTATATTTTTCCATTATGCCTTTATGGCTTTCACCCGTGAGAGACACCTATGGTATTACACTTGTACATATATAAATTTACAGATTTTGAAATCATATTCAAATAGTGGTAACAGATAGCAGCTATGATGGTTTTGAAGTTTCAAGAATGGAATCAGGTAAATTGGAAAACTCTGATAGTAAACGATCAACTTGGAGTCACAAATATCCAATTGTGACCAAAAGCACTGCAGAAATACTCCCAATAAATTCTCTTTAACCCAGTTAAGCCCTGGGCTTGAATCCGGAAACCTCTCGGTCGTTACCACCGAGCTATACCGCTACCACTTAATTAAGAACTTGAAATGAAAATTATATTTAAGTTTAAGTTTGGATCATTGTGGCATTACAGGAGTTCCTAATATGCCACAATGGTCGAAAATATACGGAGAGATGAGTAAAATAAAAAATATATACATATATGTACATACAAACATACATTTACACAATCATAAAAAACAATAGCATTATTATAATGGCATAAAAAGTAAAAATAAAAAATAACAATATACATTTTAATATTAAAATACATGCATATATTTACATATACATATGTATAATATAATAACTATGTACATTTTTTTTTTAAATTTTATTATACATCAATTAATCAAGCACACTCGTCTAACAAATTGCTCCAAAGCAACGAGTGTGCTAAACAGATTAAGAATGGAAAAAAGTACATGAAAATACAAGTAAAAATACATAAATAGAAGAATAGAAATAGAGAAAAATAAATAAACATGACATAACAATTCTTAACTGATCAAACTAACTCAACTTTTCCAATTGGTCTCGACCTTCGTAACTGAGGAAGTGGTGCAGAAAATGACGAAAGATGTGACAAATGCCTATTGTCAAGAACAAGGGGACGAGGTTTGAGTCTTGGGGAACACCTGAGCCAGCGATATAGACATGGGAGCGAGAGGTACCGAAGACTACAAACTGTTGACGATCCAGTTGATACTGGACCAATCTGTCATGAAAATCATGTGTGGACATTTTCTTTAATAAAATAAAATGATTTTTTTTATCAAGGCTTTCTGGAAATCGGTATAAATTACATGAACAGATATATAATGGTCTAGGGAACGGTGAACATAATTGGTAAACTCGAACAGATTCGTAACAGTTGAGCGTCCAGGCCGAAATGCATGTTGCTCCTCAATCACAAAACTTTGAAAATATTTCCAAATGTACCTGCAGAGTATGATCTCGAAGACCTTAGCAGGATTAGACAAGAGTGACATAAGCCTATAATTTCCTATATAGGATTTGTCACCCCCCCTCATGTATAGGAACAATCTGGGTACACTTCCATAACGCTGGAAAGGAACAGGATTTAAGAGAAATATTGAAAACATGCAATAAGGGCTGCATCAGGGCAATAGAGCAACCCTTTAATATGAAGTCCGGGCTCATGTCAGGACCACAATAGCGCAAGGGTTTCAGTTTGGCAAAACCGAACTCAAAATCCGCGGTGAACATTACAAAACATCCCTGCGAGCCCTAAATGGAAAATAGATGATCAAAATTGCATACATACAAAATTACATCCAATTATTAAAATAATGATAAGCGCAGGCTACTAGACAAATAGTTAGAAATATTAAAAAAAAAAAAAAACGATTATATCACATTGAGAAAATTGATAGATACTCCATTGACTTCCCGTTAGCACATTGATGGGAAATAACGAAAAGAAGGAAGGACAAAATTCGTAAATGACATGTGCGCCGACCGTAAAAACCTAAAACATTTAGAGTGTGACTTGACATCGATATCTTTCATGTCATCGGCGACGGTAAATAATCGGCTTTGTCACCAGTCAATGGGAACCGTTCTATTGGCATCATCCGTCCGCAGCACCTCACTTTCTATCGAATAAAATAAAATAATGACGATTCGATTGTGCGATGCGCTTTTCGTCCACCTGCGATCGCTTTCGCCAACAATTACTATTACACCGCATTCAATTAACGCCATATAATGTATAAATTCTCGGTTGGGTAATATTCTTTAGCTAACTGACTTTCGGTTACTGACCACATTAAGCGCTTGCGCAAAAATTGCTTGCCGTGTGCAGAATTGTGCAACTTCTAGTGTACCCAACGTCGATGCTAATTCGCCTCGATGCTATTAAAATCGATAATGAATTTTGAATTTGGAACAATTGTATGAAGCGTGTTGACCACGCAGAGTAGAATAGCACCAATTTTTAAAGCTATTTACACTATCCATTCTACATTCATATGTACATATATAGTTATATAGTACATATGTAAATAATTATATAATATAATATACATATAATTATATAGTACATATGTAAATAGTTTCAAAACACGTTCAAATTTGGGCACGTCCACCCTCATTAAAAAAATGCATCATTATTGAATTAGATGCTTTAGCTTCTCATTGATTGATTCTCAATCTCCTACGTAAATTGCATCCACAATTTGCGAATGTAATGAAAGTCTTAACGTATAATGGATGTATGTATGTATGTATGTACATATGTATGTATGTATGTATGTATGTATGTATGTATGTATGATATCAATGCTGTGTAAAATAATTGTGTTAAAGGGGTTATATTATATGTACTATACCCCCTATATATAAATTATATTTAGTGATGATGTATGGATATGGCTGTAAATGATGCTGATGATGATATAACTAACGTATCTTTTTGGCATATTATGGGTCAAAAATGTAAAAAATATATAATTATAAGAATGTTTGGATATTTTAAGCGGAATTTTTCAAAAATATTTCAGTAATGTGTTTGGAGTTGTATTATAATTATATAACTGTACGCCGAATTACAAGTGTATTTGAATTTGAAATGTGTATAAAATTCGTGAAAAGTTAATAATGTATACATGCTATTTGGGCAGTATTAAAATGTTTAAAAAGTCGTGAGATAAATAAAGAGTTGTCGGTCACAAAAGGATTCTCGAGCGGTGTAAATTGATGATGTAAATTTTACGGTTATTCAACTTGACTCGTAACGGATTTTCATCAGTATGATTATTAATATTCCTACACAGCTATCTATGTACACGTTCCATCTAAATTTTTAATAAAATACAAACAGCACATAGTGTGAATATTTATTAGATAGTAAAATGTCGTTTATCTTTATCTAAAAATCGTTTCATCCATTTCCTGCATTGATTCTTAAGAAACCCAGTCAACAGCTCGGTACAACGCTGCAGGTAAAAGCCTACTTTTACTCAAACTATACAACACTGTCTGTTTTCGGCA
Source organism: Arctopsyche grandis (assembly GCF_051622035.1). NCBI lineage: Eukaryota > Metazoa > Arthropoda > Insecta > Trichoptera > Hydropsychidae > Arctopsyche > Arctopsyche grandis. The sequence goes on from NC_135355.1 coordinate 29,437,397, forward strand.
CTTCATACTTGTTTTGGACAAATGCAAGGGGAAATCAGTTTTCAATCAAAAGAAAATCAAATTATATTACAAATACATATATAACAACATATATTCATTCAACCAAAAGAAAATCAACATATGTATATTACAGAGCGCGCCGATACGGCGCAATATTGTTTGCACCGTATCGTCGAGTCAACATTGTCACAATATGACGTTTCCGAAAATATTCATACACGCATGACAGAATTTTCTTCAATGCGGGTGCACTCGCAAATAAATCCGGTTCTGATTTATATGTTTCGTTGATATGTACTGCTGAATAATATGAACAGATTGTGTCAGTTGGTGCTGTTTTGGTACGTCACATACACATTACGGATTATATGAATGTGTCCATATAGAATGTACTAATGAATTTTTTTACAAGCTTCATTTGTACTGCTGTTTACGTGTAGCTTCCAGCTTGAGCTGTACTGGTATAAACGAACCTTAAATGATTTTTGACATATACATATACATATATATATATATATATATATATATATATATATATATATATATATATATATATATATATATTTACAACAAAGCTATTAATTGAGAAAAAGCTTGTTTAGAACCGACTGCTTTCTGTAAAGGGAATAAACTAGTTTAGTCGGACAAGATCTAAAAATTTGATTGGAGATTGTCTGTCTGAAACTGATATATATACATACATACATATGTAAAGTAGATAAAATGTAAGTATTTTTTTTCATTTTAAAATGGGATAGTGAAACACTTAATACTATATGCAAGTTGTTCTAAAAAATAAAGCCTTCAATATTTGAATTTAATATGTGTAAATTAATGTAATATTTTACATCAACATAATGAAAAATATACAGCCTTTCATATCCACAGATGGGTCAAAGTCGAAATAAATTAAACAAGTGTTTTTATAATATTTTAGTTTACATGTATGAATCTTTTCATCCAAATGTCCTTTTTTTAAGAACTACAGAAGTAAATACAGTCTCTTCCCAAGTTATATTATGCCAATGAGTTTGTACTCTTCCACTTAAAATGTATATATGCTATTACTCGTGTTAAAGAGTGTCAGCTGATCCAAAAGGAGAAGTTATCCTAGATTTGAACAACGAACAGTTCCGCGTGTGAGAGGAGTGTCCACCTTTGGGACCAAATCGAGCAGAGACAACTCGCAGCGGGTCATGTAACTGTAACCAACAGCTACGCGATCTACGCAAACAGATGTTCATAATTCAAGAACAATTTCTCGCGTAATAATATAATAAAACAATTTATAAAAGCTTCGGTCGAACATTTCGGCGCACGTTAGGTTCCAAAAGAGCAAGATATGACAACATATTATCGTAGTTAGAAATTCGATTTAAATATTGGATTGAGAGTAACTGATTATCAAGAGGACTCTGATAGACGATAGACGCTAACAGTGCGACTAGGTCACCTTTTGACGCTACAGGCATACGTGTGGGCTTACATCGAAGCCAATTCAAATGATTAATAGTATGTTTTGGGAGATTTTAGAAAGTTGAATTAACAAATTAGAATTCTGAAGCGTCGCGTTGGTGGTGAATTTTCCTAGTTAATAAGCTCGTTGTAAAAAAATAATACAGTATTTATTTTGAACTAGTGCTGTGCCCGTTGATTTCAATGGGTGGCTTCGGAAAGGAATTGATACACGAGTTAAAATAAAGTTATATGTATATATGTAAATGTAATGTACGTATTAATAGTATAAAGTTGAGTGCGCGCATTACACGCTCGCCGATCCAACCCGTTCACCCGTTCGAAATGATGAATTTTTATGTATGTCTTCGTGGATGTGTGTATGTATGTATTCAGCACTGCACGTGAACGCTCGGCGCAACACTGCACGGAAAAGACCACTTCTATTCAAACTATACAGCACCGTCCGTTTTCGGCACGTTCAAACTTGTTTTAGACGAGTGCAAGGCAAAATCGGCTTACATATACTAGTGGCGTGTGGTGAAATTCTCCCTGTTTTCGTCACACAGTCTTACTTAAGTGTGTGCGAGCAGGACACAAGAGGATGCGGTATGACGTCACAGCATCCTCTTGTACATATACTTCTCGCAAATGGAAATAAATTTGTGTGATAGAAACAGAGTAATTTACACCGCACGCTACTGATACATACTTTACAAGGTGTGACTATATGGCGCAATATTGTTTGCGGTGTATCGTCAAAGTTGTCATAATATTGACTCGAAAATATTCATATGCACTTGGCAACACCTTCGTTAGTGCGAGAGCACTTGCCACTATGACGTCACGTCATGCGTGAATATTTCCACGATGGCCAAAGAAAATAGTTTCGGTTTGATACGTATTGGTGACGTGAACTGCTGTATAATAGGAATAGATCGTGTCGGTTACTGCTGTTTTGAATACGCCACGTACATATACATACACTTGAATGCGTCCATCTAGAACAGTGCTTCCCAAATTGGGGGTCGCGACCCCCTTGGGGGCCGTAGGATTTCTCGCGGGGGCCGCGAAAGTATTCAGTAGAAATTACAAATATTAATTTATGAATATTTTTTCACTTACATATTTAGGGAATGTATATATTTAAGTCTGTTAAATAATAACACATTATATTTTATTTAAAAAGTCAATACCACAGAGACTTGACAGGTTGCCCCAAAGCGTCAATGTGATTATAATACAAATAATAAAAATTATAAAAAAAACATCATAAAAAAATAATAAAAATCATAAATAAAAAAAAAAACATAAAAAAATAATAAAAATCATAAATAAAAAAAACATCATAAAAAAATAATAAAAATATGAAAACTTTCCAATATCCTGCTATTGGAAAAGAAGCCCTGGTAACTATTATTCCTTTCGCGACTACGCACCTTTGCGAAACAGCATTTTCGTCATTACTTATATTAAAAAATAAGCAAAGGTCGTGCCTTTCCACGGAGACTTTGGAAGATGCTTTGCGAGTTATAATTTCTGACATTCAACCCGATATCGATTTGTTATGTAAAAACATGCGACCTCATCTATCGCATTAAATTGTTTCATGTGTGTATAGTTTTTATTTAAAAAAAATGTTTTTAAGCAAGTTCCTATAATTTTGTGCTGAATATAAATGTGTATTATAATTGTATTAATTACTGCCAAATAAACCTTTTAACTAGAAAAAAAAATTTTTAGGGGCCGGTAATTAATTCTTTCAGATTTAGGGGGTCATGACATGAAAGTAATTGGGAAACACTGATCTAGAATGTTTTTCCTACTGCCGTTTACGTGCATTTTCCAGCTTGAGTTGTACTAGTTTAAGCGATCATTTATTTTTATATTTTTTCAATTATATTTAAATGGAACATTAAAAAATAGAATTTCATATTTTTTTACGGTTCTTCGTAAACATGCAGTTTAAAATAAAATATGTTATATGAGAAAATAAATATCGACTTAAGCTGTTGATAATTTCTGAAACCAATAGTCGAAGTTCAATAAAACGATTATAGCAAATGCACTGTTTTGAATTGATGATACAATCAGTGTCAAGGTAGACGGGATATCTGAACGGTGAGAACCAACGGCACCTTACATCAGCACATTGCCATTGTTACAAATAGCGTTTGTAATTTACATAGGCCTACAAGAATTGCTACAATTTTTCGATAGGAAGGATAGAAATTCACATCAACTTGACAGTATTGGAATTTTTCGCGTAACGAGATAATAGCGTGATGTTACATTTTCAACCAGTATTTCCTACATAAATATGTACATACATGCACATATTTGTGAGCACTAAAAATATAAAATAAAACAACGAATCGTCTATTGCTATTAGTCAACCTTGCTGTAAAATAAATTATAGGATTATCTATATCAGTGTTTCTCAACCTGGGTCCACATGGCCCCCTTGGGAGACCCAGACCCTCTCAAGGGAGGCACAAACCAAAATTCTACTTTTGGGGAGATATAACGAGGTCTAGGGGAGGCACAGTCAAAATAAAATTATAAAATTTTTATATTTAAATAATATCGAAAGAAGAGATTAAATGTTTTATTTGTCATTAAACTGAATATACGTTTGGATTTCGGAAAATATACTAGCTTGTGCAACCGATGGGGCGCTTGAATAATTCTACAATATGAATGTACAAGTAAAATTTAAACTAAATAAAGATAATGTTTGGGTCAACACTGAAATAGCGTGTATATTTCCACAGCTTTGGGAGAAAGCAAGTTTATATTTCACTGCATTTCCCACATCTTATCTCGTCGAATCTGGATTTAGTTGAGTTATGCGTCTCCTCTCAAAAGCTCGTATCCGTCTTGATATTGCAATGAAACATGTAAAAATCAGACGAAAAAATCGAAAGCGAAGTAAGAAGAGGCTAATAAAAAGAGGCGATCTCCGTATGTCACTAACAACATCGGGCACAAGGATCACAATAAATAAAATTATCTTTCAATTTATTACTTATTCACAATTTATTATGTTTAAAAAATATATTACGCATGTATGTTAAAATTTGTAATTATAAAATAAAGTTTGTAACGAACGGTTTTACGCGCGCTTATCTGATCTCGCGGTGGAAGATCTAGAGGGCGCATACGTCGTTCTTCTTCCAAGGGTCGGGTTATATGGAAACGTGGACTAACCTTGGGATACAGTTTATATAGTCGGGGTGGTTCCTGACTGCAAATCATCTCGTTGATAACAGCTTCCTCGTGGTCGGGAAGCTGGCTCTGCGGTCTTCTGGTCGGTCGGTCCTCTCACGGCTGAGGTTTCTCCGGAAACGGCGTGAGGAATACAGGGGACGTTGTGTTGGAACTCAGGGGAGGGAGTGATGCTACACTCGACCTTACAGCGGTTCTTCAGCAAGATGGTGGATCTCTGGGCCCCGTCTCCCCGTGGAGACGTGCACAGGAAAGATCTTTCTTCCTCGGTGGATGGCGGGTGAGAGAGAGTCGCTCTCCATGCGCGCGCGCCTATTTCCTGTGTGGCCACTCGAAATAAAGGGCGAGTGTTGCCCTATGGGACGAAGGGGAGAACGTCGCGTTACAAGTTGATATAATATATCGGTCTCCATGACGAGCCAGAATGTTAAATTACAGAAAACGCAAATATCGGAAGGCAAAGATCAAAAATCGAAAGATCTTAAGTCGAAAGATCAAAAAAAGGGTGCATGGTAAACGGTACATACTCACTTAATTTGCGCGAGCAGGATACAACAGGAACAAGAGGAACAGGCTTTTCCTCCCGTATTAATGTGCGCGCGCAGAATACGGGAGGAAAACCCTGTTCCTCTTGATCCCGTTGTACCCTGCTCGCGCAAATTAAGTGAGTATGTACCGTTTACCATGCACCCTTTTTTTTGATCTTTCGACTTAAGATCTTTCGATTTTCGATCTTTGCCTTCCGATATTTGTGTTTTCTGTAATTTAATATTCTGGCTCGTCCCGTAGACCCGTAATATATGTATGTATAATATTTTTAATATGCACCTACTTTTTTTTCGAGAAAATATGGGGGGGAGGCACAGAAAAATATTAAACGCAAAAGGGGGCCACCGTCCAAAAATGGTTGAGAAATGCTGATATGTAGTACAATATAATGATCTTACACGAAATAAAAAAGAAGGAAGTCATCACACAAATGAAATAATTTAAGATTACAACAATTTACACACTTCGCATCGGTAGGTGTTATTGAAAGATCAGAATGTTTTAAAATAAAAAAAAAAACTTCAAGCGAATACAAAAGGTACACGCACATAGTGGAAGAAATCTAGACTGCATCAGTCACGCGTAAAACATGGCGATTAATTAATCTGAACGCCTTGAAACAAACGAATAGTAGATACATATATAAAATAGAGAAACTTTAATAATAATATAACATATAAAACACTAGAAACGAGGTCGCTCTTTGAAAATACATACATACTCCATTTAAGCGTCGGATAATTAATCGGTCGAATTTTTAATCAAATGTAGAACAAAAAAATTAAATGGATAATAGTGAAGTAATGCGTTGTTAATGTGATATCGAATTAATCAAGAAAATTTACTAGTGCTTATTTTTATGGTACAAATAAATACATGATGATGTAATTATATATTATACATATAGTACATATTATTATGCACACATTCATATAATATAATATTAGTATGCATGTAATAATTTATATTTTTCATGTAAATGTTTAACAAACATTCACAGCAAAATTGCATTCATATATGTATGTATGAACATATGAATTTTAAAATTACTGCTAATATTCGAGGAATTTGAAAGGCTTCTGCCCGAATTGGTTAGCATGCACACTTATCATATTTTGAAATAACTGTGAACATAGCTATTTCGGATTGCATAATTTTCACTATCGACTAAATGCATCGTTAAAACTCAATTGAATAATTCGGCATTGAACATCTATCTTCATATTTACCTATATACTAGGGAGCCCATTACCGATAAACCAGTTTATCGGTTTACCGGTAAATGGCCCACAAAATAGCTCGATAATTTATCGGTAAATCCATGGATAAATCATTATATGGGTACATCTATGGGTATATCATTACTTTTACAGGTAAATTAACAAAACACATTAGTTATGTTTTATCAATTATCACATTCCTCTCCTCTCATTTTTTCTTCTGGCAACACTGGTCCGACCCAGTGCTTAATCCAGGAGAAACAATATACAATAGTAAAAGTTAAATAACGGATTTTCAAGGAAGATGCAGTAAATCTATCAGTTTTAGATTCCAATTATAATATTGCAGTAGTTCCATGTACGACGGAATGTGTTTTATCAATAAAATAAAGGTTTCAAGTAAGTTATTAGAAATAAACTGAAGTCAGTTTGGGAAAGAAACCTACCCAGAAGAAAATAAATAAAGAGATTGTGAGAAAGGAATTGACTTTTTAATGAAATGAAAAATACTTTAATAAATAAATTAGGTCACAACTGTTACTGTTATTAAGAATCGAATAAGAAAATTAATATTCTTTTAGTTAATATGTAAGTTAATTTAAAAATAATTCATTACCACCCATAACTTTTTTTCGGCAATATATTTCAGTATTATATATAATAAAGAATGTTTATTAGCGTTTGGTTAAATATACATATTTAGTACAAAAAAAGAAGTTTATTTTTGAGATTGAAAAATGGTAAGCCGGTAATTGTTATTACCGGTGAACAGAAATTACAATAAATTGGACTCCCTAAATGATGTGCATATAGAAACAATTTTATCGATTTATTTATATAAATACTATGACGAATTTCTGTTTATTAAAATACTATGATGAATATTTTACGTATATATATATACTTATTATGACGAATGTTTTACATGTATGTATTCGATAAGTCTCTAACCATATGGCTGTGGACGCATTTTAGCACGATGAACATTATGACATCCCAATAATACGAAATTTAAATGTCAATAAAATTTGAATATATTTAGTAACTGTCAAAGAAGGAATAATGATTTTGAATATAGATTATATGTATATACATAGATAAAATATAGATTTCATTTTGAAATGAAAGTGCATTTATAAAAAAAAATACGTATTTGTTGACCGAATGAAAAGTAATGTAAATATTTTAATTATTGAATACGATTATCTAAGAAAAGCCAGGTATATATATTTACTTATCTTAGTTGCATAACATATGTATGTATATGTACATACATATATGTAGGTGGTCGCACGTAATTACATATATCTATATGTACATATGTATATACATACATATGTACATCTATGTATATAAGCTTTGACAGTTGAGTTTTGGTCGCAAAAATTAGGTCGCATTGAAAGCCTGCATCATTTTCAAAAAGTGGATGAAAGAAACGAAATACATATATGTACCTATAACCTATACATATGTATCATCATCATCATCATTTACAGCCATTCACCATCCACTGCTGGATGAAGGCCTCTCCAACACGCTTCCACTCGTCTCTGTTTTGCGCAACACTCATCCATCTCATTCCGCACATTTTCCTAATTTCGTTCACCCATCTTCCTTGCGGTCTTCCTTTTACTCTTTTGTCTTCTCTCGGGTACCATTCAAGCACTTCTTTTGTCCACATTTCGTCCATCCTCCTAGCTACGTGACCCGCCCATTGCCATTTCAATCTCTTCACTCTATCCACTATGTCCACTACCCTTGTCATATTTCTCACCCACGTGTTCCGCTTCCTGTCTTTCCTCGTTATGCCAAGCATACAGCGTTCCATACTTCTTTGAGTGCATTGGATTTTATTTTGCATCTTGGCATTCAGTGTCCAAGTTTCACATCCATACGTCATCACTGGCAAAACGCATTGATCAAAGATCCTTTTCTTCAGGCAGAGTGGCATTTTTGATTTAAAAACAGCATTCATCCGTCCAAATGCACTCCATCCTAATTTCATACGTCTCTTTATCTCTTCATTTTTACTACCAGACATGTCAATTATTTGACCTAAATATAAATAATTATTTACTACTTCTACTGGTTTATCATCTAAGGGGATGCTATCAGGCATGCAATAACTATTGAACATTAGTTTAGTCTTATCTACGTTAATTTTTAATCCTACTTTTCTACTTTCCCTGTCCAGCTGTGTTAGTCTGATAAGTAGGTCAGCTGAATCACGAGCTACTAAAACTATATCGTCTGCGAACCGAAGGTGACTCAAAAAGCGACCATTGATGCTTACTCCGGCTGTATCCCAATCCAATTTCCTGAAAACTCCCTCAAGCACCGCATTGAATAACTTGGGCGAGATTGTATCTCCTTGTCTGACTCCTTTTCCTATGCTAAATCTATCTGTACCTGAAAAAATTTTAACCGAAGCTGTGGCATTCTTATATATTGCAGCTAACAGTCCCACATAGGGTTCCGGCACTCCCTGTGTTTTTAGAGCGTTAAGTACTGCATTATGACTAACTGTATCGAAGGCTTTCTCATAATCGACGAAACCTAGGCACAATGGCCGTTGATATTCGTTGGCGCGCTCGATTAGTTCGCCAACTACTTGGAGGTGGTCCATTGTGCTGAAATTTGCTCTAAACCCTGCCTGCTCTATAGGTTGGTTCTCGTCGAGGATATTCTTCAGCCTTTCTGTAATAACCTTCGTGAAGAGCTTATAGACCGCTGAAAGTAGACTAATGGGTCGGTAGTTCTTGATATCGCTTTTGTCGCCTTTTTTGTGTATTAAAATGATAGTTGCGTTATTCCATCCTTCTGGTATAGCTTAGTTCTGGATGCATTTGCTGAAAAGCCTAGCTAAGATATTAATTAGGGGGGGGCCGCCACATTTTAGTAAGTCAATGGGAATATTATCTTCCCCTGGGGTTTTACCGTTCTTTGCAGTTTTTAGCGCGGCCTCTACTTCGCTAGGCAATACTGCAGGAACCCTTTGGCCGTGTGTCGATTCCGGAACGGGAAATTGACCGTTGTTGTTCTCGTAAAGTTTTGTATAGAACGTATAAACTCTGTCTATGATCTCTTCTCTATTCCTAATTATTACTCCGCTCTCTGATCTGATTGCGATCATTTGGTTTTTGCCTAAGAAAAGATCTTGTTTGCACTTTTTCAGGCTACGGTTATTCTTAATGGTATTTTCTATTAGCTTGCTGTTAAAATCCCTGACATCCCTGACTATTCTCTTCCTAATTTCCTTATTTACTAGATTGTATTCTTGCTTATTATTATCCCTATCTAACTTCCTTTTATGCTTAATTAGATTTTTGGTTTCCTCTGAAATTTTGCTTAGCTTAATCTGTTTCCTGAGTCCAACTAATTTCTTACCTGTTGAGGTTAGAACCGAACTAATTACAGTGTTCAATTCCTCGATGTCTGCTTCTGGGTTTAATTTCCCATACATATGTATATATTGAATGATTCTGACCAGTCAGATGGTAAACAATCTATTGTGTCATACGAAATAACTAGGTGAGATATGTATGTACATACATAGATGAAACATATTTTGACTAGTCAAAATATATTACAACTGGTAATACTGACTGACTGTATATAATGAAATTTATTAAAAATGCGTTTTCAAATAGCAATGAAGTATGAAAATTACGTGCGACGGAACATTGCCTTAAAATCGCTCAATTAAGTGTAATTAAAAAACAATTAAAATTCTGCGAAGTCGAAAGGGGGGAAAATTTGTTAATTGGGCCGTGACCGATTGTTAAATACACAAGAAAAACAATAAAAACAAGAACGCAACAAACAACGAAGACATTGGAGCAAGACTCAAACAATATTTGAGTTAATTTCCCCGCCAAGATGTTTGCTCATCAAAAAGAGACTTTTTCAAAAAAAATCTTAAAAGAAAACTCAAGTTCAAAATGTATAACGGATGATCGCATTGGATTATCAACTTGTTATTGAACTATAAACATATCATACAATGCAATCGCATTATTTTTAACTTTCGCTTTTCACTGTCGAATATTTAGAGATGTTGAACGATACCGTCGGACACGATTTCTTTCACAAATTTAATTTAAAATGCAAATAATACGCGCAGATGAGTGCACCCATGCTGAATACACTCTATAGTGAATGCAAATATAAAATAATATATTGCTTAAGAAAGTTTGGTTTTTTACTTGATGACAACCTAAATAAGTATAGGAATTTAAGCAGATTTAAACACAAAAGGTGACAAACTATTCAATGGCTTATAAGGGAAGTTCGTTGAAAAGAGGGTGAGCGTGAGGGTCATAATGTTGAGGGAGAGGGATTAATTTCAGTCCCCACCATACCGACGCAGATACGGCCTTTACGACATTCATTATAGTCGAGTAAAGCCTCAAATTCATTTTAAGGCGAGTGAATTAAATCCTTACTATCCCTTAGAAAATTAAGTGCTATTCATGATTGTTACTGCATCTATATATTATGTTTGTATGTACGTACGTAGAATTCAATATAACTTGATTTAAATCATTTAAATATGTACACATGTAATATTTTTTAAAAATCAAATAAAATTCAACGTTGGATTTGTTCAAGGTTTAACAATTAGGTCAAAATGTACGTAAATTTTATTTATTTTTTATATGATTACGGAAATTATTTCACTTACTAACCTCCATCATCATTTACTGTCGGGAATATAACGTTGAAACTGTCCTTCGTATATTCTTGTACTGGTCCATGTCTATAAATCATAATGAATTTTCTGTTTACACTTATTTTGTTGATAAATTGGCTTAAAGTAATCCATTAAATTCGAGTCTTTGAATCAAATTTGCACTTTCGTCGATATTGAGTATTAATTAATGGCGTGCTATTTTTTGGTTAATCATTTGTTTTATATAAATTTTTAAATTTTTAAATCATATTTACCGGTCTCCGTGACGGGCCGGAATGTGAAATGCCGGAAAACGCAAATATCGGAAGGCAAAGATCGAAAATCGAAAGATCTTAAGTCGAAAGATCAAAAAAAAAAAGGGTGCATGGTAAACGGTACATAAACGGCACATTAATACGGGAAGAAAAGCCTGTTCCTCTTGTTCCTGTTGTATCCTGCTCGCGCAAATTAAGTGAGTATGTACCGTTTACCATGAACCCTATTTTTGATCTTTCGACTTAGGATCTTTCGATTTTCGATCTTTGCGTTCCGATATTTGCGTTTTCCGGCATTTCACATTCCGGCCCGTGAGGTAGACCCCATATTTACATATGTTTTTGTTTTGATAAGACTACCAAATCGAAGATTAAACGAGAAATTCTTATATGTATGTATTATATTTTAAAAACAGTTTTGGAAATTTTTATGAAATGAGACATAGGTAGATCCACCCAAGTAGATCCAGCCCTCCCCCCCACTTTTGAACGAATTAAAATTCATATATTGTATATACATATGTACTTACTTTAAATTTATTTATTTTAGTTCCTTCTATTTTAATTTTACATAATTGCACGGTTGTTTTTAATACGACCACTTCGGGTATATGGACTAAATTGGGTGACTGCTTGGGTTAGTGTTGGAGCAAATCCTTATTATAATTTTCAAAAATCTATGCAAAATATAAGTCCGTACAATTTGTGACTTAATGGGCGCTACAGACGCTCTGGAATATCGGAGCAGTATGTGTTATGGTAGACTTTGCGGCGAACGAAGAGAATTTGGTTCGACGTGCGGCGTGGCGTACTGAATGCGCTTCGACCTGACGGTGAATGTTCCTACACACGTTACGGTCTGCGTCAACATCGGTCGCCGCACGGTCGACCTCTCCGATATTTCACAGCGTCTGTAGCGAATTGTCCATACAAACGTATTAGACTTCTCCCTTTCTCAATTATGGTACTAGAAAAATTATTTTTTAATATGCTATTTATATCCAACATAGCCATGGTTCTATTTTTTTTGTATTTTTTTGATTAATCAAAAAATCAAAAATCAATTAATCAAAAAAATAGAACCATGCCTATTTTTTTATATAATAAACCATCAAATATTAAATTTATGATTTAAATAAAGCATTTATTTAATTTTGAAATTCAGAAAGAAATTCTAATACATAAAAACAAAATATCGGTGGATCACTACAAAATCTCGTTGCTCAACTGCTCCGCCCTCCTGCTCCACGCTTCGCACCAGATCTCTGATAACTACAATGAACATTATCGAATCATTTCATGTGAACAAAAACCTGCACCTACATATGTACATTAATGCCGATTAGCGTTTTAGTAACAACATAAAACGAAAAGCCTTTTACAATATGTACATACATACATTAGTCCGGTCAATTTAGACATTCAAATGTACATAAATTCACAACAAGCTGAAAGTGAGTAAAATTGTTTAAAACATAATTATAAATGACATGTCAAAATTCCCCATCGTTCTGATACCTGGAAACGTATACATATTATGACAATTACAACTTCTTCAATCGTTATATCTCAGAAACGGTGGCTCTTAGGAAAAAAGGTATTGATACATTTTTTATAGATAGTTTTATGATCTACAATTTTTGTCTGAAGTAATTTTATGATAAAACTTACCGTTTTGCTGAAAATCGCGAAAACTCCATATTTTTGACCTTTTGAGTGTTTATTTTTGTTTATTTATTTTCACACTCAATATTCCGTCTACAATAGCAAAATAGTGCATACAAAATTACAAGCTTTCAAATGACGTATGAATTATCGGTCTCCGTGACGAGCCAGAATGTTAAATTACAGAAAACGCAAATATCGGAAGGCAAAGATCGAAAATCGAAAGATCTTAAGTCGAAAGATCAAAAAAAAGGTGCATGGTAAACGGAAAATACTCACGTACACACTCACTTAATTTGCGCGAGCAGGGTACAACAGGAACAAGAGGAACAGGCTTTTCCTCCCGTATTCTGCGTGCGCACATTAATACGGGAGGAAAAGCCTGTTCCTCTTGTTCCTGTTTTATCCTGCTCGCGCAAATTAAGTGAGTATGTACCGTTTACCATGCACCTTTTTTTTGATCTTTCGACTTAAGATCTTCCGATTTTCGATCTTTGCCTTCCGATATTTGCGTTTTCTGTAATTTAACATTCTGGCTCGTCACGGAGACCGATAATTCATACGTCATTTGAAAGCTTGTAATTTTGTATGCACTCTTTTGCTGTTGTAGACGGAATATTGAGTGTGAAAATAAATAAACAAATAAATAATTATAAAATCTTAGAGCAATATTAAAGTGACTAAAAATTTAAAATTGATTCAAAATGTATCGTTCACAAAAAAACCAATAGATGTCAGCAAGGGGCTGTAACAAAAATGAAATATTGTGTAAGATTTTTGCGTGGTTTTCAGCCGCAAAATATATTTTTAACGAATCGTTTTTATTTTGAAAAAAATAGCGACGGTGCGGAAAAGTTTTGAGCGGTGCATTACACAAGCGCAATGCATCGGTCGGTAAGTAGGAATCTGCTGCGCGGAGTGGTTGTGATCGCGGTCGGTAGGGGCGCACGTGTCAGGGCCAATATGGCGGGCGTGAGGCAGCCGCGCGCGCACGGCGGGGGCTCCGCGCGCTCCGCTGCCGGCCGCCGACGTCCGAGGCGCGTCGCTGCGCCCCCATCGGAGTCCGCGTCTCGGCCCCGATCACTCATCCCGGCCGCGGCTCCACGCTAGCGCTCCGCACGCGGCCCGGCGCTGCGCCCTCGACTCCATCGCACCGCACCGCACCGCGCCCCGCACCGCCCCTCTCCAGGTAAACAAAATAACACCCCGCCCGTCGATGACTTTTCGCACGCGCGCTCGCCCCTCCCCCGCCCCCGCCCACCCCCACCCTCCGTGACCCGCCTGGAAAACGCATCGTGGGAAATTCGGTGGAAAACTCCCGCGGCCTTTTTCGCAGATCGATAAATTCACACGGATCGAAATTGGTCCGCGGCCCCCTCTCCTCGTCCTCCAGCACAACTGTCAAAAGCTCGCGTACGATGACGTTTCAATTCGGTTTGTGGAAAATATAAACGGCCATAAACAATATATCTATGTACGTATTTTGTGTGCATTATTTCTATATATATTTTTTTTAATTTTCTGTCGGCTTTATGATAATGTTGCAGCGCGTTGTTAAATCTGTTATCAGTATGGTGGGGGGGAGGGGGGGAGGTACGCGCCACCCCATTTCCTCCTCTGCTTCCTCGCCCTTTCCCCTTTGCCGTATCACTCGAGGTCTGTTTCTCTTATATAATGTCCTTTGTGTTTAGCACTCGATCGTTTGAGACCTCATCCGTTCGATCTCCAAAATCTCGCATCATTTTTTGTAATTATAATATATATTTTTTTCAATTTATTGAAATTACTTCCATAGTTCCGAAGATAAAGCTACATTCTAGTGAATAATCATATGCGCAAGATAAATCCATCTATATTCTTCTCATTTTCATTACAAATTTAACCATAATGTTATATGTCTAAGTTTTTTGGCCAAATCATTGTATTGTATCGGTAGTAGGGCTTCCAAGCCGGCTTAAACCGAAATCGAAAAACCGGCTTTTTGACCATCCTTCAAAAAACCGAAAACCGACTTTTTTTGGCTCGATCAACCGGCTTTTTAAGGTTTCCTTTAATTAATGTTTTTTCCTCAAAACTAACAATTATGAATTTCAAATTTCTATGAAAGAACAAAAAAATGTGTATTAGATTCAAATTTTCTTTGAACAACAAAAAAAAAGGTATGGCACTTAGCGGTGGCTTTAAGATATAGTAATGGACGAAGTCATAAACCTATAAAATATTTTTTTGAAAGTAGTTTCAATAACCTACACAAGGCTTTTCAGAATTTTGGTAAATTGGGTTTTTCCATAATTTGTAGTTTTTGCGCATTATTTTTCTTGATAGTAGCTGATTTAAATCATTCAATTATTTGTGCGTATTCAGGATCTGCCATTTTACAGTTGTGATTTTTGTAATAATGATCTTATGAAAGTTCATAATGTTTTTAACTCAATTTAATTTATAAGCATTTATTTCTTTGTAAAATAAAATATCTATATTTACAATTTTTTTTTCGCTATAAAAATTTAAAACTTCAAATATCAAAATTTTCTGAAACCGGTGAAAACCGGTTAACCGACTCTTTATTTGTAAAAAAAACGAAACCCGGCTTTTTCTTTCGTGCGATTTTTTGGAACCCCTATATCGGTAGTAAAGTAGGGGAAATAAAGAGGCGTATGAAATTAGGATGGAGTGAATGAACCTCGTTTTCAAATCCAAAATGACTCAATGACATAATGAATGAATCAGCGATGACGTATGGATACGAAACTTGGACATTGAACGCCAGAATCCTCTAAAAGGTCCAATGCAGTATGGAACATTGTATATTAATCATTTATTTATTTAATTGTGGATCATTTTGGCATTATTGGAATCCCCAATGCGCCACGATGGTTGAAAATATAACGGAGAAAAATAAATTTATACATAAAAATGACTGCACTAATAATAGTAAAAATATCAAATACATAGTAGGCAGTGGTGTAGTCGGGCCAGGTCACCGCCCTGGTACTTCTTTATGAGCCAGGTCGCCGCTCTGGCCCGTTTTGTTTTTGTTGTTTTTCGAGTACAATTAAATTTGTTTTTCGAGTACAATTAAATTATTTGTTTTTCGAGTACAATTAAAAAATTGTATTTCGAGTACAATTAAAATTTCATATAAATTTGACTAAAATTTCATATAAAATGTATTCCAACTATTTTGAGCAGACTAACACTCGATGACCACAATTGAATAGTAATCTGAGCACATTCAAAACTTAAAAGACGTTTAATGAACTTTATTGGATTTTTTATCTAAAACTACCCAAAACTTGCTTTGAACTATTGACCATACGCACTTGAGGATAGATAAAATGAGGGAACTCAGTTTAAATGAATAGTCGTGTCTAAATTCACATGTTAAAATTTGATAGTTTTTTGACATATCTATGTATGTAGGGGTTTCTGAAAACCCGGGTTTTCAAAACCCGACGGATCCGGGTCCAATATTTTGAAAACCCGACGGGTCCGGATCCGGGTCCGGGTCCAAAATCAAAATCAAAAACTTCCAGATTTCAAATTATTTATTATGTAAAAGGCGATAAAAACATGTAATAAAGAAATACAAATACAATATGGTATACAAACATATAATAAAAAAATATATATTATGTGTATATATATAATTTGGATATATGTATATTATTTGTTTTAAGATGCTTTATTAGTGCTGATGTATTTACTTGAATTTTGAACAGCTATTTCTGATTTACACACTTCGCAGCTTGCTTTATTTCGTGTTTTTGATAGAGATCCCGCTACTGGCAGCAGTGTGAAATAATCCCAAACTTTCGATGTTTTCTTTTGTGACATGCTTCACTAAAAATAGTCAAAAAAATAAAAATAATTTAATCGATCATATTCTAAATATAATAGTAATTCATAGTTTAAAACGAATGAAATTCCCAACTGTTCCAGCAACGACGGGCATGACGTATTACCCCGTATTATTATTACACGCAAAATAGGGAGATATAAGATATAAGAAATGGAATACGTGGGTGAGAGGTTTGTCCAAGGTATTTTGGTATTGTTTAGAAAATGGCAATGAAGAACGGATAAAAGATGGACGAAATGTGTTCGAATGTTTTCCGAGAAAATGCAAGAAAGATGACAAGGGTTTTTCTCCGAATTTTTGATATAGTATAAAATAAAAACATAGAATAATCTTGTAAAATAGAGAAACGTAGATACATGTGGAAGATACTTCGATATGTACATAGATATGTACATATCGAACCTTTTGAAATTTGGGTTTTAGAGACGAAATTTATTTATTTATTTGTCTATGTATAAATTTGAGGATCTATTTGAAATCAAAGCTAACTAATGTTTCACTACTGAAGGAGTTAAAGATCGTCTATTAAAAATATGTTTGCGACGAATTCTTCAGTTTTTTGGACACCAGACTTCCAGTTTGTGAAGAGAGGAAGAGGAAGATCTCTTGTACGGTAGACTGATCAGATCAAGTCAGATCTTGGTTGTTCTGTCGTCGATACACTTCGAAATGCTGTTTCAAGAGAAGATTGGAGAAGAGTTATTAACCACACCCCAGCATATGGAGGTCACAATCCTCAGTATTGAACAACCGACTATGAACAAAAAAAGAAAGAAGATACATACATATATAATCCAACCATCATTGTTTGTTGTGCCTTGAATAAAAAAGTACGAAAATCGCTTTCTTTATATTTATTTATTCTTACATCAATTTATACGTAGCTAAAATAATGAAAGAAGTGCTCGAATGGTAACCGAGAATGCAAAACGGTGCAAGGAAAGCCGCAAGGGCGATTGGTTGATGAAAAAAGTAAAATGCGTGGGATGAGATTGATGCGAGTCGCTGAAAACAGAGGCTTTTATCCATAAGTGGGTGGTGAATGGTTATAGATGATGATGATGATGTAAGTTTAAGTTGAAAGTTTTAAACTAAATATCTATTTGACAGAGAGACGTAAACTACATACACAAGCGTGTTTTATTATTTCTAAATCGTGGGCGTATTTATTTTTTTTAAATATTTGCGCGGCATAACCGATGGCCCCGAGGGGCTTGTGTAAATCTCAAGAACAAATAATATAATTAAAATAATATACATATACATATGTATGTAACAACAATACTGAGTAAAATAAAAATAAAGTGGATGAGCTATGTATTTTGATATGAATTTTGTTTTTGAAAATGTTTATGAAATAGAAATTGCAGCAAACTTTGACAATTTATATAAACAATGAATATGTGTGTTTAAATATAAAAACTTTTTAGGCTTTCTTGTGCGCGTTTTCATTGAACGAAGATTTATATAGTACAGTTTAGATATTGATGAGTTTTGTTGTGCCTAAAAAATCGTTTTGAAATTTTATTTTGATTTGTTATTTCTCGGAATTATTGAGGTCAATGTTTTAAAGAAATAGTTAGTGACCGGTGATGATTATTCAATTAAAATAACTAACCAGTCAAATAAAGTTTCTAATTCGAAATAGATTGATCTTATTACATATAAAAGAACACCTTTTGACTTTATTTTATGCTTTAATTCGCCTAAATACTTGTAGAATTTTATATGTATATATACCTACATGTACATATATATATATATATATATATATATATGTAGGTATATACATATATATACATTAGTGCTTCCAATCCCGGAAGGTTACTTCAGCACCGGGATTGCGGTGCTGGTAATTTCCGATCCCGGGATCCCGGTGCTATCACCGGTATTACAAATGTATAAGAAAAAAAGTTCAATTGCATGTTTTCATATTTCAAAAACGTTCAATTGCATTTTGCAAACTCTCGATGTTTCACGCAATGAATGCTCCTCATATTGGCGTTCTTGTTTTGAGAGTTTGACTACATTCTTTAAATTTTCGGTTCGCATCCATAAATTTTAAGATTAAATAAAACACATCCGAAAATGTAATTAAATAAAGTAAAAAAAAACATCGCTTTGATTCATTGATTTGTTTTTTACAAATAGTTGAAATAATCCACCCAATATAAAAAACTCCAATTACATTTACTTTATGTAAAAAATTCGGATGTGACTAACCTACGACTTTATCTATGTATTTGAGGAATATAAGAAGGATAAAAAACAAAATTCGATAATCGAACGTTTGTATGTACATACACGTTCACACATACCGGCTATGAGCACTTTCAATACAAATTTAGGAAAACTTACACAAGACTAAAGTTCTACTTCCGGCTTACGAATTCCGACCAAAACCTTATCAACTCTATGTTAGTACAAAAAGAATACAAAAATATAAATTTTCAGCTAAATATGTTCAGGGCGTGGAAAGAATCGTTGTCACAACATTTTTGACTTTTCTAAGAGGAAAAAATCCCGCTTCCGGTTTATTATATTTAATGATTTTTTTTTTATTTTCATCACATTGATACAACAATTATACTTTAATTTTTACGTGAAGAGCACACATGTTTAAGGGGTCGAAAAAAATAGTAAAAAATAATAAAAATAGAAGAAAAAATTGAACACGAATACACTGCCACTTCTGGTTAACAATGCTTACCAACTTTTATACATAATTTGGTAAAATTTCAGTTCAATAAATTAAAAAAATTCTAAGAAAAACAAAAAACCTTGATTCTCTAAAATAAAAGTACTACTTTCGGCTTAGGAAAAAATATTGGGGTATATTATTAATAATTTCTATTACAAGTAAGAAATTTCAGTCCGATTTGATGAGTGGTTTGGGAGATAATTTAATTCAAAAACCTAAAAAGAAAGAGGAGATACCATTTCCGGTCAACTTAAAAATTTGAAAAAAAAATTAAGGTTTAACAATAAAAATTTCAGTAACCAATACTAAGTTAAGTTCGACAAACGTTAGTTACGACAAAGTTAAGACAAACAGTGTACAAAAAATCCCCAAAATAAACTGACACACAATAACCATACAGAGACTCACACAGAAACACAGACACACACATTTTTCTAGATCACGAAAACGTGACCAGTAGTCGATTCTGTGTTCGAATCAGTTAAAATATGCTTCAAATATCATTGAGGTTGAGCACAATACAGGCCGTTCATACCATTTCGTGGAAACGGCAAGCCGGCGTCGAAACGGGTGGAAGAAACAGGTGGCAAAAAAATGGACTATGACTGTCATTGCTCATCCCACCATTGTTCATTATATAATGTTGTTTTATGTTTTTTTCCATATTATTTTTAAAGAAATTTCTGCCAGCACCGTAATCCCGGTATTCCGACTAGTTTCAGCACCGGGATTCACGGTACCAGAAAACACCGGGATCCCGGGATTGGAAGCCTTAATATACATATGCATATGTATATTGTTTAAAATTGCAGTACATACATACATACATATATAGTTTAAGTTATAACGCATTATAATCAATGCAGCTGAAATGCTTTAACGGATGGTTTTTCTCGCAACAGGCGGTCGTAGCCGAAATCGCAAAAATGAAACCAGTTGTTGCCAACATTTTTTTATCTCGCAAATGATCACATTTTCGAAATCAACACTACGCTGCGATTCGATTGACCCGTTTTTCATTGACTGCGGTGTGAATTTTAACGACCTCGTCCATTGCAACTATGTATTTACAGTCGTATGACAACGAATTACTAACACCCGCGTATGTACCCTATTTTGTGTACCTGCGCCGTCTTAAGTAACATTTTGGGTTGTTTTTTTTTGTAGACCATTCATTGTATCCTATTCTATGTATTTAGAGAAGGATAGGATGAGTGGTGTTTATACAAATAGTTTAAAAACCGAACAAGTGCAAATACACAGTTTGGCTTTGAAATTCGTTTGGTGTAGACGTGTGCTTTCACTGGGAGAAAAGTTAGTTTTGAAGAGATTTTTGCTTTCCTGTATATTATCGATATCATTGGAGTAAGTTAAAGTGTTTAAATTTTTTAAATGTGACTTAATTATTTGTTTAAATTGCTTGTGAAAAAACCCCCTTTCCTTTTTAGATGGGAAGAAATAAAGATTTATCTATGGAGAAAATCGCCAATATTTCCACATTATTAAATACTGGGAAGTATTCTATACGATATATTGCTAAAGATCAGGGGGTTAGCGTTTTCAGTGTGCATAAAATTAGCACCCAACTAAAAAGAGGTGAAAATCCTACGGTCACCAAGCGTAAGAATTGTTGTGGCACTCGAAAATACGGTCCTCGAGTCGATCGATATATTATAAATACTGTTGAGAAGGATCGGTTTGCCACAAATAAAAAAATCCAGACGAATTTACGGGAGCGGAACCGAAATATCGACTCGGACAATACAACGCCGTGTCGCAGACGCGGAGATGGCAGGCAGGCAGCTAGCTAAAAAAACGCTTTTGACGCCAAAAATGAAGAAAGCCCGGCTCAATTTGGCTAATGAGCATCGCCACTTCACCCTCGACGATTGGAAAGGGGTAATTTAATTGAAATTAAATTATTTGTTTAATATTTTTTGAATGAATCGAATTAATCGATGTTTTTAACATTTTTAAGGTTCACTTCTCTGACGAGTCGTCAATTCAATTGATGACACCGACTCACCAATACGTACGTAGGCGAGTCGGCAAGCGGTATAATGAGTCCTGTGTCATAAAAAATGTGAAACACCCGCTTTCACTCTTGATTTGGGGCTCAATTAGTGCGGAAGGTCGGGGGCCATTGTATTTTGTAGAAGGGATGATGAATGCTTCGCAATATATAACGGTATTGCGATACACCCTATTGCACTCTATACAAAACAAAATTGACAAAAAGGATCGCCTGCACTTAATGCAATATTATTGCACCCTGCCACAAAGTCAAAATTGTGAAAAAAATCATGTCCGACCACAATTTACCGCTCCTTCACTGGCCCGGTAATTCTCCCGATCTAAATCCTATAGAAAATGTCTGGCATACCCTTAAAATGAAATTAAATAAGCTCCAATGTACCAATAAAAATATCCTAAAACAAAACATAATTTCTGTGTGGCAGGGAGATCCTGAGATAAAGTCAACCATTGCGTCTTGTATCGAGAGTATGCCCAAAAGAATAGCATCGTGTCTCCGAAATAAGGGTGGACATACAAAATATTAATAATATTTATATATGTTGTATTAATATTGTAAATAAACTATGTATAATCATTATAAACACATCTTTGTTTTAATTTTACGAACCTACTCTTCAATATATAGCTCTAAACATAGAATTTGCAAAATCCGCATGGTGTTAGTAATTCGCTGTCATGGGACTGTACATACCCTATGCATGTATTATGTTATATGTATGTACGTATGAGCTTATTGGACAAAAGGTTGTCGCTTTAAATAATTGTTTTGAACAGCACTCACATAAATTGGACGCGTCATGAAGATACGTTTATGTAGAATGGTTCCATTGCATACGAAAATTGCACAGTTTACACTCTAATTCGATTTTAAATTGACATAAGGACGAATTTTCAATTTTGAAAATTTATTCCAAGGATTTTTTATATAGTCATATTTATCACTGCTTTGCTATAATATTCATTTGTGAGAAGAAAGAAAACAGCGCTAGCGGGGGGGAGGGGGGAAAATCCGCGATCATCGTCGCGCGAGTTAATCAAATTTTCCGCTTTTCTTATCCGACCGCGACACAATGGCGCTCTCCCGGCTTCCCGCATAATGACCGCAATAATTCCGCGGGAATTTCCCGCCTCGGGATTGCTTTCCCGTTTTTGCGCTCGAATAGTTTCCCCTCCACCCTCGACGATTTTCCGAACGTGTTCGCTTTTTTTTTATTCTTCTTTTTTTACTCACATTTTTTTGTTAGCACCACACACGTTGGTATTCGCAAGCACTCATAAATACACGGCTTACGCTTTAAACATTCGCATTTTTTTATTATTTTATTATATTTTTTTGTACGAGAATAAATTTCGACGTAATCGTGAGAAACGCTAATCTCAATACCGTTGAAATTTCCCCATTCGATTTTTCACATTATGGTAATTTTTTAGAGTGGGTATCAGTTTGAGACGTCGATGGAAACGCTTATTTTGCTTTTTATTTTGCTCTATTATTGATAGACCGTTCGATTGTTACGAGAACTTATTTTGAAAACGTGATCGTTGCTAAGCTATTGCAGTGGTAAAATGTCACGTGGTAAAGCTTTGACACGTGGACGCGTCATAAGCAAACACGTGTTCCATGAATGATTCGTTCGGCTTTGGTTGAATTGCAGAAGTGACGCAATTTTCTGTACGTACATACATATGTATATATGTACATATAATGTTATTTACTCCATAGTGATATTATGTGTAGACTTAATTTTGTATAAAAATGATCAGAAACTACAATTCGTGGACGTTTTGTTATAATATTTTTAAACTTTGTTCTATTTAAATCTTGAAGATGGACCACAATTGTTTTACCCATGTTTTAGTTATGTTGATAATAATAATAGTAGTTTAGTTTTAAGTATTAATATCGTATTCATGCCCAATACTTATTTTATTTTTTAATTTATATTTGCCCTCGAGTGACACCCATGGCATTTAATTTGCGTGTATACATATTTATATTTATTTATTTATTTTAAGTTTAAGTTTAGACCATTGTGGCATTACAGGAGTCCCTAATGCACCACAATGGTCGAAAAAATATAGGAGATGAGACAAATAAAAATAAAGAAAAAAACAAAAAAATACATTTATACATAATCATAAACAAACAATAGCAGATAAAGTAAAATATCAAATAATAAAATTCAAAATAGGGAACGTCTTGCACCTATAGCCAGCATCAATATATAAGAACCAGCCGCAAATGCAAAACGAATGGAAGAGAAAAGATAAAAATTCCACTCATACATCACATTCAATTATGAAAATAAAGATGAGCGCAGGCTACCAAACAAATAGATTAAAATAATCTCGTACGATAACCTACGCTCACTAAGGTGGAAAATATCACATTAAGGCTCAGCAGCAACGATTTCATTGAGAAGTCGGATACCTCTTGGAATGGGAGCCATTCGATAAAGGACTGTGCGAGAAGAAGGTACTACCATCAAATGATGATGTCTACGACGCACATCATTATTAAATAATAATGTATATGTTATAAATTTGACATCATATTCAAATTGTAGCTAGGATGGTTTTTCCAATTTGACGAGGAACTGTTTCGGCAATGAATTCAGATGAATGGGCAAAACTCTGATAGGAAACGATTGACTCGGAATCTCAAATATCCAATTGTGACCAGGAGCACTGTAGAAATATTCCGAATAAATTCTCATCAATCAAGGTCAACCCAGGGCTTGAACCGGGGAACCTCTTGCTGGTTAGCATTAATCTATACTGCTGACTAATTAAATAGGCCACAATTCGCGATATCCAGATTTTAGTTATGTTGATAATTATAATAGTAGTTTCGCTGATGTTTCCTGTCAGATATTAATATCGTCTTTATTGGCAACACTTACTATTTGATAATTCCGTCGATGACTTTAAATTTGGCCTCAATCTTTTGATGTTGGAATGTGCCTAATAATGTGTAGATATTTACATATGTACATACGTTTGTAAGGTAGACAATTTTGAATTTGAACTTCTTTCGTAATACAACACATAAAAATACTTGCGTAGGTCGATCCATCATGAAATTGATTGCTTGTTTGTCTCTGAAAAGATCCTTTTATAAATTGAAGTTTGTTTATTTTTGCATCGCCCTTTTTATTTATTTATATATATATATATATATATATATATATATATATATATATATATATATATATATATATATATATATATATATATATATATCTATATATATATATATATATATATATATATATATATATATATATATATATATATATATATATATCCAAGTTAACTTTTACATTTGTTTTATTTTCTTTTTTGAACTAGGTACACGTGTACATGAATATGTACATATGTAGATATTAACGTATATGTATACAACAGTCTGCCGAAAAATTAATTGCACGTAGAAAATTTGGGAATACATCCAAATACCATGGTATATTATAGATTCCTCAAGCTCGACACGGTGTATGTAGTGTGCATTTTGTGTTAAAACAATATATAAAAGTCGAGTGTATTACCCTTGGGATTTGTACGCTATAAATTTTTGGTGAGTAGTATGAGTGAAACGTAACTGTTTATGCGAATGAGATTTTAACGGAGCGTTTCGGTTAATAAACTCAGTGCAATAACCCGTTACTATATTGTACACACACTTGCCGTAAGAATAACGCATCTTTGACATTAACTTTATAATATAAAGTTTTCTACGAACACGATATGACGACAATATGTGCATACGTTTTGTTTCATTTGGAACTCTGTAAAAGAAGCCGCATTTCGAACGTACACAAATAATAATTTGATGAAAGTTTACGCTATGCGGCATTTCAGTAAATTGGGTGAACCGTTCGTTGCAGAGTTCTCTTCTAATATAACTGCTGCATTTTATTATTACTTTGCCTGTTTTGTGGCTGCACATGCAGTGCTTTTTAATGTACCTACGGTGATTTTTTTCGGTTACTTGCTTGAAAAATATTTATAACCGTAGTTATTTGTAATACATACGATTGCTGGTTGTTATTTATTTGTATTGTTAGTATTGTATCTGTATAATTTCTAATGTTGGTATTTTTTGTTGAAACTTATGTCATCATCTGTCGTCCGTCCTTTATAATGTTTATAAAAAAAGACTGCTAATTTATAATGTTTAAAACATCGATATTGATGTCGAAAGGTTTCTTAGAATTTTTTGGGAAATTTCTCGATGTTTTGATTTTACAAAATAAAATTCCGAGTAGATCGTAGTTTGAAAATATGTATGTATCAGATAAATTCACACGTTGTATGTATGTATATTTTGTAGATGCTTGTGAATCGTGTTCGTTATTTCATCACGAGTTGCCAATTTGCGCAATATCCTCAATATCCTGAAGTACTAATGTTTTGACGACGATTTGGTAGCCCTCGAGGCACTTTTGGGGGTGCTGTGTTGCTGCCATTTGAGAATTGCTTGTAGCTTGTAATGTACGCTTTTGGGGGTAGGGGGGGGGGTAGAGGGTGAACGTTTGTGGTTCTCAAATCAGGGCGTGTGTGGTTGCTGTTTTGCCTCTGGGGATTTTTCACAAATTTATAACACTCGGAAAATTGTTTCAAAATGTCGACTTGAGTACGCGAATAAAATTTATACCGCAGAGTCATATGAAATGTTTTTGACCATATTTTTCCGGTCGTGTAAATAAATGTTAAAGGTTGCGCTGAATGTATATTAGTGTATTTTTAGTGTGTGCCTTAAATGTATAAACTGCATTGAAATAAATTCAAAATCTGATTTTTAAAATCTTCGAGATGAAAAATACGTTTGGTTCATCTGTATATTATATACACACACTGAGTTTTCCTTATCTATGTATGTACATACTATTGAGTAGATAAGCTTTACTGATAGTGACCATTATCGATACTATTTGTACAATAATTTCAAATATGTATTGATTTGTGACGAATTCTTTGTGTTTTACAGTGTAGTTACTGTGCTATTGTTTAGTAAAAATGTTTGTGAGAATGAATTTTTTGTGTTAGCAAAATTATTTTTGCTTATATGTTGAAATATGAAACATTTTGAGTTCTGTGTGTATTCTATTTGCCAGTCTATATGTGTATATATTTTTTTCTCACATTCTATGCGTGCGAATGTTTTCTTCGAAATAAATCCGTATTGAAATCTCATCATATTGCGAACAAAAAAAAAACTATTTTTTTACAAGATTTATTTTAGGCTTTTAAATACTTTGTTTCGTAGCATCCCGCGTGATCAATAAGTTTTATTAATAATTTTGAACGCAATAAATGCACGACTGCAGTTCGTTGGTTAAATGGTAAAATTCGCAACGAGGAAATACCACTGCTTTTTTTTTGTTATTAAATGGAATAAATTTTTATATGTACCCCTTTGTAAATGTACATACCTACATATATGTATTTGTATCTTGCACAATACTATTTCCGGAAGCAATGGTTTTCGATGCTTCTTAAAATTATTTTATTGTGTTTTCATCAAATTATTAATTATATTTTTACATGAAACCCAACATGTATGGTCAGTGGTGTCACCCCAATTTTGGAATAACGGATTTCCAATTTTTTTTTCAGTAAAATTATTTTGAACATATACATACATACATATGTATGTATATGTACATACATTTAGATTTTTTTTTCGTCCAAGGTACATGAGAGTTCATTCAATTTTCAAGATTTGTATAATTTTTGACAAGAATTATATGAATTTTTGGATTAAATAACGGGTTTCCGGAAATTTTTGATTTTTAACAACGGGTTTTCGGAAACCCATGGAAACCACTAGGGTAACACCACTGTGTATGGTTACACATTGTAAAGAAGTATTTTAAGTATTATACAAACAACGATTAACATCCACAGAGACATGTATGGAGAAATTAGCAGCATTTATACAAATCAGCCAAAAACGAGATGCTGAATAACTCGAATTTTTGCCAAAGAGATAGGATATTGGATATCAAATTGGAGACATGACCAAATTGTTGGAACTGTTACAATAAAATCAAATAATTGTCAAACTCTGATAAGAAACGATCGATCTTGGAATCACATATTGGATATGTGATTCCAAGATCGATCGTCTAGCCAGCAACTCATACCAGGGATAGAACCCGTGACCAAACAATTGAAAGCATTACATGCTAACAATTGGTCTATTTATTGATCTAATAATTATTTATTTACTACAGTTAAGTAAGTCATAGGGATACAAAGAGAACTGAGTGTACATGTTTACATACATAGACGCAGAGCTTTATTCGTTCAAATACATCTGTGTAAAATTTGTCATTTGTGATTTTTAAGCAGTGATTTTAACTGTTTGTTTGAATCATCAATAGAAGGTTTAAGTATTGGTTAGTTAGATTAGTTTGACTGACCCCAAATCAAACTTCAAAAGACTTACTAGACTATTGGACGTTTGAAATTGGAAGAGCATACAACAGTAAACTATAGCTGTCAATTATAGTCATCGTGTGCGAAAACAAACATTAGATATGACGTCGAAGTCGATATCATCCGCGCGAGTGTTAAACTACCATTAAATCGACGATATCCGATCCGTGAAAATACGTTTCAGTGCCGTTGAAGAATTCAATTAATCTCCTGCTTAGTCAAGCTTGACGATCTCGCTTGATTTCATCCTCATCCTCCCACCCCCGTCTTTCTCCGCGCTTTCGAGGAAGAGAATTCTAGAGCCTGCTTTCAATCAAACGAACATTTATAGTTAATCTAATTTCTCGAATTTGTCGTTTGATTCTAACACACGAAACTTGAAAGGTCCATTTATACACGTCGCGGTAATTGAGATCAATGTGTGACGCAATTAAAATCGGTCGTTTTCCGGCAGCCCGACATCCTCAATACAATTCGATTTTGAATTTGAACACACAGCTGTCGCGATCCTATCTATCAATTGACACAAAACGCCCAGTTTATTGCTGTTGGTTCAACATAGCCGTGTTTGTGTACGCAATAAGTGAATTTCCAATATTTGTAAACATGTTTAGCGTGAAAGCCATTTAGTGGAATATCCCTCGGATTATGATCGATATAAGGGTGGTAATATGTGGGGCGTACGACCGTTGCCGCTGTTATCTGATCGAGAGCAAACACACACGGCTCGTTATGGGTATGTACATATATGGCTGTGGCCATGGTACGTCACGGGGTTATAAACAAGCCAGTGCCCATGGCAGGTTGATAATTAATCTATTAAGTGGAGATATGAGCCAAGGCGGTCCAAGCCGCGTCAATTAACCTGGCCAATAGAATGTACTATCATCACTATATGGCTTAATTACGAAAAATGGTTGAGAGACGAGATATGACTTTTCTTATAGATCTCTGCCCATTAAACACAAATCTGGTAATAAAAAATGTTGATTATGTGTTTTTTAAATCGCGCGATTTTTCTATATCTTGGTGTTGTTCGGTCGATGTCTCAAAATCTGTCAATATCCCGTTCAAAATGAATTTTCGAATCTATAGTCGGGTATTTTATCTTTCTTTTGTAGTACTTTTCAGCTTTCAAATCTCTCTAAGTAGTCGTCCAGTTCAAATCAAAGTTAAAATTACGTATTTTCACTTGGAATTTTTTCCCACTGTTAATACTATATTATATTGAGTATTTTTTATTGAAACATGTTTATTAGAATAGTGTTCTGTCCACACTATTTTTTGATTTCGTTTAAAAGGGTTAATTGGATGTGTGGTGAACTTTAAATTGGTAAAATTTCGAACAAAGAGCTCTTACTAGTGTTTACTCGTATTTACACGAATCCGAATTGAATTAATAGGGATAATATATTAAATTGTCTTTATATGAGAATTAAATAAAATTCCACTTAGAAAAATCATATTTCGACTATTCTTGTGGATTAATAACAAAAATTCTATTGATAATTGGCTTACCTCGATAAAATAAACGAATTTTTGTTATAAATATACTCTAAAATACAATACTGTTAAATAAGTACATACAATACTCTTTTCAATAACATTATTATTTATGTCAATACTGGTTGCCCTTGAGCAACATCTATGGTATTAAATTTGTACATATATAAATTTATAGATTATAATTTTTAAATTTATATATGTATATAAGTAACGTAGTGGGTAGGATGGTTTTTACCAATTTTGATGAGGAACCGTTTCAATAATGAAATCAGATAAATTGGCAAACTCTTATAGGAAACAATCGACTTAGAGTCACAAATATCGAAGTCTAATCGGAAATACTTCCTTATAAATTCTTTTCACTCAAGGTCAACCAAGGGCTTGAATCCGGAAACCTCTCGGTGGTTAGGATTAACGCAACCAAGAAACTATGTATACTGTTATATGTATTGTATTTTTACTGTGAAAACACCACGCTCCATAGCAATGTTTTAGTATAAATCTAAAGGTTTCATATACAATAACTTTCGATAAATTGCAGTTATAGCTATACAAATTTCAGGGATATTATCAGATAAGTACGTAGTTTTCTACGTTGTGTGTGATGAGTACAATGAACCTGTTACTAATTGACCAAATATTAAGATTCAGATAATGAAAAATAATTACGTGGCATCGACCCGAAGAATTAGTCACTCGCATTTTTCAAAACGATATTGGTTCGCTTCGGTTCATGGATATCCCGAAAATATTAATATGAATTTTTTCCCTAAGAAAACTGGGTATTTTTTTTTGTTAGTAATATTTTAGCATTTCAGAATCATGACCCTCGCCCGAATTTGTTGTCTGATTCAATTATATCTGAATGTGACACTGATTCTTTTTATTTTATATAAGCAAACTACGGAGCATTTTTTCCATGTGTACAAATTTTTGGCCACTAATATAATATGCAATAAAAAAATTTGAAATGTTTAAAAAAGTAGTAGGATGTTTGCGCAGGCGTAGACATTACCGTTTTCAACGTGACGTGTGACCCGTTTTGAAGCGTATCTACATATCATACATCGTATTGTCTACATATGTCATAATAATCGAGTTTGCGATAAAACTAGACAAATTTGATCACCGTAGGTCTGGTACATCGTAGGTTTGGAGCTTTTACTCGCATCTTGTTTGCCTTGCAGAATCCAAGCTCTATAATATGCGAATATTTGGTAAACGTTTCAATGCCCCCATTGTTGACTCGCTCGTCAACAAGTATAGCAATAGCATCTTAGATGCAATTTTGCCCCGTGGCTGTTTGTTTTATTCGACATTAGTGTGTAATTATCGATGTATTTCCGTTGGTTAACATTGCTATTGCATATATGTATGTATTTATAGTATCGTGGTGCGAAATTCCAGATTAGTCGTGCAGAGCAAACCGACGTGACGGGAAGCGACTAATTTTCATCGAATTTGTGTCGGTGGTATGCGATATGAGGAATATCGATACTACTTGAATTCAATTATCGCGCCGCCACAGTGTGGCCGTTTGCAGATCTGCCTAGACCAGTGATTGCCAAAGCGGTTCCTACGGACTCCTAGGGGTTTTTGTGACCACTGAGGCGGTCTTTGGCGAATTAAAAATAATTTGGGGGGGGGGGGGGGAGGGCGTTGGGGCGTCTACGAAAATGAATGTAAAAAAACATATTTGTGACACATTTTAATTATTCACCATCATCATCATCTACAGCCAAGGTTTTCTGGCATAATTAATTTGGGTATTCCTCAGTAATACATTAATGTATTAGATTATTATAATATACATGTATTTATCTGACGCAGCAGAAAAAAATAATTTAACGAAGAACCGGTAAACGATAAATGATTTTTCGTACTACCGGTATACCGGTATTTACCGATAAATAAAAAAACGTGGATTGCATAACTGTATATGGTTTCTTTTCCTAAAAACGTTAACTTGGATTGAATCGTAAATAATGAAAAATTAATCTCGGGTGAATAACGTCATATAAATACATTGAAGTTAATTCGAAATAATAAATAAATTTTATTATTTTATTTTAAATATAAAGATTCATTATCATATCTATTTATTTAGAGATTTGGACCCATAGATATAGAATAAAATAGATAGGGCCTGACGCTCTAAGCTTGTCACACTGTTAAGTGATGCACACTCTTAGTAGCTAGCTGGCTTCTAAGCAAGAAGGTTGATTGACATTTTCAAAAATGCCAACGTGTTCAGTGAAATTGTGTTACAATTACTCAAGAAAACATAAAAAGGAGGATGGCATCACATATCATAAGTAAGAATAAATATAATTCCATCAATTATAATAGTATTTTAACATTATTGAGATATCAGCGCGATGAATGTACGGATTTTACAACAGTGGTCGGCAACCTGTACCACTATATGCACGCGGAATGTCTCGTTGGCACTGGAAAGGGAATTCGGAAATCAACATTAAGTTTAAAACATTTGTATGTAGTTTAATATAGTGTGTATAGCCAAATATTTTTTCTTAATTTGGCTTTATTAATTTGATTTAGTGGTCGCAGAGTGTCCTATAAAATAAAGTTATGTAGAACTTCGTTGTGTACTTATGAGTGGCCGATCAATGCCGAAACTGAGCGTTTTTTGCGTTCCTTCCTTTTTTTTAATCACTTCCCCGCTTAGTTAAACCCCCCCACGCCCCTCCGTTAGTGACGACACTTTCTCCAAGCAAATTTGTATGTAATGCCTCATCTATGTTATTATATATCTATGATTAGACCTTTTTGAAAGTTCTGATCATAAAATCGCATTAATTCCGGTTTGGTTGATCTGTGTTGCCAATTAATTTACTAATTCAAAATTTCCACATTTCATACTGAAAATAAACAAATTCCAGACAACCTAATCCACAATACGCAATTTGCATCGATTTTTTATTTAATTTAATTTTATTTTATTTACATGAAATTTTAGATTTAAAAATACTTAAATAAAGAAAAGATAAATAAGTAAACATGACATAAAAAAAAATTCATAACTAAACAAACTAACTCGACCTTTCTAAATGGTCGCCACTTCCGTAACTTAGGAAGTGGTGCAGAGAATGAAGAGAGATGTGACAAATGTCAATGGCACCATCCAGTGAATTTAAGAAACGGAGGACACGAGGAATGGGAGAATAACTAAAAGTCACAGTTCTAGCCAGAGGAGTGTGAAAAAGGGGACGATGGCGGGTCCATATCACACTCTCCGGAGCATGAAGGCCCAGCTCAGCCAGGATAGACGGACAGGAGATATAGCCTCTAAATATGGAAAACAAGAACTTGATGAGGACAACACTCCTCGTGTGTTCAAGAGAAGTGTAACCGACCATACCCATGACGAATTGTGAAGGTCACTCTGAAATGCAACCCCAAGATCAACAGTAGAATCGATCCAGTTCAATAAAGAGTTACCAGCAAGATATGGAAAGGTACGATCGGGGATAGATCTAGATCTGTAGTAACACATAACC
The DNA here is from genome assembly GCF_051622035.1 of Arctopsyche grandis. Lineage (NCBI taxonomy): Eukaryota > Metazoa > Arthropoda > Insecta > Trichoptera > Hydropsychidae > Arctopsyche > Arctopsyche grandis. The sequence goes on from NC_135355.1 coordinate 29,470,532, forward strand.
TTGCACTTGGAGACATTAAGAGGCAAACAGTTGGTTAACGACCAATCATGAAGAGCATTAAGATCATCTTGTAAAAGCTCACAAGAGCGTTCAGAATCGAGACTCAAATAGAGCTTTAGATCATCAGCTATAGATCATAATGTAATATTATGCAATAATATGCCTGTCTGTGTACTTAATTCGCAATATAATAGTTTCCGGTAGATTTTAGAATTTACTTGTATTTACTGATGGAGAATTTTGTATTTTGCTAATTTACCTGTAAACCGGTGTATCGGTATTCTAATATTGCAATCCTAGTACTGTGTATCTACTATCTATACATGCTAATAACTCGAATTTGCGAGAAACAAATAATTGGACCCGTCACAACAATTAAGCTAGAAAAATTGGAAAATTCTAACAGAAGATGGTCGATCTGTGTTTTTAATAACCACAAGATCTCGGCGGCGTATTTAGCCGGGACTTGAACCCACGACCTCTCTAATGGTATGCCAACTTTTATGACCTTTACCAACTACTTTTTTACAAAGCAGAATTTTTATCATTATTTGCAATCAATTAACATCGACTTTTGAAAATTAACTCTAATGAATATCTTCCCGAGAACAGACCAAAATTTCATTCGGAGTTTTATTGGACTGAAAAGTGCTACGTATTATTTTCTCACCTACACATTCCCCGTCCTACCCTTGCTTTCCAACTACGACGTTCAATTTCAAAAAAGAAAGGTTGTCAACTGCTGCCGCGATGACCAAACGAACCGTAAAAATCGCAGTTAACCGTTACAGTAACCCGGGGTTATTGCGTCACGCTTTTCTACAGTTAAGTGAAATATGGACGACTCTTCCAGCCCCCTCCTTTTCTCCCACTTCCTCCCACCTCGCCTCCCTCTCATTTGAACAGATTTATTCGCTCTTTTGGGTCGTATTTCATCGGAAATTAACAAGAATGACGGATGTGCTACAGTTTTTTCGTACCCATACAGATGAATGTTTGCATTTCTCTATTAGCTCGTTCACTCGTTTACTCCTTTTTACTGTTCGCATAATGCAATGATGTATATTTATGAGCTATACACATGTATTCTGTCTCTATTTTATTTTTTTCGTTTCCGGAATCTTACAATAATTGTTATCATGCCATCTAGGGTGATAAGCTTGCGGGCTTTTAGCTATTTTTCCCCGTTTGGGGGGTAGTTTTTATCATAAACTAACTGCTACGCATGTAATGGTACAAAAGTGCATCGTCATCACACGTATAATTGCCTCTCACGCGAAGTTTCCATTTGTGAAATTGGCTCGCTATACAAAAAAAAAACGATCACCCTACACATTATTATTGCATTTTATTACCGTAGATCAATGTATTGTGGTTAAGAATGAATTCACTTGTTTTCTCAAAATTTTTCCTCGAAATATTTTCTCAACATTTCAGTGGATTCATAAAAATTTACTGCCAAATATAATATTAACTTATTACTACTTTTTAGTATTATGCGCTCTTCAATTTCATGTTGGTTAGAATTTGCTGATTTAAGTCATAAATTTGGATTAATGGTCTGAATATTTTCATCAAATAAATACATACTTGTATACTTTTCTATACAAAATTACCATCACGTAGTATTTATCCACCTAATTTCACTCTCCTTTCTCCACTTTTACTTTGTTACAAATACGTAGCAGTAATTTTTTTCCAGGGCTGTGGAGTCGCGGAGTCATAGCAATTCAAGCCGAGTCGAAGTCGTAAATAAAAAAAAATCAACCGACTCCGACTCCTTTTTTTTTTATTATTTTTTATTTTCTTTAATTAACGTATTACAGTATGTGTCAACTTGAGTCTACAATTTTATTGAATCCACTAATAAATTCTTTATAAAAATCATGAATTTTAATTACACTATAAATAAAATCGTTGAATTACACGTATTTTGATGTGTTGTGGCCAAACGCGATTGTTTCCTCCGTCCCGTACTTTTTTAATTCTCATTTTCACTCATTTTTATTTTATCAAATTAATTTGTTTGTGTATGAAATTCAATAAATTGGGTTACATGTAATTTTTATAATTCCTTTAATGAATTTATAAAATTTTGAAAATCGCTATTATTTTTATTACTAACAATTTTATACGTTGCCAAGAAAAAAAATCATACTAAAAGTTAGAATTGGAGTCGGAGTCGAATTATAAGGTGAAGTCGGACTCTGAGTCGGTAAATATTAAAACGACTCCACAGCCCTGCTTTTTTCATGTAATTGCAAAAATTCTCTACTTACATATGTATGTATGTATATATTTTGCCTACTCTATTCGCTTCATAGTTTTGAAATGCGTACCATTACAATTAAAAAAATATACATATTATATTTAAAAAAAAGTAATAAAAGAATATTGTTTAAAAGTTAAAAGGACTAGTTAATTATATTAGTTGGATTGCTTGGAGGATTTTAACACACTGGTCCTATTGCTCTAATCTTCTTCCACCCAAAGTTTACCTTGTATTGTTAGCTTAATAGTCTAGTGTTGGATAGTAAAACTTTTATAACGTAATCAAATATCGACTTTATTTATTATTATGTGAAGTGTTAATATTTAATGTCTTCCTCTGAATAAATAAATCAGGTCGAATTTGCTCAGACCAGACAAATTGTTTATTAAGATGGCGTCAGATGTCTCTGTGGAAATTCATAATGTTCTGCGGCATAAATCTTTTCGCGGTCAAGCCGACCCGTTTTTCCACCCCCCACACCCACTATAGCTTAGTCGACCTTTCCCATTCCGTCCCATCTCATCCTTTTCCTGTTTCCTTTCCACGCTTCTTTTACACTGGCTCATATTTATTGAGATCAAATATACTTTGCTCTTCGCGCCCTGCGGCTTCGCACCGAAGATTTCCAAATGTTTACCCACTCGTATTAGTGAATTGAAATTTATCGCCACTATTAACAGCAAAAGTATTATGTTTGTATAACATAATAAATACGTATGTGCAATTTTTTCCCACATCTAATACTTTTGGAAAGGAATCTAAGCAGTTTGAGTCCAATAAAGAAGTTGAAAGTTTTATCATCTGTCTGTCTTTGTATGTTCCTGAAACTTCTAAAGTTAATATGAGATGCTTCGAATTATGTCGTTCTGTATATACGGCAATGATTACTATGCGGTTCTTTATATACACGTAGTTCGAATTTTTCATATGAAAATTAGCTTGCATTCTTTTGTTTATTTTATCGAACTTTTTATTTAAAGCTTTGAATAGTATTCATTTATTTTCTCGTGGTTATATTATTATATTACGAAAATGCTAGTATTTTTTAGAGAGCTTTCGCACATCTCTCGCAGAAGCTGTTGTCGAAGTACATATTATATAGTATGTACCATGTAAGTACTTTTAAGATTTTCCTCACACATGGCTGTCTGCATCCAGACTTGCAGTTTTTCCTCGCAAAGTTTGGGAATGTTCGGTCCATGTTGTTTCAGTAAAATCGGCCGTCTGATAACTGGCGACAGATTTATAGTCAGCGATAAGATATATCGTTCTTTCCTATTGGCCAAGCCACACTTTTCATCCGCAAGATTTTGTTTGATGTGATCCGCACCGTGATTACCATTCATTTCGATGACACATATGTAGGTAAATACGAGTACATGCCGTGCGGTCATATTCGATCCGCATTTTGACGTAAACGCGTCCAGGAATAACGAACTTATCGAACGTCACACAAATTGGATGCTCAAATGCCGTTACGTTGTTCGGTTGGCAGGATAATTGTATTTTAGGTGTGGTGGTTGAAATTGAATCAAAATCTCTCAGGTGGGACTTAGATGGATTACACTGACAAATGTGTCGTGTTTAATTATGTCAGACAACGGCGGCCATCTCATGTTTGCTCGGAAAATTCGAGAAATTGACTTGGATTATCATTATTAAGTGGCTTTTGTCACATCGTCTATTTAAGAGGAGTCTTCTCCGATTTTGCCACATCCGTACAGTAGTGGTTTAAAAAAATGTGGGAAAGGTAAAATTTCCGTCTTTATATGAGCGAAGTATGCTCATATGTACATATAAATTATGTAAGCTCAGCAATTAGAACATTGTTTCAAACCGAAATTGTGGTGATGAAAATAAAAAAGAATCACTAAATTTTATCAACCGGAAGTGGGATTTTATCCTCTTAGAAAGGTCAAAAATGTTGTAGCCACGATTCTGTCCACACCCCTGAACGTATAAAGCTGAAAAAATATATTTGTATTTCTTTTATGTATTATATATTTTATATATTTTTTGCATATAATTTTATGTGATTTCAATATATTCTCTGATATTTAATTAAAGGCGGTGTTGCGTATGAGGGTGTTGCGGTAGAGGGTGATTGGTGGTTTGAATTCCACTGTCATCTCCTGTGCATGGTTTTAGATTTTGTATCACCATTATAGGTTTGCTTTAGTTATATTATTCTAGAATATATTAAAGATAAGTATTAATAATCACAATATTTTTTCGAATCGATCTCGATATACATACATGTGTACATGCGTATCTATAATACATAGTTATTGATAGTATAATTATCGCTAGTTTATGTTTACATACTTTTTTTCATTCTTACATAGTTAACAATTCTGCAGTTCTTCAATTTCAAATTCAATAGCTCTTACTCGGCACGGGGTTGATTTTTTATTTTTATTTTTTTTCTTTTGTCATGTGTAACGCATGGGACGGATGCGAGCAGCAGCTGCTACCTTTGGGGCCATCTGTCCCGCGACCAAATAACTACATCCCCTTTTGACCGAATAATGGGGAACAATCGAAGTGCCCAAAATGGAGACTTCGCGAAGACGCAGCGGCCAACTTGCACCCCCGCAACACCTATGTTTTTGTATTTTTATAACCGTCTTTGTCTACTATCAGTATACGGACATGTTTGGTGTATTTAAAGTTTGCCTCATTTGTATGTATGCTACTTCGTTATGGTATTTTGGAATACGCGATTCACTAATGATGATTGTGGTTCTTATTGAAGGAACATAAAGCAAAGTTAGACGACAAACATATCTAAAGAATTAAAGAGATTAATTTAAATATGGTGGTTTTATGACGCAAAGTAGATTAAACTGCGGGGAAATTTTCAATAGGTGGTGATTGTAACTTAATCTTCCTAGGTTGCTGCATAAATTGAATACTTTGCATTATCATCAATCGCTTCCTGTATATATAGTCTGCCTTTAAAAGATAAGCTTTGACGATAAATAACGTAAAAATGTGTCGAAAAATATGCGCTAGTTTCGCCGCCTTGTAATTTCATAGTTCATTTGTCGTGGATTTATCGCGAATGTTTTGACGTTTTCGATTCGTACCGCATATTTTTACAACGTATGCATGTATGTATTTATGTATACCTGTAGATACCCCTTCGCAAGGATATCCCTCAACGTGGCCTTTCAGTTTCTGAAGTACAAAAGAAGATCGTTGGGCTCCTTACACAGGGATTTCTTTTATTAAAAATATGATGAAGAGAAGAAGCGCTAGTAGCAAAAAAAGTGCACATTTATTTTGTCGAGTTTTATTATCATCGCACGTAACTGCTCGTAAGCTTTATTCGCTACCGCCTGCTCGTAAAATCTCTTTGACTTTTTCTCAAATTAAGTTTTTTTTTTTTCATTTTTGACAATCTGAATTTCAAGCGTAAAAAAAGGAATCTCGAATCTATATAGGTCATTCATTCATTGGTCAGTTACTTTGTTCGACTTTTTAACATCTAAGATTTTGGCGTTACAGGAATGTGATGAATCGGAAAATTAATTGTTCGCGATATAAAAAATACTTATGATTATTTACGAAATATTTATGAAATAAAGAGACGAATGAAATTCGGATGTAGTGCATTTGAGTGAATGAATCCCGTTTCGGAATATAAAATGCCAATGTACATATTTGAAGAAAAAGATCTTCGTGGGTGTTTCTTGCCAGTGATGATTGAACGACTAAATTCTGCATAAGATCCAGTGCACTCAAAGAAGTGTGGAACGCTGTATGCTTGGCATAATGAGGAGATATAGAAAACTGAATATGTGGGTTAGAAGGATGACAAAGGTGGTTGATGTAATAATGAGGGTCAAGAGATTGAATTGGCAATGGGCGGGTCACGTAGTTAGAAGAACGGATGATGGATGGACGGAAGAAGTGGTCGAATGGTACCCAAGAAAATGTAAAAGGGTGCAAGGAAGGGTGCAGGAGAGATGGGTGGATCAAATCAGAAAAATGTGTGGGATGAGATGGATGAGAGTCGTTCAAAACAGAGAGGAATGAAAAGGTATCGGAGAGCCCTCCATCCCGCAGTGGATGGTGAATGGGTGTGAATGATAATGATGATGATGATATTATATGTATATGTAAATCTAATCGACCATAGTAAAAGGGTCGGATCTTTTGAATTTTTTTCTACGCCTCAGAATTGATATACACTAAGTCCTTTTACGAACACTCTGTTGTCCATTTACTTTTTATAAACGGTATTCAATCCGAACTCATCTCAGTGTCGGTCGACAATAATAAGAAACCGTTACTAGTCGCATAAACGCGTGCCAAACCGCCACAATGGCCACCTAAATACAACCTGGATGCCATTTTTTTGTGCGAATCTCAAAACCAGTATAGATTTTATTATCCTTGAAAAAGAACGTTGTCCGCGAAAGAATGGCTTAACGTCTTCAGTATTTGATTAGACACCTACAAACATATGTAGGTTTTGTTAAAATATTTCGATCTAAATTTCTTACCCCTTTACATTCGAGGGATTAGTCGTTTTTAGATTATGCGATAAGTACAGTCGCATTTAATTAGCCTCGCGAATTTGCGTCGTGTTTAAAGTCGCCTCTGGACTCGAACCGGTCAGATTGAGATCTTAATGTTTCCACTGAATGTTCAATCACAGAATACACACGGAACTTTATGTGTGTGTGTGTGTTTATTGTGAAAGTTTTAAATCTGGGTCATTATTAAAATGTACCCTGACATGGGGAACCTTTTTTAATTGAATTCGCGTTGTCACGGACAACGATGGAAAACATCGATCCTAATGGAGGTTTTACGTTGTAATTTTCACGTAAATTCGAAAGTTTTGTGTGTATTTAAGTAAAGTTTCTAAAATTAAATGTATGTATTATGTTTGAAAGATCGATCGACACGTCAAATTTTCGTCTATTATAACGTTGTAATTGTGTGATATTTAAACTTACTTTTTACATGAAAAAGTATCAAGGTCTTTTATTTACATAAGAGAACATTCCTTTATTTTCACTGCTCTGTGCTTTAGATTCATTTATATTCTAAATTGATCCTTTGTCCTTTATTTTGTAATATCGACTATCTCTAAAAATATTAACGCCAAATTGTTTAAAGATGCAATTCATAAATTTATCAAACCTGTATATAAAAAAGTATGGCTACCGTAAAGGGGTGCGCCTCACGGCATCGAATTAGAAATGCACGAAAAACCAAATATCGGAAGGCAAAGATCGAAAATCGAAAGATCTTAAGTCGAAAGATCAAAAAAAAGGGTGAATGTTAAACGATACAAACTCACGTACATACTCACTTAATTTGCGCGAGCAGGATACAACAGGAACGAGAGGAACAGGCTTTTCCTCCCGTATTCTGCGCGCGCACATTAATACGGGAGGAAAAGCCTGTTCCTCTTGTTCCTGTTGTATCCTGCTCGCGCAAATTAAGTGAGGATGTACGTGAGTATGTACCGTTTACCATGCACCATTTTTTTTTTATCTTTCGACTTACGATCTTTAGATTTTCGATCTTTGCCTTCCGATATTTGGTTTTTCGTGCATTTCTAATTCGATCCCGTGGGGTAGACCCACCGTAAAGATATGGTGTCTTTGACTTGTCTGTCCAATAATGTACATTTTATGTACATATTGTGACTAAGAAAATATCGTTGTTCTCTACACTGTAAAGTTTACAGTATTGAGTTCATTCTCAATTATTGGTATCATACATATATTATATGAGTTCAGAGGTTAGTTTGACGAATACTGAATAGCTTTATTGCTGAATACTGATATTAACTTTAAAGGTCTCGTTTGAATTTTTTCGGTATGCATGTAAATATGGGGGGCGGGGGAGGTATGTTACAAAGTAAATAAAATTTAAATATGGTAATATCGACGTCAATGGATTGACGTCTTTTAAGTAATAAGTAATGGCTGTAGATTGAAGTGTGCGATAAATGTCTGTTGTGTTTATGGATATACCTACATTTCTCTTTCATAGTAAAAAATGATAAAAAAAGGAAATAAAAAAAATAAAACGATCATGCAAGGTGTGTTGTACATTGTTCTGCCTTTGTTTTGCCATATGTTCCCATTTTTTTCGCGGTGGTGTATTCAACCCGGGGCCTCCGTATCTTTTTTTTGTGTGTGTTTAAATTTGAACTAGATTTATTTCTATGAGACGTTAATAGAGCGTTGCTATCTCGATTGTACTGTTTTATACTTTGTGGGGTCGTTTGAATAATCTTTGTCGTTCGTTTATCCTCATTAATTTCAGAATTAAAAGAGTAAAAATGTATCAATTTATGTGTTCAAAGATGATTCATCTGCTTGATCTGCATCATACATATGTATGTATGTATCGAAACTATACATTTGTTGGTTATTGAAGGTTGCTTTTAAAACATTTTGTGTTTCGCCTAGTTGCGGTTTCCACTTATCTTATTTAAAGCGACTGTTTACGACCCCTGGTTTATCTCTTCATTTCGGTAGTCAGATGTGCCCAATTATTATCTTTGTGGAGTTCTTTATCTCAATCTAGCGACTGGTGGCAGGTGCAACTTGGAGCGGTCGTAAAACCCTCCATTCACTTTGTACGCGTATAATAACGCGCTCACTTGTTGGATTTTAGCTCAATATGTTCTTATACTCATTAGTATTATGTAAATGTACATATATTACATTTTTTATGTATGCATGCTTTTTAACCACTTTGAGATAATCTTTCCATTGTGCAGAATATTCTCGCGTATTCTAGAAATACTGTACGGGAATTGAAACTTAAATATGTACTATGTACACTATTTTAATCCCTATCTGCTTAGTGCGCTTTTCGCTTATTAGCCGGTGAAACATGATAATTTATGCTCCATTTCTGTGATAAATTAGTCTTCAGAGAAGTTCTCGGATATAATGAAATATACATATATGTATAGTACATGTATTGCTGACTTTATATCAAATGATTCGTGTAATAAACATTAAGAGTTATTGTTTGTAAATTATGGTTTTATATTTATATGATGGCAACCTCTCGGTGGTTAGCATTAACGCAACTACCAAACTACAGATATACTGTTGGCTGAACTTTTGATTGGATAAGAAATGAATAATAGTTAAACCGTCTTAAAGCACCCATCTATACAATTATCTAAATACGGATCTAACTATGTATTATCCATTTCTTTAAACTTATGTGTAGTCATATGCAACTAGTGAACGGTTGGTACAAAATTGCAAGTATCGATAAAACTAATTCAAAATTTCAGTTAGTGCTTATCGTGTTAGCTTATAGAATTATCAACGGTCATTCAAGACGGGAGGGATTATTTATACTATTTTTCAGAAGACTTTTTAGTTTTTATTCCTTCGCTTCCGACAGTTACGGCTGTCATAAATTTTCGGTCGTTTTGACCCTCGTGTGAGCTTGCTACTGTCTTACTCGCCCATACACACAATGTATGCATAATCGGTTTCTTCAGTTCTAATTGAAATAAAGTAAACATTTGCGTATTTTTATCCCATTTGCGTAATACCTAATAAAAATGGTTCCCGGAAAGATGCACTATATTGCACTGAATAGTAGCGCAGTTTCGAGAAGTAGTGATTTTCAAAGGCGATCAAAAAGAACTTACGCAATAGAATTCCACAAAAAAAAGGTTAGCACCGTCGGATAACATTCAAATATCCCCTTGACGCTTTTTTGTGGAATTCTAATGCGTTAGTTCTTCTTGAGCATCTTTGAAAGTTTGGATGTCTCGAGAGTGCAACTATCTCGAGTGCATTTTTCCGGTCACCAATAAAAATATACTAATAATTGTTCCATGTAGGTTGAGAATTTTGTCCTATTTTACATATGTACGTATATGTACATACATATATTCGTTTTTTGTTTCTTAAACCACAAAGCAAGCTTCTTTTACGATAGACAATTACCGTCTTTCATACTCGGGTACGTAAGGTGATTCTTCAGGATATTTTTGTTTCCATCCGAAGGTTCCGAATAGAGAGGAAGAATTTTCAACGATTATGTGTATAGAGGATATGTTGCAAATGTTTTATTTTTCGATTTGCATTTGATGTTTATGTGTAATTTTAGCACATGCCTCCGGCTACCTGCCCTAAAAGGCTTAATTTTCGGGTTGGTTGGGTTCAGCTTGCAATCCCTCATGTAGAATAGGGACCACGACGAACCCTTTCGAATTGTGGGTGTTTATTTTTTTTTTGACCGCCAAACTGGGACAGGTGTTCCACCAAGCTCCGCCGGGCACGTGACTATTGCAGGATACCTTCTAAAACACGTGACTGTATTTTTATTTCTTTTTGTTCGTCATAGAAAATTCATTAATTTTTTCGTTGAAAAAAGTCTTTAAAATTTGTTTGTACAATTACTGTGGTATTTTTTTATGGAATTGGTCAATTGGTTAACTTTAAGTAGGGGATTATTTTTATGCCAATCACATTTTTCTTTAAGTATCACGGCTGAATACGTTTAGCTTTGATTATAAAATTTTACATATTTAAATTGTATAGATTCCACGAAATTCGTGAGCTTGGTTCACTTTGGGGGCAAATTTGATTTTTGGTTATAGTAATCTGTATAAATTGTCAATTATTCACAAATTTTAAATAGCGATCATATAGATCAGCGTTTCCCAACCTGTGGTACGCGAATAAATATCAGTAATGGCCGACATACAGGAATGAATGATTTACAATCATAAAAATAGAAATATTTTTTATATCTAATATATAATTTCGAAAGAGACTTTGTAAGTTTGTATCTTTGTTTGGGAACTTTGAAAACAAAATAAAATTTCCATGACTACAATTCAATTGGTTGAATATTATATTTTTTTCGATTCAAATAAATTTAATAAAAAATCAAGTGAATATTTAATATTAGATTCGCCATGTTTAAGCTGTTTATATTACAAATACTGAGCGAAGCCGGGTAAAACAACCAATAATTAATAAACATTATCTATCTTAATTAGTCATCGTCGACGTCAATATGTACAGTCGATGATCGAAAATCTGGCAATCGATACGTTTTCCTCAGATCCGGCATGGATTTTGGAGTGCATTTTTAAATTTACCGTTCACGCTCCAATAAATAAATAACTTGAATTTGACACTTGAAAACAGTTCGATAATAATCTTTAAATGTTGCAGATAAAATTGAAAGTACATATGATTAGAAAATTAGATTTTTTGAATTTATGTATCGAAAATGATCAAACTGAAGTATTTGAAACTTTACATAATTTCTTATCTGAAAACAAGAGTCGTATGTCTCGGGATATACGTGAAAAATAATTGAATATTTAATACGGCTGAAATCGTCTTTTACGCAGTGCTTCCCGAAACCTTTTAGAAGCAAACAATTTGATTTCAAACCCCTTTGATAATGAACATTCTCGGACAGCTACCAAGGAAAAGGAGAACTCGATTGAACTTTCAAATTATAGCATTTAAAAACAGAAATCGAAATAAATAAGTTTATTAATTTTTGGCTAGGTATTAGTGAAGAATTTGAACAGCTTTATGACATAGCGCTTAAATTTTTGTAGCCGTTTACTAGCACTGAACTGGTTGAGAGAGCTTTCTCTTCATATATTTTAATACGACAAATATAGAAATTGATAAAATCCAGCTCCAGACTTAAGGGTAAATCTCGCATCATTAGAATCAAATTAAAAAAAAAAAACTAAGTACAAGGATCTCATTAAATTTATTTTGTAAGGAGATTTAATGAAAAGAAAACATATTATATGTACTTAGTAATTTTGTGTTTTTATTAAAACAATAAATAATATTTTTATTATCAATAATAGAAGTATGACAAGATAGTAGATAAATATATTAAACTTTGAGCATATTATAATTGTTACTCCGCAAATAATTTTTTTTCCACAAAATTTCTTACCAAAACAGATCTACATATTGCGTGTATCCTGTCTTCACATTTCTTACCATGCAAATACTATATATAATAATTACACTTGCAAAAACAAATTTCATGAAATACAATTATTTTTATGTGGTGGTACAATTTAGCGTTATGTACATACTACCAAGTGGTACGCGAGTCAAAAAAGGTTGGGAAACGCTGATGTAGATACATGTGCAAGTTTTTTTAATTAATTTATTTAATGAAATGTATTTTCTGTTCGTTTTTAAGAGTGTCAAATTAATTCTCCGTTCTAATTTCTTATGATGAATAGAAAATGTATATTTTAGTTGAACTAGATAACTACATAGTACACGTATTTGACTATTTTTAAACATTTTAAAAAGCCTCTTTTAATTTTTTTATTTTTTAGTTGTAAATAACGCGGCCGGCAGGTGCATATTATACATATTTTTGTTTAGCTAATAAGGGTTGGCTCTCGAGACCTTTATTTTTCATTGTTATTGATATATAGGCAATATTTTACCCCGATGTTTTGTTTATTTGTAATAACAGTACTATTTTTATTTTTTTGCAGGATTTTCGCGTCTTCCAAAAGTACTCAAAGTGCGAGATGTGAGACGTTGTAATAAAGTGGCGCAGTGAAGCCTTTTTGGCGCCATGCCTCCACAGGCGCCCAAAGTGCCCAAGCGGCCAGGCCGCAAGGCGCCCCTCAAGGGCGTCCTCAAAAATAAACCAAAAACGAATAATGATAAAAAGAGGAAGCTCGTTATCAAGAAACTCGTCGTCGGTAAGACGAAGAGTACTTCTAATAAGTCTCTCGTCAAAATCTCAACATCCAAAACGGATAGGAAGAAAATTGCCACCAAGACATCACCCAAACTCCCAAGAATTCAAAAATCCATTGGCGAAAACAAGACTGAAAAGAAGAGGGTAAAATCACCGGTAAAAGCTAAGCCTAAGGTGAATTCGCCAAAGGGTAAATCTAACGTGAAAACCATCAAAATCAACCAAAGTCCGAAAGCTAAGAAAGTCGACCAAGAAAAGCCGAAGCTGAAGAAAGACAAATCTGTGGTGACAAAAGTAAAATCCGTTGTCGACAGTGATAATTCGAAAGCGACCATTAAATCACCCCAGAAAGATTCAACTGCTAAATCGAACGTTAAGAAAGGCGCAGATTCCACACAACCAGTTCCGTTGGTAAAAAAGGAGAAGGACAGGTCACGCTCTCCGGACAAGAAGCGGCTGGGTGTAACGAGGAGCTCTTCGGCTCCTCTTATACCGTCTTCAGCGAATTCTGACGTCGCATCTAAGGAACATACCAAGTCATTAGCTATAAATCGCACTAGCAAACCCTCATTAGAAAACATTGCCAATGTGATTCATAATTCAATTCCAACTACCAAACCTAATAAAAAGTCGCCAAAAGTTTCTGACGTATCTAAGGATCAAATCCCTTTCAAGTCGAAAGAAAGCGAATCTAAAGTTTCCACCAAAAATGCAAGCGATAAATCTGCTTCAAAATCGGACAGTGCCGAATCCACTAAAACTATCAAAACGAATCTTTGGCCTTCAGACGAATCCAAAATGCAGGAAGCGAAGTATTCAGATTTAGTTACCAAGACACCATTTATGAATACTCCAATCCTTTCACCGTTAGGAAAAAAGATTAGTGATAGTGAGAAAAAAATAGTTCGACCTATAGCGAGAGTCAAAGGAACGATTATCGAAAAAAGGGTAGACCTTGAGAAGAGAAAATTGACTCCTTCTCCCGCTAAAAATATTGAAGAAAAGGTTACAACTGAAAAGTTATTGCAAACTTCTGAAAAATGTAAAACCGAAACTGAAAAGAAAAAGGAACCATGTCATGGATTGAAAACTGTGGAAGAATCTAAAAAAGGTCTGAATGACAAAGAACAACAAAAGGTTATTAAGTCATCAAAAAAATCAGATCTTGAAAAAGTGATACCTGTTGAAACGGCTAAAAATGTTATGGTTGTTCAACCGGATATTTCTCTATGTTCTGTCGAAGGTGTACCAACTGCAGGTGAAAGTGATATAGTAAAACCAACCAAAAGCACGAAAACTCTAACAGTGAAAAGTGTAATTAAAAGGACCAACGTGTTAAAAAAAGATTCCAAAGCGGTATTAAAGCGTACTAGGCAAAAGATTTTCGTTGTTAAAAAAGCAGTCGTATCTAAAAAAACCATATCAAATGCGAGTAAAACGACGGAAGAGGGAGTTAGTAGGTTAATTGATGATTCTCAAAATGTTCCAAAATCGGATCCAGACAATAAAGTAGATTTAAATAGTAGCAAAGTAAAAAAATGTAAATTGAACTTAGGCAAAGTGACTCAATCGAACAGAGCCAAATTGAAAGAAACCATACCAAAGAAAATAAAAGTTGAACCAAAAGAGAAAGAAGAGACGAACACCAAAAAATCGACGAAGAAAAGTGAAATAGTGAACGATATCATCGCTGAAGTTGACCCAGAATCGAAATGCACAACTAATGAGGAATCGACGACTGAATTAAGTTTACAACAACCAGAAACGAAAACGTCTATACCAGAAAAGGGTAATAAAGGAAAATCAAAAAAAGGCGACCGGTCCCCAAGTCCCAGTAAAGGAAGCAAGGAGAAAAGTTCTAATACCAACAAAATTGCCGAGGAAATAAAAAAAGAGAAAAATGCCGCCGATAAGTCAATCGCTGAAGACAAACAAAAAAATACCGACAAACGCGATACAAACAGTGAAGATAAAACCTCATCTAGAAAGTCTCCGCATTTAATTACAAAGCCGACTAGGAAATTCGTTGGTTTGCCATCTCAGGATTGCAAGCGTGGGAAAAAATTGCTCGGATTTTGGACTGGTCCCAAAAGACACAGAGAAGCATCTTTGAACGCCTTGGCCAAAGTTCAATGTCTTTACGAAAACGAAAGTAGAACGCATCTAGAATTAGGCCTTATGAAGACCGTCGACAAATTTCCGTCTAGGGTGAAAGATTTTTGTAAACGAAAACCAATCAAAGTCGAACAGAGAGACTCGACTTCGTCGGAGTCAGAATACGAAACGAGGGTAAAACCTGAAGTGAACACCAGTTCTGAAGAGGATTCGAACCCACCTGTCCCTAGAATGTTGCGGTGTCAACCACGTGGCGCGGGAAAATATTGGGAAATGAAAATATCATCCAGTGAAGAGAGCGAGGTTGAGTTCAAACGGCGGGTGTTCGAAAAGAAAAAACTCACACCGAAGCCGAAAATCGCCGTAAAGGCGGAAGTTCCCAAATGTTCCAAAAGTCCCATCGTCGATTCACCGAGTCCGAAAGAAAAGAGGCAACTTCCCGTGAAAAAGCGAAGAAGACGCATGGAAGTGGTGATGGATCTGCGGGATATGGTGGTAAAAAAGCGGATGGCCAGCTTGAATGCTTCCGCCATTTTGGCCGCCAGCTATGAAAAGAGATCGCCCAGATCAGGCAGAGACGATACAACGTCATCCGAATCTGGCATCAGTGAACAAGAAGAGATTTTGGCCAAGAAGTATAAGATCATCAGCAACGCGGCCGACCGAGCCGAAGGCTTACTCCCGAAAAAAGAAACGCTGGCGAAAAGTGGTGATACCAAATCGGCGGCTAAATCTAAAGTGGAAGTGGTCGTCAATCAGGAAGCTGACGTCACTATTACAGGAGTATACTCTACACATCATGAAGGATTCTGCACCGTTTCCGGTTTGCAATATAGAATATCAGCTACCAGTCATACTCAAACCACAGCAACAGCTTCTAAAGACAAGGTGAGAATCTATTTTTGAACGTATTTTATAATGACATACATCATCAACTATACCAACTAACCCATAAAAATATCCCAAATGCTTTATAGTAATATTTGATTATAAGTTTTAACTGTCTCCGTTTTGCACGTGATGCTGTTTGCACGTGATGCAAATATATTGTGTTTTTTCGTCGAATTGGAAGTTAAAAATTGAGTATGTAGTACATCTGTATTATATGTTGTAATAATGCAGTTCAATCATTTTTTTTAATTCTTGACAAGCTATTTTGGCAGGTCCACTTTCAAATTGAAATAATAAAAATCCAAAGAAGTGATAGTTAATACATATGTATGTCATGTATGTACATAATTGTACTGATAATATTCAGTCTCAATTTTGTATAAGATATTTGTGGCAGATTTATGGAAGAATAATAATTTAACGAATTTGTGGGGAAAATATATTTTTTTTGCAAGTTGAATGTACATAAATCAATTTTGAAATCGGAACACTTCAACGACAATATTTATGTACGGAGGTTGATTTTATCGTGAAGTGGTTTAAATGAATCACAGACACCTGGTGGTTCGACTCCCCGTATGTTTTTCGTGTTTTTCCTCATAGAAAATGTTGCTCGGAAATATTTTCCTAATAAATGTCATCGTATATTTATTTATTTTTGAATTTTAAATAAATTTTTAATACTTGGAAAAGGTGGACATAGCCGATGAACCCAATTTTATATTTTCCCATGATACCATTTTTGTTACCATGTTTCATTTTATTTAAATTTATTTGAATATTCATTTGTTTTTTTATTAAATTGAACGTCACGGAATCTACGACCCAAACAAAAAAACATACATACAATTATTTTTGGAAATTATATATTAGATAAATTTTGAAATTAAATTCAAATAGTAGTGACATAGTGGGTATGATGGTTTTTGTCAATTTGATGAGGAACCGTCACAAATATTCAAGTCTGACCAGCAACACTATTCTTTCCAATCGAGCAACACAATTCTTTTCAATCGAGGTCAACTCACGGGATCGAACCCAGCAACCTCTCGGTGCTAACGCAACCACCAACCTTTACTGCTAGTTAAATTTTAAATTGAAAATTGATCATTTTAAAAATTTACATTTTTGGGGAACAAAATTTAACACTATCTGATCTGTTCGGTATTTCGCTACATCAATTCAGGACTAACATCAAGAGAATCTTGACCGATTGATCCATTTCTTCTTCTATTCTATTTTATAACCTTTTTCCAATATTTTAATACTTTAGTTTAGTTATGCAATGTGCTATTTAGTCATGTTATAGCTTTCATTATTTTCCTTTTCATTTGTTTATCTTGTATTTACTTTTTTCATTTGTTTATCTTTGTAAAAATCTGTAATTGGACTCGGATGTTATATATATATATATATATATATATATATATATATATATATATATATATATATATATATATATATATATATATATATTATTTTTTACATTTATTATATATTTACTCTTTGTCTTTATGCATGTCTATATCTTGTTGTTTGTTGATTTTTCAATAAATAAAATAAAAATAAGTTCAATTAAGATTTGCCCATAAGTTCCCATGGTGAAGATAATCGCACCTCGCTGCTCAAGGATTTTAAAACATTCGGTATTTCAATTAACACATTACCGGCTGTCGGGGTCGATCACACCGACCGATGTATGTACATATGCACATATGTATGTAATACACAAACCTGTATATTAACTTCGCGTCGTGCTAATTCGCTGAATAAAATGTTTAATCGTGTCGATGTCGAACAAACATGATATGTGAATTATTGAATGGGGACTATGTTGACGTGCGACTCAAACCCCCTTCTCCATCCCTCTTCACCCCATATTGTGGTCTACACAATTGCACACACAAACACCTCCCTCCCCCATTCCCATTGGTTTCGCAATCACATATTGTGTATATTTAAACGCGGTTAACTGTAAATTGGATTACGGGGAGATCATTAGTGAAGATAGATATTCATCCTGGAACGTTATTAGAATGATAATTCGGCTATGCAAAAATGCTTCGCGTGCAATAATGGAGTGATGGAACTTATGGTTGTTAGCATTTGTCGAATTTGTACATGTATGTAGACCAAATACATGCACCTAATACACATGTAAGAATTCTATATATGTACATATGTATGTAGGTACGCCAACAATATAGTTTAGCTTCGTCATTGTATTTCTCTATAACAGTTTGGTTCGTAGTACTATGGAGTATGCTTCAGTCATATGGTCTCCTTTTTACCAAACCCAAATAGATCATTTAGAGACAATTCAGAAGCGTTTTCTGCGTCATTTATCCCATAAGATTGGTCTTGTAAGATTGCTGCCAACTTAAAATGACAGACTCACTTTTTTCAAGATCGCTAATTTGTTTCATTGCAGAGGGGTTTCTGATTTGTTACTTTTATACAAGATTGCTAATGGTATCCTTGACACATCTGTTTTGAACGAAATTAATTTTAACGTTAATGCCCGATTCACCAGATGTGGAAATCTATTCTATACACCAATTTTTCATAACAAAACTTAATTTAATAGTACAATCGCACTTACATATACATATGTATGCCCTCTTTACGATAGTATTGATGATTGTCCTGACCTTTTTGCTGACTCTTTCGGTACTTTTAGGGCTAGGGTGAAGAAGCAAATCGGTGTTTGATTTGCTTCTTCACCTTCATTGTCCTTCATAGTTTATTAATTTTAATATGTTTTTGTAATTTTTCTTTTTTGTTTGCTTTATATAATATTACCATGTAGTATGTGGTGCTCACTGTACATGGTATTTTATATTTTCATTTATTTTTGTATATTTTTTTTGTCTCACTGTACTGCTTCTTTTTTATATTTTATTCAGTATGTGTGCCAATTTAAATAAAATAAAATATAATAAATAAAGTAAGCAAGCACCGGTCATGCGAGAGATTACATTATCTGTACTTGACTTGCACAACGGGGCTATCTCGGCCGTGTGATTATCCATTCATTCTCGTTTATCTGAAATTTTATAAGAATAATAGTAGTATCAGGATATGCAAGCGGTATGTATGTATATACATATATATATATGTAAGTATTCAATGGCATCGTGGAGCGCTGTAACACTTGAACCCATTATTACATATTATCTTTTCTTTGTAATAATAATTCTCGTCTCTTTCGTCTCCCGTTTTCTGGCCGGTCTTTTCATTTTCATACAAATCACAATGAATGTTATCGACCCGGCCATTTTCCGACGTCGCGAACTGGGTCAACACTATTGGCTACATTTCCAAATTCTTTGTCTAGACATAAGCCATAAGTCGACGCTTTAATTCTATTCTCTTTTTTGCGCTTGAGATGGAACAATGACTGTTAAACTCTGTCAGTCATACATATGCACATGCAGCTGTATTTTGTAGATACATACATTGTACATGTATGGTACTACAAAACCGTCACCGCACCAAATGTTAAAAAGTCGAAAATGTTCGTTTACCATGCATACATATGAAAAACGGTTAGTATATATATATCAGTGGTGTGCGGTAAAAGTCTCTCTCCCCCCGTCGTACATCCTCACTTAATTTGCGCGAGCAGGATACAATAGGAACAAGAGGAACAGGCTTTTCCTCCCGAACCTGTGCGCCCACATTAAACAAGGCTGTATGACAAAAAGAGAGATAATTTCACCGCATGCCACTCATATATATTATATATACACCAGCAGTCACATAAAACGGAACGCTTGTGAATTTGTATTTGAGCTTGCGTTGGAGCACTGACTCGATACTCGAACTCGAACTGTCGACGCCGATATCTCGATATCTTTATCTTCGAATCTCAAGTTTAAAGCTTGATCAGATTCATGCAGTATTCCATTGCTTGAGAAATAATTCGGGGTCGGTCTTTGGGGTAGTTTCCTTATTTCTACCACAATTCTTCCAACGGTTAGTTGTTTTGAAGAGATTCTTTTTCATTTTTTTCGAAATTCTTGAAACTGTGTTTACCGAAACACTCTTTTCTGGCAATTTTTCGCATGGAAACCTTCTTCGCTTTCAAATACGCAGCAATCAAAGTTTTTTTCGGCGGAAATATCCCTGCAGCGACCAATTTCTGAAAAATCGATATTGTTAATTTAAAAATTCAAAATTAAATATTAAATCCATCAATTTTATAAAATAAAAACTATTAAACCCCTAATTACCCTTAGAACAATCATACAGCAAAAGGTCTCAGCTGAGCATGATCTTTTCAATGTTTGAAAGCATTTGACGCACAATGAACAAAGGCGTACCCTTAGCAGGTATATTACGGGTTTTTTGTACCTAAGTCTGTTTTATTTTGCATATATACAAGATAACTGTATTTTGTACATAGTTTAAAAGAATTACGTTTTTTTTACCAATATGCAGAAGAAATAACTAAGATAAAGTTACAAATAATGAAGTGATGATTAGAACAAACACGTATGTCGCAAAATTCACACGCGTTCCGTTTTATGTGACTGCTGGTGTACATAGTACCGTTTACCATGCACCATTTTTTTTTTTTTGATCTTTCGATTTTCGATCTTTGCGTTCCGATATTTGCTTTTTCGGGCTTTTCACTTTCGGTCCCGTTAGAGCCATAGATATTATATGGTCATTCTCCGCGATCCTGAAAACATTCATCCCAAACGCTTATGGACCATGTACATACATACATATGTACATTCACATGTGTATCACTATTTTGTATTTAATGATGTCAATATAACGTGATACGAAATTGAGCAGAAAACCATTGTTGGTGAAGTACCTACAGTCCCTGACCAGAATATTACGCCACCCCTCTCGAGATGCGTTTGGGTAAATTTGTCACGGTCGTAAATAACTCATTATGGGAACTTGGAACTTGGAAACAAGCCTGGCGATTTTTCGATCCACACGAGGGCCAAATTTTTTTTTAGTACCACTATTAGCTGCCGACTGAGTGTGGGGTCGCAATCGGTCTCCAGATTTTGTTTTATTTTTCTAATAAACGCCCTACTAACACCCTCCATTGTCGCGATTTTGTTTTGAGAAAACTTTCCTGTATTTAATAATGATGTAATGCTTGCAATTTTTTCTTTAGAAAGATCTGATTTTCTACCCATCTAAAAAAATCCAATAAAAGTTTTACACACAATTTAAATCTTAAAACAAAGTAAAATTTCGAGATATTATATACCAACTTACCTTAGAAATATGATAAAGTTGCAGTAAAAGAGAAAAAAACACAGTGCTTTTCACAAAATAATGAATGATTTTAACGGAAACGCACGTCAATATTGAACAAAATTCAGACGCAAACCGATTTCAAACATCTTTCTTTTGTTTTTGAAGACCTTTTGAGGGATAATCCACCGATATTTTTTGCTAGTGAATAGAGTTGCATTTAAGGATAAGATCACAAAAAAAATGAGGCCAAAAGTTCCCATAATGAGCTATTTACGACCGTGACAAATTTACCCAAACGCATCTCGAGAGGGGTGGCGTAATATTCTGGTCAGGGACTGTATATATATACATACATATGTATGTATATACATACATATGTATGTATATACATACATATGTATGTATATATGCATATGTATGTATCATCATCATCATCATCATCATCATTTACAGCCATTCGCCATCCACTGCTGGATGAAGGCCTCTCCAACACGCTTCCACTCGTCTCTGTTTTGCGCAACACTCATCCATCTCATTCCGCACATTTTCCTAATTTCGTTCACCCATCTTCCTTGCGGTCTTCCTTTTACTCTTTTGCCTTCTCTCGGGTACCATTCAAGCACTTATTTTGTCCACCTTTCGTCCATCCTCCTAGCTACGTGACCCGCCCATTGCCATTTCAATCTCTTCACTCTATCCACTATGTCCACTACCCTTGTCATATTTCTCACCCACGTGTTCCGCTTCCTGTCTTTCCTCGTTATGCCAAGCATACAGCGTTCCATACTTCTTTGAGTGCATTGGATTTTATTTTGCATCTTGGCGTTCAGTGTCCAAGTTTCACATCCATACGTCATCACTGGCAAAACGCATTGATCAAAGATCCTTTTCTTCAGGCAGAGTGGCATTTTTGATTTAAAAACAGCATTCATCCGTCCAAATGCACTCCACCCTAATTTCATACGTCTCTTTATCTCTTCATCTTTATTACCAGACATGTCAATTATTTGACCTAAATATAAATAATTATTTACTACTTCTACTGGTTTATCATCTAATGGGATGCTATCAGGCATGCAATACCTATTGAACATTCGTTTGGTCTTATCTACGTTAATTTTTAATCCTACTTTTCTACTTTCCCTGTCCAGCTGTGTTAGTCTGTTAAGTAGGTCAGCTGAATCACGAGCTATTAAAACTATATCGTCTGCGAACCGAAGGTGACTCAAGAAGCGACCGTTGATGCTTACTCCGGCTTTGTCCCATTCCAAGTTCCTGAAAACTCCCTCAAGCACCGCATTGAATAACTTGGGCGAGATTGTATCTCCTTGTCTTACTCCTTTTCTTATGCTAAATCTATCTGTACCTGAAAAAATTTTAACCGAAGCTGTGGCATTCTTATATATTGCAGCTAACAGCCCCACATAGGGTTCCGGTACTCCCTGTGTTTGTAGAGCGTTAAGTACTGCATTGTGGCTCACTGTATCGAAGGCTTTCTCATAATCGACGAAACCTAGGCACAGTGGCCGTTGATATTCGTTGGCGCGCTCGATTAGTTCGCCAACTACTTGGAGGTGGTCCATTGTGCTGAAATTTGCCCTAAACCCTGCCTGCTCTATAGGTTGGTTCTCGTCGAGGATATTCTTCAGCCTTTCTGTAATAACCTTCGTGAAGAGCTTGTAGACCGCTGAAAGTAAACTAATGGGTCGGTAGTTCTTGATATCGCTTTTGTCGTCTTTTTTGTGTATTAAAATGATAGTTGCGTTATTCCATCCTTCTGGTATAGCTTGGTTCTGGAAGCATTTGCTGAAAAGCCTAGCTAAGATATTATTTAGGGGGGAGCCGCCACATTTTAGTAAGTCAATGGGAATATTATCTTCCCCTGGGGTTTTACCGTTCTTTGCAGTTTTTAGCGCGGCCTCTACTTCGCTAGGCAATACTGCAGGAACCCTTTGGCCGTGTGTCGGTTCCAGAGCGGGGAATTTGCCGTTGTCGTTCTCGTATAGTTTTGCATAGAACGTGTAAACTCTGTCTATGATTTCTTCTCTATTCCTAATTATTACTCCGCTCTCTGATCTGATTGCGATCATTTGGTTTTTGCCTAAGAAAAGATCCTGTTTGTACTTTTTCAGGCTACGGTTATTCTTAATGGTACTTTCTATTAACTTGCTGTTAAAATCCCTGACATCCCTGACTATTCTCTTTTTAATTTCCTTATTTACTAGATTGTATTCTTGCTTATTATTATCCCTATCTAAATTCCTTTTATGCTTAATTAGGTTTTTTGTTTCCGCTGAAATTTTGAAATTTAATCTGTTTCCTGAATCCACCTAATTTCTTACCTGTTGAGGTTAGAACCGAACTAATTACAGTGTTCAATTCCTCGATGTCTGCTTCTGGGTTTAATTTCTCGTATCTATTTCCAAGTTCGAGTTCGAATTCCTTTTTCCTAGACCTTAGTTGAGCGAAGTCTGGAGAGCTACTGCATCCTTTTATTAGTTTCCTACGTTCGCAATTTATATTAATGGCCATCTTGGCCCGGACTAATCTGTGATCGCTACCTATATCTACTTTACTTAAAACACTAACGTCTTTAACGGAGTGCAGGGCATTTGTTAGGATGAAATCAATTTCGTTTCTGTCTCCTTTAGGACTCTCCCAAGTCCACTTATTGTTGGTGTTTTTCCTGAAAAATGAATTAGTGATAAAGAGCCTGTTGTGTTCTGCGAATTCTATGAGGCGATCGCCTCTTTCGTTTCTTTGGCCGGTACCAAAATTATACATACATATGTATGTATATATGCATATGTATGTATATATGCATATGTATGTATATATGCATATGTATGTATATATATATATATATACATACATATGTATGTATATACATACATATGTATGTATATACATACATATGTATGTATATATGCATATGTATGTATGTATGTATATATATATATATATATATATATATATATATATATATATATATATATATATATATATATATATATATATATATATATATATATATATATATATATATATATATGCATATGCAATATCGGTGGTTGCGTTAGTGCTAACCACCGAGATGTCAAGGGGTTCAAGCGTTGGGTTAACCTCGATTGAAGTGAGTTTATTCGGAATATTTCTGCTGTGCTGCTGGTCAGACTTGGATATTTTTGGCTCCAAGTCGATCGTTTCCTACCACAGTTTGCAAATGTATCTGATTTCATTGTTGAAACGGCTCCTCATTAAATTGGCAATACCATCCTACCTATTACGAGTGGAAACCTATAATTGGTCTTTTGTTATGTATTTTATTATTTGTTGTTTTGAAATTAAGACTGTTGGTTTTCCTTAAATAAAATAAAATAAAAAAATATTTGTATGATTTTAAATTTATAATCTATAAATTTATAAGCTTGATACCATAGATGTTGCTCAGGGTAAAACCCGTAATAGCATCATGGTAAAATATAAATTAAATTCACAAATGAGTTTAATTGTAGGTATGCCTACACGTAATGAATATCATATTTCATATGAAATCAAATTATTATTTTAATTCATGCTTTCGAATCATTTACCGTATTTTATTGAGACCACGTGAACATATGTATATACATATATATGTACATATATGTATGTATAATAGTTACTATTTTTATATTTGGACTAGAAAGTTGAGTTGAAGTTGAAAGAAGTTGAAATAATTTATATGAGGAGCGTTCGCTGTTTGAATATTACTTATTTCAGTTGGGTCACTTATGGACTTATACATACACATATGTGAATATAGTTGTGATCAAAATTTTGAAAATTCAATAGTGTGGTACACAAATACTTTATTTTATTTTTCATATTGGGTCATAGCGATATTACAGGAGTCTCTGATTCTTCGCAATGAAAAATATTATATGAAGTAGATGTGCAAAAAGGAATATGAATTCAGAAGTAGTTTTTGACCGAAAAGATTATTAAGATGACTAGTTACTAATGTCAAAAGTGCACCCTAATTATTAATGTGATATTAATATGGTCTAATCCTGTAATATGTACACAGTTCTCGTCGTACCAGTAAACTCAATTTTTCCAAGCTGATTATTTTATACGTCCCGCATTGTGAACTGAAGTAATTGTCACAATTGTGATTGGTAACGAGCTCACAACGAAAGCTCTCGACCCACTTTACGCCACTCAATATTATTTTTCTGTTCGTTTTCTGAGCTTCCGTTCGGCGACCGGGGAGCTTTCAAATTTGCTCTTAATTGTAGGGATTAAAGCTCGCTGGGGCGCGGTAAACACCGTCGGGTCTTTTTCATTATGTGTTTGTGACCTGCGATTTAATTTGAATACAGATGGCGGCGACAAGGCGACACAGGGCCGCCTCTGCTCTAATCAACAAACAAAAAGCTCTTCTCAAGGCGTAGAAAACTTGGAGGGAAATAGAAAAAAAGGTGACTCCCGGTCCCGCAAACCGGCTGATTCAGACGTGCAATCGTGAGCTTTTTCAGCTGAAAGCGACCCAGATTGTAGACCGCGTCGTTTGACTACCAAACATTTGAGAGCACTTTTCTCTGGAGTCGTCTTAGGGCGCAGACAAAATCGTACGCGGCAGGTGTTTTTTTTTAGATAGTTTTGCACATGCAAAAAAAAACTTTGGCATGATTTGTCTTTGCCGTCGTGGTCTTCTCAAAACTCACCCCCTGGAGTATTTTTGGTGATATTTTATCCTTGTATTGACATAGGTTTGACAGTGATTCCTATATTTTAATTAATGTAGGAGAGAGTTTTCGAATTAATAAGATCATACAAATTTACAATGACCTTATGAAAAGCCCTTCCCAGCTAGAAACTACGAGCACGTGCATGCCGTACGATTCAGTGTGTTTTCACCTTTGGGGCCCACGAGCGGGGCCAAATTTGGCCAACATACCGAATACACGATGTAAAATTTTTTATTTTATTATAAATGTACGGTTTTTATTAGCTTGACTTTTCTCTTGTGTGAGTCAAATCTTGTGTCACACTTTGATCAACTTTCACCGTGTCGATTTTTGGATTTTCTAGAATATTGTAGCGTCGAAGTGTAGAGGGGTTTCCGAGATCGAAAGACGCAGCAGTTGTGCTAGAGGTAGTTTATTGTTCTTGATATGTCGGCCTGCCAGCTCCGAATGAAGCAGGGACCAAAACCGGTCAATATTTATACCCAGCGTGTACTCCCAATAGAGATTTCATTGTTCGATGGTTCGCGAGACCTTATTGGCTGTTGTATACAGCTTGTTCATATATCGACGTCTTTTTGGCGCGAACGCGAGATCAGCG
Source organism: Arctopsyche grandis (assembly GCF_051622035.1). Taxonomy (NCBI): domain Eukaryota; kingdom Metazoa; phylum Arthropoda; class Insecta; order Trichoptera; family Hydropsychidae; genus Arctopsyche; species Arctopsyche grandis. Next base: position 29,497,089 of record NC_135355.1, read on the forward strand.
CTTGTATACCAGAGGTTGACGCGCGCCAATCGCCTAATTAATCTCACAAAATATTTAATTGATATCCCCTCTCCCCAAAATAAGGAAAGAATCGTGAGCAAGTTATATAAATGTTAGATTTATTTATTTCTGTTTATTTGGTTACCATATCAATTAATCAACTTTTATTCTGAATGTGTTTTTCTAACAGTCGAATAAATGAAAATTTAAAACCATGTTTTTTTACATGGTATTTATTTATTTTTTCAAGTTAGCGTTTTTTATTTGAGATAATTTTACAATATGCAACCCAGTAAACATGTGATGAAATCAGTTGCTAGGAACAGATGTGATTGGCATAGACTCTGCTGCTGCAACGGATGTACTGATATGGTGACAAATGCAATCCGTATATGCACAATTGCACACGCTACTGTGTGAAATTTATCTTAAGGGCGGTATGTATGTTGTTTTAATGGGTAATTTGTACATATATCTATTTTTTTACTGGTCAATTTTAACTTTGATGTTATATCTAATCAGTAAAAAATGCACGGGCTATTTTTATGTATCAATATCGTCAAGACAAAAAGTAATGCGATAAGTTTGTTATCGTACGTTTCCGTGCTTGTAAACTAAACATACATATATCGATAAACTACGTAGGAGAGTCGACAATCTTGTTGCATGTTGTGTAATATGAATTATGTCTTTTTAAAGCATCGTCATCGTTTTTGAAACCTGATAAATTGTATACGCTATTTTATGGAATCAAAGCGGTCGTAAGCGACGAATATCCAATTACACGACGACAATAGAAGCGCAATAAAACCGCCATTGACTCTTGTCCCTTTTTGACCCCTCAGGGTCAGTTGCAGTAAAAAGAGTATCTTTTAGTAAAAGGGGACAAACACACACTCATCAATTCAAACTGGGTTTAACTTTACATAATTCGGATCATAATCAAAATTTTATTTTAATTCATTGGTGGTTATTCACTTTAGGTAGACGTGCAATAGAATATCGATTCTATATTATTAGTATTTGACAATAATTTTGAACGGGCAAAACGACTTGATGAAATCTCGAAAGAAGCAAATGAAGTATGAGTAACCCTCAGTGGCCTCTGGGAAGGTTTTTCCGACCTTCACTGACAGGCAGACGATGTGTATCTGAACGGGAAAGATTTTCAATATCCTAGGCTCTATTGTGCAAGTGAAGTGGCCAGAACCCGGGCAACAGGCAGCGCAATAATGTTTAAACTTACCAACTGGCAATATCTCTGGATATTCCTTTTCCAATGAAAAATGGACCAACGTTTTTTGCCAACTCGATTCAGATTCAAGTTTTCAGTTTGGACTGCTTTTTATCGCAAGATAATAAAACTTATGACAAATTCTCTTCCCTATTGTAATGAAGTCACTGAAGTATTAATGATTACAGTTTCAATTTCACTATGAATGGATCTGGCACTTAATAAATTATCCCTGTTATCTCATCTAAAGAATTCCGGACTATTTTTCCATCTTATAAAGTTAATCAAATTTCCGTTTTATCTGCCATTATTTAAATTTTTTTAAGCATTGATGGATTGTAAGCGATTTCTCCAAGCACGATATAATTTATAGTACATATTGTTTCTTGAAGTGTTCTCTAAAATGTAGGTATGTACACATGTATGACGGATTTTGCGTCTTCGACCGTGAAGTGCTTGTTTATTAGCATGTCTGTCAAGTTATAGAACGTAAAATTGGAACTCGTGAACCTTGCACGTGTTATTGTTTTAATATTTCTAATTTTATCAACGTGTCTTTCCTTCCTCTCAATGTTAATTTATTTGAGCTTAAACGCTCATTTATTTAAGTCATACGTAAGTCGATAAATCGATATCTACGTTTTAATTTACATAAAACTTATAAATACATATATGATTTATATATTAATGTATTTAGGCAATTAATTCTGGATTCAATCTACCGTATGTTTTGTCTGTTTTTCTCATTTACGAAAATTCAATTCAGATTAAAATAATAGAATATAAATTGTTTAAAAGCTTTATAAACTTTACGAAGTAAGTTTATATTGAATTTAAAGTATCCTGATATTTGTAGTCAAAAAGTACGATCGTGAAAATTGTATTTATTTTTAATTTGCTGAAGTGATTCGATTCGGATACCTTTCGGAGCGGAAATTTCATTCCTTTTCACCTCGTCTTGTCCGAGAGGAAATAGGCACAATCAACCCGATATTTTTGCAACTTACATTTATACTTGCCTATAATATTTTTTATTCCTCTAAGAAGTTTATCCCGGGGCACGTTATACTTTTCAAGTCTTCTTTCGTTGTGGCTTAACTAGCAGTCAGCCGGAAATTGAGAAATGGCGAATAAAGAGCTCGGCCAGACCTGCTTTTCACGTTCGAGTGGGAATATTTAACCGATGATAAGAGAAATCCGCAAGTCAGCGTTTCTCAAATGGATTGGTTGCGGATTCCTCTTTTTCCATTTCACTCGCCTTTATCATAACTAAGGGACGCACTAATCCATACATACATATAATGTTTCAAACAAGAGGCACCTAGTATTAAAAGTCGATAGTTCGTATATTACATAACGGGAAAATAATGTACGTAATCATTTTCCAGGTATACGGAAACTAACCAAACTAGAATACGAGCACGTTTTGGCAGAGCACAGGAAGGATTTATGTATCTGTGCACTGAAATAGCAAATTTTTATAACTTTACCATTTTGCAGTTTAAAATTGCTCCATATCAAACTAATTAAAACAGAAGTCCGATAAATAATCCGATTATACGCTTACTGATTATTATTTATTTTAAGACATTGTACTATAAGACGCTTAAAGTTTCTCATTTATGTTGTCGTATATCATATATTTTGAATATTTATTATTTTAAAGATTTATATTTTCCCATGATGTCTTTACGCGTTGCCCTGAGCGACGCCTATAGTATTAAACCTATACATATATAAATTTAGAGATATCATATTCAAATAGTGGTGACAAATTGTAGCGAGGATGGTTTTTCCAATTTGATTAGGAACCGTTTCAACAATGAAATCAGACAAGTTGGCAAACTCTTGGAGTCACAAATATCCAAGTCTGATCAGCAGCACTGCAAAAATACTCCGAATAAATTCTCTTTAATCGAGATCAACACAGGGCTTGAACCCGTGAACCTCTCAGTGCTTAGCTTTAACGCAACCAACGAGTTATACTATTGTAGTACTTTTATTAATGGGTCATGTTTGATGTTCATCGGAATATTATGAATGATTCATATACATATTAGTCCCTCCTAAAGTGTGTAAGCATGTACTCAATTAACGACTACATCTAAGTGTATTTTTATTTTTAGGAAATATCGTCTGGAGGACCTAGCGGAGGATACACCCCTCTCGGAGCTTTATCATCCATGCATCCGCCAGGTGGGGTTGCACCTCCCCATATTCATCAAGGTAGGCAAATCGATGACTTCATGCGTTCACATCACATCATCATTTGCACAATTTTATGATTGTTTTATTTTTTTAAAGGACCTTTAGTGCAAGATCCTCGAGGACCTCTGATCGGATCTCTGGGTCGCAAAGCAGGTTGTTCCAGTGCTTTCAGTGCCCCTCATCATCATTCCGATAGCGATCGAGCTGTTCCGCCAGGTAGGCTGATTGCATACATTTATTAAAAAATCACATATTGCAGTGAGGATTGTATAAAACAAACATCACGGCCGCGTCTTTGATGTATTTTAAATACAGCAATTATATGTTTGTACCTATACATATGTTTGTATGTTGTTACATATGTAGGTAGGAAACATTGGTTGCATTCATGTTTAATACTCATTCAGATGAAAAACTTAGTGTTTACATGTTTTTGTCGTTATAAAGTGCTTTTTTATTGTGTTGTATTTAAGGTTTATTTTTATTGTGTTGTATGTACTTAGTGAAATCGTTTGGTTTGTTTATTTGTGTATTTCGTTTTGGTTCTGAAAATGGTTTTATTATCCAAAACTTCAGGTGTAAATAACAAAATATGATAAAAGTTTGCAATCTCATTACATTAATTTCTATTTAATGTCATTCGGTTTTATTGCCCTAAATTCAGAGTCGGAGTCGGAGTCGCTGAGTTGTAGCATTTTAAGCGGAGTCGGAGTCGTAAATTTGTTAGGTACTATTTATTATTACTCATTTTTACGTTATCTGCATACATATGTACGTAGTAACAATAGATGAAGTTTTGTGATCATGCGAAAATACGAACTCGGGGTTTTGACTGATTCGAACTCAGAATCGTTCACTGATTTCATGATCAAGAAAAAAATGTGTGTCTGTGTATTTTGGAGATTTTTTGAACACCGTTAATCCTATCGAACTGAAATTCTTATCGACACGACATAAATTTTTTTTAAATTTTTAAGTTGACCGGAAATGGTACCTCCTCTTATATGAGTCCTTTTTTTAAGTTTTTGAATTCCATTATCTCCCAAACAGCTAAACGAACCAAAACGAAAAAAAATCAAGTATAATTCTTGTATTAATGTAATGAAAGTAAAAAAAAATCACTAAATTTAATAAACCGGAAGTGGGATTTTTTCCTCTTAGGAAGGTCAAAAATGTTGTGGCCACTATTCTGTCCACACCCCTGAAAGTATCAAGGTAAAAAAATATATTTGTATTCTTTATGTACTAACTTAGAGCTGATTAGGTTTTTGTCAGAATTCGTAAACCGGAAGTAGTATTTTTTTTAAACAATATATCATTACTAGTGTTGGGCCCGTTGATTTCAACGGGTGGTTTCGAAAAGGAATTGAAACTCGAATAAAAATAAAGTTATTAGCCCCCTTTACACAGTCGTTCTATCGCGCGTGAAACAGCTAATCGTGCGCGAAAGAGTGCGCGTGTAAAGATCTTGGACCGGGAAGGGATAAACCGCGCGATAAACTCTGTGGCTCGACGTTATCTTTACACAGAAAATTCTTTCGGGCGCGCTTTTGTTACAAGATGGCGGACTTACGCACGTGGAGTAAAGAATTGATTGTGGAACTACTTTTAATGTACCAGTCTTTTCCGTGACTCTGGAAAATTAAGTCCGAGGAATATAAAAACAAAAATATGAAAGAGGAAGCTTATAAAAAAATTCGGGTGTGACCAACCCATGACTTTATCTATGTATTTGAGGAATATAAGAAGGTTACAAAACAAAATATTGAACTAGATAATAACTATGATACAAATTGATCGCAAATATATGGAAACTTGCACAAGACAAAAGTTCTACTTCCGGTTGTCGGATTTTGTTCAAATTTTTTTTATTATTTAAAATCAGTATAATTATTATACACATTAAATATCAAGAGGATAAAAATAATTTAAAAGGTCAAAATAAAATAATGAAATATATAGTTTAAAAAAAAAATACTACTTCCAGTTTACGAAATCTGACCAAAGTGTTAGCAACTCTAAGTTAGTACATAAACAACACAAATATAAATTTTCAGCTTAATACGTTTAGGGGTGTGGACAGGATCCAGGCGACAACATTTTTGACCTTTCTAAGAGGAGAAAATCCCACTTCCGGTTCATTAAATTTGGTGATTTTATTTTTAATTTTTACCTAAAATCACTATCTTTATTATACACAATAAATATCAAGACGCTTAAAATAATTTAAAAGGTCAAAATAAAATAATTAAAAAATAATGAAATATTGTTTAAAAAAAAAATACTACTTCCGGTTTACAAATTCTGACCAAAACGTTACCAAATCTAAGTTAGTACATAAACAACACAAATATAAATTTTCAGCTTAATACGTTCAAGGGTGTGGACAGGATCCAGGCGACAACATTTTTGACCTTTCTAGGAGATAAAAATCCCACTTCCGGTTTATTAAATTTTTTGATTTTTTGTATTATCATCACATTGATAGAAGAATTATACTTGAATTTTTTCGTGAAGATCACACGTGTATAAGAGGTCGAAAAAAATAGCGGAAGAAAAATCGAACAAGAGTAAACTGCCACTTCCGGTTGAGGGAAGCTTACTAAATTTTATACATAACTTGGTATTACGCTTAAACTTCTAGATATGAAATTTAAGTTCAATAAACCAAAAGGTTTCTGAGAAAAACATAAAAAATCTCGATTCTCTAGAGTAAAAGTACTACTTCCGGTTCAGATAAAAATGTTTAAAAAATATAAGGTTATAAAAATTATTATTTCTATTACATGTAAAAAAGATTTAATCCGATTAAGTTAGCGGTTTGGGAGATAATCGTATTCAAAAACTTGAAATAAAGAGGACACCTATAAGGGGAAGTACCATTTCCGGTCAACTTAAAAATTTGAAAAAAATTAACGTCGTGTCGATAAGAATTTCAGTAACCGATACTAAGTTTCGGTTCGATAGAACTAACGGTGTTCAAAAGATCCCCAAAATACACGGACACACAGACACATAGACAGACACACACACAGACACACACACACACACACACACACACACACACACACACACACACACACACACACACACACACACACACACACACACACACACACACACACACACATTTTTTCTAGATCATGAAAACGTGATCAGTAATCGATTCTGAGTTCGAATCAGTCTAAATCTCGAGTTCGAATTTTCGCATGATCACAAAACTTCATCTATTGTTACTACGTACATAGATAAAGTAAAAATAGTTGACTTCGTTAAAGAAAAAGGATTTTCTAATGCTAATCGAGATTTTGTTGTCAAAAAATTTCAAAGCTTAAGAGAAATGCTTTATTTTTGATATCTATATTTTGATAATTTGCAACAATAGCACCTGATAATACAATAATAATTGTGCTGAATTAAATTTATTTTTAGATATGATATACAATGGATTTTAGATTCTGGAACATACACTGCATCAGTGATGGCAATTATTCGTATTTGATTTATTTTTCATTTTATTTTATTAAATTTTTCATTTTATGGATCGTTTCTTCTTCTTTTTGATTAAATCAACACCAAAGAACATCATAACTTGCGCCATGATTTTTCTTCCATCCATTTTTCACCGCAACATTACTATAATAAAACTGCGTTACTTCAGTAAAACTGTGCGTTTCGCACACACTCCAACACGCGCCAGTTTCGCGCGGTCTATCACGCACGATTAGCCTTTACACTTTCGCTCTTTCCGTTTTAACAAAAAAGTGGTAGGAGTGATCGCGCGCGAAAGAACGTCAGTGTTCACAACTGCGAAAACATTATCGCGCACGATTGCACGCACAGGCTTACCCGCGCGCAATCCTGTACGCTCCTGAGAACGCGCGATAGAACGACTGTGTAAAGTGGGCTATTGAATCGACTGGTTTCGGAAAGAAATTGATGCACGAATTAGAATTGATTACGAATTACGTTTTGTGCATCGCCGACGCCCCGACGCCTTTGCCCCCAGCGCCCCCGATGCCTCCGGCACCCCGGGGCCTTCGCCCCCAGCACCGCCGACGCCGAGCAATATGGCGAAACCTAAGATATAACAATAACTAAAGGTTCGCAACAGAAAATTGGGAAGGAAACGCCAATTTTACAGGAATCGTTTCAATGAAAATCAGAAAAATTGGCAAATTCTGATAAGAAACGATCGACCTTGACAAATCAAGGTCTGGCCAATAGCGAGACTTAGTGGGAATCGAACTCGTAACATCATGTACTAGATAATTCAACATACACCACTAGACCACGCTACTGGTTATTTATTTATTTATTTATTCTAAACAGACCATTGTGGCATAACAGGAATTCCTAAAGCGCCACAATGGTCAAAAAATATAACACAAAAACAAAAAACCAAATAACAATTAAACATAAATTAATACATAACGAAAATAATACATATGTATGTATGTGCATTGGATATGTTTTGAAGTATAAGGTGATAATTTTTTTTGTCGAATTAATTTATATTGTATTTACACTGCATTGAACTAATCTTAGACTTTATCAACTGAGGCTTTGAAGAGGCCCGTCTTCTATAAGTTATTTTCATTTCTTTGAAATTTTATGAGCACGTACACAACAAGTAAGTATATTTGTATTTGAATGTGCATTTTTTCTGTAGCACTTGCATGCAACGAGAACGTACATTGCTTATTTTTAGCTGTCAGCCAAATAACAGGAAACGACTTTACGTAAGAATTCCTTTTATACTAGGTCTGATATGAAATGCGAATTTTTTGAAAACACGTGTTTGTGTGTTTGTACTTGCTAGTGACACGTGTGTCATTCTTTTCTTCTTATCAACTCGTTGTGTTATTATAGTACATAAAACCATTTTTGCAATGTGGCTATTTACGTCTCAAACTTCGTGGGGTATAAAATGCTTTGATATATGTATGTAGTAAGATGCGTGTTTGATATACACATGTACATACGTATTGTTGTTAATGTACGTATGCAGGTGTAATATCATGTCAAGAATAGTTGTAATCTTATGAAAATAAAATCTTGCCACGATTTTTTGAATTAGTTTTATATATACTTTGAATGGTTCAAATAACAATTAAAATCTGTAACAAATACACTTTTAAATTATTACACTTTTTCTGGGTATATTATAAGTAATGTCGGTTTACCTAATAATGGACTTTTAAGCTTATTCGTGTCGAGAGCCGGTAGTGTTGTGGAAACTCGCCAACTATCAAATAAATTTTCGCCAAAGATTTAAACCGGTGAATTTTTTATTCTTTTCATTTTATATCATTCCATTTCTCTCCCTCAAATCTACACAACACATTCCGTACAAACAATATGCTTATAGGTAGTTTTAACTTAAATTTTCCTGTTTATCTGTGCAATGATACGAATTCGATCACTCGGACCTTATCGTGACTATGACTGACTGCAAGTCACCGCATCAACTAATATAAAATATCATCATTGCTTTATTCAACGATATTATTGGTTAAGCGATTTTTACCAGTGAGGTCGTTCAAATCCTGGCCAGAGTCGAAATTTATTCGATTTTCTCGACGATTAAAAGTATGTACATACGCCTGTCTGTGGATCTATGGATAGTTAATTAATTTAGCTAGGCTGTCTCCTGTTAGAATTTACCAATTTATCTTATGGTGCTTACGGACTAAACCAACGACGATTTTGGGCCAACTTTTTAACCAGCAGTAGCGTACAAAATATCGAAATAAAAATTAAATTTTAAAATTGAAATTAAATATCAAAATCAAGCTAAAGAGCGAGATTGAGCTAAAATTAGATCATCGTTGATGTTTTGAATTACAACAATGTTTTGAATTACGACGATACGCATTTAAAACCAGAGAAATATTATAATTTCTCTGCTTACGAGCGAAAAAAAATATTGTTAAAGTCGTCACGAGATGTTACTGTATTTCCACGTGGATGATCCATAAAAAAAAAACAATTCATAAAAAAACGCGGTGTCGGATGTCGGTGATTTGTCAAAGGGTTTTTTTTCTTTCGTCGAAATAAAATTAATAATCACACATTATCCGATAAATTTTACCTCTGAAATGATTTAATTACTTGATTTATTTCGACGAGAGAAACAATTGAAGAATAACAAAATCCGTTTGATGTGACCGACAACACCCCGGGTTAGCTTCCATCGTTGGATCACCCATACTAATACATGATATATATTCTCAGTAACTGCGCATTACGGGGAAGTAAAAATAATAATTCTTTGATTTTTTTTCGATCTTAGTGCGTATCTTCGTAAGTCAAAACATCTTCGACAAACAAAAGTCGAGGATTACCTGTATGTGATTGTTGATGATCTAATTTTAGGTCAATCTCGAAAATTTATTTAAATTGTGCATGTTCTGTTTTAACTTTCAATATTTAATTTTAATTTTAATATAATGATTATAATTTTATTTTGATACTTTAATTTAATTTTAATATAATAATAATAGTTTTAATTTTGATATTTAATTTCAATTTTTAAATTTAATTTTAATATAATAATAATAGTTTTAATTTTGATATTTAATTTCAATTTTTAAATTTAATTTTTATTTCGATATTTTGTACGCTACTGGTTTTAAAAGTTGGCATGTGGGCCGTTCGTTGGCTTGGTGCGTACGCACCATTATACAATTGCTGTGACGGATCCAATACATACATTCGGCAATCCCGTCTCGCCAATTCATCTAGTCCAAATTTTCTAAATGTTGAAATTAAATACACGCACAACTCTCATCCAACTCATCTCACACATTTTTCTAATTTCATCCTTCCTCTCACTATTTTACATCCTTCGGGTACCATACATCATTTCTTTCGTCCATTCTTCTAGCCAACTGCCCATTGTAATTTCTATCTCTTCATTCTCTCCGTTTTATCAACTACCCTTGTCATACTTCTAATCCACGTATTCTGTTTGCTATCTCTCCTCGTTATGCCTAGCATACAGAGACAGCGTACCATACTCCGTCATCACCGATAAATCGGTCGTAGATCTTTTTTCTACAGGCAGAGTAGTATTTTTTTAATTTAAAAACGGCGTTATTCGCATCCTAGTTTTATTCGTATCTTTATTTCCTCTTTTTTGTTTCCGGACATCAGAATTCAGTGGGTCAAACTTAAAACAAAGTTCTCTGCTCCGGTAAGTAAAAGAAGGTGATTTTTTGTTGCTCAGTTCTATTGAACATTAGTTTGATCTTATGTACGTTAATTTTTAGTCTTATTATACCGGTCCAGCTGTGTTAATCTTTTAAGTAAGTCAGCTGGAACGCGCATTATCTGCGAAATAATATTGTTGAAAAATTCAACATCTGCTGAATGTCTTTTATGAAAAAATAGTTGCAGTGCAAAAATATATGCATATCACGACCAGGGCCGCCGAGAGGGGGGGGGGGGGGATTAAAATTCCAGGGCCTGGACTACTTGAGGGGCCCCGTGTTGGGACGTTCGATATTGATATTTTATATTATTCTACATAAAAATATATATTTCTTTAATGCTAAATGTTATACGGCGTACGGCGAGCATACTCCTTTGAGTGAGCGTACTTCTTTGAGCATACGAGCATACTTCTTTGAGTGAGCCAGCATTATGTATATCTGATGGTGGTTACGTTAATCCTAACCACCGAGAGGTTTCCGGATTCGAGCCCTTGGTTGACCTTGAGTGAAAAGAATTTATAAGGAAGTATTTCTGATCAGACTTAGATATTTGTGACTCCAAGTCGATCGTTGAAGTTTAAGAGATCCTATCAGAGTTTTGCTAATTTATCTAATTTCATTGTTGAAACAGTTCCACATCAAATTGGCAAAACCTACTATGTATTGGTCACCATTATTTGAATATGATTTAAAATTTACAATCTATAGATTCATGTATGCACAAGTTTAATATCATAGGTGTCTAAATATATTTTTACTTTATCTACATACATATGTACGTAGTAACAATAGATTAAGTTTTGTGATCATGCAAAAATTCGAACTCGAGATTTTGACTGATTCGGACTCGGATCATGATCTAGAAAAAAATGTGTGTGTGTGTGTGTCTGCGTATTTCGGGGATTTTATGAACACCGTTAGTCGTATCGAACTGAAACTTAGTATTGGTTACTGAAATTCTTATCGACACGACGTAATTTTTTTTAAAACTGTGTATTGGACTTAATGCATCATCTTTGCGTCAAATGCCCAAGTTTCACATCATCATCGGCTAAACACATCGATCATAGATGTTTTATTGATATGCGAGTATCTCACAATCAGCTTCGGTAAATTTAAAGTAATACAAGACACGACTCGGAATTTGTCAAGAATCGATCTAGCAAATCGGATATTGTGATTGATAAGTATAATTTCCTACGTGCAGATTCCCGCGTTCTAGTCGTCCTTGTCGATTTGTGTACGTACATATGTGCATATAAGACAAAATGTGTATACATATTATATGTATGCGCGTGTCGTATGTCGGGGGTGCGCCGAGTCGGGAACGTTCGGTCATCATCGACAGTCGTCGGTAGCGCCTCTAGCCGTTCAGATCGCACCGCTCGCGCCGATCGCGCGCGCGATTATCGTCCTTACGCCCGGGCCATAAGGCCGCGTTTCGCGTCACAAACAAACCACGTGACATGCGCCGCGCGACTCGACTGCGTCTATCAACAGTTGAAGCCGGCTATCGTCAGACGCGCACCGCTCATTTCGCCACTCACTCATCTCTTTCCCTGCCTTCGATGCACAATGAATATCTTCCAAGGTAAAACGCATCTGTGTGTTCCAGAAACCCTGTGCGTTTCTGGAACGTTCCGGATAGTGCGCAGTTCACTTTTTGCATGCTGTATAGTGTATATACATGTGTACGTGTATGCGAGCGGACGGTGCCTACGCAGTTTGTTTTTGTTTTCGAATTTTCAGCTGTTTACATTCTGTTATGTATGGCTGATTACAGTTTTGCTGTGTGGTAATCTTTTAGAGGTTATGTTGAATTTTGTGTCGTGAATAATAGAGTTTTTCAGCAGCGATTATTTTCTCGTTTGTATTATATGTACATGTGTATATCGTACGTTAAGGTGATGTTGAACCAGGGCTTCGGAGTCGCTAAAAAAATCACGACTCCGACATTTTACTACAATGCGACTCCCGAATATTTCCAGATACATAAGTACAGTCGTAATTTCACCAATGAATTCAACGAATGGTCCAAGTCTCGAAAATCTGGCATAGTAAATTGCACTCATTTGATGTACTGACTTGTCTAATTTCGACCCTCTCTTTAATTTCACCTCACTTGGTCTAATTGTGCTTACTAGAGGTAGGACCGGAAGCGTGCTTTTTCCAGGAAACAGGGTGTTTTGGGTCTATTTTCCAGGAAACAGGGCAAACTACAAAGCTAAAGATCATAAAAAAAAGGTTCATCATAAAAATGAACAAAGCACGGCGAAAAATGAACAATGAACTGCGCAAAGTTGGTCCGCTCTTTAGTGCTTACACATTACTAAGCAAAACTTGAATAAATGCGAAATCGGAAACAGATTCCGGTTAAAATGCCCCGACTCCGAGACTCGACAATATTTAGGTAGATAGTAGAGTTACAAGGTAGGGTTTCTGAAAACCCGGGTTTTCGAAACCCGATGGATCCGGGTCTAATATTTTGAAAACCTGACGGATCCGGGTTCAAAATCAAAATCAAATTTTATTTATTTATTTATTTTGTTTCATTATACAATTCTAAAAACATATAATAAACAAATACAAATATAATAGTGTAATAATCTAAATATAATAGTATATGTATGTATACTCAATTAATTTTCATTTATTTTATATTTAGAAATATTTCATTTCATAAATTACCTTTAAATGACTGATGACGGTTCGTGTGTTGAAATTTATTGCGAAAAGTGTAGTTTTTTCTTCTTTGGTTAATATACCTACATATATTATAATATTCAAAATAGACTCAACTAAAAAATAGGTTGTTCGATAAATTCAAAACATTTTACAATAACTAAATATATGTATGCATCTTATATAAAGGAATGTGAAATATCGACAGTAAAACTAAATTTCTAAGATTAAATAAAGGATAATAAATATAAAAGAAAATTCTGCCAGCACCGTAATCCCGGTAATCAGACTAGTTTCAGCACCGGGATTCACGGTTCCAGAAAACACCGGGATCCCGGGATTGGAAGCCTTAGTAGTAAATATTAGTTAGTGCTTCGGCGTCTTTTTTCACCAAATGCTCGCGAACGTTTTACAAGTGAATCGCTGGTCTTATATTGTTTTTCAGCATTAATTCATATGATTTTCCAACATCGGCTTGGAATATTTACATATATGTATACCTATAGATTACATAATGTTTGTGTAGAACCTGGCGTTCAGTGCTTTTCATGGTTGATGGAAAGAGCGGGAGGGGCGACTTTTTTTGTTGACCACTCTTTTCTTAGTGTCCGTATAATTAATTATCATCCGCTCAATAATCCAAAATGTTAAAAGTTAAAGTTAAAAGAAAAAAAAATTGGTACGTTTTATATTGGACATTTGATATGTTTTAAATTTTTTAATCGAATATGCAATATCGTGTGAAATTGATTGCGCCATAACTTTGTTTCCGTTTTTGCCGCATCGACCGTGCATAACTGAAATAAGATCGCCATATTACGTCGTGTTTATGATACATAGTTGTGTGTTGTTTGTTGTTTTCTCGTAATTGTGACCAAGTACTTTTACGACTTGGCAAATTTGAAATAATCATCATATAAAAGTGTTTGTTATTCCTTTTGATCATTAGTTGATGTATCACGTTTACGCGTCCTCGTCAGCGGAGTCTCTCAGATGAAATATCCAGTGAAAATTATGGGACGTTATTAAAGTGCAATATAAATCAACTTGTTTGTGACGCAGTGGACTTGCACAACTGCGTCATGCCAACGAGCCGTTTACGTCACAGATATTGACCTTCACCTGATCGGTGCATTCGTCAAGGATGCTCGAATTCTGTCTATGAAACTTGTTCTATTCTTTCGGAAATTTCAGTTATTCAACTTATGAAATATGCTCTTCTTTTTTAATTATGCTTTCATTATATCACCTTTTATTCTGACGGCTGTAATTTATTTATTTAGGTTTAGGTTTCGACTGAGAATGACGTCAGTTCATTTGAAAATTTATCTAACTTAATTGTTGTGACGGAATTACCCTCCTCACGTATCTCGCAAATGCGGCTAGTCCGAATTTGTTGATTGTTGCAAGCACACATTGTATATACATATGCTTGCGGGTTGTTATTAATGTATACCTAAAAGGTATAATGTGTTTGGATGTGTATGTATGTACATGCTTATGTACGTTCACAATTAGCCATAGTGTCGATTTAGGGTGACTTGTCATAGCACTTTGTTAGGGCTGCCATGATTGTCGAGATGCCGCCTGGTTCATTTGGCAATTAAATGATAGGAATAATTTAAAAACTCAAGATTTTAACTACAATCAACAAATTTGCAGTTTTATTTAAATATTCTTACCTCGCGAGCTATTTGAACTAAAATATGGGAACACTTTTTGCATTTTCATTTTAGTATCATAGGAAAAGGAGGTGGATAATGTAAGTGTTGGAATGGTATCCTAAAGCAGCGGCTCCCAACCTGTGGTACGCGTTGATGGTTGGTGGTACACGAAAAAAATCAGTAATGGCGGACATGCAAGACTGAATGATTTATAATCATAAATAGAAATATTTTTTCTATAATTATTAAACATTATCTTAATTAATCGTAATCGATGATTGAAAAACCGGCAAATTGATACCGTTTTATAGAAGAAAAATATAGAAATAGATTGAATGCAGAACCGGACTTTGTATATCTCGCATCATTTGAACTGAATTTTAAAAAAAGTTCCTCGAAACAAACACATGAATCTCATTAAATTTATTTTGTAAGGAGAGAAATTTCTTAAAACACATCCACTGCGTCTTAACATTCCATACCATGCAAATCTATATATGTATATATATAAAAATCAATGTTTGTCTGTTTGTCTGTTACGTATGCGTTCCTATACCATTCAACCGATTGCGATGAAACTTACAAAAGTGATTGTTTGCATGTCCGCGATGGTTTCTGTAAAAAAAATCCCCCAAAAACGGGAATGAGTGGCATTGCATGGCAAATAATTTCAAATCAGTTCGCAACCTACGTTGTTAGGGTAAAATAAATAAACAATTTAATAATTGTAAAAGTGTTCGCCGCCTGCATTTTTTCGACAAATGGGAACGGGAACGGGAATTGAATGCGTTATTGTGGCATTGCAACGCATGCCGGGTTCAGCTAGTACTATATAATTACATTTGCAATAACAAATATCACGAAAAACAATGTATATTTCTATATGGTGGTACAATTTAGCGTAATTAATTACTAAGTGGTACGTGAGTCAAAAAAGGTTGGGAACCGCTGTCCTAGAGAATATAAGAGGGTGAAAAGAAGGCCGCAAGGAAGACGGGTGGACGTAATTAGATAAATTTGTGAAGATTTTGACGCCCCCAGATTTTGAAGCCCGGGACCGTCCCTCCCTTCGCAAGGTGTATACGAGTAAGTAATTGCAGGTCGCACTGTGAATTGTCCTTTATAGTTATTTTTCTTTAGCTATTTTACATATTTATTTGCATATTTATCTGATTATTTGCATATTTATCTATTTATTTATTTTACAAAAAAAATACATATTTATTTGGTTGGGTTACCCCAGTCCAAAAATTTATTACATTTTAAATTTTGCAATCATTTATATCAAAATATTCCCCATCAGGGAATATTTTGAGATTTTTTTCTCACTTCAAAATTTTTATTGTATAAAACGGTTGGTAACCCCTTTTTTAAAATACTAATCGATTAATTAGAAGGCTTTAAACAATCTTCTAGAAGGCTTTAAACAATTAGACATCATCTGTCCGTCCGTAGTAAACATTATTATTTCCTGTTTTTAACTATTCGGCTCCTTTGAGAGTATTATTTTAAAATAAAATGAAGATCCCTGCTAGCAGCTAAATAGTGTCTTACTTACAGAAACAAGTATTTAGTTAACAGTAATTTCATACAAAATAGTCTCATTGAACGGACATAGCAGGTACTAATTAATATGTATACCATAAGTATTCATTGTAGTTATTTATTTTCAAAATATGCGATATCAATATCAATTTCTTGACTGGTATTCGTTTAGTCGAAAATAAAAGGTTCACGACCAAAATATAAACTACGCCCGAAAAAAGCTTACACTACTGATACACCTACGTAAAGGGAACAGCCATGCTCAGTGCAATGGAATTGAAGCCAGTTTTATTTCGAAATTAAAGCTTCTATACACCTCTTTAATTCGCTAATTGTGTAAATAAACAGTTTCAAGGTCGTTCAGACTTGCCGCGGACGCCAATGGATTAATGATACGTCATCACCACTCGACTAGAACGCTACTGAACGCAGCGTAAACTCGAGCATGTATGCAACTCGCGTGCCTATATAAATTGCAATAGATACATGTTTATAAAGTTTTTTGCGTTTAATCCTAACACTTATTTTAAACATTTTCAGTGTACATAATAAATAATGTTTCGCGAATTTCTCACCCGCGAGCCTTTATCGAATTTTCCGGCTGACTGACCCGACGACTCATCTCGTACTCGTATTATTTATTTATTTTGATGATTTCACCCCTGACATTCACCTGACCCTTTCTGTTATGTATATAATATATGCATGAGTATCTATGTATGTACACGACGCGAATTGTATTTGTAAAACTCAGAATATTTAATCGAAGTATTAAAAAAAAAATAATATATATATATATATATATATATATATATATATATATATATATATATATATATACATAGTCTATTAAATTTATAAAATTAATAGACTATTTAGAAGGGCGAAGGGACTAATAGACCTACCTCTACTAATAAGAGTTGGCTCTCGAGACTTTTATTTTCAGTGGTACGCGAGTCAAAAAAGGTTGGGAGACGCTGGCTTAATGTATTAACAGAGGCTCAATGTTTGGAAGGATATCAGCACTTTTTAAACGATTAATAAAGAATATAAAAAGTTAATCCACGCCGGATTCACCGGATATTGATGGCAATAAAAATTAAATATGAAGAGTTTGCTTGTGCAGCTATAAAATAAATTTAGTGTCCCGTCAATTGTGTAGATGGTGAAAGGTATTTTAGTAAATACAATTGTTACCGATTGTCGCACGAATCTCAAAAAAGAATCTGTAGAAATATGCTCCATGTTGAGTTTTAATAAATTTTAATTGATATTATTCATGTTTTTTTCAATATAATTTTAATTCCAAAACATTTTTGAATTTTTCTATTATTTTTTAATTGTTGTGTTGTCTTTAAATTGAATACATATATGTATATAAATTTGATTAAAATTCATCGAAAATATAAAATAGATGCTAAAATTGAACATTTTTAATGCCCTAAAACGCTAAAATGCAAAAATGAAAATGTTAAAATTGACAAAAATAGATGCCCAAAATACGCGTCGCTTTAAGTATCTTCGTCTAAAGCTTATTCAAGTTAAACAAATACACTGAACTACAAAGCTTCATCACAAATCGTAGAATATTTAAAAAAAATGAAATCACTTAAATACGTATATAACTAGCAAAATTCAAGTAACTAGCAAATTTCCCAAGGCACGTGCCGAAACGTGCGTTACTGTATAGTGCAAATAGAAGTAGTCTGTGCACTGCTGTCTCGGGCTGTTGAAATGCAGTCCTCTATAATATAAATAGATTAATTCTGGATTGGATTTCCCATCATAAATGTATGTATAGTCGTCCGAGTTCGAGAGCATATTATGTATTATTTACCTTTGCTTTTTTTCAAAAATGTTCCTCAGTTATTAAAAAATGTGTTTGCAAGCAAGCGAAAGTTAATTTGGAAAGACATTTAGTAAGAGATTTTCGGAAAGCTTAAATTATGAACAAATGATTTCCAGGAACCCTTTTAAACCCATTGGATGACAGCACTGTAATGGACATACATACAAAATACAAAAATAGATGAGTAACTCTATGATATTATTTATTTCCGTAGAAAATAATTCATCGTCACGTTTGGAAAATCCGTGCACGGTTACAAAGGTCAGGTTCATCAATCGTGGGCGTATTTTCCGGCCGTATCTATTTCCATCGTATTTGCGTATGAGATTATCTGTTATTTACATGTAAATATTATATACCCCGTAATTGTGCATATTTAGGGATAACTAGTACATTTGTACTTTGAAATAAATTATACATTAGTATCGCAACGACCTGTTTATTGAAACAAACTACATATTTGAGAATCGTCATTTGTTCCCAGGACTAGTATTCGTTAAAAATCACATTTTTATTTATTTATTCTATGTATTATGTTATCGGTTGTAACTGTAAGGATTTTCTTGGTGGAACATAAGCATTAATTACAACATCTTGAGGTAATATTCTCACGATGATTCGAATTTTTCGAATTAGTGGTACTTACATAATTGGTATTTAATTTTTATCCTTAAAATTTTGGAATTGTGAAACTTTTTTTAATTATTTAAAGATTTTAAAGGACTGTATACTTTAGCGAGCTTTTTTTCACACAATATTTTTTCGTCATTCATTTTTTTATTATAGGTTTAGCTGTAGTTCTTTGATTTCAAAGATGACTGAAGTGTTTTATGTTTATGTTTTGATTGTTGCCAGTAAATATAAAATTTGCTTTTATATTCACTGCTTTATTTATTTTTCGAGGATTTCATCATAGAACACTGTTCGTTTACGGTATTTCAAGTATTATTCTTATTTAGTGAAATTATTCCTATATAAACGCAATCAACGAATCTTGTCGGGTTTCTTTGAGTCCTTATCTTAATCCAAACGAAACTGTAGCGGTTAATTTGTCGGGTTCAGTCACTCAACTTGCGTGGAATGAAAAAATGACAGATGTTTTATTCCCCTATATGCAATCTGTCCTATATGCAATCCTTCTGTCCTATATGCAATCTCTTTTACAATATCCGTAGATATTTGCGTACAATTTACACTATTGTCGACGCCCAAATTCGAGCTTTCAGATGGATATACCGATTTTTTTTGTGCTCTGCTTTCCGGAAAACGGGATTGTGAAACGAAAGACGCGTTTTATGTTTATTTTGACGTGTTCGCTGTTTCCTATACAAATACTGTGAAGTTATTGTGTGATTTTCTGATTTTTTGATTGTTGTCACGTGTACCTAATACAAATAAAAACTGCAGAATACGGTTTCGTCTAAAAGTGATATTCGCAATTTTAATTATAGTTTATTATATTGTCGAGCTTATTAAGTGTTTTATGCGAGAGAAAATTCTTACCACGTTCGGACATTCAAAATAGCACTTGGATGCAGGTATGCAATTTGGTGTGAATTTGGTCCTAATCACGAGCATTCATCATAATATCCAGAGGCGGATTGACGATTTCAAACAATAAAGCCTTCAAGTCAACTCACAATATCCTGTGACCCACATGTGTGATTCTCCAACTAGGAATAATTGGAGCGTGTCTAGAGATAACATGGTCGTGTACAAATATATCTACATATACGTACATATGTATGTAATATAATAAATCCGTATATAATATATAGGAAATGCCTTGTGAAACTTCCTTTGAATAAGTTTTTAAATCTTATTATATTATAGTTAATGTTCTTAGTTGAACTGCGATCTTGAAAATAGTTTTGATTCTTATATGTTATCTATGTATGTATGTACATAAGTAGATTGTCTATATTTCGTTCTCGTCTACCCTTTGTGGTGGCACTCACCAAGTACATATTGGTTTCTAATTAAGTTTTCAGAATATGTCTGAATACTTTTGAGCTTAAAAGTTTTGTATTGTGAAACTTCTGCGATTTATCAAAATTGTAACTATTTATTTTAATTTTATTAAATAGATGTTAAGATAAATTTAATACTTTTGTTATTGATATTATACGAGGAAAAACTTAAATTTTCTTCAAACGACGATTTCTGGTTTTAATTAATTTTCATATTTCGTTATACAGATATGGTATATTTTTATATACATATGTACATATATTGAATTCAACCATTACAATAATAAAAATATCATATATAATTTTTATCTAATGCGCGCGTGCGTGTGAATGTCCGTTGTCATGCTCCGTCTCTCTTTCTCCCATTGGAATCTTATATCGTGGAAAGAGACGGGGCATAGTGTGGGCTTTGCACAAGTCTCTTCGTTCACATTTATAATATTTAAGATTTAATTAATTTTTTTGAAAAAAAAATCGTATTTTTATTTTATTCTATTGCTTATGTCGGTCGATCAAATGGGGGATATTTTACTGAGTGCACAAGTATGTGCACACAGGCCACTAGTAGTGATATAAGCATGTATCATTACTGTAAATATGTACCAGTGTACATCTTTTTCGAATTAAGTCACTCTTAACGTGTAACCTTCAAGTGATATGTGCGCATGTCGTTGTCAACACCCCAAAACAATTTCAGTCAGTTAATGGAATACGTGATAATTAAATTCGTACACCTTATTGCCCACCTCGTTTAAATGTAGCCCCAGGTCCTTACGCACAAGATTAAAATCACGAAGGGTGAATTCGATCAAACGGTAGAATTATTTTGTAATTTTGTACACTTCACGTCTTGGTGAGTTCATATAAAATATCATATTTCTAATAGATAAATACCGAACAGATTGGTGTATTGATTTATCTCGATTGTCTTCTTGAAGTAATCCAACTTCTTGCATATTAATGTCAAGATTTCTTCTCTACTTTTTCTGCCTTTATTTTAGATAGTATTTTAGCGTGGACGTGTAGATGGGTGTAATTAAGCTCACTAGTCAAATATAGTCGCAGTCGAATCCTGTCATTTGTGTGATAGCTTGTTTTTGTTTGCGGCCTTTTTTTTGTTAAACAACTTTCCTTGTAATTATTTTTATGCTAAAAGTGTTTTTGATGGAAAAACTTAGTGTAGTAGTTGAGGAAAAAGATATATACACTAGATTAAACTAAATTTCAATCCTTTTCAAATTTTATTTTACATGTTTCGCCCTGTCAACTAACCCTACTATTTTATTTTTTGTACAAATTGATGTTTTTAAACGCACTGTAATTATTTTAGACGAATCAAATTTATGTGATATGAAACTTTAGGATCTCTACTTTTATTTTAGTAAAACAAAGTTTGCACGAATTTGCACTTTAAAAAAAGAATCAATAATAACACTGTTCGACACGAAAAATGGTTCAGAGACGAGATATGACTTTTCTTATAGATCTATGCCCAGTGAACACGAATCTAGTAATAAATAATGTTGATTGGCTCGAGATTCGGAGATATGTTTTTTAAATCGTGCGATTTTTCTATATCTTGGTGTTGTTCGGTCGACGTCTCAAAATCTGTCAATTTTCTGTTCAAACTGAATATTGGTATCTATAGTCAGGTATTTTATCTTTCATTTGTAGTACTTTTCAGCTTTCAAATCTCTCTAAGTAGTCGTCCAGTTCAAATTAAAAGTCAAAAGTACGTATTTTCACTTGGGATTTTTTCCCACTGTTAATACTATTTTATATTGAGTATTTTCTATTGAAACGTGTTTATTGGGATAGTGTTCTGGCCACAGTATTTTTTGTTTTCGTTTAAAAGGGTTAATTGGAAGTGTGCTGAATTTTAAATCGGTAAAATTGCGAACTAAAAGCTCGTACTAGTATTTACTCGTATTTACACGAATCTGAATTTATTTAATAGGGATAATATATTAAATTGTCTTTATATGGGAATTAAATAAAATTTCACTTAGAAAAATTATATTTTGACTATTCTGGTGGATTAATAACAAAAATTCTATTGATAACTGATTTACCTCGATAAAATAAACGAAAAAAAGTCATTTGTCGAACAGTGTAATTAAGCGTATTTGGAACTCCAATTTTCTACTTATTTTCATTCTTTATTTATATTCCAATATCTTAGGATTCTGTCATGTCTATGAACCGGAAGCATCTACACGATATCATAAGAGAAAGCACCGAAAGGCTTTTTATTCAAAAATTCAAAGATTTAGAAGAAAATAATTAGTAATCGTTACAAAGTTCTCTCCTGCAAAACTTTATGAATTTTGAAAAATTATCAACAATTTTAAGATTGTTTAAAATCGTCAATAATTCGCATGTAATAATAGTAAAAGCTATTTTCTGGGAAAAAACGTAAAAAAAAAATTTTGGCCAGGTTTTCAGGCGAAACCACTGCTGCGGTCGACGAGCATCAATCACATTCGTTGCAGTATTGTACATACATACATGCAAAAAAAAACTGGTGCGCCAAATCTGTACCGTTGCGTCCTTTGGCAAACCTAACCACTGTTTTCGGTGATATTATTGTGTTGACATACATAGGTCGACAGTGATCGATAAGAGTGAATCCCATATTTGAAGGAATCTAGGAGAAACTTGTCGAAATATTAAGATCTTACGAATTAACAATGACATTAAGATACGCCCATCACTGCTGAAGACCACGAGCGCTTCCCGTGCCTTTTTTTTTTGGTGTGTTACCATGAGTTTGGTGTGTTACCAAGTGTTTATCTATTTTATTTATAAAAAAAGCTGTTCCTATTTGAATGAATATTTTTAAGCTATAATACTCCTTATATATTCAAGCATCAATACACTTAAAGCAATTTATTTGATTTTATTTGAATTATATTCTTCTGTGTCGACTTGTCTAAGGCGCGTGTGCCTTCTTATGTGTGTATTCATAGTCGTGCGTATAAAAGTTTATTCGTAGATTTCTTAATAATATTATTGAGCAAAAGTGTTGCGATCATAATTTTATGTACAAAAAAGTGTGCGCGAAAAACGGAATATTATAAAATAAAACTTTGTACGGCATTGTTTATCTCGAGCGCGGTGAGTTTTCCGTCGTTTCTTTTCTCGCAAATTAGACCGCCTCCGTCGCATTCTCCCCCAGCCTCTCTTCGTTCCCCTTACGGTGAATTTTCGCGTAAATAATAATGTGCCGCAAATTTCCACGCAAATAGTGTAAAAGGAAAAAAAATCTCTTTGGCATTCTCGCGCCTTTGCGCGCACCCGGTGTTTTTCCAGTGCTAGCGCGAGAAGCCGAGAAAACCGCTTTTCCCGGAAAAAATCCGACTCGGTGCGTTGCCTAATTTATTTGCACGTAAGCGTTTAACGGATAACCTCACAGCCTTGTTGACGATAGACGCTTTCAGTATCTTCGTCTAAAGCTTATCAAGCTAAACAAATACACTTAACTACAAAGCTTTTCATCACAAACCGTAGAATATTTAAAACTAAATCTAAATCACTTAAATAAGTATCTTCGACTTATATTTGGATTTTGGATGGATTTTGAAAAAAAAAATAATATCGCTTGCTAAAATAATAATAATTTGTACGCAAGTCAAAATGAGCGAAACAATTGTTTTTTAACTGAGACTCATTTCATTCTAAATTCATAACAATTATTTAGAAAGAAACCATTTTCATTCTAAATGATTTAATGATTAACCAGCAGAATAGACTAGCGGTTAGCATATAACCAGTGGCGGACTGGGACTGAAATCAGTACATGCCAGGAGGCAAAGGGGTCCCAACCAGGGTTAAGTATTTTGTCCCCCCCCCCCATATAACAATTTCTTATTTCCATCACGCTAAAAATCAAGGGCAAAAAATAAATAAAATTTAAAAAAATGGGATTTAACAAATTTAGGTACAAGAAAAATGACAAAAGCAAAATAAATCCATAAATTACATTGTATATTTCGTTTTAATCCTTGTCCTAGGTAAATAGAATGCATCATAAAAGAATGCGGCATAAAAGCAGCTTTTACTTTCGGTAGAAAACAATCGGGGACGTCATTTCAGCTTTTTCTTGGGAGGGGCAGGCAAAGATTGGTCAAATTGAAAAATTTTCAATAAATCTTGTTTATATCGGAATAAAAATGGAAAATATTCTTTGCATACACCTTATTGAGTTTTGAAATATGAAAAAAATAAGCTTATTTTTGAAAAAACATTATGTAAAAAGCGAAAAAAGCGCCCAAAATCGACCATCAAACTGAGTACATTTTTACACTGAAATAGTTTAAAAGTTATTTAATTTTACTGAGGGCTCTTTTTTTTTTAACAGATAGTGGGGCCCACATACCATCGGGCATGTTCGTTTGTATGGCCAGTCCGCCACTGCATATAACGCTTTGCTATAATGGTCACGGGCTAAATTCCACTGGTTTGAGTTTGTTACTTTATTTTATTTTATTTTATTTATTGAAAAATCAACAGACAACAGGATGTACATAC
This sequence comes from Arctopsyche grandis, assembly GCF_051622035.1. Lineage (NCBI taxonomy): Eukaryota > Metazoa > Arthropoda > Insecta > Trichoptera > Hydropsychidae > Arctopsyche > Arctopsyche grandis. The sequence goes on from NC_135355.1 coordinate 29,521,988, forward strand.
ATAGATATGTATAAAAAACAAATAGTAAATATATAATATATGTAACATCGGAGTCCAATAACAGATTAACTTAATTATAATTGATTATAGAAGTATTTTATGTAAACTTTAAATGTTTAAATAAGATCGAACGTCGATCCTCCGATTCAAATGGGTCCATTATCAGTGTTTTGGATGTGTAAACAACGCAATTTCTGTTGTAGAATCAAAGCCAGTCGGTCCGGAAAAATAAAGAAGTACAATGTACATACATACCTATGTACACTTAGTATCTTGGTAAATATGTATGCGTACATACACCCAGATGATTCCGATACAAGTTTCGTGTGTTTAACAACGCATTCAACCTTTTTTTCTGGGCGTTATTCTTCTCCTCGTCGGTGTTGTTGTTGTTCATTTGGCGGTTACTTTTCTTGGCATCCTACGCCGTAATTTGTATCCCAGAACAGGGCCGACTGAGGTAATCGAAATGAAAATTTACTATTTCGGGATTAGAGAGGCTGGCGGCGAACATTCCGTTTTTATCTGCGCGTGTGTTTCAGCATGTATAGGTCGAGATTAGGAGGGGATATTTGTTTCCCTATCCCCATACTCTCCCCTTCGTAACACCTACCGAACCCTTTGTTTTCATTTTCCGATAACTTTCACGCAAAAATCCAATAAGGATATTTTCATGGATATCAAAATTTCCCGATGCATATTTTTATGCGACAAAAAGGTTTCGTATGTATTTGCAAAATTGATCCAGTGTATTTTAATAAATCAAAATTAATTTAATGTATTTTCCAATTAATTAAAAAAATATTATTATATTATTATTATTTCAGTATTTTCCAATAATTTTTTTCAAAATTAACCCATTTATTTTCCACTGCATTTTTCAGAAAACGGATATCAGTCATTTATTAAAAAATCTGGATATACATACATATATAATACATAATATATAATTTAAAAATTATGTATATTCTAATTACATTTTGATACGGTTAAGCATAAAATGTAATATTAATCTATTGGATAAATATTGATTTTATACCATATTGTATACAGTTGCTTTTTCACAAGCTCTTTTTAGTTTAGCCCGTCAAAAATTTGTGATCTGATTTTGAACCAATTCCACCCTTTTAGATTGCTTCGGTATTTTACCGGCATATCGGGGTTAGATTACATTGAAGCAAGCAAATGTCTCCGATATGAAGCTAAATGAGTTAACGAACTCATTTAAAATTACATCAAAATCTTGTGTCAGAACGAAAAGATGACAGCTAGCTTTCCAAACCCGGCTTTCTATCGCCCCTTCACTACTCATAATTATTTTGTAGCGTGCGTATGTTGTGTACATACATTTTCAAGACATAATCATCTTTAATATGAATTTAGTCACAACACATTCAACCCCCCTCAGCACTGTTTAGGAAATATTATCATGTTTTGAAGCAATGCATTCCTCTTAGAATCCCGAATGATTCGCGTTCAAAATGAAAATACCCTCCACACAAAATTGTTGATGTACATATGTTATGTAGATATATTATAACTAGATTTTCTGTAATTCAGAAATTCAAGTTACCCTTTGTTTGGATATTTGCATGCCAACGTTGAATTTCAAATCGTAAGTACTTTGTGTAGTTTAATTCGATTTGTTCCATCGTTTTAATTAATTAAGGGAATAATTAAATTGGCTGGACTCATATATACATATGTTCGTTTAAAAAGCTCTCAGTTTAGATCGTGAACTTCGGCATGTGCAAAACTTGCACACTGTTCTTATATCAACTCAGTTTTCATAATTAATATTTAATTTTTAAAGATGATTTAAAAAAGAGATATTTTATACATGTAAAACTTTTTATCGTGTATTAGTATGGCGTGGAATGTAAGGATGTTTAAAATATGTGCAAGATACCTGATCTTTAAATGAACGAAATTTCAAATCGTGAAGTCGAGAAACAACTCTGGGAAAGTTTGCAAGCTCATTGCGTATATCAATAAGGTATTAATTAGTATGGTACATAAGCTGGTGCAAAATGTAGTGCGTCGAAATGAAACGACCGTATTCAAAATCAAGAGAGCGTCAACTGTAATTTAACCCTCGGAATAGCGATGTGCGGTGACCTTGAAATCGAGGTATAGGGGGGGGGGGTGTAGGTGAGATATAACCTCCCTCAAGGTGACTTTCAGGGGGAGGAGGTACATTCGATATTCCCGACGACCTCACTTTTAAATAAAAGCACCGCTCACCGACTATGTATTTACTATATACAATACTGTACATATATGTATGTATATGTACATACATACATATGTATGGAATATCATACGGATTTATATTTATCCGAAACATTGATATCAAAATATAAGCGGTTCGTATCGATATTTTTATTATTCTTATATGAAAATAATACATGTTTATCGATTTTTTCGGGCTGTGGAGTCGTTTATCTACCATCGACAATTATCCGATTTCGATTTTCAATTTCTACCTGTCATGCTCATTCGAAAGGATTTTCTCACTTTTATTAGGATTCCAAGTTTCAATGTTTGCTAGTCTCTAAAAGACAGACATAGAAATATTGCGTTGAAATCGGCGTACATTTGGTATTATATTATATATAGTATATGACATATACTATATGTAGTTTGTTAGTAATTCAATATCCACATATATTATTAAGCAAAAAATAAATAAATGAGATTTAAATACGAAATGGGAGTCGCTCGATTTTTCATGACTCCTACTCCAGCAAAAAACTCCAATTCTGACTCCACAACCCTAGTATATAATATTATTTGCGTTATGACTCATAAAATGATATGACTCATTCGTTAAAAATCGAATGACGTCCAATTCCAATTTCGTATCTAAATTTAATTTATTTATTATTTTGCTTAAGTTATAATAAATTTTACTTTTTTGCTTACTTTATTTATTATAAATATACTTTCCAATATATGATTCTTTTTTTACATACCTCCTTTACGTTTTTAATTCTCAACAAGGAGAAAAATACGCCCACAGGATAGTACATACATTTTTTTATTGCATATTAAACAAGTATGTATGTATATATATATTTATGTGCTCGGTTCGATCGATTCCCGTTTGCTTGAGTCTCATCATTTCTAAATTTCTCGTCTGCTTGTTATTGGAGATAAAAACATATATGTGTGTATGTACATACTTATATCTACGCAATTTTTTACATAGGGAAATATTTCTTTTTAATATGAGGTAAAAATTAACTATAAAAAATGAAAATATAATAAGTATTGAATTCCAACCATTTTTTTTTTAATAATTTTAAGGTGTGTTAATAGCTTAAAATTTGAGGAATGATCACAATATTTCTCGTATATTAAAGATATTTCATACATGTACATTTGTATAAGAAGAAAAAAAAATGTTTGAATGCGTTCAGATATTTCAATACATATTTTACATACACATTTTTATATACATACATATATACCAGGAAGGCCTAACAGGTAAACCCCAATGCGCCTTCCTGGCCAATTAAAAACAATGCAGCTTTTTTTTTATTACATAAGTCGCTGATAAACAAGACATACTATATAAATATGTACAATATAAGTATGAGCCGTTATAATTGAAAGTGACATAAGTCCCCTTTTCTTCATTTCAAGAAATATCTCGCAAGACACTAAATATAATGTTTTGCGTTCAATGATATTTAAAAATACTGGTGGCCTATAATACGTGTTTTTTGCTTTTCCTTGATTCTGGACATATCGAATTAAAATAAATGATTTGTGAATTAAGTTAAACAGAAAGTATTTTTGGAAAATTGGACTCGCCACTTTCAAATACATATAACGGCTCGTATATTACAGTCGAAGTGTATTTTCAGTTGTAATATATTCCAACTAGCGTTTTAGGCCATTCACATTCGAATAAAATTCAACTGGTAAATTTGTATATCTTTGTGCGCCATTTGTATAACAATGTACGCCAGGTTGTAATATAACAAGTTGAGTTTTGACAGCTCGAATATTTTAACGAATGCCTTGGAATTCAATAATGCGTTAATATTAGCTAGGTATTACGAATACAGGCAATGACTACTTTTTTACGATAACTCTAAAAAGTGTTCAATACAAAAATGTGACTTTACAACTAAATTTACTAATCGAGTGACGTTTTCACGAAACCCGAACCTCTCCATATAACCTGGTAACAACTTATTATTGAAATGTATTTTCAGTTGTAATGCATTTTGACTTGTTAGAATGTAAATAAGTAGTGTACATATTAATAAACTTACGTGGGTAAGACGGAATATATTCCAACTAGTCAAAATATATTACAACTTGAAGATACACTCCATCTATAACATAATTAACACATATGTATGTATACTATATACATACATAATGTACAAACTCCCGTTCAAGCAGGCGAGAAATAGTCGACAAAACGCGCATAAAAGTTGATAAATTTCAAGTCGGAGGAACGGAGTATTTTGAATACATACCTTAAACTCAAAATTTGAAACAAATTTGAAGACATTCGTTTAATGTTATATTTATTATGTAAAAGGAAAAAAAACGCACGAGGAAAATTGCAAACGGGAAAATACCTCAATAAATATTTTTTATCTGATTATAAATTTGCGGTCATATCGCGTAACTAAGCGTCTTATGTATAACAAAAATATCAATTCACTTAATCGACACCATCACATAGCTTAGTTTTAATCGTTTCTCACTTCATTTTTGTTAGTAAATTATTAATGCGACCACAATATACGTTTTCACATTCTCGGCCGTGGCCGACTTATTCTCAGACTGCTGAGGCGAAAAGTGCTGAATCTTTCGCCAGAAGAGAGACAATAATAACACTATTCTTACTACGCGTTATGATTTCTGACTATATGTGGAAGCTGTCTTTATTCGTTACTATGAATGTGTGTGTATTGCAAAATGTAAAGCTGATTTGCACGCTCAATTCAGGCAAATTGTATGACCGTTATTTGACAAATAAATGGTATATTAACTATAAACTACACACTACTGGTTAAGAAGTTAAGATCTCTGCGCAACAAGTTATTGTATTGCATCACTCTTATGTATGTACATACATACGTTTTGAACTTTCCTGGTTTCATCAACTCATTGCCCGTTTTATTAGGTACGAAAGCATCTACATATGTATAGAATATACCTATACCATTTTCATCTAGGTTTCTTATAAGCAGAGTGAAAACCATTTATAAAAAGTTCATCGTTACATTGCTTTAAAAAACATCCCAAGCTAGATTTATCTTGAAAAATAATATTCATATTACATGCTTTTATAAGGATATTTTATTATTTTTTTTTTTTATTGATAACGATTTTTTTATTATTTTTTAGTATTAAATAACAATTGCAGTTTAATTGGTAAATGTATTTACATGTAAAACGATTGGTATTCTAAGAAAATTGTTATTTTTTTCCAGTCACAATATTATTTTAATATTTGAAGACTGAAATATCTAAAACGCCAAAATAGACTAGTGGTTATCATATAATGCTTTGAACAAAGTGGTCACGGGTTTAAATCCCACTGGTTTCTAATGATTAACCAGCAGAATAGACTAGTGGTTAGCATATAACGCTTTGCTATAATGGTCACGTGTTAAAATCCCACTGGTTTCTGCTGGGCAGACCTTGGATTTGAGACTCCAGGTCGATCGTTTCCTATCAGATTTTGCCAATTTAGATAAATTTTCATTGACACGGTTCCAACAAATTGGCAAACTTACACATTTTCTCGCAAATCTCGAGTTTTCAGCTGCTGCAAATTTACAAATTTGATCATAGATCCAAAATTCACGTTTTCCGTTCCGTCGTAATTAATGTACATACGCTAAACTAAAATTATTTAGTGGTGATTTTTCTCAAAATTAATTCCACTGTTAGATATTTCTTGTCTTTCGCCAAGCATATAAATAATAGTCTTATGCAGTTATTATTGCGAGGGAGGTATTACTAAAAGCTTGGTTTTTTGCGCAGGCGGCTTGTTGTATGGAGGATGAGTGGGTGGTTGAAATGGTGGATGAACAACCTCCTACTCTTTCCGTTGTTAATCCCAGTCCTATTCGACCTTGAGAGTATGGGGGGGGGGGGGGTGCAGACGTGCCTTATCGGCGGAAGGGTGGTCTCAGCCCCCTTCTGCCTCTCATCTCTTCTCACCCGTGACAATCTCGACCTCTTCCGAATGCGCCCGCGGATAAGGGCTAATCGAATTCAAACATTCTTACAATTAATTCTGTCTCTGGATGATAAAACGATTGAATTTACCGCCACTTTATGGCTCTTAAAGGACTAATGTCGGATATGCATATGCATATTCGTATTAAGAAAGATTTTATCGCAATTCTCGTAATCCATTTAACTAGTGCATCAATGGTAACAGATCGTTATTGCTTACTCACATTTGTGATCAATTCTGTTCGAAACCCACAATTTTTTTAGAATATACAGCCGTGGACTGGATACAGTGAGATTGCTTCTTTGAAAAATCGATCAAAAACGAGAAAAATACGGAACAGAACGGAGGAGAGTTTTTAGAAGAGTATCCTTTTAATGTTGCTTGTACCGCACATCGCATTAATTTAAGTTGTTAATTTGATCTCTCACGACCCTTGAAAATGTAATAAAATAATGTGAACCCTGTTCCCTTCACTCGATTCGCTTGTTTTCACAATTTTCAATAAAAAAAGATGAACTTGATTTTAAAATAGCAAAAAAAAAAACCAGGAACGAAAACGATAAAAAAATGCGACGAAACCACTATTTTAGAAACACTGATTTGCGTAAACTAGATAATTCCGTTTTTTTTTTTAAATAATAAGCAACCCAAGGAAGACAAGTCAGATTGAACATTATAGGAATTCCTAGTAAAATGCGATGCAGGCTGTTTCAAATATCCGAGTATTTTCAGTCAAAAGCATTGTTTACAAGTTGGCTAATACATTTGTCCATAGCTGTATTGTAGTACGTATGTACCTGACAGACCGGACCTTATATTTTTCTTAAATATTCTAGAGATTACATTTACATTTATGGTTTTTGTAGAAATTTTTGCGATTTTCATTCATGCGACGCCTTGTTCAATTTCTGTTTGCAGATTTGGTAATAGAATTATTTTGTGATACTTTTCCGTAATACGGCTACTTCGATTTGACCAAGTCGAAACTATTTATTGATTGAGTACGTTGTTGTAATCATTCCGTTAGATATTGGTGTTATTCGACTATCATTACCTTTTATAAATACATTTTGCACAAAACATGTTTTACTTTTCATGTCATTAAAAGCCTCACGTGCCCAATATTGTTACTGTTTTTACCTTACCCTAAATTTATTGTACATATAATATGTTTTGTAAACCAAATTTCAATGGAGTATGAAATAATAGTCGTATTAAATCGCATCGACCCACTCAACCAATAAATCTGTGCAAGTTTTTACACGAATATACATACGTACATATATGTATGTATGTATATATATTTATAAAATCTCATTCGTGGAAATGCAACCACAGTTTAATTTGTTTAAAAATCGCGGTTACGGTGCGACGTTTATCCTCAATTTTTCCGAGTGGATGTGAAAATATCTGGCGCCGGGTCATTTTCCCGTCGGTTTTTCCTGAGGGAAAAATGTATTTGCTCACCTGGCTCGACTCTCTGTGTTTATCAAACACATTCACATGTACACATAATTTTCCACAGGCCTGGCTTTATCTCTTCTTTTACATAATAAACACCTTCATGAAGCGTTCATTTGTGTTTTTTTTTTCATTGGACATTAGCATCTAGTATTTTTTGAAATTCGGAACACTTTTTCGCCGGAAAATTCCCGAACTCATCACAGACTCAAATAGGTGCGACTTTTATATGATAAAGAGAGAATAAATATGTACATACATATGTACGTATGCATGTATTTACATGTAGAAATATTGATCTAGCTAGTGCAACAAGCTCGTATCCTCGGGCAAGTTTTATTAATTTTCCTGTTCTGTCGCCTACGACAAACCTTCCATTATTCTGCTTCGTTCGTTTTCATGGATCTTGTATTTACTACATATGTACAAACATATATAATATATTTATAATGTATAAATATGATTTTAAAAACAAACACTAAATAAAATAAGCCAGTGTTGTATTTTGTGAAAAAGTTATTTTATTTTACATACATATATTTTACTCGATTTCTTTATATTACTTTTCGTTTTTTTTTGTTTGTCTTATTTGTATTTCTGTATTATAACTGTGTGTTATAATACAGAAATGTGTGTTATAATACAAACCCCTTGGGTCCATCGGCTATGCAGTTTTTCCAAGTATTCTTAAATAAATAAATATGTACATACCAGCAACATATAATGCTTTTGAGCAAAGTGGTCACGGGTTCAATCCCACTGGTTGCTGCTGGCCAGACCTTGGATTTGTGACTCCAGGTCGATAGTTTCCTATCAGAGTTTGCCAAGTTATCTGATTTTCATTGAAACGGTTCCAACAAATTGGCAACCTTGCTCATTTTCTCGCGAAATCTCGAGTTGTCAGCAATCTTGAATTTCGCTGAATTGTATAAAATGCTATTATTTATTATTATTATTATTTCGCTGAATTTTATAAAATGCTAAATGGTGATTGTTGAAGTGGTTCCAAGCAAATCGGGTACTACTCTCATCTGTCGCCATTATTTGAATATAATTTATAATAATAGTGTTATTAATTTATAAAATGTACAAATGTATAAATTTGGCCATAGGTGTCGCCCTGGAGCAAAACCTGTAATGGCACCATGGTAAATATAAAAAATGGTAAATATATTTTTTTTAAATAAATTTAAATTAAATTATTTCCATAATATGAAAATGTATCAATTTCTTGGTATCTGGACATGTACCCTCTGAATATGTACCCCCCGGACACATACCCCCCGCCAAAAAACCCCTGGACATTAACACCCCGCGCAAATAACACACCCCGCCATGGATAAAATTTGTTTAAAAATAGTAATAAATAATTAATAATTAATAATAAAGTCAAGTCATAAATAAGAATAAATTGAGTGTGGTAGAGTATATTGAATTTCAATTTATATACAATATTTAATTTCAATTTATTGTAGTAAATATAATAAATATCAATTTAAGTCTAAAAAAAGTGGTTAAAAGACTTTTAAGGCGCTCTTCCACCGAATACGTTGACGCAGACGTATCGTTTTTGCCCATACGAATGCACATACGTCGCGTTGACGTATGTTCTGTCGCGGTCGTCAGTTGCGATACGTCTGCGTCAACGTATTCGGTGGAATGGCGGCTTTAGTCACCAGTTAGCGTTTGCGTTCTGTGGTATTGAAAGTAAAATTTAATAAAAGTATATATTATTATTATTATATTTTAAATATTTTTAGACTATCCATGATGGAATTTGTAAAATCGAGAAAATGAAAAGAAAAAGAGATTAAAATACAATTGATTTTGGAGTTTTGTATATTTTAAATCATTATTATTGATTACTGATTTTTTTTATTATCGATTATTGATTATTTATAAAGAATCTGATATATGTATTATTAATATCTGTATTTTTCTGGCTGAAATAAATTAGCATTGATACTGACTTTTTATTAAAGATACTGTCAATTTTTATCCTTGCCGGGGGGGGGGGGGGGTTGCACGAGGGCTTAATGTCCAGGGGTTTTTTGACCGGGAGTATGTGTCCAGGGTGTAAGTGTCTAGAACCCAATTTCTTAGGCAGATTAAATTTTCAATAAGAAATCACGCCATTATCAATGAGATTTGCTTCTGTGGGATATCATACTAAATTACTCAGAATTGACTAATACATATCCAGTGGCGTATTAAGCATTCCATCAATAATGAATGTCTTTGGGGCGACATTGCGTTGCTACGGGACAACCGTAATTAAATCGGAACTTAATCATAACGCGTTGAGTATAGCGGTATTTAACCCACAAAACGCGGCCAATTCCTCTAGCCTGGCTATTAATTAGGTATTCCAGCTGACGTGTGACCCTTGACCTATCGAAATGGAGGCGATTTCCGGATTTCGACAAACCCCCCCAGTTGTGTTGCATACATAAACCGAGTCGACTAGGGTTGTGAAAGAAGAACCCGTATTCAATTAAATAACACTGAGCAACAAAAAATCACGTTTTTGGGTTACCAGAGCGGAGACTAACCAATCTTTACTAAGTTTGACCCACTGAATTCGAATATGATAATAATTTTTGTTGGTTGGTGATCGTTTACGAGATATGAACGTTTAAAAAATGCGCGATTTTTACACTTTTTTGGCTTTTGCGGTCTTTAACTCAAAATTTAGTATTGTTGTGCTCAAAGTGAGTATTGGAATCATATGTATGCATGGTAAACGATAAAGATTTCGATTTTTCGACTTTCCGAAATATATACCTTGTAGATATGCAATATATGAGAGATTACGTGGTACGGATCCGTAGGCGAAAATATGATTTTTCACACCGAGACTAATTGATGAAATAAATGGTTAGATGTGTTTTCGTTTTATACTGTATTTTGTGTTATATGAGTCATAGTTGGACTTGAATTATATACAAATGTATCTATGTGTGTACCAGTCAGTGGCTTGCTGCTGAAATCTCCCTGTTTTTATCACACAAACCTAAAGGCGCTAGGCGACAGTACACTGCAGCGGAACTGCGCGGCACGTCAGAGTTGGTAAAAAAGGCAACTTTGACGCGCAGTGTCGCGCCACTCGTAGTGCGTTCTATCTCATACAATTTCATAAAAATGTCATACCGATTTCTCTTGTGTCCTGCTCTCGTACACGTGAGGCAAAATCGGGAGATTTCCACGGCATGCCACTGGTGTGTTTGTGTGGAACGCCACTGGTGTGTTGTGGATTGAAAATGATTCAAAAATATGTTCATCGAATATGATGAATACATGTGACAACGTTTCGTAGAAATATAATGAAGAAAAACGTAAAATATTTCAAATATACATATGTTCATACATATGTACGTAGTACAAGTAAAAAAATAACATTTATTTATCTTTTAAAACCAGAAAACAGTCTCGCAAATATTCCATCAACGACAGCTAAACTGCATTTTGCAGCCCTTCTTGTAAAAATGTTGAGATTGGTGATGCGAATTAACAATTGCGATAAACTTGGATTTTATTTAATCTATTGAATGCTTTCAAATTAATTTTCATACGAAACAACAAATGACAATGCTCAATATGTTGTGTATATATGTACATATATGTATAGTCCCTCCTCAGAATATTACGCCACCCCGATTGAACCGCGTTCGCGCCCATTTTTAACAAAAAATAATACAACATTATCCTTCAAAATGTCTTCAAAAATAAAAGTGAAATGATAGAAATGAGTTTGCTCCTGAATTACGCGGTTCAATCGGGGTGGCGTAATATTCTGAGCAGGGACTGTATGTACATACATAATAATATACGTTTTGATTGTGACGTTCTTTGTAATATACATATGTGCATATGTTCTTACATAGAGAGCCTCGTTTAAGGCTTCAGCGGTATTTTTAACTTTCGCAAACGAACTCCTTGTCGCGAATGTTTTATTCCGTATGGTCGCCCGCTGCAAAGAGGGCCGATAATGAGGCTCTTCTTCTAACGCCCTCTTCACAAATTTACCTTTTGTTTTACATCAACTGCTTTTATATATATACATACATACATATATAATGCATATATTTATCGCATCTATAATTCGAGCCATTTTACTTGCGGCATATATTTACATATGTCTTACGATTCGAAAATTGCATCTATGTAAATATTTACATATATCACAGGCCCGCGCCTAGGAGTTCGGCCGCCTGTGTGCAAACTTAAATCGGCCGCTCTTTAATTTTATCAGCATTTGTATAAATCATATTAATAAAATTATTTTTTTTTAAGTTTTGTGAAAGTAAAAGTCAATTTATATTGAATAAAATAAAGGTGTCGTTTCATTTAAATTTATTAATTATTTTTATAATGCAAAGAAAAAAAGCGCCGCAGGTGGAAAAATTTTTTCAAAATTAAAAAAATACTGAAGTGATAGCTAGGTATAAAAAACGTATAACGAAACCATCGGATTGATACTGATGTTCCAGTATCAATCCGATGACTAAAATATTAGAATTATTGTAACTTGAAAGTTTCAAACGAATAGTTTGTTTTCTCAATGTTTCTTTTCAATTTAGTTTTCACTAATTCTTACTCTATTATTAATATGGTCTTGACCGCTTGTCAATCTTAAATAGTTTTTGATAATTTAATAAAAATAAAAAAAACAGTCAAGGGTGCGTAAGGCGCCCCTCGGATCCAGCGCCCTTGGCATCCGCCCCGTTGCCAATGCGTTGTTACGGCACTCTGTTCATGAAAATATAGTGTTTTTACCCCCAATCCCACATCTAGGACATTGTTCTTTCGATGACCAACCAATATCAACCAATTCAACATCATTGAAGATATACATATATATACATCTGGCAGTTGCAAACATCATTGAATATATATAATATATCTGGCAGTTGCAAAGATAATAGAACATAAAAAATCTACTATCCCGTTATGTTTCCGAATTATGGTTCGGGTGTGTTTCAAGTTGTAATTTGCAACAGCAATCCACAATTATACAACAAGACAACCTAAATGCATTTTAAAAAGTACGATGTCTTGTTTCGTATTTTTTTAAGGAATATAATTTTTTCGACTCATTTCTTTCGGCCTTCTGTGTGCGTTTCACAAATTTGTACATATGGTAGGCGCGGGTCTGCATATATTCACACTTACATAGTGTTTAACATACATACTAATATGTATGTATTAAAATTTCGATTTCCAGTATCCATAGAAAGTCATGCTCTCCAAATTTTATTTTATATAAGTAACTACGTCAAATTTTACGCCGATTCTGTCGTACAAGCTATTTTAGAGAAGTTAATTTGAAATTAAATGTCGTTTTGACATTTGTCGTGTATTTTATTTTACAGCCGTGCTAAAAATATTATCCCAAAAAAAAAAAAATAACAACTTGCGAGGTTATAAAACTTTCCAGACTCAGTAAGAAAAAATGTAAAAACAATTATTGGCTTCGTCGATTCTACCTTTCATATAAAATTTTTATTATACTTGACGAAACAAAGTCGTTTTTTTTGTTGTTGTTAAACCAATTAAAAGGCGACCAGCCGTTACGTATAACGTTACTTTATCTTTAGACGGCTAACTTTGTACGTTTTCACGTACAATGTTAACCATTTTGATTACTTTCTACTATTGTCGTTGCTTATAACTTCAGCTTTCGAATTTTGTATTAATATTTTTGTATTTTCTTTTTGTTCACAGGTGAGTGTTCCTACTTCATGCGCTGTATGACTCACCGTTAATTTTGAATCAACAGGTACCGTATATGGTGCACGAATATACATATGTATGTGCATACATATGTACATGCCTATATGATTTTGTGTACTCTCACTAATATGGTTAAAAATATCTCATAATAGTCTAACATATTTTTCTTTCTGTATCTGCTGAATTCAAACTGAAAAATTTATTTATTTTCCGATATTTAATTTAAATTTGATTCTACATTGTAGTTTAAGACGTTAAATGATAAATTCTAGCAAAATAAAGTAAATATGCGGTTTGAGCAATGAAAATAATATGTAATATCAGTTTTATCTCTGAATTTATGATTGATTCCTTCTCACTTTGTGCAGATTGGCGTGGCTTTGAGGCTTTTGACGCTTAGCATTCTTCAGGCTCAAGATTTCGGTTTTGTGCTATGTATCTATCTGCTTACTATTTCCATTGAAATAATGCATCCATAAATACTTTGAGTTTGAATTACAAATTTATCTTACTATTATTGTTTGTAATCAATCGTCTTTTTCAGTAGTATCTTTATTCGGAAACAAAATCCAAGGTGAAAAGTACGAAATGTAATCTTTTCGAACGAAGTCTAATACGGTAGCTTTTTGTTTGAGTTCATATTGTTTTGTTGCAATAACCTGCTGTGGAGCTTTGAGTGTCGTTAAATTAAGTTATTTCCGACCCCAAAAGTTTGGCGGTGGATATGCAAACTTTCACTACAGTTTAATTTCACGCCGACGTCGAAAAGATGTTAGTAACTCGTTCTCTTCTTGCTAAGGAAAACAACTTTTTACATAAATATATAATAAACCTGTTGGTTTTTTTCCCTTTTATCTTTATCTCCTTCTTTTGCTTAATACTACTATTTATGCAATGAGATTGTTGCCTTCCCTTTGAATGGTTTTTGCAATACTAAAACATTGTAGTTTACTTTAACGTATAAAATTGTAAAAACATATTTTATCCGTGTTTTGGTTATTGAAGCGCTAGGTTTTGATAATGAAATCTTCGAAATTGGCCGTTTCATATTAAGACGTTACATTTTTCGTTGCGAGAATGGTTTTAACTGCGCTGTATTTTATAGACCTATACATATATTATTTGATTTTAGATGTTTATTATTTATTTTTATTCTACATTTTGCGTGTGCGAAAATTTTAATATGATTAATTTTTTCCTAGAACTGCTTATACATACATATGTATGCACATTTACCTATGTATAGAATTAGGGAAAACCGTTGCGCCATCAGCATTTTCCCACTATTTTGGGATTAATGTATAGTTGTTTTTAGGTACATAAATATTTGTATGTATATGTACTATGCAGGCGTGTATATAATATGGATACTTACTGTATTGAATTTCATCGACGGAAGGTGTTTCTCGGAAAATTAATATTGTGCGAAATTTTTCCCAGAGTATTTATTTTTAACGGTGGGCGGAGAAAAATCAGGAAAAGTCTTCTCCGCATAATTATTAAAATCTCTTATTCCAGGAAATATGATAAATTTTCACCTTCGTGGTATTAACATTTTTAACACGATTTACCTTTTTAGCGTATCATTTATGTAAGCGATAGAAATCCCTCTTCGTTTTAATTGTTTCCATATTTATATCATTTATGTTTGTAATAATATTATCTTAAATATTTATCTTTCTTCTTATTATACTAGACAAAATTTTTATGTAAATAAGATCGAGTATTTTTAAGTGTTTAATTGTTTGTTTGTTTCAGTAACCTTTTATCGGAATTTAATTAATGTATTTAATAGTAATGTATATTTTCAAACGTAGCTTATATTACTTTCATTTTAGTTCAATGTGTTTTTCACAACACAGAGGAGTGCTTTGAATAGGTACACTCATGAATTTTCCCAGTCTTTGTCCTTCCTAGGGAAAAACTCGTGATGCAATCGGAAAATCACAGACTTCACATTTCGCCTATATATAGCGAGTTTCAGCCGTTTCCGAGGGTAGTTTTCTCGGAAACACCCTGAAGATTAGTACTTCGAAGAGACTTGTTAAACGCGTTTGTACATCATTTTTTCTCACGACTTACGAGATCGTTCGTGTTTTAGAATTTTTATTTTATTTGATATCTCCGTACGACCATATGGTCTGTGAAGATTAACGAGTTACTCTCCCTCCCATTTCCTAGTGTCTGTATCGGTATGCATTTCAGAACACATTTTCTTGTATGCACCCACCCACACACGCGCTTCAAATTAGTTTATTGTGCGTTTACATTTTATTGATGGGCCTTTAAACAAAGTTTTCGGTGCTTTAAACCTCTTCTGGCGTCATACAAGGAATGTTTTTTAATGCAATAAATGCGTACGTATTATGAAATTGAAATTTGTCGAACAAATCGTCCTGTTCTGCCGACACACGACAGATAACCCTATACGCGCTTCGTCATCGTCGTGATTAATTTTGTCTATCGTGGGAACACCTCGCTCGCTCTGAACTTATTTTGTGATTTTTTTTGTTGGAATCGATGTCTGGTCCCGCTCGTTATCCAAACTATTGTTATCAAATAGATGGAATATTAACGACGAGTTTCAGTGTCGCCAGTTTATTTATAAATCTGTTAAAATTTATATTTATTTAATTTACATTACTTAAATAATGTTCTTAATAACTCCACTGAAATATTGGTGTGGGGTGGGTCATGGCTTTTATTTCATTATGTACAAATTGTTCTAAATTCAATTATAATGCCAACGAAACCAGCTTTTATCGAAAAACTGCATTGGTGCCTATTTTAGCAAGGCAATACAGGTAAAATCTATGCGGGGAAAAACCTCTGGAATGCAACTGCCTGGAATGGAGAGTTCAACAGTCGGAATTCGATCGAGTAAGTTTGACGATTACGAAATTTCGATGAATTTAATGATAATAATATTATTAAAGAGTACAAGTTTATTCGTAGCTATTGCAAAATAATTCTTACCTCATTGGCCATTTTTATTCATATTTTTTTTTTAATGTTAATTGTATGAGTATATTCTATTTAAAATAATACTCCTAAATATTTCAATATTTAGGATTATTATTATTGTATGTTGATTGTTCACTGAAGGTACAAACCGAAAGCATTCAATCGATTGGAAGTACAATTTCTGTTAAACGACCTCTTTGATTAACGACGGTATCTAATCTGTTAACGGTATTTAAAATTTGATTGCAAAAGAACAATGCTTTGAATAATTCGATTGCCTATTCACTACATTTTAACTGTTTGTAATTTTTTTTTTGTTCAATGATCAAAAAACATGAATCTTATTAATATGTTTCTTAATCTTAATCTGCATTCATAGAAAATGTTGAGGAGAAATTTAATTATGAACTTCATTGCTGAAATTTTGATATTTACATTTGCATGCGCCTTTTGAGTTGACTTTCAGGAATATGCGATACATACGAATCAGGTGTAAAAATATTAGATGAGCGTTATTATTTAAAATTAATTTTAATCTAGACCAATTATTACTTTTCCTAGTATTTCTCTAGGGTAGTTAGCGACATGCAAATTTGTAATGTAAATTTTAAATATTGCGTTAAGCGGAAGCTTTATTTATTTTGTATTCGGAGATCAATCGATACGAAGAGATAATATTATTTCAGCAAATCTTGGCAACTTAACTGAAATTTATTCCGAGTTTGCTACGTTCTAAGAAGCCGGCGATAAAATTATCATTCCGCTAAATAAGTAACGTAGAATTCATTGTTTCAATATGCTTCATGATTTCTAATATTTTAATGACTCGAAATTAACAATAGTGTTGTTAAACGAAAGAATGGAAAATTATTACCGTGGAACAATGAATACTACTTGAGTATGGAAAAAAGCACATTGTGTATTCAATTTATTTTTATTTATTTAGCTGAATAAATGTCTTCGTTCAAAGGTACTCTTTGTTTGAATTTTAAATCTGTTTTTATGATAGTTTTTCTTTTTGAATAGTTATTATTCATGGATGTTCTTTGAAAGCTTTGTTTTTATTTATAATTCATACAAAAATTATACGTGCATATGTATACTGAAG
The DNA here is from genome assembly GCF_051622035.1 of Arctopsyche grandis. NCBI lineage: Eukaryota > Metazoa > Arthropoda > Insecta > Trichoptera > Hydropsychidae > Arctopsyche > Arctopsyche grandis. Next base: position 29,539,471 of record NC_135355.1, read on the forward strand.
CTCAGACTAATCAATCTTTACTGAGTTTGACCCACCGAATTCGAATACTACAATGATTGCTCTCATTTATGGGATGTAAATCTCTCGTTTAAAAAAAAAAGCGCAATTTGACAGATTTTTGGCATCTTTAACTCAAAATTTAGTACTGCTGTGCCAAAAGTAAGTATTGGAATCAACTTTTTAAATTCTCTAGATAATTAATACGTATTTTCAAAGCAATTTAAAATCACAATTAATAGAAAAAAATGTGACTATTGATTCCAATACTCACTTTTGGCACAGCGATAATATGAGATGTTTCCGGTTAAAAGACTGCAAAAGCCAAAAATCTCATGAAAAAGATTAAACCAAAAAACCAGTGTTATATTCTAATCCAGTGGGAAAAACTTGAGTTCAAATGATTTATATACATATATGTCGAATGAAAGAAATATGATAGACTACTTCTTAACTGAATAAAGTTTCCATCATGCAGAAGCTATTTAACTCAGTTGTCGGCCGAGCGCGTTGATTAACATTAATCTGTGAAAAGGCAGTTTTCCCGAGAAGCTGAGACATACCGAGGATTCCTATCGTCTTCGAAAAATTCAGAGAACTTTTACAACCGAAGCCTTCTATTATTTTGAATGTGTTGACGCTCAACTCAACTTCGTACCTCTGAAGTTTGAAGTTTGCTACTGGCATCAGAGCGCTACGTGTACAAATTGTTTCGAACATTTTATTGTGATGAAATAATTAAAAATTGATTTTATTATTACATTTTCTAATGACGCATCATTTTTTTTATCAAATTGAACAAATCATGCAATTCGATTCTGATAAAGCACATATTATCAGAATCAATACAAACATCGATATATGTATTGCTACTGTTGTAAATACATAAATATGTAGTTTACTGTTAGAGATAAAATTTTGAAAAAAAAAATCATTAATTCGCGGATGTAAAAATTAGATCGCTTTGGTTTGAAAAGGTATCTATCACCTTCATTTTTTTTTAATTTTAGTCAGATTTTTTTTCGAAATAGCAATTAGATTTACGTTACGCTCGCCGATGGTTATGTTGACCTGAGCGCATTGCTGCATTGTTGACGTCATCGCTTACGTCACATCCTGTCGTCGGGTGTTTGTGATGACAATCGATTTGTATACTGGGCTTTATGAATAACTACATGCACCTACATACTGAATTGACGAGGCTATAAATACTTTGAATACCCATAACTTTATCTTAATGTCTAATGTATTCACACAGTTTCGTTTAAGAGACTACATATTTGTATTTTTCCGTTTCGAATTGCATATAATCATTTTTATACAGTTTGTTTATTGTATACAGGTACGTTTATACTAGCACAGCACAAACTGGCAACTGCACGTAAACAGCAGCATGAAAAATATTCTCTAGTACATTATATATAGACACCAGTGGCGTGCGGTGAAATTACCCCTGTTTAGCGCGAGTAGGATACAAGGGGACTAGGTGACGTCCTAATGTCACCTAGTCCCCTATGTCACAAATATCTGAATTTGATTTACATATATACAATGTGTAAAAAATTATGTAGAAGTCTAAGTCCATAGATTTTTCAATGGATTAATTAAATAATTAATTAATTGTTAATTTCGTGTTCTTCAGCCTCTCGAAATACAGCGATTTATCTAATAAAAATGCTGTAATGTTTGTAATAAATTATCTAGGAAGGCGCATTGGGGTCTACCTATTAACCTTCCTGCTATATATCTATGTAAATAAAACAATGAATAAAACATGAACTTGCCGAAAAGTCCGCTGCTGTATAGTATAAATAGAAGTAGTCTTTTTCGTCCACTGTTGCTGCCGTGCAGTCCTGGGTGATATAAATATTACTGACGAGACATACATATGTATGTATTCCTTGTTTTTCACCGAACTTGAGTTTTCCATGGTCCTTTATTACTTGTATGTCGAGTCGTAGGACCTTTCGTATTCGAATTGCATAATTATATTTTGTTCGATTGTATCGATTGATCCACAATCGTAAAGCTCTCCGTTTGTGTATGTTCAGAATTTGGTAATATGTATTATTGTGCTTTCGAATGTCGAGTTGCATTTCGCATTTGCATCAAGCCGTTTTTTATTGTTTCCGTCCCAAATTGCACCTGCCCAGTTTGCCCGAGGCTTTGATGCACTTCTCCTATGCATCGGTGCATTCGTATCCGACCAGTGTTGTTTAAATTTGTGTTAAAAACTGAATCATCTTTTTACGATCTCGGTGTTTTAATTTTCTTATATTTTGATTAACTGTTTTTATAGTATTTTTGTAAAAATTATCCCCGAGAGTTTTACGCTTTTTACTACATCATTTGCAAAAATTGATTTTTTATGTCATATTGTTAAATAATATCCACGTCCAATTAATTTATTTGCATATAAACATGGCCAGTCAAGTGTTTATTGTACAAATATACATATATTATATTTCGCTCTTTAAACCATTTACCAAATTATTCACTAAGCCTCTTTTATATGTAACTAGAAACAGTCAACTTTGTATTTGTATTTGTTTTTTTTTATTAGTTTTATTTTTATGTTCGCAATACATGCACATCAAAGTTTTATTCTAAAATGTATTATAATTACAAAAAATGTATTAAGAGTAAGGGGGGTGATTAGGGAAATGGCCAATAACAAACACATTTCAACAGAGCTGAAAGCGAGAACGCAAAATAAAGTTAAAAGTAGTAAAACCTATTTGCCCCGATCCATATCCGATGTATTGTTATTACTAAAGCCCGGACCCAGAGGGTGCTGCGTATTGTTCAATTGTTGTAAATACATTGTTAAAGGTTCGCCGAACGTTTTTTTTTTTTACTCTAGCTTTGTAAATAGAGCTAAACCGCCCCGATTCCTGGAAAAAGCACGGTGTCTATCTGCAGTCTAGTTATTACTAAACTTAGGCTAAGGTTCGGTGCAATTACAAATAATAAGTCTTTAAAGCAAGATTAATTGTTCGACTTCGTAAATTAACGACTTCGTAATTTTCTTTTAAGCTTTAAAAAGATTAACTTTGTCGTTGTCGCTTTTACTATTTTAAAACTTATTTTCGAGACGATATGCAAATATTAAGCAATCATTTCTTAAACTCAAGAATTCTTAGTCTAAAGAACAATAATCTTGTTTTACAATTATATTATTTCTTAATATAATTATCAAAGGATGCCAATTAATTGAACTTAAATTTTGACCATATTTACTTTCATAAAAATAATGTACATTCGTAACAAATATGTCGCAGAAAAACTACTGGAGCGGAAAATAAACTAAGTAAAAACTCACCATCAATAGAAAAAACATCTTACTATGGATTTCAATATACTCATTTTTGGCACAGTAATAAATACTTAATTTTGAGTTATTTTTTTTTTAAACGCTTATATCTCATAAATAAGAAGAAGCAAAAAAAATGTGATATTCTATAGTCATCATTTATGTAGTTGGTCAAATTCAGTAAAGATTGATTACTTTCCGCTCAGGAAAGAAAAAAAAGTAATGTTTTGTTGCTGAGTTTTATTATCACTGGAATTCATTTATTTACACTTTAAAATCAAATGTCTATTTGTACCAAGTAAATAGTATCTCATTTTAAGTGTAAATTCGTCGAATTAAAGCTAAACTTTATATTCCCCTTTATAAAAATCTTATATATAATTTGGAAAGATACTTTGTATGTATGTAACCTTCGTTCGTTAGGTCGTAGTTCGTAGACAAATTCGATATATTTATTTTTCGATTCATAGGCGCCTATTCGATTTTTTTTTATTCAAAGCATTTGAAATCCCCGGGGGCGTAGCCGCCGATTGGGAAGCCCTAAGCGGGGTCGCTTCTGTCAGAGCAGCTGAGTCCCAGTGTGGCCACCCTGCATAAAGTCCGGTGTGGCAACCCTCAATACCGTTGTATATATGTTTGATTGTTCGTGACAGTCAATTTAATAAAAAAAAAAACAAATGAGTATTCACATGAATTTATATAAAATAAAACTATTCAAATAAATTTAATAAAATGTTTACTATTACATTAGTCATGTTTAAGCGGTTTATATTACAAATACCGAGCGAAGTCGGGTAAAACCACTAATATATAATATGTAAAAAGCTAAACGTATGTCCATCTCAGGGTATTCTTTTAACTTTTGTACATCTAGTGCACGAATGCGAGCCCAGGTCACTAGTACATAGATATATTATAAAGATTTAATTTCTGACTTAGATTATTGTGAATATAAAATATATACTGTTATGCTGATTGTAAAGTTAGTGAGGTTATTTTTGGGTCTGGACAGTTTGATAATTAAAGGTTGCGATATAAATTGACGATTCTGTATTTTTTTACATATGTGTTGAACCTTTATCGTGAATCGCTTGGTCGAACCTCAAACGTCACTGACAGCTGGATTGATTCTGTTCTGGTTTAGTTACGTATATCAGTGGTGTATCAGTGTCGCATTATCGGCACGCTCGCCTACACCCTCCTCCCACACACGTTTTGCTGAATGCCTGTGTTATTTCTGGACTGGTGATAAACTTATGATGCATTCGAATGACCTCCACTCTTGTTGAATGGCGTTCTTATCATCCAATACTAAGGATCATTTATTCAATTCATATTCTTATTCATATTCGTATTTTTTTATTTTAAATCTTCAACAAAATTTGAATCAAATTCTTATTTCTTACTAAATTTTTAGTTCGTAGTTCAGTACACTGTATTTTGGTTATATTTATACAATAACGAATCTTTTGGTTGTTTGGTATGAAGGGTTAATGATAGCGTTTAGGACCACGATGCTAGTCTTCAAGGAAACCGACTTTTCGTCCGAGTCCAAAGCCTTTCATTATCGAAGGGACTCTCTGGCGTTAACGATGCATTGTTTTTATACGGTTCTTCTATAATGTTTGTTTGTGTGTGCTTTATTACAGTGCCTCTCAATTTAGCTGATGTTGCATAGATTTATTTATACGAGTAATAACACCATTGTATGTACATACATACCTATGTATATTTTCCGGAATTTATCTGTAGCTAGGTAAATATCAGGCTTATTATAAATAGATAGTTAGTACATACTTCGTATACTTTCGAGAACCTTCCCCTTTCTATTTGTATTTCTATAACCACTTCAGGTTACACTGAACAAAAAAATGCGAACACTGATTAATCTATTATATAATTTCGAAGGAGACTTTTTATGTATGTTTGTTTCGTGAATCAGTGAATTCGTGACGTTCAATTTAATAAAAAAACAAATGAATTTAAATGAAATAAAACTATTCAAATAAATTTAAATAAATTAAAACTATTCAAATAGATTTAATCAAATGTTTACTATTAGATTAGCCATGTGTAAGCGGTTTATATTACAAATACCGAGTGAAGCCGGGTAAAACCACTAGTATACCTATATATATGTATGTAGGTATGTACCTACTAAGTTTTTGTGTAAGAAAAAAGTATATTTTTGACTTTCGAATTCGTTAGATAATTAATTGACTATGAATAAAATAACAATCAATAGAAGAAAACATCTGACTATGGATTCCAATACTACCTCTTGGCATAGCAATCCTAGATTTTGAGTTAAATTGGTAAAGCCAAAAATTTGTAAAAATTGCGCATTTTTTAAACGCTTGTATCTCATAAACGAGAAGAAGCTAACAAAAATCATGGTCATATTCGAATTAAGTCGGTCAAACTTAGTAAAGATTGATGAGTTTCCGCTCCGGTAAGAAAAAAACTTTTTTTTTTTTACTCATTTTCATTACAAGCAGGTATTTGCATTTTCTGATTCAAATTAAAACCAAAATAAATTTTCTCCACAAATTTCCAGTGAGCATTGAAGATTGAGAATCACAGTCGTCTATTCGAAAACCCTTCGCGCGCACTTCGTCGAGGAAGGGGCTAATTAGTCCCGAACTCGTGAGAGACGAAGTGACGATTAATATTTAACTCGAAGACAAGATAAGGCGCGGAATTTGACAGATGATGATGCGTTCACTGACGGTTTTCACCGAAACGTCATAATTACGGGATGTTGCTCATTTCTTCATTCGCAATCTCCTTGCAGGAAACATAAATCTGAGTTCGGCTCTAAAAGAGTTATGTAATGTTCAAGTATCTGCTTCTGGAATTCTAAAAAATTAATTCGAATGACTGCTCCAAAACACGCGTGTATACATATCTTGTTTTGGTTTATATCAATCATTTAAGAACCGCTTTCAGTATTTTTTACATACTCACTTATCGCTGATAATAATAGTGATAACGGCTATCATTCGTGTGAACTACGTGGCTTTGCAAATCTAGCACGTACAATATACAATATTTGTATGAAACACTATTGGATTTATGTATAGTATGTTCCTATTTAATTGAGTTAAAAAATTTAGTTTTCTAAAAAAGCATAGATTATGTACTTCATTAGATGTAGCAGTGGTTTTTTTAATATTCTTACTAACCTCTTCTATGTTTGCCTTCGCTCGTTCGGCTGACAACATTTGTATATGTCTTCTCATGTACCGGGACACTATGTAGAGTTATGTACATTCACTGGTGTAATTGGGCCAGGTTGCCGCCCTGGTACTTTTATATAAAAATTGTTTTTCGAGTACAATTAAATAATATTTTTACTTATATTTCATATCAAATTTTGTAAACTAAATATTGTGAGCAGACTCTCGTTTTAACATTTGGTGACTACAACCGTATCCTCACTCAAATGCTCATTTGAGTGCAGAAAAAACAGTCCAATAACAACCCATTAAAAAAATTATAGACACTTTGAATGATGTCGAAATCGAATCATGTAACAAAATTTTCAGAACTGTATATTATATTGCAAAAAATAATAAGCCTTATTCAGACCACTTTGGTTGGCTTTTCAAGTAAATTAGCATTTGATTTTTTATAAACATTTTTACTACCAATATTAGGATACATATTTTTAAAGTAATGAAAAAAGCCGGGGGGGGGGGGTCGTAAAAATTTAACATCGACCTGGTACTTTTTTATTTAGCACTACACCACTGGTTACATTGGTTCTAAGTTGATTCAATTTCCTTTTTAATTTATCTAAATATCGTAGTAATAATAATTGTGATCACTGGTTCGAACACAGAATCGATCACTGATAACATTTTCATGATTTAGAAAAAATATTTGCGTTAATATGTGTCTGTGTATTTTGGGGATTTTTTGAATATCGTTAGTCTTATTGAACTGAAACTTGGTATCAGTTACTGAATTTCTTATCGAACTTAATTTTTTTTTCAAATTATTAAGTTGACCGTAAGTCAGCGGTTTCCAAACTGGGAGGCGCGCCTCCCTGGGGAGGCGCGGACTATTGCCAGGGGAGGCGCCAATACTTTTTAATAAAAAAATAATTTTCATACCATAATATCTACAAATAAATAAAACTTCATATCGTAGCTTAACAGTAAAAATTCAATGCATGCATGTTTATTTTTATTTTTCTTTCATTTTTATATACACATTTAGTTAGCAACCTTTCTCGAAGAAAACCAACATGAAGAGGCACATTTGTAGTCGAACGATAATTTTATTTTTTAACTTGCCTATTTGGTTGAAATTTTTGGTAAATTGAGTGGCTTAAATAAATCAATGCAGGGATCACTTGTTCAAAAAGACAAAGTAAAAGCTTTAATTAAAAAGTTGAAGTTATGGAAACAAAATTACAAAAGAATGAGTTGGATATGTTTTCACTTTCCAAAGATTTCTGGGCCACAGCCAATATTGAAGCAAGTAAAAATCTTTTTATTGACCACTTGGATGGTTTAGTGCTGCATTATTTCAAAGACCTTGATTTCTGTTGAAAGTTTTTGTGGATACAGAATCCATTTAACTATAATGAAGAAGACGAATTCGAGCTGACAACCATCGAAAAATAAAAATTGATAGAATTATCATGCGATAGCTCACTAAAACAAAAGTTTCAAAATGAAACCATAATTAAATTTTGAATGAATCTTAGTGGAGAGTATGAATCTTTTTGTATTGCAAAGCAATGCAAGTGCTTCTACCGTTTGTAACGTCTTATTTATGCTAAACGGGCTTTTCGCCACTAGCTGAAATGAAAACCAAATATCGAGCCAGGTTAATAGTCGAAATGGAGTTACGAGTGGCACTCTCCATATTGCCCCCAAGATTTGATAAACTTTGTGCCAATAAACAACAACATCCTTCGCATTAAATTTTGATGTGTTAGATGTAGTTTAATTAGTAATTTAATATAAAAATAAATATACGTGTTCCTTTTTAAAACCTTTTTATTATTCTGTCTATTGTAGTGTTCAGTATTTATTTTTTAAATAAAGGTTTATTATTCAAAACGTGTCTATATTGTTATATCTATTAAAAAATAAAAGGTAGGGAGGCGCGGAAAAAGGGCGGCGTAGTAGCATAAAGTTTGGAAACCGCTGCCGTAAGTGGTACCTCCCCTTTTTAAGTTTCCTCTTTAGTTTTTGGATTCAATTATCTCCTCAAAATCTCAACCGTTCAGACTGAAATTTTTTAAAATGTAAATGATAAATTTTATACACTATTTTACTTCAACTGAAAGTGGTACTTTTACTATGGAGAATCGAGGTTTTCCTCAGAAATCTCTCAATGTATTGAGAACTGAAATTTCACATTTAGAAGTTTAAGCTTGTTACCAAGTAGTATACAAAATTTAGTGAAGACCCGTCAACCGGAAGTGGCAGTTTACTCTTGTTAAATTTTTCTTCCACTATTTTTCTCTTTGTATCACTGTCATATAAATAAAATATATAAAATTAACAAATCTGATAAACCGGAATTGAGATTTGTTCCTCTTAGAAAAGTCAAAAACGTTGTGACTAGATGATTTTTTCCACACTACTGAACATATTAAGTTGAAAATTCATATTTGTGTTTTTTATGTATTAACTTGATGAGGTTTTGACTAAAATTCGTCAACCGGAAGTGGTATTTAAAAAAAAAATAATATTTCATTATTTAATTAAAAAAAAATTTATTATCTCTATTTTCTTTAAATTTTGTACTTTTGTAGTGATATCAAGTAAGAAAAAATTTTGAACCAAATCCGACAACCGGAAATACAACTTTTGTCTTGTGTAAGTTTCCCTACATTTGCGTTCAATTTGTATCGAAAATGCTCTCATAGCCATTATGTGTGAACGTGTACCTTTATGTGTCCGTCATTATTTTGTTTTTTATACTTCTTATATTCCTCAAATACATATAAGTCATGGTTTGGTCTCATCCGATTTTTTTCACGGTCCCCGAAGTTGTAGAAAGTTAGGAACCTGTGATAAATCGACGGAAAAAGTTAAATTGTATTTGTTTCTAGACATCCTGTATACGTACAAGAGTGTAATATTTTCTTAACACGCAATTCTGTGCGGCTAATTGACTGAAGTAACAACTCATAACTCTAGTTAGTAACTGCGCCCTTAAATACTATATAATGGCATTTGCTTGGGTGTATAAACTAACCTCCATGAATGAAATTTGCTTGCTCGGTGGTGGGATGCACTTTTAATGCACCATAAACGTCCACAAATGTGCAAACGCGATGCATTAACCATCTACCACGTCGCGTATGTAAATGTATTTGACGCTATTTTTGTTTGTTACAACATTTTCTTTTCCACTATCATGTTCTTTTATGTTCCACTTCATTATTACCAGCCTCTTTTAATTGTATATTTCATGATTTTGGCAATTCAAGATCAGTAATCGTTTGATGTAAATAAATACGAAGGCAAAACTGATGACAGAGATGACATTCGTAATATACTCCCACGGTTATACAATTTTATTAGACTAGTACATATATGTACTCGTCTATGTCCTACTTGAGCTAGTACAAACTTTATTGATTACTGCAAGTATTTTTTACAAGGCTTTTCTATACTTCACTTCGCTTACACTGTTCGACAAATGACGACTTTTTTTTGGTTCAGAGACGAGATATGACTTTTCTTATAGATCTATGCCCAGTGAACACGAATCTAGTAATAAAAAAATGTTGATTGGCTCGAGATTCGGAGATATGTGTTTTTTTAAATCGCGCGATTTTTCTATATCTTGTTGTTGTTCGGTCGATGTCTCAAAATCTGTAAATTTCCCGTTCAAAATGAATATTGGAATCTATAGTCGGGTATTTTATCTTTTATTTGTAGTACTTTTCAGCTTTCAAATCTCTCCAAGTAGTCGTCCAGTTCAAATCAAAAGTCAAAAGTACGTATTTTCACTTGGGATTTTTTCCCACAATTTTATATTGAGTATTTTCTATTGAAACATGTTTATTGGGATAGTGTTCTGGCCACACTATTTTTTGTTTTCATTTAAAAGAGTTAATTGGAAGTGTGCTAAATTTTAAATCGGTAAAATTGCGAGCTAAAAGCTCGTACTAGTATTTACTCGTCTTTACACGAATCTGAATTGAATTAATAGGGATAATATATTAAAATTGTCTTTTTATGAGAATTAAATAAATTCCACTTAGAAAAATCATATTTCGACTATTCGATTATTTTATCGAGGTAAGTCAGTTATCAATAGAATTTTTGTTACTAACCCACAAGAATTTTTGTTATTAATCCTCCGAATCTCGAGCCAATCAACATTTTTTATTACCAGATTCGTGTTTACTGGACATAGATCTATAAGAAAAGTCATTTCTTGTCGAAGTGTTAGTGGTCTGACACTATTCCTAAATTATTCCGTCGTTTTGAAACTTTGCCATTCTGTGCGGTTTGGTCAACGATAGAAATTTAAATGGCTTCCGCCAGTACGATGGTGAAAAATAATCGTAATAAACACGTTTAAGAATGCAAAATTTTTGGAGCCGATGACAGCTCAGTTACGCCAGTGGCAAGTAAGTAGCCTTATATGTTTGACTTTCATCCACCCATTCGTTTTGTCAGATTTTAATTGTTTATTTAAATTGCAATGTATGTAGAATGGAATGGAAATATTCATTCCATTCAAACGTTGCAATTAAAAAAAACTTAGTAATAGTAATCAATAAAGTGACTTCGGTTCGAATTTTCAGTGCGAAAACGTTTTTAAATTAATTTGAACGTGGCCTCGACACTCGATAAGATAATGCGCATATGCCGTTCACCCGTTACGTTGTATAGGTACAAATGTGCACACATGCATCGACACTGCACTCGATGCGCTCCGTCAACTTTTTTTTTATTATTCATTTAATTTTAACTCAATATGTCTGTAGGCATGATGTGACCTACAAACAATTTGTATTTCGAAATTAAATAGGACAGAAAAGAGTTCTAAATTGAGTTGTACAGATAATTTGGAATTGGATGGGAGTAGTAGGCCACGGCCTCGTGTTGACTCACGCGATAAGACGACACTGGCCGTGAACTTTTTATCAACGTTTCTTTTACATTTTAAATATTTAGAGACGGAGTCTGTGACATTTTTTACACAATTAAATTTTGCTAAAAATGTATTATTTTTAATGTTCTGTGTACTCGTTTGCTTCGTATACGTCCCAGCGGGCGTTGACCTATTCTTTGTCTCGTGAATAAATAAGCGCATTTCGTTAATCTAAACGGAATAATGTCTAAATATCGAACCCTGGTCATAATCCCGACAGAAAATCCCAAATTCGCCATAAAGGAAAATTCTGACTTGATTAAATCAAAGAGTAGATTAGGATTGTCTAGGACAAGGACACCAAAACTTTCCATCTAAATTTTCATGGCGATCGATTTTTTTTATTGTTGTTATCTTTTAGTACTTAGATGCTATAAATATTCATTTTAAAAGGAGAAATAATTTAACAATTGCAGAAATAAAATAATTTTAATATTTTCGTTTTTTTATTTTATTAATATGTCATAAATAGTGAGCGGACCCAAAGTGCGCCGTTCATTGTTCGCCGAACCTTTTTTTTCCCTATATAAGAAGATATAAATATTGTGTCAACTTAACGCTATTTTTACTTAGCTCCTTTACGTTTTTCAATTCAATCAACTATAATTCTAAATTTCCCACATCTTTTGGAAAAATCACTGCGGTGGCTTTTGCTAAAGGTGAGTATAGCCAGTAGCATAGCTCGGTCGTTAAGCTTCTGCTTAGCGTCGAAAGGCGCCGGGTTCGATCCCATGAGCTGACCTCTATTGAAAAGAAAAGAGTGCTGCTGGTCAGACCTGGATATTGGTGACTTCTAGGTCGATCGTTTCCTATCAAAGTTTGCCAATTTTCTCTGATTTCATTGTTAAAACGGTTCCCGGTAAAATTGGCTAAATATCCTTCCTACCTACTATGTCACCACTATTTGAGATTGATTAATGTACAAGAAAGTTTTTCAGTGTCTCGTAATTTAGCGACTTGTAAAAAAAAATGCTGCAATGTTTATAATTGGCCAGGAAGGCGCATTGAGGTTATATGTAAGGCCTCCCTGGTATATACATATGTACTTAAAAAAATAAGAAACTGCAAATTTTGTGAATCCTTCTAAAGTCACTGAACCTGTTGTTAAATTAATCCAATATATTTTTTTACTAGCCTTTCTCTCAATTAAAAATGCTCTTATTTCTTGGAATAACTCTCGAAACCTAACAAAAACATGTACTTTTCATAACCAACTTACTTTTTGTGAATAAGCAAACCTTGAGATTTGTCCACTTCCAAAAGAATTTTAAATTTTCTTCTTTTTATCTAGTCTAATAATAAATTGGTAACATCGAAAACAAATCAATGTTTCTATAACGACGATTCAATATATATACATATATACTTTTTTCGATTCAAATAAATTTAATAAAAAAACAAATGAATATTTACTATTAGATTTTCCATGTTTAAGCTATTTGTATTGCAAATACTGAGCGAAGCCGGGTAAAACAACTAGTATCCAATAAAATCAATCAATTTTTAAATTTAATTTTAAAAAATGGAAATCATTATTATTTTTAGAATTCACAATCGTAATTGAGATCGATCAAATGTTGCGTTGCGATCATCCGATTGCGAACCCTTGGCTTAGGATCTGGACTCTAGGTAGTCAGTTTTTTTTTTGTTATATGTAGGTAGGTACATACTCGATAAATAATTTTCCTACTTTAGCAATAAAAAGGTTTTTGTTCTTTTAACTTGCTCCCCTCAAACTCTTCCCCTCCTCACTAAATTAAATCTTTGGTCCAATACTGAAATAATATCTTTAATAGGATTAAATGTTTGGTCCAATACTGGAATAATATATATGTAACAGCGGTGGTTTAATTGCGCTGCATGCGGATCTTTAGTATACATACATATGTAATGCGGTTACAATTTTTTTCAGAAAGATATCGTTATCATATTTTTATCATTTTCCACATATAAATATCTGATATTTTGATATCAAAGATGGAAAATTTGATCAATAGGGGAAGTTAAAAGAATTATTGACAGATTTCGGTCTCAGATTTCAAGTGGAAAATGTTAAAAGCTTCCTGTCTAGTTGTTTATTAATCCATTTGAAATGTACTTGATCGACGATGAGTTTCGGATTTATCAGTTAGTGTTCCCTAGAAAATGGAATTAGAATAGAAATATAAATAGAATTAATAGAAATTCAAGAAGATCAAGCCTTGAAGATACGTCTATTATATTCTGGAAACCTGTTCAAGAATCAAAATACCCTGCTTGAACTTAAGCTGCTTGTCTACTTATTTCTATTTTCGAAACAACCTTTTCCTGTGAATCCCTGTACCCGTGTATGAAACGTATCAAACCAAAGCACCATATATGTACATATGTATATACATATGTACAAATTTTGGAATTTATAATAACCAAATTTTGAAGTTTCTCATTGTTTATGATTCCCCCGATATAAAGTGTTTGCGGCTCTCCAGCTCTCCGAATTTTTGTATGTAGCTCGCAGTGACATGAAGCTGGGCTACCCCTGTGACATATGTTCATAACATGTGTCACAGGGTAGCCTACATAGGTACATGATATATTCATCTAATTTTAATTTTCATGAGTGTAAAATAACTACACATTTACTCCTTATTCTTGAATTCTAAAACTGGAATGTCGAAGTTTATGACAAATTAACATAATTTGTCAAGGCTGAATCTTCGCCTAACTATTGACAGGTTTGAATATTATCTATATGTATATAATATAATACATAGATAAAATCTTCAAATTTACATAATAAAAATTTTATAGTGTTAATTTTCTGTATGTATAATAATTATTATTCGAATTTCCGTTTAGTGTGGAAGTCGGTGTATTTGATTGAGTAAATTTTCACATCAATTTAAAAATAAATTAATGCGGAAGCTACCGATGTTTTTGCTGATCAAATTTGTACATATATTTATATTAATTTATCAGTTTGAGTTTGTAAACAAGAACCGGGAACGTGGATTGTATTATTACCGAGTGAGTGTTGTTGTTGGCCTTTTTATCAAATGTAACACAACTTACAAATTTAAATTTTATAAGGGTATGTATGTCTTAATAAAAACTAAAGCTTTCTAGAAGTTGAGAAATATAGGTATATTTGCTGTATAATTTTTTGGTAGAATACGTATAGTAAAATGAATTCAGTCATCGAAATCACGAAGTTTTGAAGAGTTTTGTGCCAATCGACTCATTTTGATACAAAAATCTGAAAATTATTAAACCTTTAAAATTATATATCATCTTTTAACGATCTCGGACAAGCTAAAAATATCCAACTGGTATTATTGTTTTTTTTTTTTTATATTTGCTCTACCTAAATATACTCACATTTATTAGGAAGCTGAATATCCGCTGAATGCTCGTACAATATATTCTTACGTATTTGAATACGTTCATATTCACCGTAAATTGTAAATTGAGTTGAACGGTTTTTTTATAAGGCTTTTTTATTTTTATAAATTTTAATACATCGTATTCAGAGTTTGAATGTGGATCTCCATGTCTCGATTGGATTTTACAATACTGTTTTGCCGAACACTGGATACCATTTGCAAGGTGATTTTACACGTTCATATAATATACGTACATACATATACATATTTTGATAGTACGTTGTTGAAAATTATTGTAAGGAATTAGTAGCGTTGAATATTTAATGTGTCGTTCAAAACAATCCAAATCGAGGTCACATTCAGACAAAATTACTGTGGCGTTACACATGCCGCCTCTCAATTATTAATTTTAATAATTTTGTTTTTATTTATTTATTTTTTCTATTGCTCCGCCCCACTTGCAACCGTTTGAGAAATATTGCTCAGATATTTGTCAAGCAGGTGTCCAATAGCGAGATACGGCACTCCATAACCCACCGTGCGGCAATAATATCGTAACATTACGCCTAACGGCTACCTACTAACCCTTCTAATTTGAGTTTTTATCGATTTGACGGTCGAATTCGATCGATTCTATATTACCTTAAGTACTTACTATTTTTTTGCGTAAATCTGACACCTGTCCGATTTTGAAATGCGCGAGAGGTTCGCGAGGGGTGCCAACAGCGCAATTGTCGAGGGTTAAATGGAGTGTGTGTGTGTTTGTGTTGAAAAAAGTCAAGGTAATATCCTATTCATTCAAAAGGTTTTGACCCTTATTTCCCCCAGTTTAATTCTAGATATATTTTTTCGTATTGTTTTTCCTTATTTGACCATAGGAAAATTTTATATTGTTAAATTTAATACAGAAAAATACGTTCTTTGTCGAAAATGTGATAAATTTAAGTCGTATGTCCAACTTACTATTGTTGTAGTCAAACAATAGAGTTGTATGGCTTAATAAACAACATATCATAATTATTATCATTTACATATCATAATTATTATCATTTACATATCATAATTATTATCATTTACATATCATAATTATTATCATTTACATATCATAATTATTATATTTCACCATCCACTGATGGATGCGGGCATTTCCAACACGCTTACACTCGTCTTTGTTTTGCGCAACTGTCATCCATTTCACCCCACATATTTTCATAATTTCGTTTACCCATCTTTGTTGTCTTCCTTTTACCCTTTAACATTACCTCAGGAACCGTTCTAGCACTTCTTTTATGCATATTCGTCCATTCTTCTAGCTTCGTAACACACTTTATCCAGTATATCCACTACTCTTGTCATACTTCTCACCCACGTATTCCGCTTTCTGTCTTTCCTCGTTATGCCGAGCATACAGCATTACATACTTCTTTGAGTGCATTGTACTTTATGTAGTATCTCAGCGTTAAGTGTCTAAGCTTTACATCCATACGTCATCACCGGAAAAATACATCGATCGAAGTTCTTTTTCTTCAGACAAAGTAGCATTTTTTAAATTTAAAAACGGTGTTCATTTGGCCAAATGCACTCCATCCTAACTTCACACTTTTCTTAATTTATTCTTCTTTACTACCGAACATTTAATCTATCCTAAATATAAAATATTTGTCAATTCATCATTCAAAGACAATACATACATACGCATAGCTGGAAATCATCCACTGAAACCTACAGGAAAAACAAAGAAACACTAATTTCAATCTTAGAACAATGGATTGACTACTTCTACTACTTTATCATCTAATGAAATTAAATATCCTACAATTAATGAACATTGAGTTATTGGATGATTTTTGTTATGACGAGTTTTTTCGTTCTATGTAATCGATATTTAAAAAGCTACTGCCAATACATGAGATATAATTCAGTGATTTTGCATTTGATTTATGGAAAAAATGTCTGCATATTATAATATAATAATATTAATTTTGAATATATGTACATATATAATATGTATATAAATAAAAGGCGTCTTTTGTCACGGGAATTGACGCTCAATCTGCATGCGTTGGCGTATAAATAATATTGTTTTATTCAATTTTATTTTTTCTTTTGTTTTTGTAATTTTCTTCAACGCCGCCATATTGGGAAGTTTGTTGTTTCAGTTCTCGTTCACATATCTTCATAGATGAAATAAGAAGAGAAATTAGCTCGGGGTGAGTGATTTTTTCACTCCATAGATGTTCACAAAAGTGCATCGAGGTACTAGTTATAACATATTTGATTTAGAGTCTTGTTTCTCGGCAAACATTTTATATCATATGCGAAAGAGGGGTCTACCTCACTGGCCCGAATGTGAAACGCCGGAAAACGCAAATATCGGAATGCAAAGATCTTAAGTCGAAAGATAAAAAAAGGTTGCATGGTAGCATATTGTTGCGTAGGGGTGGGTGGAGGATCCAAGTAAAAGGCCAACAGTCGTTTCACAGCATTTATTTATGATTCAGGAGATACACGCACTGTCACTGCTCCGTCCAGAATGAATTATATCGCCTACGTACCGCCTTATAAAGGGTAGATCTCTCAGGACGCCTAATCTGTTTACCTGTTGTATAGTCACGTATTCGGATATGTATTTCCAAGACATTGGGTCTTCCCGTACCGATTCTGAGAAATAACTAATAACGGTCATTGTTTAGCCTAAATGCACTTAGAGTCCAGATATAATCTTTGGAAGTAAGTGCATGCATTTAGTTAACCGATAACAGATATCCGTTGGTCTAAGTACAATTCGCTCAATCCACGGCGTACGTAACAATATTAATGTGCGCGCGCAGAATACGGGAGGAAAAGCCTGTTCCTCTTGTTCCTGTCGTATCCTGCTCGCGCAAATTAAGTGAGTATGTACCGTTTACCATGCAACCTTTTTTTTATCTTTCGACTTAAGATCTTTCGATTTTCGATATTTGCGTTTTCCGGCGTTTCACGTTCGGGCTCATCACGGAGACCGGCGAAAAATATATCGTTATGTAGTATTACGCTTAGTACATATCCCACCGTTTTTGAACTGCGCTCACAGATACCAAATCCCGTTTTCGAATCGTATTTTGATGACCGGCTCTCGCGTTTCAGCAATAATAATTGACAGCTCAATCGGGCCGTGGTCCTTTTGTCGTTTTTAATATGTCGTTGTTTATTTAGCGCGAATAAATCAGTGCTTGCGTCCCGTTTTTACGAGCCGTCGCATTGTCCTGTCGGTGGGCCAGGCGTTCCCAATTGATTTTTACGAGGGGCCGCGTTAACGAGGCGCCCCCTGGCCCTTTCTCCATCTTCTACCATCCGGATTTTGAGACGCAATTTTGCCCCAGCGCAGCAGCCCGACAGATCGATGCGTGTGACGTCACGTCTGGAGTGTTACGCACACCCACCCACCCACCCAGTACCATATATAATACATATGTACTAATAGTAGCAGACTCGTCTCACCTTACTAACCCAAAGGACAAATAGTCCTACAATTTCCCCTCCTTACATACGCATGCTACCATTATTTGCCTAAACGATTTGCATTCATTCCCCATAATCATTTTCATATCTACAAATGTAGTAGCATTTTCTATAATTCTTAGTCGTACGTACTTTTAAAAAAAATAAGAAATTTTTATACAGTTTAATACAATTGGATTATTATTTGGAAATTGTTGTTCCAATTTTAGCGACACTAAATCGTGTCGCGATTTTGTAGGTGCACCTTTTGCACTTCACCTCCTTATTTTTTATCACTACATACATATACATATATTATTGCATGCCTTATAGAATTTCATTTTGATTATTAGAAGTAGTCATTAATTATTTATATGTATATTTGGGACAAATAATAGACATGTACGGTCGTAAATAAGACGAAATAAAGAGACCTATGAAATTAGGATGGAGTGCGTTCGGACGAATGAACGCCATTTAAATCAAAAATGCGACTTTGGCTGAATAAAAATATCTTTGATTTATGTATTTTGCCAATGATGACATATGGATGTGAAAGTGGAACAATGACCGCCAAAATTTTATGCTATGTCCAATGCATTCAAAGAAGTATGAAACGCTGTATATGAGAGTATGAGAGATAGATAATACATTCAGGAGATTTTACATTATTATTATTTCGCAGATACATACATAGTATTATTAGCTCGCGATCCAGCTGGTTTTCTTAACACAGCTGGATCGGGAAAGTAGGACTAAAAAGAGCCTTGTAAAAATGAACGCAGATAAGAACAAACTAATGTTCAATAGTGTATGCCTGATATTATTACCAGACTTAGGCGGCCAGGATGCTTTAACCCAAAAAAATGGTTCGCTATTGTCCTACAAAGCAAGACAGCAAAAAAAAAAGGTTGACAATAGTTAATTGATAACCAACAGCATGGACTAGTGGTTAGCATATCTTGTTATGGTCAGTGTGGTTACGGGTTTGAGTCACACTGGTTGCTGCTGGCCAGACCATGGTTTGTGACCAGGTCGGTCGTTTCCAATCAGAGTTTGCCAATTTTTCTGATTTTCATTGAAACGATTCCTGCAAAATTGGCTTTCCCTCCTCATTTCTCTCGCAAAAATCTTGAGTTATTATGTTATATCTTAAGGTTCGCCGGGTTTCTCTCCATATGTGCCTCTGTGGATGATTATTGTATAAAAATTCGTATTGTTGTGCAAATATTTGTTAATCGTTTTGTATACGATGTTTGCAATGCACTTTGCTTTGTTTGACCATAGATGTAATGTGTGTTTCTTGATATATATAGTACACTCGTCGCATTGGAGCGATCTGTAATGACGAGTGTTTATTGATTGAGAGATTGATTGAATAAAATAAAAATCAAAATTACATTAGATGATAAAACGGTAGAAGTTAGTAATTTTATATATATTTTGGGCAAATTATAGACATGTCCGGTAACAAATAAGAGGAAATAAAGAGGCGAATGAAACTAGGATGTAATTCATTTGGGTGAATGAACGCAGTTTTTAAATAAAAAAAATCCCACTGCCTGAATGAAAAAGGTCTACAAACGATTGATGTGTGTTGTCAGTGATGATGTATGGAACGCTTTATGCCGAGTATAACGAGGACAGATAGGAAACGGAATACGCGGGTGAGAATTATGATTATATTGAAATGGCAATGAGCAGGTCATGTAGCTAGAAGAATGAACGAAAGGTGGACATAAAAAATATGTGCCGAAGTGATATCCGAGAGAGTGTAAAAGGGTGAAAGGAAAGCCGCAAGGAAAATGGGTGGATGGAATTAGAAAAATATGTGGGGTGAGATGGATGAGACTTGCGCAAAAGGCGAACGGAAGGGTATTAGAGAGACCTTAATCCAGCAGTGGATGGTGAATGGCTATGGTATATTTATGGTGAGAAATTCTCACCATAAATATACTGAGAATTATGATTATGGTATACTAGTGTTGTGCCCGTTGATTTCAACGGGTGGTTTCGAAAAGGAATTGAAACACGAATAAAAATAAAGTTAAAGAAATTGAAACGACTGGTTTCGGAAAGAAATTGATTGCTGTGATATTTCCCACACGCCTATCAAATACTTGCTCTATATTTATTTATACGGTCAAAAAATGACCATTTTCCTCAAATAAAATAAAAAAATACAATACAAATTAAGTTAGTAATTTCGGTTATTTGACGTATGTACGTACAAACATATACATATGTATATAGTGTATATTTCTCGCGATGACACATCGATGTTTTTGATTTTTACTGTCTTTATTGTAATAGTTAATGCTTCGGTGATAATTATGACATCTTCTGTCAAATATCTAGTAAAATGTTTCTTTCATGTTAGTGTTTATCGCATACATAATAGAAGAAAAAATAAATTTTTAAAACTGAGTTTTCAATCCAAGCTTTCGATTCAATATGCTTTCAATTGAATGCATATCATATTTCCAACCGTGCAAGTTCCATTTTCGTGTGGTAAATAAACAGTCGACATGTTATTGTGAACTGCTGCAAAAAATATTTGAAGTGATCATATCTTTGTATTATCTATTAACGATTGTCGTATTTATGTACACAATGTTTTCGTTTTAATAATAAACACACCACCATGTATCAATTTTCGTTTTTAAATGTTTTAGATAGTTTTAAAATTACATGTCGTGCACATGTATTTCGGAGTCGAGTCCGTAAGTGCATCCATCGCGTTCGTTCTCACCTGTTATTTTTCACGCCGTTCATTGGTATTGTTGAAAGTTTATCGTCTATCTATCATAAAGGTGTTCTCGCACCTTTCTATTATTGCTCTTTGTGCGTCATTATTATTTTTTTAATATAGGGTGTTTGTGTTTCAAGACAGGCAGGGTCTTCTTCCGGCGAATCATGTGACGCTGCACCCTCACGTTCCCCTTCCGCTCGGTTAAATTTCACCCCATTTTTGACATCCGTTATTATGTACTTACATCTAGATATGGATTTTTTTGTATGTTGGATACGATTTTTTTTATTTATATTTTTCATTGTCTCACTATCCTCCGTATGAATTTGTTTCGGAATCCAAATTTGATTTCATATGTGCATATGTACAAAATTGAAAACTCAACAATGTTAAGGAATTTTTTATTTCATCTGGATCTCCGCCCAGACCACTAGCTAAGAGTCCCCGATGTAGAAAGATATTAATGAATTTCATACAATATTACATTTTACGTTTATACGAGTGTTTTTACTTACTTCTATGTAAAGTTTTATCGGTACAGAATGACTTTCCTCGCCCTTAAAACTCTCGCGGACTTGTTCCCCTTCTCTTTCTCTCTCATACCGCATGGATATGCGCGAAAGAGAAGAAGCGATACACAACTGCGTAGAAAGTCGACCCGGTCGTTGCATGAGTGTGTGGGGGTTGAAACTATTTTATTATGATTTGTTTTATATTGCCGGTAAATGTGCGTAGTAAACATAAATTTGATTTGCATTTATTAGCGGTTAAATGTGTGCTGTGCGTTCATTTTTAAGGGGTTGTGTTATGCGGGTGCCTACCAATAATTGTTATGTCGTTTTGTAGGCACTTACGGCCTTTGTGTTGCGAGTTGGATGTAATTCTCTTTAATGCGGATTTTCAAAACATGGTCTCTGAAATATTTAGCCACTCTTCTTTTATTGCTTAATTGAAAAAAAATTATACCTTTGATATTTTTATCCATATGTGTGTTTTCACTGTTTAACGTGAGTACATACATATATGTACTTGCGAGTTAGTTTAATATAATCTAATTTTATATCATCACATACTTACCCAAACGGCCCAAACCTCTTAGTAATATATTTAATTACATTAGTTTAAGCCGGCATCATAATTTTAATTGAAACCCCAATCATTGAAAACTCTTTTATTGACATATTAATCATGAAATCCCACATATTTGTACATTTGTTGTTGAAATATTGTTTAAATTGCCTTTTTATTTTATTTATATTTTAGTACATTATTTTATTACTACAGTTTTATTAAATACATTTATTTTTTACTACAGTTTTTTTTACTTGAGTTTTTTTTATTTTATAATTATATATCTTAATATTATATACAAAACTAAAAGGAGGTTTGTACATCTGATACATACCGTAATAAAGAAAATAATAATAATAAAAAGGAGTCAGAGTCGGTTGATTTTTTACGACTCCGACTCCGCTTGAAAGCTCCGACTCCACAGCCCTGCTAAATTCCCCAATAAATCGGCACATTTTTCCATAGAAAATCTTATGATCAATTTTTCCTCATGACACTATATAATAAATACTTATGTTATTATTGATCTTATTTTCTCATGATGCTATATTATATACATATACATAGATGTACTCCGTATGTTACTTTTTGGGATTTCCTAAATTTATCTGTTTCTCTATTCATCAAGTTCAAAACAGCTACTTCGGCCAATATATATTTTATTTAAATATTATTTGATCGAACCGAGATCTTGAGTATTTACTCGAGCACTCGAATCGATCATTAGGTATACATATTATATTTTGTCAATGAACATACGGCATTGGTTTGGAGCAAGTCCGGTTTGGAGCTTTTGCATTGCGCGGGTCGCGAGTCCCAGCACACACCTGACCATCTGTCGAGACCACTGTATCAGCTTGAGTGTGAGTGAGACAGGTATATCAATTAAATGGAGGTGCGACCGAGTCGCATATATGTATATACGTACATATATGTATAATGTGAGTGAATGAGAGAGAGGGATAAGCACGCGGTGCTCGCCAATCTTTGCAAGCTTGGCGATTAGATAGATGTCACGTCGATTGCACTTTATCGATATCTCTTATCGATTTTTACATTAAATCGCGAAATCATTACGCACAAATTATACTGTGAGTTTTATTCCAAAATTAATGCGAAAGTTTCAAGCGTTTCATATTCGTTTACGTTTTTTTTTTTTGTTTGTTTTAGTATACAAACACCGAACTCGAGCTCGAAATTTGTTAGAGATTTATTGTACGTTCTACATATGTATATTAAATATGAATATTGTATTTCGTCGCATAGATTCAATCAATTATTATAGTAATTCGGAATGCCTTCCCTAATCATTGAGTGTATTTGAAGTGAATAGCAATTCGGGTTAATTACCGACATGTAAAGTATAGATCGACATCACCTTTTTAAAGATGTTCGTTTAGGACATGTTTATAGTATTTATCAATAAAAACATTACAAAACTACTTTTATATAACATTTCGATTTTTAATACACAATATGCTTTGTACAATAAATTAAAGGTTGTTAATAAGTAATTTGTGAAGACGAAATAAGTGTGTCGGCTCTCTCATCAATTATATACGGAAAATTTTGGTTCTTACCTTTTTATAGTACATATTTTACGTCCATTGATTGGTTACTTAAAATTACGTGCAATATATCGTCCTCTTATTTTTAAAAAATAATTTTAATTTTATAAATCATAATAATTAAAAAATATATGCGATTACTATCCGATCCTTAGTCATGATTTTTGCCTCTAAGGAATTCAGACTCGCGGACAAAATAATTTATGTCTGGGCGGAGTAAATAAAAAGACGAAAGTAAAATGAAACATCCCGTCCAAAAGTTCTCTCTCGTCAAACGTTTCTGTCCGTTCGTCAGTGTCATCATAAAAGTGTCCTTTTTATCATTTTAATTGAACTGATCCAGCTGGGGCGGTAAAAAATTTTCTCGGGTGGTGAAATTTTTTTGTAGGTGGCCGGGGCCGCCCTGTTTTGTGAGACCATAGGTAATCATCCATTGGTTTAAGATTGTAATTGGCGTTTTTTTATATTTTTACAAGATTTTTATTAGTTCATTTCATTCAAAAATAATTCCTGAACGTTTCATTGGATGATTTCCAACTATATTGTCGTATATTGTCTTTGAATGGTCCATTGACATATATTTTATATTTAGGAAAAATAATAAACATGTCCAGTAGTAAAGAGGAAGAATTAAAGAAAAGTATGATATTAGGATGGAGTGCAATAGGACGAATGAATGCTGTTTTTTTAAATCAAAAATGTCATTTTGCTTGAAGAAAAATATCTTCGATTTGAAACTTGGAAATTGAACGGCAAGATGCTACATAAAGTCCAATCCACTCATAGAAGTATGGAACGCTGTACGCTTGACATAAACAGGAAAGACAGGATGTTGAATACGTGGGTGAGAAGTATGACAAGGGTAGTTGATATAGTGAAGATATTAAAATGGCAATTGACCGGCCACGTAGCTATAATACTGGACTAAAGGTGAACAAAATAAGTGCTAGAACGGTACCCGAGATAATGTTAAAGTGTAAAAGGAAAATGGGTAAATGAAATTAGGAAAATGTGTGGGGTGAGATGGATGAGAGCTGCGTAAAACAGGTACTAGTGGAAGCGTGTAGGACGGAGATGACGAATCTATGACCCATGGGTCAGACACTGACCCAAGAAGGTTTTTTGAATGACCCACGTGTTGACGCGTGATCAACTGTTAAACTTTTCTGTTAACAAATCTTTGGATTTCCAAATTTATTCGTATTCTTCTAAACCGCCCACGGGCTTGTTCTAAAAAAAAAATAATTAATGAAATTTGACCCACTTCTCAAAAAGGTTCGCCATCACTGGTGTAGAAGCCGTCATCCAACGGTGGATGGTGAATGATTTAATTTATACCAGGAAGGCCTAACAGGTAACCCCAATGCGCCTTCCTGGCCAGAAACATTGTACATAGTATCAGTCTTATATAAATTACATAAATACACATCAATTAACATCCAAAAAGACATTTATCGTCAAATTTTTAAATTTGCAGCATTTTATGCAATTCAGCAAAATTCGAGATTGCTGAAAACTCGAGATTTTGCGTGGAAATAGGTAAGGTTACCAATTTTTTTGCAACCGTTTCAATGAAAATCAGATAAATTGGCAAATTCTGATAGGAAACGATCGACCTGGAGTCACAAATCCAAAGTCTGGCGGAAAACCCTGTTCCTCTTGTTCCTGTTATATCCTACTCGCGCAAATTAAGTGAGGATGTACGACGGGGGGGAGAGAGAGTTTTACCGCACGCCACTGATATATGTATATGTATATACTAACCGTTTTTCATATGTATGCATGGTAAACGAACATTTTCGACTTTTTTACGGTCAGCCGATGTATATGTTACACCGAATCCGTGAAATTGTCTATGACACGTATTCGGCAACAGAATTGCCGAATGCGTGAAAAATGCAAGCACGTTGCCCAGTTCATGGATTCGGCAAATTCTTTGCCGAATGCGTGAACTGGACAGCGTGTAATATTATAACCAAGTGTCAAAGTGACAGCTGAATGAGGATGTTTAATTTAGTTTAATTTACATATTATTATGTATAATATGACTACATACATATGTTTCGATCATCTCATATGACTTGTACATAAATTAATGCTATTTTTATACATTTTGATCAATATTTTAACAGTCGGAATTTTATACCTTTTGAAGAATCAGTATTATATTATAAATATTTAATTTCATTACACATGTCCCAGAACATAGCTCTCGGCTACACCGACCAGACCAAATATATAAAAATGTGAACGACTAAGAAATCACCGGGTGTTAAACGCTTAATCTAACTGCATATATCTCTCCGGAGTCCGGAGATGCATTTGTCCGAAGGACCAAAACAGCCCTGCGTGACCTGAGCCATAGAACACTTTGAGCCATAGAAGACCTGAGCCATAGAACACTTTGTATTTTAACAAGCTCGTAGTCACCTCTCACTCATTGGTTTAACTTAAAAACATTTTTTGGACAGGGGACTATTACAGACAAACACTCTTTGAAGTCTTTGAGAATGGGCTAAAAATGTACCTTAAATTTAAACAATAAGTCACTATTAATAGTTTTTTGGACTTTTATTATTTCTTTTACACAAAAATACAATGGAGCTGACTGTGTGTTCATACATAGTAAATAATTTTTACATGATATAAATTAATATTAAAAATTTTAACAACTTTTCCCACCGTCACAGATAGAATTTGCTCATATTTAAATTTAGCGCATTTCACATTTCACATTTAGTTGTTACAGTACATAATACGCAGAAAAATACTTTAGATATAAAACATCGCGTTATATACAGGCTAATAGGGCGATTGAATGGAATAAAAAAGAACTTATCACACACACACACGCACACAATCGAGAGAAATGAAATCGTTCCGCATCTTACCGAAGAAGGCTCAAAATGCGTACGTGCACAACCGCCGTTGCCGAAGCTTCCGGAAGGTGCGCGTCGCGTCGCGTCGTACGTAGAGAGAGAGATGGAGAGAGTGTGGGCAGGCCGTCGCGACCCACAGTTGAACCACCACCGGTTCACAGGCGAGTATTGTCGGCGCGTCAGTCGCGTGAGAGACTCCGCTGTATCTCGACGCGCGTCGCCGAATCACTCGTCCATACTCGCGACGTTCGGTATAAACAATCGCGACCCTCTCGACTTTGAAATCGGAAAAGCGGGAAAACCCCCACTGGAGCTTATCATAGTCTTTGGACGAAGATGCGCTCGCTCCCTCGGCGTCTGCGGGGGTGTCGTCCTCGCAACCGTGAACCTCACACGACCGTGTTCCATCCGCACAAGAGGAAACTGCAATGCAACACATGCACCTGATGCAATTTTTGCATCGTCTGCCAATTAATGATTCATCGGATTTTGGCATACAGTCGTTCGCCACCCACTCTCGCGAGCGTACATACACTATCGGATAACCTGTGATATATCAACTGTGATCTAAATAATACATACGTATATTTTTAAATAAGATTTTTTTTATACGGATTTACTTACGATTATACATATATATTTTGATATTGGAGTGTATATTTATACATGTAAATATAACGTGTGACTGCGACAACAGGTGGTTTTGTGTTTGTTGTTGTTGTTGTTGTTTGTGTTTGTGGGATGTTCGTCACCATGAAGGAAGAGGATTGCAGGCTGTGTCAGTATTACAGCACTCAGAGGTGCACCCATGCTGATTTCAGTATTGCGGGGTTGATGGGGGCGAGACCTCGACCTCCTCCCTCGCTCCCCATTCATCCCCCGCCCCTGCCTCACGATTTGTGGATGACCAATGATCTGCTGCTCTCCGCTTATTTTTTCAAACTAGGTACGAAACTTTTCTACTTGGGTCGGATGATGATTTTGCTATTGTTAGATGTTATGTATGTATGTATGTGATTCTTTATTTTCAATCGGCTGATATTTTAATATTCATTTTCTGTTTGTTTGTGTTAGGTCATTAATGGGTATGTATTTTTTGCAGGGGATAGAATTCACTTTAAATTTAAAAATTTCAATTTAAATAATTGTAATTTTATTATTTTTTTTTTTTTGGTTGAAGTGATTTATCGAAAAAGATAACTTTTAGGTGGTTGGCTTCTACAGTCTACACTCTACTACATAAAATAGATTCAAATATGTAAATTGGAACCGTCTCCACTACCTCGCTAGGTAAAGTTGGTGTATTTTCATATGAGACAAGTAGCTTACAAATATTGATTGTAATAAATTAGTTAAGTGTACATATACGAGTATATTACAGTTGAAGTGTGTCTTCCAGTTGTAATATATTTTGACTAGTTAGAATATATTCTGTCTAACCCACGTGAGTTGATTCATATGGCAAATTAATTCCAACTGCTCAAAATATATTACAACTGAAAAATACAGTTAATATATATGTAAGTCACATTTTTTTTGTTTTGAACACATTCTGAGATTTATCGTAATACGGTACTCATTACCTTTATTTGTTATACCTAACAAATATTAACGCATTATTGAATTCTAAAGCATTCGTAAAAACATCAGCGCTGTCAAAACTTAACTGTTGCATTACAACTGGCGCACATTGTTGAAAGGGTATTTGCGCTTGTAGATATATAATTTACTAACTGAAAATACACTTCGACTGTAACATATGTAGATATATGTAGTTATATTACGTACTTTAAATCTTCGAATAAATTTTACGGCCACATTGAGAATCTAAATTGAATTGCATTGGTAACAAACAATTTATTTTTGTTATACGAAGTATTCTTATTGGAAAACGTTCAAATATGTTCAGATTCATTTAACTACATAACTAGTTATATGATTAAACTGTAGGTACTTAAACGGAAATTATAATCTTTCATAAAAAATAGTCTTATTCATAGCTTTATTTCGTTCAGCTATCTAATATACGAGTATGTAATACACACATATTATACATACTTATGTGAAAAAATTATAAATGGAAAAACTTTTGGTTTGCAAAGTAGGCTTAAGTATTTCCCCATAGTTGAAAATTGATAAATAGCTGCTTATCGATTATAATATTCAATTCGAAGTGTATAACCGGTGCCAAATTATGAGTCTACTTAATCTACCAAATGTTTTCAAACAAAAACATTAAAAATACGATTATGTACTTAAACTGGTCCTTGGCACGTGATCCGCATTTTCGGCGTAAATATTAAATGGGAATTAGATTGATATACGACGAAAGTTGATTGATTTTATGTTCAAAATCTATATCGAGTGTTCGCTAGTGGGCGGGGCCTCTCTTTCCAAACAAGACCCTTGACTCCCAATTCAAAACACTATTATATATAAATCACATTGTTATCGTTCGCGGTTGATTTTTTTTTAAATTACATCACTTTGAATGAATAAATTACACAATCTGAATCTAAAACATTAAATGTCATAACACGTCGTCGCACGCATATGTACTCTTGACATTATGCTAAATGTAACCGAAATCGTGCGATTGTGTAAATGAGGCCTATTCGGATTTACTTAATAAATAGATACGTATTATAATCAAACCCGTGTTTTGTTTGTTTATGCGTTCCGTAATTCAGACTAAAACTTCGAGTGATCACATTGGTTGTACATATGTAGGTATCCATCTATGTATAGTTTACGTTTTGCGATTAAATCGACTCATAGAATATGTTTGTAAGGTGAGTAAAAAAAAAAATATGTATTGTTCAAATGAATCTAAGATTGTCTGAAATTTAGTCAATATCGAAATATGTACTAAATTTTTGCGTATTGATGCTTACGCCCATACGCGATTCAGTCAAAATTTTCTATTTCTTGCAAAATGCCGAGATAATTAATGCTAATCAACAATTGCGGAACACTAAAATTTCAATTATTAAATTATTTAAAAATGAAAATCTTTCAATATTTTTATCTACATATTTACGTAGTCGTAACAATATATGTAGTTTTGTTTTTTTTTTATTTTAAATGTTACGTAGGATGGGATGATCCGTGAGCAATAGAAAGAAAACACACCGTTTCGTACGATCTTTATTGTGATATTTATTGAATAAAGCCTGAAACCAAACCGATGTATGTATTTAAAAATGCATGGCAGCTCTGAAATACACTAGCGCTGATACTTAATCCCTATCTGTCAAAGGTTTCAAAGTGAGGACGATGTTGATCTACTTGTACCACATACTGTATTTTACACTTTATGTGATGATTGTAATACGATGCTTTATAAGCTGATATCTGCTGCATAAAATAAGAGTTCTTAGTGCTAAGCCTTCTGATGTACATAACTACATACATATGTATACTTAACTCCATATTACTTTTGTTGATATACATACATAAATAGTGTCGCCTGTGTGCATAATATAATCGTTGTTATTAGCACGTACATATATTTATGGTAATTTTTCCACTTCTTTGTTTAATGCTCTGAAGTGACTCTTCCAGTTTATTCACACGTGAAATTGTCGTTGTACTCGTTATTAATGCATTTGCATGTCTTTCAATATAAAATATATAGTTCACAGGATGTTAAGTGTGTCGGGATTAATTGTAGATATGTATAAATGGCGTGATCGCGTTTCGTATGTCGTTATAAACGAAACTAAAAGAAAGCGCGTGTGTGTGTGTGTGTACGACGCCCCTTCTGGGAACGATTCTCGCGCTAATTAATTTGTTTTAGCAGTTTAATTAGTAGAGGGGACGGGTCACGACCCAGTTAGTCCATGGAGTCGCAAAGACCATCGGACTATGGTGTATACGTAGCTGGGATTGTTTCCTCTCTCGTTTCCAACGACTCACACAAGCCCGATAATAATAACGGTATGGCCACGCTAATTGCGATACTGCCGCCTTCTTCATTCTATTTTTATTTCATTCTCCTTTCAAGTCTCAAACTGTACATGTATCGTGTAATCCGTGGGATCAACCGTCAAAGTAGACTCGGTAAGGGTTGAAAATCACTAGGATTTAGGTTAGTTACGTTCGTGCTTTTTACCGCAAGCCTCTACTTATTTATCATTGTATTAAATTTGTACGGACGCAATTCTAGAAAAATCATATCGTCAGTGTTTTATTATATTTTCACTCTTTGTGATCTTCAATTCAAAATTTATACTGAGATTTTTTGAAACTCGTTGATAATTGGAGATCAAATTTTTATAAATAGAAAATTTAAATTAAAAATATTGTAACGTTGACGTGTAGAGGGGTTTCCGAGATCGCGGTGAAGTACACAGCCAGTAGTGATAGACGTACTCTATTGTTCTTAATCCGTCGGCCTGCCAGCTCCGAATGAAATACGTACCAAAACCGCCCAATATATCATTGGTCGATGGGTTGTGAGACTTCATTGGCCGTTGTATACAACTTGTTCATACGTCGAGGCCTTTTTGACGCGAATACTAGGTCAGGTGATCAGCGCTAGTAAACCAGTGGTCAATCTCTACGTTATAGTATTTATAAATAAACAAATCTGTCACGCAATTAGCTTGTTGTAAATTTCTTCAAGTGGCGTACCGTGGAAATCTCCCAATTTTTATCGCACAGCCTCACTTACGTGTGGGCGAGCTGGGACTGGGTATTTTATTTATTTATATTCTTATTATATATCTACTTACATCATGTGCTATGACAGGAACTACCTAGATACTAGTTATACAATATACATTTTTTTTTTTGATACGTAATAAATTTGCGAGCAATACATAATGTAGGTTGCATATTTTTATAAGATTCAACAAATTCGAGACGCTAATAACTCGTGTTTGTGAGAAACTGCGGGGATTATATCGATGTATTGGATCCGTCACAACAATGAAGCTGGAAAAATGTAAAGGAGGTATGTAAAAATTGCAAAACCTTAACCGGGGACGGTCAATCTGTGTTTTTATTAACTACCACAAGATCTCGCCAGCAGCGTAATCTGGTCGGGACTTGAACCCACGATCTCTACTGGTATGCTCTACAAGTACACTAAGGTGTGACGTCACCTAGTCCTCTTGTATCCTGCTCGTGCACGTGTAAGTAAGGATGTACAATAAAAACGGGGATATTTCCACGGCACGCCACTTGTTTCTACATTAACTATATTTGTATCGATTTTATATGTGTAGGTTGACCATTTCTATGGATTTTATTTTATTACTTTATAATATAATTTCAACAAGTTTATACGTTTAAATAAATATATAGGTTGGGCAAGTACTTAACTTGTACCTTTTCGGTGTATAAATCTTTATCGTTATTGAATCATTTGTTTGGTTTTTGTAAAATGAAAATATCTAAACACGCCGAGGTAATTTTATCTTAAAATAAAAGGAATTGTATAATATGTGTGGTGTGGTGTTCAGAGATGTTAATACACATACACATTTGTGAATTCCTCTTTCTTTTAATGTTTGATGTATGTATCTACTTTATATTTTTTAGTTAGAAATTCTTCTATCTTTCTCTTTCACGGAAATATTCATGCATTATGCCCTCACGTCCACTTTTCACGCTTTTGATGAAAGTGAGAGAACGTTTTGAAGGATGGCCCGGCCCATGTGAAAGAATGACACCTTTACTGAGATGTTTTGCAATTTAAAATTCATACGATGCTACGGATATATGGATGTTGTTTTGGCAAATTGTTATCAGTTGTAATGGATGCAAAATATTGTGTGCGTGCTGTGTTGGTTTTTGTATGATGCATTTGAAATGGTATCTTCGGGTTGCATCAGTTGTATGGAGATTCCGAGTTAAGCCCGCCCGCCAGACGCGCGAGCAGCGTAACCCCGCCTTGTTTGGTGCAAAGTCGACGAGCGGTAAAACATAGCGGTAACGTTTGCCAAAGTCTATTGTGGCATTAGCAACTCAAATGGCACCAATTTACATATGTATCATCACGCTTCGTCTCTCGTTTTCATTTCTCTTGTATGCTATTATTCCAGCTATCGATTTTGCATCGCGCATATGGCATATATCTACTTGAACGGTTGCGACAATCCGACTGCCATACCTCTCTTATCGATATACAGGGCCGTGGAGATATCAAAAAGCACGACTCTGACTTCCAACGTTACTGGCACTTTATTGATACAATTTTTTCTTCATTTCCTCAATAACTGATCGATTTTATTTTGTCAAATGTTTTATACATACATATATATGTACATATATGTATATGTAGGGCCGCCGACAGAAAATATAATTCCGGGTCCTATAAGAAACTAAAAAAAAAATATCTTATAGATATATTTTAAATATGTAAAAAATAAATCAGAACTATTAGAAAAATACCTACACATGTATATGAGCCGTTATAATTAAAAGTGGCATAAGTCCATTTTTACTTAAAACATTAAATATATCTAATGTTTTGCGTTTAATATAATATTTAAAAAAATGCGGATGGCCTGTAATACGTTTATTCTGCTTGAAAAAACTATTTAGTTAACAGTAATTTCATACAAAAATAGTCTAATTAACAGGTATTGCAGGTATTAATATGCCATAAGTATTCGTTGCAGTTATTTATTTTCAAAAGATGCGAGAACAATATCAATTCCATGACTTGTATTCGTTCTTTATTAGTCGAAAAACAAAGGCTTACGCCAGAAAAAAGCCAGCGTGGCAACCACTGATGTACACTTCTCTTTTAACGATTACTTGTTTTTTCTTCGTTATTTGATTCTTTATTCATTACAGCAATCGATTAAATCGGAATTAGTTTAGTTCGCATTAATCGGAATTAGTCGATTAAATCGGAATTAAAATGGATTAATTTCACATTTTAGTTAGCAGGACCGGCATTCTCCAGGCGAGAGCCCGGATGCGAAAAAAAGTTTATATAATATAATCCAAATAACCTGAATATTGATATAATTACATAAAATATAAAAAAAAAATGTATTCGAAGAGACACGTTCTCCATTATAATTTTTACAATGTTTTGTTAGAGTCGTCATAAAATGCTATTAAAAAGAAAGCAAAATATTTTTGCAAGCGGGACGATTCTCGGCTTCGAATGCATATGTTAATGTTTTCATAACTAGAGATAGACTTTTGAATGTTAGATGGCCCTGTCTGTTACAAAATAATAATAATAATCAAACTTTATATTCTAAGTATGTATATGTAATTAAAAATTCTGTATTATTTTTTAATTAAATATATCATTGCTAATATTTTTAACAAGCCACACGTATCCCTATTTAAAATTAATAAATAGAACATGTTTAGCTCTAGGTTTTCCTTCGCACATTGTATCTACTCAAATTACATGCACCGTGTTAATTAAATAAATCATCGTTAGATAACATCGATAAAATGGCCTATGGAATATACACAAATTGTACCAACATAAATTATTAAAATATTGTATGTGCATATGCAGTATATCCTATCAACAAAGCGTGATGTGTTGGCTGATAAAAATACGATGTAGTTTTGTAATAAGTTATCTGACGTACATAATTTGATGCAATCGATGCATGCGTATAATAATATATTTCAAACTGAAATTATGTATGGTTAGATATATTGCGTATATATGTATGTATGTATGTACCTACTAGATATGTCCTTATGATTTGTCTCGTACATGTGCGGAGATAACAAGCGATAGCATTTGTGTTTCAATTTACTGAATAGTGATATTATATATCAAAATTGATATAGTAATATTCTGTCAATTTTGAATTACCAGCGTTGTTAATTTCAGTTAGACCAAACTGAGAATGCAGAAAGCAGGTAGCGGGTAATATATATTGTCATGTTGTGTTAATACTCAAAGGACAGTTTGAATTTGATTAACTTCTTCATTGATACATCTCAACTAAGCATGTTCCTCGGACCAGTGAAAAAAATTTTGGCAGCTGTATTTGACTACCAAATTGAAAAGATACCTCTCAAATGGATTTGGCGTAACTGGGTTGATCTTTTAGACAGGCTCTCCTGGATGACATTTGAGATTTGAAGCTAGTATAGGGTAACCATGAGATAAGAAGGTACCTATACGAAAATTGAATTCATATTTCTGGAAATTTAATATTATACGCAATGACATCATACATACAAATAAAATTAAATGTTTGAAAGTGCTTCACGCAGTTTATTTAATATACCTTGGGGAGGCGGCAAAGCCGATAGGCCCAAGTATAGTAGTAGTAGTAGCAGTTTAGTAGTAGTACAATTTAGTAGCTTTGTTTTTATATATATTCTACTATATTGCCATTACAGGTTGAACCATTAGTTTCTTCTTGTGCATATATAAATTTATCTAATATATAATTTCGAAAGAGACTTTGTATGTATGTAGGTTTAAAGGTGTGGGTGGGAGCATCGAAGACAAATCAAAGTTTCTATGACGTTGATGTCGATATCGTTAAATATAAATAAAAACAAATGAATGTGTACTATTAGATTGTTTTGCCATGTTCAAGCTGTTTATATTACAAATACCGAGCGAAGCCGGGTAAAACCACTAGTAGATTATAAATTTGAAATTATATTCAAATAGTGGATGTTTGCCAATTTTATGAGAAACCGTTTCAACAATGAAATTAGATAAATGGACAATTCAACAATGAAATTAGATAAAAGTCTGACCGGCAGCACTGCCGAAATACTCTGAATAAATGATTTTCAGTCGAGGTCAAATCGGGGCTCGAACCCGGGACCTCTCGGTGTTTAGCAATAACGCAACCACCGAGCTTTAATGCTGGCTGCTGGCTTTTGAATTACTGAATCCAATGAGCGATATTCAAAATGTTTTTGCACTAACAAAGAATTGCGTACTGCATAAGTGTATACCTACCATTATTTTTTATTGTTAATATTACTGATTATTTGGTTTTTTTGCGGAATTTTTTAGTTGGTGTTCTAGATTTTTTTATGCATGAAACGCTTTGCATCACGTGCATTAAAATGCACTGCGTCATCATCGTTGCGGATCAATGAATACTTTCGATTGTACCCTGCGTGTTTGCAATCGCCTTGACCTAGCAAATGAGCGCATGCGTTTATCCCCATATTGCGTCGTGCACCCGATTCAATCGACTGTACTTACCTTAGATAAATTCATAATGGTGAAATCCGATTACTGCACGGTTTCATCATCAACTAAACCATCGTCCTAAAGGACTTTAGTCCAAATTTAGAACAGCGATAACGGCTTTAATACTCAACCCCCCGGCAATATCGATCCTCGCTTCGTGGATATATTTAGCATAGAATTATTTAAAAATAGCCTCGGTGTATAAGTATTTTTGTTATTTATTTTATTCCTACTCGCTCTCTTCGATCGATTTCACGAAAAATACTTGGTACACGCCTAGGAACCGATCTGGGGGGGGGGGAGGGGTTGAAATATACCCGTTTATTTATAAACGTCATAGCCTCGAGGGTGAGCGACGCACCCTTATCAATCTTCTAGTGTGGTCTATTTTCATGTTGAAATCGACACTCGATTTGCATACGCATACATACAAAGAGTGATATAATATTATTTAAAAATAGTCAATTTATGTCCAAAACATGTTTTGTGCGTATTCATACCCATTTAAATAGATTTCTTTGTTGTTTGAATACGCATCGACGTTCAGGTGAATACGCTCTTTAAATTTCATATTCCTGAATTTAATTCGAATCACTCTGTACGTTGGAATTTTAACGTCGAAGAACTGAAGTCGCAATTAGCATATCGCAGTCAAAACACTATTAGTATTCAGCAAACGTGTGCAAATTAATCTATGGCCGAGTAGCGAATTAATTAATCACATGTTCGCTGACTCGTCTCACTTATCGGCTTATCACCTCATCCCATAATGGATTTGAAAGAGTACATATGTAACGCATTCTAGTTTAGTAACTGTAGAGGTTAGATGGAATTTTAAAATTGTCACAAATGTACCTAATACTAATTCATTGCACAGAGGCAAATTTTTGGCATGCGTAGTCCTTTAAAAATTGCATTTAAAAGGCCACATTTTTAAATTTAACAATTTTTGACTCGCGTACCTTCAAAATCCATTACCAAAAATTGTATATTATTATCCTCCTTATTATCATTTTTGTAATTTAATACGCCTCCAAACGCCCCCCCCCCTCCCATCTTTCCATATCTTTACAATAAAATGCTTACTAGTCAAACTTACAGTCAATTGTTGTAATTTAGCAACTCTCCTCGGTCCACAGATTAAGAAAAATCACCATAGAATCTTCTTAATAAAAAGATTCTATATAATTTTATACTAAGAAGCTCTTACACTAATGTATATATGTACACTACCGGTCATAAGATTAAGACCAGAACTGTCAGCAATTTTCAAAGCTTCGTAAAACTTTATTGGCGTGAAATAAGCTGACGAAATGGGTGTAAATTTGTTGCAAACATGAATACATATTTATAATTTGAACAAAAAAAAGGAGGAATTATCACATTAAATTGAGGTTTTTTTATAAACGCTCAAAATGTGTTCAAAGACGCCACGTGACGAATTCACACATGTTGGAATCGCCCCCGTTTCTTTATTTTTTGGAATCATTTGAAATAATCCTGGAAGGTTATACTTACCTGAAATTCTAAATTTAATTAATATAATGCCAAAGTTATGTGTTTTCTTTTTTTTAATATATATTTATATCATTTCTGAATATAACTGCGTTCATTTTTTTAATTGGGTCAAAATTGTATAATTTATGCTCAAAAAAAAAAACCCTTTGGTCTTAAATTTATTACCGGTTGTGTATATTCAATGAAAATGTTGCTAATTTTCATTTCATAAAATTCTTCGGGATACATGATAGGTACTATCATACATACATATAGTCCATTTAGTATTATATTCGATATAAACAAATAGATATACATATGTACATAGGAAACCGTTTGGAAAAAATATAAAAATATTCAATAATCCGTACGCTGGGAAGGTCAGAAATTATGACTGCAATTTTTTTTTTGCCATTTTCAATATTTTTCGCATACCGCTAAACGACCCTTCGTGTGCCCCCAGTTAGGAAACGCTAGTCAAATTAAATGAATTTGGAGGGGAGAGACGCGTTGCATAGAAGTGCATGACTCGACGAAAAAACAACCAAAAGGTTGATTTGAAGTTGATGTACTGCTTTGTTCATTGGATAATTTGTATGACGAGCATTCCTACAATTGATCCAGATCGTCTCGACCGCTCTTAATTGAATCGTTGTAATAGTTTTGTTATAAGCGATCTGAGCGTAGTTGTGTATATCGCAGTAGTTATAGCGCAAATTTACAGGTGAGTGAGCAAAGGTCTGCGGAAATTCCACCGTTAATCTTGACTATCTACATATTATGTACTTCCAATTTGTGGAGCATTTGGATAAATCGATTACGGTTCATTTGATTAGATTTGCATCGCCAGAGGTGTGCGCGCGGTCGATCGATTCGAAAACAAAGCCATTGTAATACTGGTCAAAATCAGCTTATTCGGTTAATCAGTTTAACTTTCAAATCGTATTAATTTTTTTCGTGCTTTAAGTGTTTTCCCTTCATTTTTTGCCATATATTCCCTTGAAATAACTGGAAAAAGTAATTTATACCTGTTATATTTTTTTTCTTTTCTACAAAAAAAAGCTAAATATATTCTTAATATTATATTAAGTGATGTACATAAGTAGCTACTTGATTTCAAGAGTCGCCTCTTCATTTTTAAACTAAGTTAATAAGCCTTCTTTAAGTGTAGTGCTTAAGAAAAATAATTTTTGAGGAATTTTAAATTGGAATCTACGAGTATATCTAGTATATGTATGTACGTATATGAAGAAAGGAAAAAAAATGACTAGAAATTTATTTAATGTATGTAAAACTATTGAATGTATGTCTTTACTATAGAATAGGACAAAAAAAAAGAAGGAATGAACATTGAATCAAATATATTTTTGAACTGAATTGCTTACATGATTTTAAACATTGCCACTAATGTACTTTTAAACATTGCCACTAGTCACAGGTTTCTTTTTTTTTCTATGAACGAAAATTGAGGGTTTATTAATAAACTGTTGTGAAACATTTTGTACTTTAAAGTTTTTATTTATTTGATATACAAACAATTACATTTGGGTATGAATGTACAATTATTTTCGTTTTATTTATAGAGAACGCGAATTAAATTTGAATCTCCAATTCTCAGAAATATATGATTAAAATCATCATAATCCACACTTGAATTATAAAATGTCGAGATATAATTTTATCAGTTTTGGAGAATAATTGAGTCACTTCGAGTCACGTACACGACAGTTCTACATAAAAGGAGTCCTATAGGTGTAAAGGGTTAATGCGCTCTGCATGACAAACGCCCACTTTTTATTTACATGCATACGTTGGTAGTACATATGTATGTATGTGTGTACATAATTTTCTTCTCTCTTCTGTACTTTCGTTTATCTGGAACAGTTGAAATTGTTGAAGTTTAACCGGTTGGTTTGTTCGAAGCGAATCCTTCGCAGTAATTGTATTCTTGAAAAGTGTTCAATTAGATTCAAACACGCTGAACTGCTCTCTTCATTTCATTAAGGGAGCTTCGAATCGAATCAAATATTCTCTTTGGGAGATTCGATCACGATAATCGCCATTTAAAACCTTCAATCTATCCACATTGCAATGTATACATACTATGTAGAATAGTTAGATTACAATATACAATCCTGAGTATGATTTATTTAAGAATTTTATCTTTTAAATAATTCACGCTTGTGTTTTTAATAAATTTCATTCAAAGACCGTCAACAGCGTTTGTTTTTAAATCCTCCAAACTTCATTAAAAAAAAATGAATAAAGATTTAGTTTCAAACTTCCATTCATACATACATATATATCAAATCAACATCTTTATCCAAAATATCGATAAATAAATTAAAAAATATATATATATTTCTATGGTTTAAAACTTGCCTTTTTTCCAAGGAATATATCGATAATATTCCAAAATAATAATATTCAGAAAAATTTCCAGATATCGAAATTGGCCAGTTTATTCTCGCGTTGCATAGGTACATACTTCCCAAATTGAAACTTAAATTCAAATAAATAACACAATGATCTATATGATATGTGTATATAGTTTATTAAATGAAAATATGTATATACGAATATTTTATACAAAATGGAATCACAGTTTGAGAAGCGCTGACAACTGTAAAGAAGCCGTATTCCAATTTTCTTTTTAATTGATAAAAAGGGTTAGGCGCAATGTTTAATTTACAAAACCTATTATTTTAACCGCCACTATGCCACAAATACGCGGACTCTCATAGAGAGTTTCCATAAAATTCGGGTGGTTTACAATGAGTTAATAAATGTTTCTAGTCAATAAATTCTACATGTGAATATAGTAGCTTGATCCGACAAATATTGTAAATAAGTTTACCCAAATAATTAATTAATATGTGATTTCATCTTGTCCTTTATAAATTTAATTTTCAAACTTCACCCCAAGTTTTGTAACTGTTTATTTTGAGTAAAATTTAATATTATTACATTAGACATTTTAGAAATGTATATTTCATTTACATAATAAATAAGTTCATAAATCATTTTAAGTTTCAGCCAAACTTATTTTGGTGTAGGCACAAAGTCAAATATTATTATGCAAAGTGTACCCATGTTAGATTATAATCTAATATTTTGGATTGAATTATTAAGTTATCATAAAAATGAAAAATTGTTGTCAAAACGGTTTTTTGATGATGGAGTTTATGTGTGCTTGTATGTCCGTTGCGCGAATAGAATTTCGCAATAATTGCGTTAATTCGCTGGTGCTTCCGCAAAAAGGTTAAAAGTCGTTCGCATGCGTGTGTGCGCGATCGACAGTATAGCGTTAAATACACATTCGGTTTTTTTTTTAGGTGTTTATTATCATTCGCGTCTTCGGTTAAATAACCGGCCTTTATGTCCGAGAGATGATCAAACATTCGCCGTAAACAGGTTTTTTTAAGACGCGTCGTATAAAAAAGCAGCCTTGTGTCGCGAATCTTCTTAACTTAAAGGTATCGAGAAGTAAATAAAATAAAGAGAATTAACACTCTTTTGTCGCGCACTCAACAAGTCGTCCAAAGTGTCATCCTTCGGTCGTTTTAAACCTTTATTTTTTAATTCCGTTTCATATCCAACTGTTGCTTCTTTGTTGATTTGATAAAACGCGTTGATATCGTATGCATATGTGATACATATTTTCACCCTCGCGCGATATTTTAATCCTTTTTTAAACCGTTGTACTAAATATGTATATTTCACCCTTGGGATTTTGTTCTGTCGTTTAACCGCGGGATAAACGACCCACATGCACACGGCTCTTGTTTTATTTATTAAACGCAATTTATATTACATTATTATTTTCTTTCTTTTGAAGCTAGGAAGCCGTTCTTGACCCATATCATTAGAAGTATAAAAAAAGGCGAAGTGAAGCTAATAAAAACCTTGTAAAAATTGACGGAGATTTATTTGATATACATATTTTTATTTTTTACATAGATATATACCAGGAAGGCCTAACAGGTAAACCCGAATGCGCCTTCCTAGACAATTAATTACAAACATTTTATTTCATAAATCGCTGTATTTCGAGAGGCTGAAAAACACGAAATTAACAATCAATTAATTAATGAATAGAGACATCTATGGATTTAGACTTGTAAATACATTTTTACATATTGTACATACATCAAATTCAGATATTTGTGACATAGTGGGTAGGATGGTTTTTGCCAATTGGATGGAGGAATCGTTTCCACAATGAAATCAGATAAATTGGCAAACTCTGATCAATGAAACAATCAACTTGGAGTCACAAATATCCAAGTCTGACTGATCTGATTAGCACGGGATCGAACCCGGTAACCTCTCGGTGCTAAACATAAACGCAACCACCGAGCCATACTATATGTATGTATATCTGGATTGAATTATTATGATGAGGACATTTAAACAAGTATTTTTGAAACTTAATAATATATTTCGAACACCTATTGAATCGAATATAAATTTAGCATTGTCTGTTTTTTAAAATTTGTGTTAAGGACGATAGATGACAATTCACATTTCTACAAAAAAAAAAAAAAAGCATTCTATTTCGCAGAGCGTATTTGTACAATGAATTTTCATTGTTTTTCTAGTCCAAACTATGCCCATTGTTTCATACGAAATACGAAGGTCTTTAAATCATTCGACGTCATCCGAAGGTACATAGATAAGTTTGCCGCAATTCCTCGTTAGTGAAGATTCTTTAACTTTTTGAAGCCTTGCTTGCTTGCGTTACTTTCATTGTAAAGTTAAGCAAATTCGCGGCCTACGTGAAGTGTTAACAATTTGAGCGAAATCATCGCCGCTTCTGTAACTAACTATTATGTATATCTAGATTTCTACCGAGCGAAAACTGTCTGCTTTTGGATCGGCGTGATGAATCAATGCCGATTGATTAATCAGACATCGACTCGTCCATCGAGCTGTGCAAACTAATTAACTTGGCCATTTACAATATGAAGCAAGCGTAAATATGATAATTGCCTCATGTGAGAGGCTCTTATCACGCTTCTATGGCAAATTTACTAATTGACATATAATTATCGTTAATCAGTGAGCTTCTTAATTTTATTTCAGCAGACAGGAATTTATAATGATCGGATTAAAATATTCAATACCTTTTATGAAATTTCGTCAAATTATAGGTAAAATTTTCACATGTTCAAAATCTAAAAAAAAAACACGTACCACGTCCCACTCAGTGTGTTTTCGCCCTAATGCTGGGGAGTACGTGACCACATAATAGAAAAACACAGATAATTTTTTATATTGTTTTTATTGTCTCTCAAACATCCACATCATGCATTGAAAAACCGGATCGTTTTGAACCGCGATCAAACTACATACTTCAAGATGTTTTCCCGATCAACATTTTCAAAGCATTTTAAATTTTCCATTAATCTGCATATTTCACAATTTTTAAAATCTATTTTCACGCTGGAAGAATCTTTCTCCACGATAAAACCAGTGTTATTAGCTTTGTTTTTTTTTAATATATGTAGTTTCATTCGGATAAGAAGGAGCATTATCTATTAGCAATACTGCTTTCTGTGCCTATCTTTTACTTAGAGAGTTATTATTATTAAGCGTTTTCATAGATTATTATTATATGATTTTCATGGATTATTATTATATGATATACTTCGTACCGAGTCGGACGTACTTATGGGAATTATTGATTGTTTTGTCATGAATCTCAACGCTTCGGATCTTGTATAGGAATGCAGATTGCATTCCCGAACGGGTCTCTGGGATTCAAACCGCGTACCGTTCGGTCGACACGCGCCTACGTGACGCGGAAACATCGCTCCATCTCACTCATTCAATTATTCCTCTTCATTTTCAATCAACATTCAGTTTTTCTTAATGAAAAACCACGGTTGAAGGTTGCACACCTGCCATAAACATTGTTCACATGTCGTAAAAGACTCTTTTGCGCCGTTCAATTTTCTTCTTTTAGTATTTTCCGTGATCGCACACGACAG
This sequence comes from Arctopsyche grandis, assembly GCF_051622035.1. Lineage (NCBI taxonomy): Eukaryota > Metazoa > Arthropoda > Insecta > Trichoptera > Hydropsychidae > Arctopsyche > Arctopsyche grandis. Next base: position 29,582,676 of record NC_135355.1, read on the forward strand.
TTATAATGTCAGAGTTGCTATCAAAATAAATCTCACTTAAATTTTACCGCGTTCCATCCCGGCTCGTAATGAATGGTTATTTATTTATTCTCGGAACACGTGACGGACACACCGGGATTAAGTACGTTTAAGTAGCTATCAATGTCTTTCTCGAGACACTCTCGTCACGTCAATATTTACTGTCAACATGCATCTAGTGATCGATGGCTATTAAATACCTATGTATGTTGTTTACAAATTATTGTAAATTTGAAATTATTTTTTGATTATCTTAATAATCAATCCGTCTTGTTTACAGCGAAAACTTACAGACTTCGGTTATGTTAATCAAATCTGAACGTTACATTTTACTATTGAGTCTTCTCGGAAGAAGATTCGTTCTATTGCCTTCTGGAAAGAAATAGAGGAGTTTTGTTTTTAGATAAGTGGATACAATGTATGTATGTATTTATACGTATGTATGTACTTTTTGGGTGATTGCCAGTTTAGTGAGGAATCGTCTGGATAATTCGGTCAGATAAAATCACCAAGTACTGAAATATGAGACGTCAATCTGAAATTTATATGAAAAGAATAAAGTAAAACCAACGTTACAAATACATAAATAATAAAAGTGAAGGTCTATTTATATGCATACAGTTATTGAAAAAAAATACACTTATTTGTTTGTACATATGTACATACGTATAAGTATACAAATATAATATATTCCAGCAACCTTTCATTTTATTGTATTTTCAAAGAAAGTAAGTAAATTAAGTTTTGAATGAAGTTACGTAAATCAGCTTAATAAGTTGAAAACCTTAAGCTAAATCGTAATTGATAATTTTCGGTAAATTTATTCCAGTAAGTTGTCTTTTAATTTAATTAAGTCTTATAGCATATATTTTGCATGAAATTATTTGCTTCGACAAAATATTGAAATACATATTATTGAGATATTAATTATTAAAACATATCTTCAAAGGTATACAGAAAAAGTTTTGGTTAGTAGTACCTTCTTTTTACATATATGAATATCCTATTGTGTACTTAGTACTATGTATATTAACTTTAAACTTAGTAGTCACTTTTTTAGTTTGTTGATATTAGCCCGATAATATACATATATCTAGGCATGTTTGTCTATCGGTCTACACATATAAGGAGGTATATATTATACAATAGTAAAGTTGAAATCTAAATATAACTCAACTGAAGAATATTTATGGAAACAGAACCAGAACAGAGTGCGAAAAAGCGCGATTTCCGTTCACTTCTCCCCCTGTCACGTCGGCGAATAGAAAAGCCGTTGCCGTGAAATACATAGACTCCGGTACGTAGTGTTTTCTGGAGCGAATCCGGAGTACTTCCCGCGATTTTCGGCTCATAATACTGACCTTGTTTGTTGCGGCAAACCAGAGAGCTCCTTTGTGTTTGGTAAAGGAGCGTGTCTGTCTGTTGTGGCCTGGCCTGGCCTGGTCTGGTCTGGTCACGCCGTAGAAAGTCGGCGCTCTCTCGTGACCCGCTTCTGCGTCTCTCATTTAACCCAGATCCTCAACGATATTTCTATCCATCTACGACTGCTCACCAAATCACCGTCGATTAATATATCCATCTTATATACCTTCAGTCACACCTAATCAAATTTCGACCACCTTAATGGAATTACGCAAAAGTGACACAATCAAGCGTTCGTATCTAATCCAAGGAATTAATTACAAAACACAACCGGTTAAATTGAATTGACGATGCGTCACCGTTTAAGTGAGTTTAAAATTTTATGCACAAGTTCTTCTTCTTCTTCACCGAATTTTACATATATTATTATCGCTTATCTGTACTATCATCTCAGCCGTTCGTACTTACATAATATAATACATATATAACGAAACGAACATATGTAATTATATATGGTAATTTTCACTCAACGCAAAGCTTACTAATTTGTTGTACATAAATTTCACACAAATCATTAGTTGTTGAATTTGTTTACAACACCTTATTTGTACAGTAAAAGCTCGTGCGTAACGTCATACGTTATGAATTTAGGGTCATTTTGTTACTAACCTCTTATTCTCCACTTATGTAATCGTAAGACCAAATTTAAGCCAAATACAAAAAAAGCACGTAGATGTTTTTTCATATTAGTTAGGCTACATTTATGGTAAACGCGTGTACCGAAAATTAATCATCATACGATTTTTTTTTATGAATTGTTTTTATTTATTTATTTTTTGGGAATGGTGGTATTGCCGATAGACTCAAATTTGATGTTTTCCTAAGATGCCATGTTCGGATTGCCCCTAAGCGACACCTATGGTATTAAGCTCATTGTACATGGCAAACTCTGATAGGAAACGCTCGATTTGCAGTCAAAAATATCCAAATTTGGCCACTAAAGATAATACTTGGAATAAATTCTCGTCAGTCCTCGAGATCGATCCCGACAACCTCTCGGTGATTAGCATTAAGGAAACCAACAAGCTATGCTGCTGGCTAAATCAAATAAAGAGTTTTGTAGGAAAATCAGATGAAGTCTTATTGAGTGAATTCTATGCTGTAATACATCTAATATATAATTTCGAAAGAGACTTTGTAAGTATTGTTGGTTGGGGATCGTTTCTATTACGATTCGATTGGTTAATATTATTTTTTTTCCGATTGAAATAAATTTAATAAAAAAACAAATGAATTTTTACTATTAGATTCGCCATGTTTAATCTGTTTATATTAAAAATACTCAGCGAAGCCGGGTAAAACAACTAGTATAAGATAATATAATGTGTATTAAATAAGTTTTCGTAATATTTCAAAACGTCCATCGTTTCATGTGATCGAAATATGCGTAAGTGATATCATATAGACATATAATATAAATCGCTTTATACGTGCACAACGTGTGTATTTATGTGACGAAATGCAACAAAATTCAATTTCGCACTCGCTTCGAATTGCATAAAGATTGCGCAACTTCTCGCACGCAATGTCTCGAATATTTCGCAATCGCTCCAAAGGTCATGAGCCGGTTTTTTGTGCAGGACGATGACATATAACATTTTTCCTCTTTATTAATCTCTTTTGAAGAGGTGTTAGTTTCGATCCAGTTGCTGCAAATATCATATATAGGATGGAGGGGTGCGTTAAGTGGTACCTGGCACCAAATGGGTTGAAGTGGCTGCCACACTTGTACAAAATAACACCTAGCTCTAGAGCTACTCAAGCGCTTGAAATTTTCCGTGTTATAAAAAATACGTGGTTTCAATTTATTTTTTCGTGAAGCATGGCTTAGTTTTAGTTTGGGCTGACGTCAATATTCGGTCGTTCGGGGTCGCATTTGCATGACAAAAACATCTCAATTGCACAAAGTGTCACAACTCGGCCTTAAAATGTATATTCACACATAAAATGATGGCTATACAAAGTATCTCAAACACACCGCACATTTGTAACTTTTACGATTAGCAGACGGGATAAGAAAAATATTATATATTGAACATTTTTCGTGATAAGAGATAAAGAAGCGAATGAAATTAATATGTTGTACATACATTTGGATGAACGTATTTTATTTTTGCCACACAATTTGAAGAAGGTTGTTTTTGATCAATGTGTTAAGTCAGTGATGATTTGGGTATTACAATGAATGTCTGAAATTTGTGTGTATAACACACAAATTTCAATGCATTAAAAGATATATGCAACGTTGTATGCTTGACATAAAAATGACAAGAAATAACAAATGAGTGAGAAGGGTTGCTTATATATGGTGGCGCAAGTGAAGAGATTAAAATGGTAGTTTAGCTAGAATAATGGTAAAAAGATTGACAAAATAGAGGCAACGGAAGAAAGATTGACAAAATTAGACTATTTTCTGAAAGGAAAGGACATTAAGCCGAACAAACATTAGACCGATGGACATTTGGTCGAATGAAATTTTTAATTGTTTAAATTTATCAAAACTCAAATATGAATAATAAGTCGAGGTGCTTTCTGAATAGTGTACCAATCTGTTTCCAATCAGTTTTGAGTAATTTCGATACACAATCGGCTAAATGTCCATTCGTCAAAAAGTTCATCGGATTGAAGTTCGCGCACGAAAATAAGTGTTCAAATAGTATCTAAGACTGTATAAGGGCAGACACAGTGGTAAGCGACACGTGTTTTTTTCTTACTTTCTAATAGTTTTGATTATGTAACATAACGCTAGTACGCCTGATCTATGCTATGGCGATCCATGCCAAAACGCACCTCTTGGATTATTTTCGGTTATATTTTATCCTTGTATTGATATATGTAGGTTTGACAGTGAATGATAAAGGTGATTCTCATATTTGAAGAAATGTACGAGAAACTTATCGAAATGACAATATAGTACGAATTAACAGTGACATGAGTATACGCCCATCACAGCTGGAGTCTATCTAGGCGAGGCGATTCAGTGTATATGCGCCTTAAGGGTGCAAGTAATTGTTTTTTTTTTCAGGTCATTGTTAATTCGTACGATCTTATTATTTCTTGAGTTTCTCTTGCATTTCTTCAAATATGGGAATCGCCGTTATCAATGTCAAACCGATGTCAAAACAAGGATAAAATATCACCGAAAATACTCCAGAGGGTGAGTTTTGGAAAGATTGCGACGACACAGACTAAGCACGCCAGCATTTTTTTTTGCATGTATAAAACTATCTGTAAAAAAAAAGCACGTTGCCGGATACCATTCTGTTTGTCTGTACCTGTAATCAAAATGGAGTCTGTTGGAGAAGCTTTTATCCAGTGGTGAATGCTAAATTTCTGTAAGTAATGATGTGAAGATAATCTCATTTTGGTAGGTTTTTTTTATGGAATATTTATATATTGTTTTGAGACATTACGTGTCACTGTTTTTTTTTGTAATGATAAATTTTAGTTTGTCATTTGTTATTAGTACGCTAATCGGCCAATGCGTCATAGCATAATTATCGAATAATATTATAATTATTAATATCAAATACTTTGTCTAGACAAATAGTGTTAATTTTAAGACAAATAGTGTTGATAAGTTTAAAAAAGTAGCTATTTTAAGCCTGTGAATGGAAATAGACTAACTTTTTCACCGGCATTATTCCACCATGCAAACTAATTATTCGTCGGCTTTTACGACCACACTCGGCGGATTGAAAGCTCGTTCGTTCACTCATTCATGTGAAACATTAAAAGCTCTCCTCGAACACAAAGGCAGGCTCTTCGTAATTCGAATCGATTCGGACAAAGACGTGTACTTGAAATATTTATTTTTGGCGCTTGCGACGTTTCGCACTTTGTTTTTTAGCGAACGAGCGGATGCGTTTCGAGAGCGAAAAGCTTTGATACGTCGCGTATTGCTTTGATAAAGCTTGCTTCGGATACTCTCCCGAGGGATTTGCTTTTGAGTTTTTTCCACTCACTCTCTCCTCCTCCTGCCTTGCAAGCTCCCCCTCTCCCCTCGTTGCGGTCGATGGAAAATGTAAAGGATTTCACCTGTTCAAATCCCCTGTCGCTTTTTTCGCGGGAAAGTGGATTATATCAGTCGTTTTCTCTTTGCTTCTTCTTATCGTCTTGCAACCTCAATATGTGTATGTATGTATGTAGGTACATCTTGATATGTCTTATTTTTCTGACAAATCACATATGCTTCTTAAAAGACTGCTTTTTAATTCGTTTATTATATTGGATAAAAATTAACCGTGAATTTATTTTATTTTATTACATACATACATACATACATCATATGTGCAATGACAGGTATTGACCTAAGGCGATACATAAGGTTAGATTATTTTTGTACGTAAGTACTAACAGCAGTACGTGGGATACTATAGAGACATCTATGGACAATCAACAAGTTTTTTGATACACAGAAAATTTGCGAGAAATGCATTATGTAGGTAGCATTTTATAAGATTCAACAAATTCGAGATGCTAATAACTAAAATTTGCGAGAAACCGATAGGGAGGATCCCGATTTATTGGATCCGTCACAACAGTTCTGCTATAAAATTCGAAAAATTCTAACAGGAGATGGTAGATCTGTGTTTTAATAACCAGCAGCGTATTTGACCGGAACTTGAACCCACGACCTTTACCAATGCACTACGCTGTGGCTATTGTGTTATATGCATTGCATAAGCAGGTATATTAAAACTTTACCCTTAAGAAATAATTTGATGTGACGTGACAGGTGGATTTTTCTCCACTAGGAAAAAAAATAATAGAATGTTGTTTGTCGAAATAATAGGTTAGTTGCTTTTTTTTATTTTAGTAATCATGTTTTGATTTATAATTATTGCTTAGGTACTTATCGCAATATAAATGGGTTGTTAAGATTATCTTCACTTTCTTTGAAGTACCCACTTCAGTACTTGACATTTAATATTATTTTTTCAGTTTTTGTTTTAAACTTTGTATATACGTGTGTTATATGTATGTACACTACTTTCAGGTCTGATTATGGTGAAATTGGTATGACTTTGATTTCACCTTTCGCGGTGGGCGTTAAGTGGTCGTAAACCGTCTCTTGTTAAAAGCCGTAAACGCGTCTTGTTGTTGTTACTTGTTCTACGTTCAAAATGTCAAATGTTAAAGAACAAACTTTTAAACGAATCTGGAATAAGATGATGCGATTCGACTTACATATCTATGTAGGTACTAACTAGCAATATATATTCTGTATTTGATGAAGTGATGTCATCGAATATCTTCGGTCGGATCTGGTATATATTATACATAATTGGTTACCTTCCCAGTGGCGTATCGTAAATCATTTAGTCTGAAATCAAATGGGTCATGGCCCGCCACTGTAAATGGGTCACAGTACTTCGACCCAATAGTGAGGCTCAACACCAAATTCATTACTAAACTGTCTCCGGCACACTTCACCCCACATTTCAATGTTATTTCCTTGTTGGGTGATGACCTTATGACCTTTTTATGCGTATCCGTTTGCTCATCATCTCCACATATGATATGTATATGAAATTTAATTATTTGTTTTTTTTTTACAGGTAAGACAAATTCTTGGCTTTCATTCTACCGTTTATCATGTGAGTTGTATTTATAAGTTACTAGTGGTTTTACCTGGTTTCGCTCGGTATTTGTTATATAAACCGCTTAAACATGGCTAATCTAATAGTAAATATTTGAATATTCATTTGCTTTTTTTTATTAAATTTAACGTTTCGGATTCTCCGAACCAAAAGTTACATACCATTCGAAACTACATATTAGATTGAATGTTTTTCGGTTCATTTCATCGACAGAAATATTTCTAAACATGTTCATTTGAAAAATGAATGTTTTTTATTAATATTAATCTCTAAATAATGTACATGTAGATTTGTTTGCAATATTGAATAGGCGCATATTATCTTTTATTTGCTTCATTGTTTACATGTATTGAATCAAATTACATTCGATTGTTGCGTCGTCGCAGATATTTATCGTCAGGACTACTTGTTATTCAGAAATAAATCTTATCGGAGTTAAAGCGTTTTATGGTTCTCTCGATATTTTTATTGGTATATCTATTATTTTACGATTTTACTACCAGCATGTGACATTTTTTAATTTATTATTTGATGTCACATCTGTATATGTATGTATATGTATATAAAATATTTACCAGTGCTGTGGAGTCGCTTCAAAATTTACCGACTCCGAATCCGACTTTATCTTATGATTCGACTACGACTCCAATTTTAATGATTTTAGTAAGATCGACTTTTCCTGCCAACGCATAACATTTTTAGTAATATAAATGATAGTGATTTTCGAAACATAAAAAATTAAATTAATTAAAAAAATTATATATGTAACCCAATTTATTGAATTATTGGTAAGGAAATTAGTATAATTAAAAAGTAAGCACATTTTATACTTCATGTGTATGAATTTCATACACAAATCAATTTAATAAAAAAAATATGACGGAAAGAAACCGTTGACAGTTGACAAAACACATTAAAATACATCCAACTTAATTCATGGTTTTTATAAAGAAATTATTAAATATCAATTTTTAGTAGATGTACTTCAACAAAATGACAGACTAGTTGATATCAACTTAATACTATTTATTAAAGAAAATAATAAAAACGAGTATGAGAAATTTTGTTTTTCTAATTTGGTTTTAATTTCTTTAATACGCCGAAATGCCGTCGCGCCAAAATGTCGGTGTGCCGAAATGACGGCGCGATTTTTCGTCGCCGAAATATCGTGGTATCAATATATGTATGTATGTATATGCATGTACTAAAGACTAGACCAGTATAGTATAAGTAAGACAATTTGGATGGCAAGCAGTAATTTTGAAATTAGTGGTAATTCGATAGTTGACATTCTTTTCTACGATGTACATATATATTCTATCATCATTTTCGGGAACGAAATGTTTATGTACTTTCGGTAATTTAATTATTGGTAGTAATTGGACGGAATTGTATATGAATTATACCTTCCCATTGCAGTAAAATTTAGTCCAGCTCGGAACAAGACCCCTTCCTTTTTTATTGTCACACATTCTAAGTCCCGTGAACTGGGTGTCTGTGCATCTCCTTCCCACTTTGTGAGTGGAAGAGAGCGAAGTGTACATGTTCCTATCTGTGTATCTATTATAAGCATATATAGATGTATAATGTTTACTGAGAGTGGTCTCGTAGCTTCTGCGTAAGTACAGAAATAATTCATGAGGGCATTAGAGCTCGTCGGGAGCGTTTCCTAGAAATTATTTAATGCCATATAAATGTGTGTCGGCGCGTGCTAGCGTTTTGCGCGCATATTACTACCGCAATCTTGTTCCACTTCATCTTAAATGTATTATTTTTGTTTCTTGGTTTTTCTCTTCAATTGTGTACGATTCCGCTTTTCAGAATACAATCTGTGTTTTTATCAAAATTTAGCCAAGTTATCAGTAGAGGTAGGATAGTCACAGTGCTATCCATTGTTCCATTGTTGTAAATCCTTTGTAAAAAAGGTTCGGCAAACCTTTAACAATGCATTTACAACCTTTGAACATTACGCGGCACCTTCTGGGTCCGGTGACTAGTTATCAGGCTATCAACACTCTCATTGTGTGACATTATCTCTGCATTGTAACTAAATGAAAAACTTTCTAGGCTCTATAAAACTTTTTCGTAGCAGTCTTTTTTATCCTAGAAGATATTGATAGCAAGAAAAAAAATACTTGTGGCACATTTTCAGACGGGATCATAAATTTAAATGTTGTAGAATTGATTTTATACTGTTGATACAATTATGTTCTGTGCATATTATAATATCAACTGTCGATGCATTAGAAACCGGAATTTTCTAGTCATTTATTATTTTGTAGATTTTTTTTGACGGTCATCGACACTTTATATCCTGGTCAATATCCTCGGAAATCGTCTGCGCGGATTGGTCGTTATTTTTTTACGTCTATTTGTTTGGTAATCTCGGATTCGATTACAAAAATTAGCTTTTTCAATTACATGCTTATATTTCAACCAGAGTCAAATTCTGCAATAGCACTTAGTGTATTTATTGCTCAATCGGGCGTGTCCGTTATTAATAAATAAATCGTTGAGCTATTGCCAACACTCTTGTCGCTTATTATCATTGAAATTAATATATTTTATCGCACTGAATATATTCTTCTGCAAAAATATATTTGAATGTCTTGAAACTATACGTCGAAATAAGCGGTCCCGTTTGAACGACAATGTCCACAATCTTTACTATTATGTATCGTATAAAATATATGTACGTATGCTTATATGCGAATTCGTTTATAGAACAACTTGGCGACGTAGAATTGGAACGAATCGATAGACTCAATTTCGTGTTCAATTTTTTTTTCCAATTTCAATTACGTCAACTCAGTTTTGTGCAAACGCTGGGAGACACGTCAACGTTCGCTGATTTTGCCGAGTTCAAGATCATTCGAATTTGATTGATATTGTGAGTGTTACCGAATTCATCATTGCCTTCGGTGAATCACACTCTCCTGTCCCCCCCTTCCCATGAATTTTGTCTGCTTCATTGTTCGCCATTCTCCAGCGTAACCCATAAACACGTCATCGTCGTCAAGGGCCCACAATTACCATTCATTTTCCCCCACACCGTTTTGGGAACTTCCCCCTAATAATTTCACCCTCGATCCTCTCAACCAACGACTGGACGAGTTTCAAGGCCGCTGGGTGCTTCATACGTTTCGTACTTTTGCGTAAAAAAGTCTCCCCCTCGAAGCTTTTCCGTTTCCGTCGTCTTGAGCAGGATGTCATATTTAATGCGTCATTATCGCTAATTAATGAAGTGACTACTTGCTTTTGTTTAGAGCGATAAATTAATTTGTCTATCGAGTATAAGATAGCTAAGACTGGTTTATTGCGATTCATTCGATGCTACTTCAATGTGATGTGATTTTTTTTTTTTTGAAGGAGGTACTATTAAAAATATATTAAAATATTTTGTTCAAAGAATTATTATTAATGAAAACGCACTATGTAGTATTATTTCTCATAAAATATATGTAAAACAGGTTTTTTAATACAGCCATTCACCATCCACTGCTGGATGAAGGCCTCTCCAACACGCTTCCACTCGTCTTCGTTTTGCGCAACTCTCATCCATCTCACCCCACAAGTTTTCCAAATTTCGTCTACCCATCTGCCCTGCGGTCTTCCTTTTAACCCTTTGCATTCTCTCGGGTACCATTCTAGCACTTTTTTTGTCCAACTTTCATCCATTCCTAGAGGAATGTGAAGCCACGTGTCCCGCCCATTGCCATTTCAAGCTCTTCCCTCTGTCCACTGTATCCACTACCCTTGTTATATTTCTCACCCACATATTCCGCTTCCTGTCTTTCCTCGTTATACCAAGTATACAGCGTTCCACCCTTCTTTGAGTGCATCGGATGTATCCATAAGGCTGCATACATATGTATGTATATATCGAAATGAGTACCTAGTTAATTTATCCATTTTAGTTTCAATCAAATATCGAAAATTTATCATAAAACCCGTTTGAAGTCATTTCTTTCGACTATTTTACATACTTTATGTATGATTAGAAATTAACTTCAATATACACAATTACTCATACGGGATACGTTTTGCTTATTTTATTAGTTCTGAAGCTTGAATGATTCATTTCCTTATGATTTTTTAAAAGCTTAGCGTCGTTGAATCATTGTTTCGTGTCATAATTATTAATGATGCAAAACTGGTTTATATAATATAATATATGTATGTGTATAAGTAAGTTTTATTATACTATTTTTTATACGAACTCGTAACAAAATTCGCTTTCGATCGTTCGGTATTGCTTTGATCAAAGTTTTAGTCTATTTTGTGGATTACTCCGATTAATCACTATCTTATTTCATTTATATCAACCACATTGAGTCACCCGTTTACCATACATGTCTTATCTTGATTAAAAGGTACGGTTCTGATGATCTAAATTCCGATGTGCATACTGCACATTCTCTAAATTGAGATTACGAGAAATTACGTATTTATATTTCGATGGCTTTTTGTTTGTAATTTAATTTATTACATACATATTGCACTGAAGTAGTTACATTTCTTGTAGATTATTCTTCAAGACGTCACAGTATTAAGACACCCATGAAATTTAACATTGAATGGTCTAGTTTCTTCTTGTCTCTCCACCTGGTTCGTTTGATTACCATGTGAAAAGAACCCCAGGTTCTTCTTTATCTCCAGCTGGTCCCTCATTCGCCCGTTCACGCACAATTCCCTTTCGTTTATTATTACGCTTCGCTCATTTGCGCAAAGACTCGCCTTCAACTCCTTACGCTTCTCAATGCTGTGAATGTTTTACAGAAATCTCCAAAGGTCTTTTACGGTTTAAATAGCGGCTGAAGTTACTAAACTTGCATTGTACGTACATACGTACAGCCTTTGGCTCGTTTTACCAAAAAAGGAGTCCCGTAATGATGACTCCTCGTGTTTTCCGTTCGATTATTTTATTTCGCTATAATAAAAGAAAAACGTTAGCACGTTTTGACAGTGTGGCTAGAATTTCAACACCGACTTTTATTATAATCAAGCATTAAATAATAAATTAATAACTTGAAATTCTCAATTTCTCTTCTATCAACTTTCACCGTATTTGTTATTATTAAAGCTTGTGTGTGTGTGTGTGTGTGTGTATATTTTATGTATTTATATTTCCACATCATATGTATGCGGAACAGAAACTGTTGTAGGTTAGCAGTAGAAGTCTATTCATTCAATTTTTGTGAATTTTGTGAACTCAACTTGGCAGCGCATTTTCGTATCGTCACGTTTTTCAAACAAAACATTTTGCCATGATTCGGTTCAGAGCTTGACCCTTTATATATGTACATATTTTATGTACTTACATCGAACAGTAATACTAAGTTGATAAATTCCGTTTCGGAAAAACCTCAATAGTAAAAGTACTACTTCTGATTGAGTAGAACTTCTAATTGATTAGTAGATATTTAAAAAATAGCATTTTATACAATGTATCATATTACATATTTAAAAATTTGTTGTGTATAATTTAATCCAAAGAAATATGAAAAAACCAGAGAAAAAAAGAGAGGTACTACTTTCGGTCGCCTTAAAAATTTACATCGCAACGATAAAAATTTAATTAATCGATAGGATTAACGGTATCCGAATTATCTCCAATATATGTATGTACATAGACGCAAATGCGCATTTTTTAAAAACCATGAAAACGTGACCAGTGACCGATTCTGATTACAACAGCCAAAATCTTAAGGTCGAATTTTTATCCGATTACAAAACTTCAAAATCATTTACCGCTTGAATTATTTATTACGTTCAGATAATGAAAAATTGGGATTGAAAACCAATCCTTGTGTTTGTAGTGAAATATAAAACTGGCCCAATGGATAGATACATAATAGTTCGAGAAAAAAAATTGCATATAAAATTCGCTAGATAATTAATTATGCGTATTTTAAAGCAATTAATACAAAACAAATCCGACTATTGATTTCAAGACTAACTCACAGTAATACTATATTTTGAGTTGAAGACTGGAAAAGCCAAAAATCTGTATAAAATTTGCGCATTTTTTTTATATATCCCATAAACGAGAAGAAACCAACAAAAATCATTGTCATACTATTCGAATTCAGTGGTTGGTGATTACGATTAGTCTCCGCTCCGGTAAGTAAAAAACGTGCTTTATTTTGTTGCTGATTGAATTCGCTATTTCATTGTATGTAACTATCAGTATGCATGTGGTCAGTTTAAAGTATTGCGTAAATAACATATGTAGATAAGTTCAAAACTATAGCAATAAATTGATACAGCAAATAGTCTGTGACGTTTAATGCTCTATTTTGTTCATTTTTTTCTTGCAATTTGAATAGTAAATATATTTTAATGTTCTTGGAAGGGTAGACTTATGTACATGCAGTGCACCATAATAGCTCGAGTTTATTGTAAAATCCATCTATTGTATTTCAGAAAATGAAGAAATATTTTCCAGTTCTCGATATTAAATTTGTAGAGTTGAAGGAAAAATAAATATGGTGGTTAAATTCTCCCTCTGGGTGCATCCAGTGCACGGTCGAGTAGCTCCCGTGTTCCCATGACACAATGCAGACGGGTTCGATTCCGAGAACCACAACACAAACACACACATACCCTTCGCATTAAAATGCCATTTATTTACGCCGGGTGAGCACAAAAGCAACCCACCCCCTCCAACATACGTGTCCACCACAAGAAGTTTAGCCCGAACGACTCTGGTACATGAACCAACAGCTGAAGCTGGTGGTTACTAGAGCATTTGTCATATGTGATGCATCTTTCAATAAAATGTGCTTCGTTTCGTATGCATAACGCAACTGCTATGAGTTTCTGTCTATATGTACGTATGTATGTACCAAGTCGTGGAACGTTTGGTCGCGATTTTGCCAATGCTGGTTATTTGCTTAATTTCCACTCTCTGCGGAAAAAGTGGCTTTGGTCTTTCTGGCACGGTGTGATGAGAGCAGAAGCTGTGTGTCTGACGCGAAGCAGTTTGACCACTTTTGTGTGTTCAGTGGCCGGTGTCCGGTAATACTCTTCGATGTCATATTCCACGCCAGCGTGTGGCCTCTAAAAGTCTCCCATAACGACTTCATCTTTGATCTGTCCAATGCGGAACTCGATCAGCTTCCGCACTTGCTTGGGCACGACATTGATTTATTAATGAAGTCAGTAGTCGACAATCAAAAGTAAGTTATTCCTCAATCGGTTTTCTGTGTTGTTTGATGTGTACTTTGCGAAGCTACTCTGTTCCGTTCTTTCAAAGCTCAGTTTCTAAATCTGAAAATATCAATAGAGCTGTCCGCCACAGTCCCTACAATATGTATTGTGTACGAATCAAAAACGAAATGTTACTGTCATTATGAAACTAATATTAGTTTGATATGTACATATATTTCAGTACAAGTTTAGCTTTCAAAACTTTCTATCTTGCTGCGATATATCATATGTAATCAAATGGTAGTATGAATGCTTGAGCGGATACGTTAATTGAGTTCGGAAAGTCAAAATTATATCTACTCATCTTTCTAGTGAGTAATATAGTGTATTCTCGATTATCTGGGTGCGGATTATTCGTGCTTGAAATAAATAATTTTATTATTTTAATTTCAACGAAAACGCTTGCATCTTCAAAAGAATAGTGGATATAAATCATGTGTTATAGAAATGCATCAGGAACTAATAAAATGAAACTTGTAGAAATCGGAAAGGCAAAAACAAACCTGGATCGCTTAAGGGGACTGAAATAAAAATCTTATTAAAAGATTATTATTAAGTTATAACCAAAAAGGAGCATGGATGGATAGAGAGATCTTCGAAGATTGGTTCAAGACTAATGGTTTTATGTGATTTTTTTAATAAAGTAAAGGGTTGACACAGAAAACAGTATTGTTAATAGATAATGCTCCTTCTCATTCGAATGAAACTATAATCTGTGTATTAAAAACAATCATGTTTCTTATGATAGCTAAATTTTTACTGCCTAATATTACTAGTCCAATTCAACCCATGGACCAAGATGACATATCAATGAAACTATTAAATTAAACTATTCGAATGTGAAATTAAACTATTATATTAAGCTATTCTAATGTTAATGATAATAAAATCTTGCTGAGGGAGATGATGACTTGGTCAATTTCTGGAAAAAAGTTCATTTATTTGATGCTATACACGGAATGGTAAAATCTTGGTCGTAAGTAAAACCAATAACACTGGTTCAATCATCGAGAAAGATTATTCCTAACATGGAAATAGATTTATCGGATTTTGAAGAGATCGAGGCAATACGTATCTGAAATATACAGATTAATGGAAAATTTAAAATGCTTTGAAAATGTTGATCGGGGAAACATCGACGAGTAGTTTGATCGCGATTCAAATGATCCGGATTTTCAATGCATTGGTAATGAGGATTTCGTTTCTTTATCAAAAATTGATTGTTCGGATCGTCCGTGTTTTTCAATCATCCTATTTTTCAATTGCAATACATTAGCAAGGATAATCGAGAGTACACAATTTCAATACTGCACGGCTTACGCGAAAATATAGCCGGGTTTTGAACACAATTCTGTTTGAAATTTTCGTACTTGATTTTGGAATTCTCGCCAAGGAATCTGATCGATTCTGTCGATTTCGATCTCGTGTAACATCATAATTGTCGAATTGCAACACCGCGCTTCCCGTCACGAAAGCACGCCACTCCCAGCTACGTGCTTATTTGTCGGTATATGTGTATATATCATACTTACACCCAACTAGTGTATGTATGTATATGTTCACAATTGTGTACTGACGACCCGTTAACTTACCATGGCTCACACGCATCTTCATCTCCGACTTCCGCACCGACCGATTTCACTAATTCCAATTAAGGTTGCCGCTCGTAAATACATTCTTCGATATATCTATATACATATATTGTATGTAGCCTCTCTCGAAGCGACGCGAAAGGGTTAATCTTTCGATGCAATACATGCATATTACATATGTACGGTCAACGTTTACTAAATTATGCGACCCCCTCAACCTTGCTGTTAATTTCTCGCAACAAGACGGCCTAATTTCACAGTATGTATTTGGCTATACATATGTACTTGCACAGCTCGTCATTTACATATGTACATATATATTTATATGTACATACATACATACATATATATTTATTTCAAAAAGGCCTAACATGTAAATCCCAATGCGCCTTCCTGGCCAATCACTCGAAAAACTGAAAAATTCAAAATTTGCAAGACATCGAATTCGAGACGATGTAAACATGAGTTTGGCAAGATATAGGACATAGTCGGCAATTTATTGGAACCTTTTCAATGAAATCAGATGAATTGGAAAACTGTGATAGGAAACAATCGACTTTGGAGTCACATATCCAAAGTCTTGCCAGTACAGCCAGGGATTGAACCCGTGACTACATAATTGAAAGCATTAAACGCTAACCATTGATCTATGATGCTGGTTTGTTGCATTGTCTTAAATATTCATGTATCAAAGAACTTTTTATATAAAAATTAATGTTTGTTCACGGTTAAAATCTACAGTTTTCAATTTAAAATCACTAAATTCGTCATACATATATGTAGATTAAATCATGGTATTCTAATTCGGGCAGTAGACTACAAAAATAATTTCTGAAAATTCCTGAATATATTTCATTTTTTTTTATATTTCACACAGTCGAGTAACGCCAGGCAGTATAAAATACTTCACTACTACATTGTATTAAATAAAATAAAAAATCGTAATAAATATTTTGACAAGTATAACTTAGTAAACGATATCAGATATCCGGTGACCCGAAAAATCTATGCACGACATTGCCGCTCCGACAAGGCCGCGCCGACTAACCGCTCATAACAATTCCGCGCAGAAGGATGCCGCCAGTGCCGCGCCGACTACAAAATTCATTTTAATTTAATAAAATAGAAGTTATTTTTTAAAATAGAAGAGAATAAGAGAAAAAAAGTCTATTTGAAAATTGAGAAACACTGGATGGAAGATTCGTTATCTTTAACTTTATGCAAGCGAATGCAATTATTTTAAGTACTCAATATATTGAACAAAGCATAAAACTCGTAAGCTTTATGACGGTCTCGGGAAAGTTAAGTTAAGTTTTGTCGACATTTACTTTACATATATTACGTTATAGTTCGGTGTTTTGATACCTTTGAACAAACTATCTTATAATTTTGTGGATAGTATAAAGCCCTCTTGGGCTCTTTCAAAAACTTTTTTGTTAATGTTGCGCCCACATTACTGATGTCTAATTATAAGTATATTTTAATTTTTTTGGATATAAAATACAATATATAGGAGTTTACTTTTGTCCTGCGCAGGATATGTCGGCGCGGCATTGTCGTGGTGCCCAAATATACATACATAATGACGTTTTTGTGACTTTTTGCTTTATACAATTGTTTGTAAGTTTGTATTATCTGATCATTCATTTTAATTGTATGTATGGTCGCAAAATTTGCATTTTTCGCCTGAATCTATAAAAATGTTCTCGAATTCTGTAGATCCAGACTTAAATTGACTTTAATCCAATAAAATCCTGTACACAATTAATAATACATATGTATAAGAAAGTTTCCTTCGTGTTTGATCATAGTAGAAACTTATTTTGACGTATTTGTTTATTACTGCTGTATAGTTATTTTACTATTACGTATTTTATAAAAAAAATACCGTATATTATAAGTAAAGCCCGGACCCTGAGGGGGCCGTTTATTGTTCAAATGTTGTAAATGCATTGTTAAAGGTTTGCCGAACCTTTTTTACAAAGCATTTACAACAATTGAACAATAAACGGCACGCTTCCGGTCCTACCTCTAATTATAAGTGTACTAGTTGTTTTACCCGGCTTCGTTCAGTATTTGTAATATAAAAAGCATCAACATGGCGAATCTAATAGTAAATATTCATTTGTTTTTTTATTAAATTTATTTGAATCGAAATAAATATAATATTCAATCATTTGCATTGTCGTCATAGAAACTTTGTTTTGTTTACGAAGTTCCGATCAAAGAGATAAAACATACTTAAATACGTACATACATACAAAGTCTCCTTCGAAATTATATAATAGATTATAATGTTGAGCAAGTCATATATAGGGGGGGCGATAATAGATTTTGTGAAATCATTTTTCTGAGGAAAATAAATAATAAATACTTTTTGTGGTTTTTGTTCCCTATGTTTTTGAATTTTTGAAAATGAAGGGTGGGCTCAAAATAAGTTTGTCCTGGGCCTCAAATTTTTTTTTTATAGACTGATGTTGAGTAATAAATGCAGTTTTGGAATCGCTGATATGTATGTATGCGGTTTCGTCTCGTCCCAAGGCGAACTGCAATTGAACCAAGTCGTCGATCCGATGCGATAAAGTCGTATGTAAGTAAGTAGGTACACGGCATTGAAAAGCATGAACGTGTCGACAATGGGTTAAAAATGATCTTCAGTTTTAGTGCGGTAGAATCTCTCGCAGGTTATTATCGTCGTTGTGATACAGTCAGGATATTGTGAGGCGGGTCTATTGGGTGATTAGGGTCATTATAAATGCATTTATCATGGTTGCCCTACCGCATGGTGGCAGCATTATAACTGGACGACGTGAGCCTCTTTTTAGATACACTGTTTGCCAATATGGTCATTATGGACGTCACAGAACGAAACTTACATTAGTAAGTAATGTGCGTTACATACATATGTATAGCAACAAGTGTCAACATTTATATGAAATTGAGATGTTTATGTTTGTGACAATTGTACAATCTACTCAATTTTCTACAATAACACTCACATGCTAGAAATAATACGGTATAAAATTTGAAATTATCGAAAAAGCAGTCGACAGTAAAACCAGGTTATCTGTAATAAATATGTATGTTTCCAAGAAAAACCGTTCGCGTGCAATCACCTTTCTACGTGGAATATTTATCACGATTGCTCCAATTCGAAAACATTGTCGGTACACCTTCCACACCACTTATATTGTGTTAATAAATTAAAATAATACCGGTATTGCAATTTTAAAATGGCGCTTATAATGATTTTGCATTCTGGGAATGTCGGTGAAACGTTGAGATTCAATTATTGATGCTTTTTTTGGTTTCAATTTTACTACTTAAAATTTCATGTGGCATTAAAAATATTTTTAATACTTCCACGTGTATTATCTCTCTTGTGCTGGACATTCTGAAATGTGTGTAATTAATTGCTAATCCAAAGTTCTCATGATTAAAAAATTGACAAATTTTGAAATAAATCTTATGTCAAGGAGTAAAAACTATTGAAGTTCGCAATGAAACGGAGAGAGCCAGAATGACAGAAATGACTAATTCGTTAATTGACAAAAGCTAAATTATTTTTTTCCACTTTGGAATTTAGACGGATTCTGCTTTTCAGATAATTTATATTTTCCCATAATGCCATTACAGTTTTAGTTAAATATTTTGTTCATATGTAAATTTATACATTATAAATTTTAAATCATATTCAAATAGTGGTGACATTTTGGGTAGAGTGGTTTTGTCAATTTGATGAGGAACCGTTTCAACAATTAAATCGAAACCCGTGGCTGTGCCCCCTAGAGCTTCGCCCTCGGCGCCTTTGCCCCCGGGGACTTCGAATCCTTTGAATCGAAAAAAATCGAATTATTTATTCGATGACGTCACGGATTTACGACCCAACGAACGAAGGTTACATACATACATACAAAGTCTCTTTCCAAATTATATATTAGATGTGTGACTTCGGAAGTCGACAACATATGTAGGTACTAATTAAATTTTTTTGAAACGTGAAGATCCATCTTTGTATTTCTTGAACACTTTTATCAGTCGAAGATAATTCCATATTACGGACGATAACAGTTGTCAAAATGTGAAGAGGATACGTTTGAAAACTACTAAGATATCCACTGCAGAACGAAGGGTATCCTTCCACATTCCAGTTTATTACGCTTTCATCCCTTACCTTCTTCTGCCTCGAGAAAAAAGAGGAAAAATACTGGACTCTGTACCTTTCTGAAGATTTATATTCTCTAAAAAGCTCACTTTTAGTCTGTGAAAAGCTTTCGCATTGGTATAAAGTGGTAACGATATACGTAGCGTAGGCAGGTCTTTGGTACGAATCCCCGACCGCCCACCGGCCGTTTAAACGGCGTTAATCAACCAGTGTTGGGTCGCTCTCGCTTTGTTCTGCACCGGCTCTGGTGAAAGGTCTGGCTTATTATATTGCACAACTGCACGTCTAGACAACACTCTCGGATTGAATTCTCAATCAGAAGCTCTCACTTTTGCTCCGATGCTCTTGTCACAGTCAACTTTGACCACGCAGTGGCTACATAGATTGTAACAATCTACTAAAATTGTTGTCTTAACACTTTATGACCCGTTCACGCCTTTTGGCGTGATTTTGAATCCAACCGTTGTGAACCGTTCACACCTTTTGGTGTAAGGATTTTGGCGTACGAACAATACGCCTACTTCGTCATCAGAAAAAAAATTGCAAATTTTGCAAATTTATTGAAAACTATGTGGCCCCTAGGCTAGGTTTAATGCAAAAATGAGCGGGTCTCATTAGTGTTAATAAAGACCTTACCTTTGCTCAATCTAAATGCATACATATATTTGCTTCAGTAGCTTTCTGAGCATTTAACTCGTTCAAATATAAACATACATTACGCAAAAAACTACTATGTTGGGAGATCTTGTTGAAATTTAAACACAATGGGCGAAAACACACTGAGTGGTATGGGATGCCACGTCCTTGGCTTGTAAACATTAGGTGTTCCGTGACTGTAAACAGAATTCGAGTGTAGTTGCACGTGCAGAATGCATAGGTTTGGGAGGTCGCACGTTTATGCATATCCATATGCAACCGACAAGTTTCTACTACTTTTCTTCAAATATGGGATTCACCGTTATCGATAATTGTCAAGCAAGGATAAAATATCACCGAATACAATCCAGGGGGTGATTTTTGATACTGTTTACCATATGTATTGGCTGGATGCTGTGTTTTTTCGCATGTTTAAAAGTATCTAAAAAAATCGTACCACATACTACTTGTTTTTTTTTTAAATATTCATTTAATTCGTTCGTACCAATATATATTAATAGGTACCAATGATTTCAGGTATATCTATGTTATCCAGCACTGCACGTCAACAACTTGAGACAGTACCGTATGGAAAAGGCTACTTCTATTCATACTATACAGTATACATCACCGCCCATTTTCGGCACGTTCATACTAGTTTAGGTCAAGCCAAATCGGCTTACAATATACATTACAGAGTGCGATGATAAGGCGCAATATTATTTACGTCGTAGCACCGAGCCAATATTGTCACAATATGACGTTTTTGAAAATATTCATTTGCGCATGCGCACTTTCTTTACTAAATGTGTACTCGCTACTATGACGTCTGTTATGTGTGAATATTTCCACAGTGACCAAATAAAACCTGGATCTGCTTGATAGGTTTCGGTGAAATGTACTGCTGTATAATATGAATAGATCGTGTCGGTTGGTGCTGTTTCGGGACGCAACGTAAATATTACGGAATGTGTCCATATAGAATTTACTACAGAATATTTTTCGTACTGCTGTTTATGTGCATTTGCCGGTATTTGCTGTGCTAGTATAAATGAACCTTTTAACAGGAAAATAATACGGAACTTACACAATTTTAACTGCTCAATTCCAATCCAGACAGCTACCTTAATTCAAATGGTCACGCATTAGTCATAAATACAAATAAATCAACTAAACAGTTATGTTCACTCGCCCAAATAATGTTATAGTGTCCAGCTGGTTTCCAAGGAGTCATAAAATGCTATTTGCTTTATGTTTTACTTTGATGCAGAAGCTTGTAGATATAAATAAACAACACTCGCGAATAGTTTTGTCACTAAACCGTCTAACGTTCGTTTCACACTTTTTCACACTTGAAATAAATATGATCCTTGATCTAGAATTTTCGTTTATTTATTATGGAGGGATTATTGATTACATCGATTAAATAAAATATATTTTAATTCATAATAATAAATAGCACTTTGGAAAAGATAAGTAAAATAGTTGACTTAGTTTTCTATATTTATTATATGGGAATTATTTTGATTAAAAATAAATATAATTTATTTATACCAATTAAAATACCGTCTCACGTTAGAGCCGTGATAATGAACCTGTGGCTCGCGAGTCGCATGCGGTCTTTTTATGGTAAAATTGGATACTTAAAATAACCAAATTTGATTCCATACTTATCGGATTTCTGATAAAATATTGTCGAAATAAACATTCAAAAACTCAAAAAGAAATTCCGACTCATAATTAGATAAATGGAATGGATTGATAATTGAATATAAGGTTATCTTTGGATAGAACATATTCTTATTTTATCTCAAATATCTGAAAAAGTAATAACTTTTTTTATTTTTTCTTCATTTATATTTCATAATAAAATGCTGCAGAATTTTTAATTTTCTTAGGATGAAAACAGACTGAGTGGTACGTGATTCCTATTTTTAGTTACTTTTTAACATGCGAAAAAACGCAGCACCCCTAGTCCATATACATATGTACCTTCATGGTACACCGTCCCAAAAATCACCCTCTGGAGTGTTTTCGGTGATATTTTATCCTTGCATTTATCCTTGCTTGACAGTGATCGATAATGGTGAATCCCATATTTGAAGGAACTTGTGGTTGCATACGGATATGCATACACGTGCAACCTTCCAAACATATGCATTCTGCACGTGCAAGTACACCGGAATTCGGTTGTACTTGCACGGTCACAACGGGAAACCAAGGACACGTGATGTCCCATACCACTCAGTGTGCTTAGTGGATCCAATGGACCCTTGTATCCGATTGCGTTGCAAAAATTTGTTTTTTTTTGACGAACGTGTAAGTCTTAAAATGTTTTATTATAATAAACAAATAAGGTAATTAGTCAATAAAGGAAGTAGTAGAAGTAAATTAACCAATTTTTTCTATTATTATTGAAATTTAAAGAGGCAAGTGGGTTCCGTTGGACCCCATCTTATCCGGATTAAGGTTTATCTTATTCATTTTTATTTTATTTATTACATCAATTAATCATGCACACTCGCCTAACAGATTGCTCCAAAGCGACAAGTGTGCTAAACAGATCAAGTCTCAAGAAATTATATATATTTAATACATAATTATTACATAAATCGAAACCATACATTACATCATTGGTCAGACATTGCAAACATCGTATACAAGACGATCAATAAACATCATACACAATACGATCAATAACATTTTCATGTAACAATACGGACGAAAACAGCGCGGAATGTGGTATGTGGAACGTCGACAAGTTCTCCTACATTTCTTAAAACCGTAATCGATCATTGTCAAACAAGGATAAATACAAGGGTACAATTTAACACACCCACTTTTTTTGGACGTTGTGTACTGAGCATCCCATGAATTTATTCAAGGGATGCCCATTTTCTTCGCACGTTTAAAAGTATCTAAAAAAAACCACGTACCACGTCCCGCCGTGTGTGTTTTCGCCCTACGAATTTATATACAATAAACATCCACAGGCATCTATGGATAGAAACTTGGCGAAAGCTAAGATATAATTCACAATAACTCACGATTTCGCGAGAGAACTGGGGAGGGAAAGCCAATTTTGCAGGAATCGTTTCAATGAAAATCAGAAAAATTGGCAAACGCTGATAAGAAACGACCGACCTGATTACAAACCAAGGTCTGGCCAGCAGCAACCAGTGTGCCTCGAACGGGTCTACCTCACTGCACCGAAAGTGAAAAGGTCGAAAAAACAAATACCGGAAGGCAAAGATCTTAAGTCGAAAGATCAAAAAAAAGGGTGCATGGTAAACGGTACATGTATATATAATATACATATATCAGCGGTGAAATTATCTCTCTTTTTGTCATACAGCCTTGTTTAATGTGCGTGCGCAGAATACAGGAGGAAAAGCCTTTTTTCCTCTTGTTCCTATTGTATCCTGCTCGCACAAATTAAGTGAGGATGTACGACGGGGGGAGAGAAACGTTTACCGCACGCCACTGATATATATACTAACCATTTTTCATATGTATGCATGGTAGACGAACATTTTCGACTTACGGTCACCCGAATCGAACTCACAACCACTCTGACCATAGCAAGACATGCTAATCACTAGTCCATGCTGCTGGTTACAGATGTACATATGTATTACCATAATTGTTGGATAAACGAATGCACGTGTGTACTCATCTCGTCCCGTGCAGTAATCCCATGCTCGTTTCTCGATCGTGAAAAATCAGCAGCGATAAGAGCGAAATAATGGCGGCATCCGGCAATACGAGGAGACGAAGGAGAGAGAGTGCGACGCCATAAAAACGAGTAATGGCGTCGATATCGATCGCTTACGCGCGAATGTGATAATCTATTAGAATAGTCTGGAAAGTGTATGTAAACGTATGTATGTAAGAGTGCACACGGTTAGGGAGGGAGCCCTCTTTACGTATTTTTGTGGTGTGGGCGTCGCGTGACGTCAACGTGATTTTATAACCGAAACGTAGTACGTACGTATGCAAGTAAGTAGTACATATGTACATACGAACAAATACCTACGCAGAGCATCTCCGAGAACGGGAACATTACCAAAAATAAAACTCGACCCGACCGGCATTCTTCACGTGCTTCGGAAGCGATGGCCCCCCAATCGAATTTACTCACATTTTGTAAGACACAAGTTTCTTTACGCTCATTCGAATGCTATGAGTAAGACGAGTATTTGTTGCGAGCAAACAGAACCAACCAAGTAGACCTCGGCTAAGGGCGCATCGCCGAGTGCCTAATTTTTGAGCAATGTTATATGAAATTTTTCATTTAAAACGGACACATACATACATACAGCATAACAATACTTTTTTCGAAACTGTTATGGGAACGAGTTTGAGATGGTATAATTTATAAACAATTTTGATGTTTATATTTTATTTTCCTAAAGAAGCAGTTTGTGTTAACGAGATCTATGCAGACATGTTTTGAGATGCATGATGCAAGAAGTCTCGAACACAAATTACTATTTACAGATACAGGTTACCAGTTCGGCAGTTTAATTACAAGTCTAATATGTAATACTAGTTAGACAGTTCAATCGCAAGTTTAAGGAGTTCCTTGTTAAACGATTTAATCACAAGTGAGGCTCAATAGATCTAACATGAATTACCGCTCGAGTTAGTACGTTTAGATTAAAAAATATATATATTGAGATAGAAAACCAATCCTTATGAATGTGGTGAAATAAAAAACTGGCCAAATAAACGCAACATAACACGGAGAAAAAAATCATATTTTTGACTTTTAAAATTCGCTAGAACATTAATTATAAGTATTTTAAAACAGTAAAAAATCACAATCAATAGAAAAAACATCTGACTATTGATTCCAATACTCACTTTGAGCACAACAAGCCAAAAAAACTGTAAAAATCGCGCATTTTTTTAAACGCTCATATCTCGTAAACGATCACTAACCAAAAAAAATCATTATCATATTAGAATTGAGTGGGTCAAACTTAGTAAAGATTGGTTAGTCTCCGATCTGGTAACTCAAAAACGTGATTTTTTGTTGCTCCGTATTGTTAAGTATTAATTTGTAACTGAAACATTCACTTATCGAAACGCGTCGAGAAACGGGAACGGGAACGGGAATTGCATGCGTTATTGTACGATGGAACGATGGAACTTTCAGGATTGTTTGTATACATTTATTGTATACATGTCCGGGAAGCTTACTTTGAAAAAAAATCGGCCAAAAACGGGAAAAACGGGAATGAGTGGCATTGCAACGCAATAATTTTAAATAATTTCGCGTCGCAACATGCGTTCTTAGGGTAAAATAAACAAATAATTGAATAATTTCAAATGTATTCCCTGTCTGTGTTTTTCCGACAAATGGGAACGGGAACGGCAACGGGAATGGGAATTGCATGCGTTATTGTGGCATTGCAACCCATGCCGGGTTCAGCTAGTAGTAGATAAAAGTTAAGTAGATAGAATTGAACAGAATATGTCTGGAAGCAACAGAGATATTGAAAGTTTCATATATAATGAGAGATAGCTCTAAGAGAAAATATCAATAATTTTAAAAATGAAGAGTACGTTCAAACAGTTAAGATTAGAATATACTTGAGGTAAAAGAGTATTATACATATGTAAATACATAGATCATACCACATAACAAAACATTGGCACCAAAAAAGTTTCTATATATTTATGTATCCATCATATATTAACCCCGACCATAGGTGCCACTATAGGTTGCCCAAGGCGACACCTATGATCAAACTTTTGTACATTAGTACCAATTACCATAATTATACAAAATATGAGTTGAAAACACTGTGCGACAACCCTTGCCACTTAAATCTTCCACTGCGGAAGCCTCTCCGTACATATGTACATATTCATATGTAACATGTACATATTCCTCTTCCCAATTCATCAAGTAAAACTAAAGAGTTGATTGCAGTGCGTCTAAATATTGCTGCTGCTTCACTCAATTCAACCTGGAAGGTCGACTGTCCCAACATTACATTGTCATCTTCATCGCCCAGTATTGCAAATATACGATCGATAACAACTAAACTGCTAAATAATAATCTCAAATGTTTTTCAAACATTATATTATGAGATTATTGATGCGAATCAACAATCGTGGAACCTTAAGATTTTATTTAATCTTACGACAGTATTAAATTATTAAATGCAAATCTTTCAATATTTTTATCTACTTACATATTTACGTGGTAGTAACAATATATTATATTTACGAGAGCAATTGAAAGAAAACACATATTTGATATCTATTATCAAATATGTATTTTCTATAACGAATAAAGCTTGAAATCAAACCGATGTATCGTATGGCATGGCATGGTATGTAGCTTAGAAATACACTAGTGCTGAAACTTAAATCCTATCAAAGTGAGCTCGATGTTGATCTAACTCTATCACTTACTGTATTTTACACTTTAGATGATAAATGTAATACGATGCTTTATAAGCTGATATCTACTCAGTGCCGGCCTTACACCCAATAGCGCCCTCGGGCAATTCTTTCTAAACACCATTAGAAAAAATTATAAAAAACGGATTACCATCCTCCTTTTTCCGGGCTTGGGACCTTGCTACAGTATCAGGCAATGTCAGCAAAAGCATAGCAACCCAAATGTTTGGATACAATTCTTGTAAATAGAGTGGAATTTTACCTTGGCCTTTGTTTGAAAGAAAGGCTTTTAAATTGATAAGTTCATTGCTAATAATAACAGATTTTGAATTCGCGGTTAGCTTAATTTGAAGATCGGCTCTTTCCACTAGATTGTTTACAAAATACAAAAACGCCATATTTTTGGATATTCGTTTAACTGTTCAAATCTAAAATAATTTTTTTAGGAATATAATTGTAGGTACGTAATCAGCTAGAATCTTCCAGAGATACATATGTATATTGAAGCTGAAAATATATAATGTAAACAATCTTCGGAGAATATCGAAAAAAGTTTGCCATGTTACAGAAGATTTCGCAGCGTAATATAGCACAAGATTTAAATTGTGGTTGCCACAGGGAAACGTTAATTAAAATACAGAAGGGAATGCGCATTCAATCAATGAATAGAATTTGCCGAGTACAAATGTTTGAGTTTAAAAAGTAAAGGCGCCTTTGGCGCTCTAATCTAAAATTTTGTAGGGCCTTTGGCACTCTAATTTTAAATTTTAAAGCGCCTTTCTCGAATCGAATAGCGCCCTAACTTATTCTGCGCGCGCACATTAACACGGGAGGAAAAGCATGTTCCTCTTGTTCCTGTTGTATCCTGCTCGCGCAAATTAAGTGAGTATGTACCGTTTACCATGCACCATTTTTTTTTGATCTTTCGACTTAAGATCTTTCGATTTTCGATCTTTGCATTCTGATATTTGCGTTTTCTGTAATTTAACATTCTGTCAAATCACGGAGACCGTTAGCCTTCATATGCATTTATGTACATATACTTCATTTTATTCAATTTGTTGAATAAACCTTTAACTTATCTTAGTTACTATTCACGTATCACTTATTTTAATACGATTGTATTAAAATATTTAAAAACGAATGTCTTTTAAATAAAATTTTATACGAAAAAAAATGACAATGTTTAATCGTTTTTCCTAGTGAATTTTAGTCACAATTTTCGATGACGAATTTAAACACATCACAATTTAATACATACCTATGTCTGATGTACATATTTGCTTTATATAGTACTAATGATTTTACCGGGCTTCGCTCGGTATTTGTAATATAAACCGCTTAAACACGGCTTATCTAATAGTAAAAATTTTATTAAATTCATATGAATAGTTTAAATTTATTTGAATTTTCATTTGTTTTTATTAAATTCAACGTCACAAACAAACCCGATTTGCGGAAATAGTACACATATTATTTCAGACTGGCACTTACAAATCAGAATCTATTTAAATACTTTTTGTTTGCACCACAAGCAAAATTTTTAAAGAAAGTTTATTTTTAATAACCATTCTAAAATTATTAAATTTTGTTCAGGTTAATCCGAAATCTTTTTGTAACACCCAAACTCTTCACAAGCTAATTAATATAGTTGTTAGTAATTCTGTTATATTTTCCTAGTTACATAGTTTGTTATGGCTAATGGAAAGCTATTTTCGGAACTGTAGCCTTTTCAGGTTAGTTCAAATGGGCGTGTTACATTAATGATTTATTTTGGATGTCATGTAATTGTGAAATTTAATAGAACTTCGGTACGTATGTACAGATTTTTTTATACAAGATTTTATTTCTTGCCATTTTAATAAAATATCAAATATAAAATGTTGATTTTTTATTATTTCGTAAGTAGGTACGTGTTTTAATGCGACAAGTTATTGGAATTGGAAAAGTTTAAAAAGGGATTTCTTTTTTAATATGGGGCGCTGAAAACCAAAATAAAATAAGTGTTTCGATGGAAATTGAATGATTTATTCAGTCGACCTGAATCTGCTTGTATAATATGATACATTCTTATTTATGTAGTTCCAACACTCGAATTCACTTTATACCAATTGTATCTGAAGAAGTGGCCACATTCAATACAATCCTTCCGTTATTTGTATAATACATACAAATAGCTCGTTATCTGGATTTATACCGTATACACTCCCATATATACAAAATCTTAATTTAAAATCCCTTTAGCATAATACAAAATGTTATTGACAAATCAAACCTGTAAAATTTAACTTGTATTTAAAGGATAATCACAGCATGGAGCGTTCAACATATTATATTATAAAAATTACACGTCGCATTACAAAGCGACAGGACAGTAAGCAAATAGCTCTTAGATATCTGTTATCGATGCTAATTTAATGACATTTTATCGTTTGAGATCGTTACATGACCCATCTCGCTTTATTTTGTTTCATTTATTAACCTTGTATATATTGTATTCAATTGCAATAGCTTTTTAACTAAGCAAATTTTTGATATAATACAAAATTTTAAATTGACATCACTTATACCTTCTTATAGCATTTTATAAGTATATTGAATTACATAACTTTTACATTTTATGAATCGAAAACCCCGTTAGTATCCCTCCACATTCCACGTTACCAAATATTTAATTCACCGCCAATTGACGGGCTGAAAACCAGACTGGTACATGTGACATTTTTAAAAAAAGCTGGTGTAATTGCTAAAATAATAGCATTTCATATATGGTATTATTTTAACACTTAAACCGGATTTTTTTTAAAAATGTCACTTGTACCAGTCTGGTTTTCAGCCCGTCAATTGGTCATCATAAAAACTCCTATCGCCTAAAAATATTGCATACACACAAACGCCTGTTGCCGAACGTCATCAATATTCCATTAATTTAAAAGACCGGAAGTTGAGCGTTACGCAAAGAGATCATTTGATAGCCCAATCACATTATTATTACGCAAATATATATGTACTTATATTGAACTTACACACGTGCATTGCAAATAGACAAAAACACGTTTTTCCACGCCATAATGTTTACGATTTGCGGGCGATGATAAACGGCCTACGGCCAGCCGCTATATAATTAAACCGATCGGCTCTTTATCGTATGCACTAGCTGCGATAACTCAGTGTAAACATTGCACAATAATATTATTATATATAATATGTACCTATGTATTTGCTTAGGTACAATTTTCTCTTCAAGTATTTTGTTGTCTTGGAATAATCATGGTGTGGGGAAACTCGCGACAGTTTTGTATTATTTCTTCTTTTTGGACGTGTAGAGGAGTTTTTGATAGAATGAAACACGCAGCGAGTGTTGGTAGAGGTAGTTTTCATAGCTCATAATGAAACACGGACCTAATATTTATACCCTTTGGATAAAAAGATCATTGGTCGATGGATCGGGAGATCTTATTGGTTGTTGTATATCGAACGCAAGATCCGATGATGATGGTAAAACAACGGTCCACGAGCACCAATTACCTAACCTCTACGTTTCAGTAGTATTGATTTGTTTGATAGGTTTAAAAAGTTTAAAAAATACATAACTTAAATTTTATTAATAACTATATCAATATTATAAATGTTAATTTAATTATAACAAAATCTTAAGAGGTTGTTTAATTGTAACAAATTGTCACAATATTACATATTTGTTTCTGCTTGTTTGAAATAAGTTTACTGATTTTTATGACGTCACTACAAGACGGAGAGGCGTTTGTATTTCAAGTTGAGACCAGTACCGAGTTTTTATTGCTGTGACAGATGAAACTTTACTTTCGCACTTGTTGAAAATTTAATCAAAATGCATAATTCCCTTTCTAGGGCAGTTCGCGAATTTAGCGCAATACCAAGGCGAAAATTGTCATTCAGAATAGTATACGAATTTCTTAGTGTTTTGTTTTGATAGTGATGAGTCTAAAGCCCGGACCCAGAAGGTGCCGCGCATTGTTCAAATGTTATAAATGCATTGTTAAAGGTTTTCCGAACCTTTTTTACAAAGGATTTACAACAATGGAACAATGAGCGGCACCTTGGCTATCCTACCTCTAGTGATGACGTATGGTGGAGAAACTAGGACATTGAACGCCAAAATGTTACACAAAGTCCAATGCACTCAAAGAAGTGTAGATCGCTGTATACTTGGGATACGGAAAATGGACGAAAGTTGGATAAAGGAGGTTTTGAAATGGTAGCCGAGAAAATGTAAAATGGTGAAAGGAAGAGCGTAAGCTATGTAAATGAGTGGATGAAATTAAGAAAATGTGTGAGTTGAGTTGCGAAAAACAAAGACGTATTGGAGAGGCCTTCATCCCACAGTGAATGGTGAATGACTGACTGTAAATGATGATGATAAATAATGTCCAGATTTTCTTTATGTACTAACTTAGAGTTGATAATGTTTTGGTCAAAATTTGTAAACCGGAAGTAGTATTTTTTTTTTTAAACAATATTTCATTATTTTTATTTTTTGATATTTAATGTGTATAATAATTATAGTGATAAAAAAAATAATAAAAAAAACGAACAAAATCCGACAATCGGAAATAGAAATTTTGTCTTATGTAAGTTTGCCTACATTTGCGCTCAATTTGTATCGAAAAGCGCTCGTAAGTGTGAACGTGTATGTATTTCTAATTATCGAATTTTGTTTTGTGACCTTCTTATATTCCTCAAATACATAAATAAAGTCATGGGTTGGTCGCATCCGAATTGTTTTATTATTATTGGGATTTTAATTACTAAATTAGAAACATGAAATATGTATAGATTTGAGCATTTTAAGAATTATAAACCGACAAACGGAAAATTACTTGTGTGAAAAGTTCAAATATCAATTTATTTTCGTTCTGTTTTTCAATGCAGAGTTTCTATCGTAACCCCGCCCGTCGTGCAGCGTAACCCCGCCTTCGACGCTTCTTCTACCGTAAAGTTCAACGAATCCCAACATTTTTTTCGATTCGATTCTCCAAATATTTTTTTCGTATTTGGTAAAAGGCCAACGTAATCGATAGTCGTAGTCGCATTTGTTTGTTCTTGTTCCCTCCAAATAGGATTACGGGTCGTTTTGTCGGATCGATCGTACGAAAGGTGAATGCGGGGTTAATGGCGGATAGTGGTTCTTCCGATATTCGTATACCAAATATGTGTGGCATTATTACACGCTTTGTTACACTGTGTAATAGATTGCCTTTTTATCGATTGTTGGCCAATTAATTTTAACACCCGACTAATGGGTGCTAAGTAGACGTGCGATATCGATCTTATGTTTATGTATTGTATTATTCAACTATGTTATTTTTTCTCTTTTTTGCCATGAAGTACCTACAATACTAAAAAATAATAAATCAGTTGAATTTTCTTATGATTACATATTACAACTTCAGTGGTGGCCACGTGGGCGTTTTTTTTTTTGGTCGTAGTTCGTTTTTCTAGTATTATCCTATTAGTCTATTTTTTCATTAGATGCAGTTGATAGTTTATTTTTTTTCTCTTTGTCGTGTAGGTCATACATATCTACTTTTGTATTAAGGTTTGCACTTACATTTAATGACAACGGTCTGTCCTTCCGTAATAAGCATCATTTCCTGTTATTAACTATTCGGTTGCTTTGAATTATTTTTAAATAAAATGAACATCCCTGCTGGCAGCTAAATGATGTTTTGCTTAGAGAAAAAAGTATTTAGTTTACAGTAATTTCATATAAAAATAGTCTCAATGACCGGGAGTAGCAGGACTAATGTGGGCTATAAGCAGTGGTGTAGTGCTAAATAAAAAAGAACCATCCTCAAGTGCGTATGGTCAATAGTTCAAAGAATGTTTTCTTTCGAAGTTTTGGATGGTTTTAGATAAAAAAAGCCAATAATACATTTCATTAAACGTCCTTTAAGTTTTGAATGTGCTCAGATCACTATTCGATTGTGGTCATCGAGTGTTAGAACGAGAGTTTGCTCACAATATTTGGAATACAAAATTTTTAGTGAAATTTTAGTCAAAATATTTTTTAATTGTAATCGAAAACCAACGTTTATATCAATCAATGTGCCAGGGCGGCGACCTGCCCCGAGCTGGCCCGACTACACCACTGGCTATAAGTATTCTTTGCAGCTATTTATTTCCAAAATATGCGAGGAAATAATAAATTTCTTGACTGGTATTCGTCCTTTATTAGTCTAAAAAAAAGGTTCCCGTCTAAAATATTACATAAACTACGCTCAAAAAAGCCCACTTGCAATACTTCATCTATTGATACTCCGTATCAATTTCTTCTATGCATACAAATGTGTTTTTTGTTCAGCTTATTCATCATTGATAAGGTGTCTCTTATCTGCGGATAATTAAATGTATCGAATTATTTATTGTTTCATCATTCGGAATAAATCCCATTGATGTTAAATACGTGATATAAGACGATTTTAATTAATAAAATTGAAATAAACAATAAAAAAAATACTTGGGTTTTTGTTTAGTTGAAAATTTTTGTCAAAAGTTTACGCCGTCGTTAAAATTTTACCGCTTTGAATCCTAAAATATTTATCCTTGTAACGTTTTGGATTCTTACTTTTGTCTTGAATTTCGGAAAAAAAATGCTCATTAAATAATCTGAATCTCAACCTACGCATGGGCACAATTTGTATTCTAAATAAATTACATTCTATAGTTGGTACTCCCATATGATATTAATAGACATACGCTCTTGCCATTATGTCACCATTTTGCATGGAAAGTAATAAAAAAATCCAAAATGTTTGGTTTGTTTTAAC
This sequence comes from Arctopsyche grandis, assembly GCF_051622035.1. Lineage (NCBI taxonomy): Eukaryota > Metazoa > Arthropoda > Insecta > Trichoptera > Hydropsychidae > Arctopsyche > Arctopsyche grandis. The sequence continues at coordinate 29,616,551 of NC_135355.1, forward strand.
ACGTTAACGACCATCCGTTCCGCTTGGCGATTGAATTACCCGAATCTCATTAGCATATGTAATATTCAATCGCCTCACAGTACTAATTAAATATGCCTAAACTGTTAACCCTTTCACGACTCGTTGCACACCGATTATTATTTTTAATCGACATGATTTTAAGTAAAATATGTACGTAATATATTTTTTTATTTGTTTATTGTACTAGTTGCTTATAATGTTCATATAACTTATTCGCTAGAGGTTTTTTTACATTCGTTTTGTTATTTCACAATTTTTATAGATATGTGTGTGTTGCATTTATCAGAAGTGTAAATGTAATATGTACTTTCGAAATCGAAAATTGAAAGGTTGCTCATTGCGTCCACGACCAAATTTGAACACTTTACACTCAACAGAAATAAATTCAATTATATTCTCAAATCGCTCAGGATTATTTTACATGATTTATTATTATTATTTTCGTTCGCCTTAAGTAGATTTTTTTGTCCCGAGTTGTTTGACATGACGAGTCACGAACGCTCTAAGAACCGCCAGGTTGTACTAATAGACTTGACGCCAACGATTTTGATCTGGAGTTAATTTTTGTTTTTTTTTTGTTGTTTTTTTTTTAATGTTAATTATTATTACCGAACTTGGAAAATACTCATGCTATACTATTCATATTGCTAGCGCGCAGACTTTTATGATGATTGTAGGTATTGTAAAAACGCAGATAATGATTTTGATAAATGATTCCAAGTCATTGAAAAAAAAGTTATTTTCTTAATAAATTTTATTTTTTGTTACTTGATTCTGAACAGGAAAAATGTTTGAATGTTCACATACCACTGGGTATGTTAAGCATAATGTTGACTTAAGCATCAATATGCAGATATTTTTGTCAATCGGCATACTTTTATTTCAGATATTTCATAAAATGGTTGATTAAACATTTTATACAATTTCGTTTCAGTTAGAATTTCCATCTATCGAGAACTGTTATACATACATAGTAGGGCATGTTATTAATTTTAAAATGCACTAGATTTCCCCTGGGAAATCTATCGGAGAGTCAATATAATAAATTTCAAATTTATTATGAACGTAAATTTGTATGATCAAAAAGGATAAACAAAGAGTGAGGTCATCATCTCGGTTCTTTTTTGCCTTCGTATTATTTTAGCTTAGCGATCACAAAAGTACGAATTAAGTGTGGTGCATCGTCCTCGCTATTATTATGCACTGTTATAATAATCACCAGACAACGTGAAAAAAATAGATTTGAGGTGATCAGCATGGTATGACTGTGAAAATCTGTTCCGTACGTATAATATAATTCGAATGCAGAAACAGAGCGTTGAACCTGACCAGAAATATACACAACAATCGCGGATCTAGTAGACGCGCGGCAAAAAGTAAATGTAAAAGAGGAATAAAAAAAATGGCGAAATAATAAATAAGAGAAGCGGTCGATGTCAGTTCGACGTGTTGTAGCGGCGTGCTCTGGCGATAATTACGTTCCGGTAAATTATGTCGGCGGTGTCTGGCCGAGTGAGAGAACGTCTGAGAGCGTGGGCGACACACACTACCCAAAAATACATACTATTTAATATATATCTACATACTTATGTACTTGGGTACTCTAAAAACTCTTTTCCGTGTGAGATTCCTATTTAAATATTTGCACAAGATATAAAATTTTTCATCCAAGAGAAAATGTTTCGAACTACGAGGCTTTTCCGAGTTACCTACCGGAATCATTACACTGAGCAACAACAAAAAATTACCAGATCGGAGACTAATCAATCTTTACTAAGTCTGGCCGACTGAATTCGAATATGATAATGATTTTTGTTGGTTTGCTCTCGTTTACGAGCTATGAGCGTTTAAAAAAATGCGCAATTTTTACAGTTTTTTGACTTTTGCGGTCTTTAACTCAAAAAGTATACGATTATCACAGTTTTTTTTTTTTTTTTTATTCAACAATATTCGTTAGCAATATAAAGTACATACATAACTGAGTAGTTGAATTCTGTCACGAAAGGACTTGCTTAGTGCACGTACGTGTTTACAATTAATGACCAAGTGCAACTGCATCTCATTTACTATCATACTTGAGAAATAGTTTTTTTATATATATATTTTATTTTATCTTTAATTTATATCAGGAAGGCCTAACAGGTAACCCCAATGCCCCTTCCTGGCCAGAAACATTGTACATTTGATGCAAATATTATTAATATTATACAAAGTACATAAATACATATGAATTAATATCCACACAGACATATATGGTCAAATTTGCAGCATTTTAAACAATTCAGTAAATTCATATCAATTAGCATCCCCAAAGACATTTTTTGTCAAATTTATAAATTTGCAGCATTTTATACAATTCAGCGAAATTGGAGATTGCTGAAAACTCAAGAATTTTTGAGAAAATGGGTAAGGTTCCCAAATTTTTTGGAACCGTTTCAAAGAAAATCAGATAAATTGGAAAACTTTGATAGGAAACGATCGACCTAGAGTCACAAATCCACGGTCTGGCCAGCTGAAACCAGTGGGATTTGAACCCGTGACTACTCTTCAAAGCATTCAAAAGCATTGTACATATGATAACCACTATTATATTCTGCTGGTTAATAGTAATTTATAGTTTAGGTTACATTTATTTATTTATATTAAAGTTCAGACCATTGTGGCATTACAGGAATTCCTAATGCGCCACAATAGTCAAAAAATATAACACAAAATAACAATTAAACAAATTAATACATAACGAAAATAATACATTTAAACATAAACATAAATACATTTATACATCTATACATATACATAAAAAACAATAGCATTTAATAATAACAGATAACGTTATATTAATTCGGGTCAAAATAAAACATAGCCTCAATGTATCCAAAGAAAATTTTAGCTCCACTATAAAATTTAAACCGGAATGATGCTATTTCGTAGACTTATTAATATCTTTGCGTATTGATTAATTAATTAATTAATAAACTTTGGGTACTAATGATTAAATATTTAAGGTGTCGTACCGACAAATGGGCACAAGCCGCCACAGGAATTCGTGACGAGACCGTGAGACCGACACGTTCTTCAATCAGCTTTTAAATAATACTAAAATGTATCACTGTCGACGCCAAGCGACGAACAATGTGTCCAAAAGTGAAAAAAAATTCACAATGTCAGAACTAAAATAATGAACGGGAATAAAATAGACTGTTTTGTTGTGTCCGCAATACGAATCTCGCACGGCGTCATCTGATTGATTTGCGATTGACAAGTACTTCTGCCGTGCAAAAAGAAGGATCACTCGAGTGGTTTCCAATAACGGACGAGAAGAGGCTGTCTGTCGGTCTGTCCGTGTGCGAGATGCAGTCGCATAAATCCGAGATAGAAAGGGAGAGAGCGTTGACGCGAGACAAATCGGCGCCATGCATCACTCAGGTGCACCTTGTCACTGTAACTACACCGTGGCCCAATACAATTACCAACGTTTGAGCGACAAAGGAGTCTGGTGACGTGTTGGGGAAATTGGTGGGCGGCCACTTAATTATACCGGTGGAAAAACGATTATATACTGTAACATTTCTTAATTCAATTTTCTCAACGTAACACGTCAGTTGACGCTTGAAATGTGTCGTATTGTTCTGCGTTTTGAGGTATAAAAACCTTTTCACTCCTTGGTTTTTGAATGCTTTGAAAAATTTTCGGCATAATTTTCATCAAAAGAAAGTAAATTGGTTTAACCTCTCTAAACGAATGCGCAAAAAAATCGCGCAAATCCTTTCGGAAAAGTGATATTATATGTACATACATATGTATATTTATTCAAACTCATTAATTTCATTGTGGCATTACAGAAATTCCTAATGCGCCACGATTGTCGAAAATATAACAGGAGAAACAAAAATCAATCAACTATACATAAATAAATGCATATTTATTTCATACAATCGTATATATTATTAATCGTATATATATTGTTTAATGCGTACGTACGTGCGTGCGTGCGTGTATACGAAGTACTCGCTGTTAACATCATGCTCCGTCTCTCTTTATCCCCTTAGAATCGTATATCGTGGAAAGATACGCTGCATATCACTTTATTCACATGAGTGGTCGACAAAAACAAAAGATTTTTTTTTGAATTGCGATATTTTACCGAGTGCACAATTATGTGTACAAAGGCCACTAGTCGTTACATAAAAAAGCAATAGCAGCAAAAGCTCAAATAGTTACAGAAGTAGTCAGAAAACATTTAATAATATTTAAAAATAAGCAAAAATATTGGGAATGTCTTGCATTAACAGTCATATGTCTATGTACCTACATACATACAAGAGCCAGCCGTGAATACAAAACATCCCTGTGAATCCTATATAGAAAAGGGAAATTCACTCATACATCACATCTTAATATGAAAATAATGATGAGCGCAGACTACCAGACAAGTAAGTTAAAATAATATGTGATAATCTACGCTCACAGAGGTGGAAAAGGTCACATTTGGGCACGACAACAACGATTTCATTAATAAGTCGGATTGCTCTTGGAATAGGAGCCATCCGATAAAGCACTGTGCAGGCAGGAGGTACAACCATCAAATGATGATGTCTACCTCACACATAAAGGGACATTAAGTCCCAAATATTCCAGAAACGACGGGCATAATGTATTACCACGTGAAGCTGGAGAACAAACGGAACTAATGAGAAATTTATTCGAAATTCAAGGGAATTATACCCAAGAATGCCGAAAAAGAAAGGAGTAGGGTTGGTATATGGGTAGTACCCATACTCTTTCCTACATATATAGGAAACGAAGACATATGTATGTACATTCTTTTGCACTTTCTCAATCACCGTAATTTGCTTCGTGCGGATTCTACACAATAGCAATATATTCTAACTTGCTTCTCATAAGTGAGTTGAAATTATATACGTAATTATTATAATTGAATTTAATATATGTAGTACCTAGTAGATAAGTTTGTTAGATATTCGTTTTATGTAAAAAAATACTTTTTTTTTATTTGTACAGTTTGAATCCTATGATTATTCTCCAATCTATACAATATGGATACATGTTATAAAAATTACAAGTATTTTATTCTCGCAAAATTGAATTGATCATAAATCGATAATTCTTTTATAACATAATATAACAACCAGATGCACCTGATAAAAAGTAAGCTCCGTTTAAAAGAATGCGCATTGTGCTATGACGTATGTACGAACAATCAGTACTATGTCAATTGACATACTGCGCATTCGTATTGTTGGTGTAACATCTGCACGAACAATCAGTGTGACAAAATAGCCAAATATAGAAGTTGAATTTTATTATGTAGACAAATGGTCTTCAATCATCTTCGGCCTTTGAAACTCTTCTAAATTATGATATTCCAAATGAAACCTCAATTTTGATTAACGATATAAGAAATCAAAAACGTTTTTCACGAGATCAAATTTTATTCTTTCAAAATTATTTATATTACATTATATGTTACCATTGAAGAGTACGAAAAAGTCATTCGCAAAATCTTATCGATGATATTTGTGGTATACCCTTGTCTGATACAGATAAGTCCAATGCGCAACCCAGGTTGAAGAACACTGATATACAACATTAAGTATGATAGATTGTTACTATGTAAGCATAATAAGTTGATTTAAGATTGTTTTTATCAATCTGGTTAATCAGTATGTGTATATTAGTACGGAGAAACAAAGAATTCGAACAATTAAATTAAAACCGTATAAATGATATAAACAATCCTCAATGAAACTTTCGTGTTTATTTAATCTTATCAATGTACGATAATGGTGGCAATGTGAAAAGATAAGCGAAGAACACAACGAAACCGTACAAAATCAAAACAACTCGTATGTCTTATAATACCCAAATAAATGCTCACAATAATATCATATAATATATAATAAATATTCTGCAACGTGTGTAGCGAATAAATGGCGCAACTCGAATAGAATGATTGCGCAACGATCGCATTTCGCAGAACGATGAAATACATAAATTTCGAAGCAAAAAAAAAACAGTCTTTACATCTCACGGATGGGTCTTCTGTATTTGCGGGGGGAAAAAATGGTGGCAAAAAAACCCGGTCGTTTCGCGATTGTTATTGGGTCTCATTGTTGTTAGGCGAGCCGCGACCTCTGGCAGTAGTATCAACGACCTGACGCGACCACTGTTGAACCTGAGGAGCAACCGGAATCGCGACAATATACGTGTACTCGAAATGTACGTATTTGTTTGCGTGCACGACTTTTGAACCAGCCTAATTGTCGCGATCCGCTAACGGTAGCGGAACCGAGAGATTCGCGAAATTCGTTTAAACTCTTGTCAGTGCTCCATTCGAAGCCTTGCCGTTTCCTTATATTCGTACTGAAGTAAATATATAGGTATAGTTACACCAGGGAACAAATCTATTAGTTTTCATTAGGAAAATCTTCGACACAATTTTAGTAGGTACTATTTTTGACATATAAGTACATATGCAATTCTATGTATATGTTCCATTCGAAGTGTATTTTTAGTTGTAACTAGCTGAACCCGGTATGCTTTGCAATGCCACAGTGCAATTCCCGTTCCCGTTCCACAGACATTCAATTGTATATATTTGTTGACGTGGGCCATCCGCTGTGTGTTTGTAGTACAGCCCTGAATGGTCAGTACATTCGAGTACGAGGTAGGCGTGGCGCGATTATTATCACACTCGCGGCGTGATGCGAAGGCGGGATGGGATGGCTTTACTTTCGCGTCAGGAAAAATCGTAATTACGAATATTATTATTGAGAGGTTTTTTCCCGGTTTTTTTTTACAGTAATTTTCCCGGACATGCATACAACAAATCCTGAAAGTTCCATCGCAATCGGTTCAGTGGTTTAGGAGCCTATTCGAGACACACACACACACAGACATTCAATTATATATATATATATATATATATATATATATATATATATATATATATATATATATATATATATATATATATATATATATATATATATATATATATATATATATATATATATATATATATATATATATATATATATATATATATATATATATATATATATATATATATATATATATATATATATATATATATATATATATATATATATATATATATATATATATATATATATATATATATATATATATATATATATATATATATATATATATATATATATATATATATATATATATATATATATATATATATATATATATATATATATATATATATATATATATATATATATATATATATATATATATATATATATATATATATATATATATATATATATATATATATATATATATATATATATATATATATATATATATATATATATATATATATATATATATATATATATATATATATATATATATATATATATATATATATATATATATATATATATATATATATATATATATATATATATATATATATATATATATATATATATATATATATATATATATATATATATATATATATATATATATATATATATATATATATATATATATATATATATATATATATATATATATATATATATATATATATATATATATATATATATATATATATATATATATATATATATATATATATATATATATATATATATATATATATATATATATATATATATATATATATATATATATATATATATATATATATATATATATATATATATATATATATATATATATATATATATATATATATATATATATATATATATATATATATATATATATATATATATATATATATATATATATATATATATATATATATATATATATATATATATATATATATATATATATATATATATATATATATATATATATATATATATATATATATATATATATATATATATATATATATATATATATATATATATATATATATATATATATATATATATATATATATATATATATATATATATATAGATATATAGATATATTCCAACTAGCGTTTTAGGTCACTTACATATATTCGAATACAATTCAAATTATATCTTTACAAGCGCAAATACACTTTTAACAGTGTACGCCAGTTGTAATACAACAGTTGAGTTTTGACAGCTGTCATGTTTATACGAATGCAATAATTTGTTAATATTTCCTAGATATTACGAATAAAGATAATGAGTACCGTATTACGATAACTCTATGAATGGGTCTATGAATGGGTTAAAAAAAATGTAACTTTCCAACTCAATTTACTAGTCGAGTGACGTTTTCACGAAAACCTGACCTCTCCATATAACTTGGTACCAACTTATCGTTGAGGTGTATTTTAAGATATTATATATTTTGACCAGTTGGAATGTAATTCGTCATTTGAATCAACTTATGTGTGGGTTAAGCGAAATATATTCCAACTAGCAACAATATATTACAACTGAAAATACACTTCAACTATAACGGTAGTTGGTACCAGGTTAGTTGGAATATATTTCAACTAGTCAAAATATATTACATACATCTCGAAGCGGTCTCCGTGACGGGCCGGAATGTGAAATTACCGAAAACGCAAATATCGGAAGGCAAAAATCGAAAGATCTTAAGTCGAAAGATAAAAAAATGGTGCATGGTAAACGGTACATACTCACTTAATTTGGGCGAGCAGGATACAACAGGAACAAGAGGAACAGGCTTTTCCTCCCGTATTAATGTGCGCGCGCAGAATAGACCCATCTCGAAGATACACTACAACTGTAACACTATTCTGACGCATTGATGCTAGGTCACATTGGTCATTATTTTTTTATTGCTATTGTTATTTCTTCATTTTTATGTATTTACTACAGTAATTAAATAGAAAATAATAGTGAGATTCAACACGAGTCTATTTGAATTATATGATTGATTGCTAATTTTTTACTGTTCTTTTTTAACTGTAAGACTGGTGTGACGCATTGGGGCTACCTATCAGGTCACATTGGTCATTAATTTGTTATTGTTATTCTTTATTCATTTTTTCTGTATCAATTATAATAATAAAATAAATTTATATACTTAAGGTACATATGTAAGTTTCAGTCCAAGGGTTCATGAACATATTATTTTGTTCATACAAGAACCAATCTGGCCAGTTTTAGTGTATGCAAAAGAACAAATTAGTTTGTTCGTGCACAAAACATTAGGCATAAATTTAAGCATAGTCAATTTCGTATTATTTATAGGCAAACTTACATAATTTGTATCGCAAATATTAATTTGATTTTTTTTTGTTGCAGGTGAGATTGTTCTTCCGATTGAATATTAAAAAAACACGTAAGCGTATGCTGGTATGTACAAAAAACAATAATTTCAAATGGAAAAAAGCACGCACATTTTCTTCGCATTGGAAAATCCAGCACAGCACACACACACACATCGGAAAATTCTCATTCGAATTAACCCAACCGTTCGCTCCAGCGTAACCCCGCCGCTGGCAATTCAAAGTAACCCCGCCTTCCATGCAGCGTAGCCCCGCCTTCGGCTAATACGCCCTTGAGCTGCGCAACATGTGGCGTCAAAACATACGATTTTCCTATTCACGTTCACACAGATTTTAACCTTTAGCTTGCCGCTATTTACGATCCGCTCTCTCCAATGTCGCGTGGCGTTAATGCATCGTTAAATCTTCTGTCGATTTTCATTCTGGGCAAAAAATTTGAAAGCTCTCGTATATATAAATTCAAATCATCTGTAGGCATTTTATTTATTTTTTACAAACAGAAACAGGCAAATGAGATGTTTACAAGGTTCTACGTATTCAATTCGGCGATCTGCATTCTGAGGATCATTTTATCTTATCAGTCGGAAAAATACGAAATCTGCCGACTCTTGACGCACACTGTGTGCCTGCCTACGAACGGAAAAGCGTTTTGAGACGCATTAGTCGATTAGCCGAAATATATTTTGTATAGGCGTTGGTTGAAAAATCACGATTTTTCTTCTAAATGTTTCATTCGTTTCGATATGTTAAGTGCATACTACTTACCTACTTATTTATTTTTTAAAAACAGAAACAGGGTTTTTATTTATGTAAATCACAAATGAGATGTTTAAAAGGTTCTACGTATTCAAATCGGCGATCTGCATTCTGAGAATCAATTTGTCGTATCAGTCGGAAAAAATACGAAATCTGTAGACTCTTGACGCACAGATTACGTTCACGTATGCCTGCCTATGAACGGAAAAAGCATTTTGAGAGGTATTAGTCGATTTTCCGAAATCAAATTTGCATAGGCGTTCGTCGAAAAGTCAAAATTTTTCTTATAAATGTTTCATTCGTTTCGATATATTAATTGAATAATACTTATTTCTTTTTAAAAACAGAAAGATTTAAAAAAAAATTCAATTCAATGACAACAAAAAAGTTTCTACATATTTATCCATTATAAAACTAGCATTCTTTTCAGTACTCCTTTGTATATGCACAGCTGTTGGCCTATTTAACCATATCTATAGCTGTTAAGACGGACATAAACATATTTATTATTACTTTTGGCCGGTTTATAAGATCCATTCAAAATATTGTTTTCCCATAATATTATGATTTTACTATCTTTTTTGTCATACATATATCTAAGTAGATATGTCATGTGATAAAACCGCATATTATTGTTTTTCACTACTTTTTCCATTGATATTGTTTTCTTTTATTGCTAATTTTTAAAATGATTTAATTAAATTTTCCTAAATATGATATATTTAAATTAAATGGGTTTTTACCTCTACAAATAAATAAATATCCCCCGGCTATATGTGCCACTACAGGTTGCTCGAGGCGACACCTATGATCAAAATTTTGTACATGAGTAGGTAACAAATATCACAATAATTATACATAAAAAAATAGTTGATAACACTATGCGACAAACTCTTCCACTGTGGAAGCCGCTATAGCAGGTCCGTAATATGTAGATATTCCTCTTCCCAATTCATCGAGCTAAAAGTTGAAAACTGAAAAGTTGATCGCAGGGCGTCTAAATATTGCTACTGCTCAGTTTTCAACCAAGAAGGTTGACTGTACTAACATTACATCGTCATCTTGATCGCCCAGTCTTGCAATTATTCCGTCGATAGAGCTCTTCTTGCAAAAATGTTGTTGATGCGAATTACCAATTGCGAAACACTTGAGATTTAATTTAATCTGTTGAATTAACCTTAGACTGTCACTTGATTTTTAATTATTTACTATTATTAGACACAATTTATTGAATTATAATTGGCATATCATATAGTACGTGGATGCGAAAAGAATAGGCATTTTTCACCGAAAATAAATTATATTTTGGAATACTACAGTTGATATTTACTTTTTAGCACGCTTCTGATGGTCCGTACGCACCAAACCAACGACGATTTTGAGCCAACTTTTAAAAAAATTGAAATTAAATATCAAAATTAAGCTAACGAGCGAGATTGAGCTAAAATTAGATCATCGTTGATGTTTTGAATTACAGCAATGTTTTGAATTACGACGATATGCATTACAACAAGAGAAATATTATAATTACGAGCGAAAAAAACCTTGTTATTGTTTCTTATAAGTCGTCACGATACACTAATGTGTTTCGCCGTCGATGAAATATTTAAAAAAAAAAATGTCGGTGATTTGTCAAAGGGTTTTTTTTTCTTTCGTCGAAATAAAATTAATAATCACACACTATCCGATAAATTTTACCTCTGAGATGGATTTAATTATTTGATTTATTTTGACGAGAGAAACAATTGAAGACATTATCCGATAAAATTTACCTCTGAAATGATTTAATTAATTGATTTATTTCGACGAGAGAAACAATTGAAGACTAAAAAAATTTCGTTTGATAAACCGACAACGTGTCGGGTTGCGACCATCACTCGGTCACCCATACTAACACATGATATATTCTCAGTAACTGCGCATTACGGGGAAGTAAAAATAATAATTCTTTGGTTTTTTTTCCGATCTTAGTGCGTATCTACGTAAGTCAAAACATCTTCGACAAACAAAAGTCGAGGATTACCTGTATGTGATTGTTGATGATCTAATTTTAGGTCAATCTCGAAAATTTATTTAAATTGGGCATGTTCTGTTTTAACTTTCAATATTTTATTTTAAATTTAATATATTGATTATAATTTTATTTTGATATTTGAATTTAATTTTAATATAATAATAATATTTTTAATTTTGATATTTGATTTCAATTTTTAAATTTAATTTTTATTTCGATATTTTGTACGCTACTGGTTTTATCCTGCTGGTTAAAACGTTGGACCAAAATCGTCGTTGGTTTGGTCCGTACGCAGCATAAAACGCATTGTTGATTGCTGAATGTTTTTATCAAATTATGATTTTAATGATGACGCATGCCTCGTTTCCTGCCGATTTTCCGCAAACAATGCGTACATAAAATGTATACCTGTAGGTACTTGAACAATTGCGACGATGGAAATAAGTACCAATTCTTATGCTTAGAACTGAGTTATGTAAAACTATGACCTTGAATGCCGTTATTGTCTATATGTCTGCAAATATGTATGCGTTTGCGAACTGCGCGATACGATAATAATCCCGGCGAATAGCTCGTCCGGTTTCATAAAGCGTTTCAAGTAGGTACCTATTTTATGTATGTATATACCATGGTAGTATAGTATGGCAAGTACGTAGTACACAAGTGATATGGCGAGCGTTACGTGACGGTGAGTTACGTCACGTAACGTTCGGACTCCGTTATTTAGTCGTTGCGTAGTAGTTAGTATGGGTGGGGTTCTATCATATGTTTCGGGGGTAACTTTCACCTGGACGATTTCGTTTTGCGTAATTCTATCCGATTATGTGTCTGATCTCTGAGATGATCGGATTCGTGTGGAGTTTTCAACGTATCTTATGAACAAAAAACCTATCAAATATGTACATTCATCAAACGTTAAATAGTAAAGGTGAAGCAAACACTAAATTGTACCACTTTTTGGTTTGAATGTTCACTATTTCGTTCTATCTTTTTATCGATAAATTAATTTTCGTAATGTTGCAACTCCAATGTAAACAATGTGCAGTTCAATTTGCGCGCAAATTTTCGCACCGTCTGCAGATATTGTGGAAAATCCAATTTTCAAATTTGCACGCACTGCAAAAACAACGTAATTTTAGACCGAAAAGCAAACATTGTCGCCGCAATGTATTTGCACAGTTGTAGTTGAATTTTTTTTCGATATTTACACCGATTCGTGAATGACGCAGAGGCGGTAAACCGTTTATATATAAATTGGATATTATCATAATAATATTCCGGGTGGAATATTATATATGCATAATAATGTGTATAAAAACGGTCCTTCGAGCCGGATACACACATTAACATAATTCGCTAATTGCGTACAATTAAAATCGCATAAAACGCTCAACGCTTCTAGATTATTCATCTTCTTAAACGTTATATTTAAGATACTTAATTCGCTCAAACGTGAATTTTCGTCGACGCATAACATTCTACCTTTATAATTTGAATGTAACATAGATGTTTTTATACTTAATAAGATTCACAGCTAATTTTAAAATTACATTGAGCTGTTGAAATTTTTGCTAATTTGATTATTACGGGTGTATTATCATATTTTTATAACCCTCTGTGACCCACATCCGATTTTTTAACCCATATTATGTAAGTGTCTTCTTAAGCGTGAAGTTCCACTTGCGTTTCCTTTACTTAAAAATAACATATACGAAGTTGTATTATAATAAATACGCAAAATATTCAATGGAAATGTTTCGAGCCCATCCTTGAGATTATACGAGAGCGTTTTACTCGTATTATATTATAGTAAATTGACGAAATGTCAAGGTTTTACGTCACGGTAGCAGACTCCACATGCTATGTACATACTCAAAGTGATAGTATTTCGTCGTTGATTCTCTCAATGGTAAATATATTATAAATCAATTGCGAACAAACGGATCTGGAGATCAATTACTCACTGATCTACCTTGAACCTAATCTCGATCTGAATCGATAAATTGTTAACCGTATAGTAAATGTACAGGTTGTGGAATTATTATACATAGTAGTTTGTAGTAAACAGCAGGTGCTTGCCGCCGAAGGTATTTATTATTATAATTTTATTATATTTTTAATGCGTAAATTTTATTCCAATGTCCTTGTGGGTTGTTTGTTAGTGCCGTATGAATTTTAATTTTTATTTAGTTAAAAGGCATGTTTTTGTGTTGGGATTTTTGTCTGTATTGATTTTATAATCAAATGTAGGTATAATAGTTTCTTGGTAAATTTAGTCTGTTTATTAATGTTAAGATTTTGTTATTTAGGCAGACTTATTTGGATTGTATTATAAATATATCTAATATTATTCTAGTATAAGTCTTGTTATATATGCTAGTCTACTTAAGCCCGTATTCGTTGTAGAGTTTTAATCGTCCAATTATATTGTAGGTACTTATATGGTAGATCCATTTGATTAATATGTGCCTATATTTATTAGGAAATACATTGGTTTCAAATTAGGTTCTTACGTAAATACGTAGTTCAATTCAACTTCGTATCAATGAACATATATTTGAATTTGATTTCCCCGCTGAGCCAAAAGGTTTCATTGGTTTTTTTTGTACATATTTGCGGCAACAATTCGTTTCAAGAAAGATGAAAGTTGAATATTGAATAACGAATATTTGTAGATACTACATTTGTATATTTTAGAAGTGCAATATAAAAGGAATATTTATGATAAAAATAAGGTTAAGAATGTAAGCTTGCTCTGCGAAAGCTTGACTTTTTTTAGAATTAGATACATACACTTATTATCAGGGCTGTCGAGTCGCTTCAAAATTTACCGACTCCAACTTGAGCGATTTTAGTAAGATCGACTTTTCTTGCCAACGCAAAGGACTTAAAAAAATTACTAATAATTGTCATACAACCCTATTTATTGAATTATTAGTAGAGGTAGGACCGGAAGCGCGCCGTCTATTGTTCCATTATTGTAAATGCTTTGTCAAAACGGTTCGGCAAACCTTGGACAATGCATTTACAACATGTGAACAATGAACAGCGCGCTCTGGGTCCGCTCTTTAATTATTAGTAATGAAATAGGTATAAATAAAAAGTAAGTATATTCATAGTGTATGTGCATGAATTGCATACACAAATAAATCAATTCAATAAAATAAAATGAGAATAAAAAAAATATGAGACGGTGGAAACAATCGGTTTTTGCCACAACACATCAAAATACGTACAATTCAACGATTTTATTCATAATGTAATTTAAATTCATGATTTTTATAAATAAATTATTAAATTATAATTTATTAATAGATTTACTTCAATTAAATTGGCGATTTTAGTTGACAAATATATCGTAGTACTATTAATTAAAGAAAATAATAAAAAGCAGTCGAAGTCCGTTGATTCCGACTCCGCTTGAAATGCTCCGACTCCACAGCCTTTTTTAATTGTCATCTTTGTTCCAGTTTGTCCAGAAAGATCGCAATACTATGTATGTTTATTGAAAACATAGCATTGCGTTGAGAAGTGGTAAAAGCCTTTCTAGAACTTTCGATCTTACCGTTCTGTACGACTTTCATCACCACAATGCTCCAATCTTAACAAGCATGCTAATAAATGTATTATTATTCGTTCGAAATAAATATGACAAATATATTTACAAATACGTATATATACCTACGTATTAAAACCGTTGAAACCGTTCTATAATAACAGTCCGTAACAGTCTTATAATACAGTATTCAAATAAATACAAATTTCGAACATGATGTATAATTTTCATTTTCAAAATCACTATATTATTACGTCCCGTGTGAACAGTTTTTTTTATATAAGATTTATCGCATACGGCTCCCGAGCACGCAACACTGTCACGGTTCCCACTTTAAATCAATTAACATTACCTAATTGTTTGTCGTGTGTTTTATAATATAGCTAATATCGCTGGGCTTTTTTACCGTCGATAAATTCACGTTTAAAA
The DNA here is from genome assembly GCF_051622035.1 of Arctopsyche grandis. Lineage (NCBI taxonomy): Eukaryota > Metazoa > Arthropoda > Insecta > Trichoptera > Hydropsychidae > Arctopsyche > Arctopsyche grandis. The sequence goes on from NC_135355.1 coordinate 29,632,604, forward strand.
GCTTGTCAAATGTATAAATTGCCCGCATGTGACGATTCAGCGTATTCATCGTCACAAATTGGTTTTTATTACATTTTTGAATATTCATTGCGTAAGTATGTATGTATTCGTTATAATAACCTTTATACTACACCGGTGTGGATTTCTCCATCTTTAGAGCGGAAATGTCGAAAGTTGATCCTGTGGAACCTTTACCCTTTTACGGGTACATTTTCAATATTCATGCAGACTTGAACCTCTTTCGTCCTCTTGGTCTATCTCTTCATCGTTATTACATCATATATGTATGTACGTGTAATTTTGGAGTCGAACTCATTTCTCAACATTTTGAATCAGCCTTCTCAGCCCATAGGAGTATTGTGTCTTCACTGTGTGTCCCCCCCCTCCCACCAAATTTGTTTGTCCGGAGAGACGATTATAATTATAATTAACTATTTGATCTTGAGGTGACTTGATTTCAAGAATTTGGCGAATCAAAGATATACAATAAATAAACCGTCTGGAAGGATTCTTATATGCACTGCCAAGGACAGAAACCTTCCAGTCACGGCTGTTAGTGAGGTTGAAATGAAGAGTATATTTCGTTCGTTTATGAAAATAGAAGTTTGTTCATACACAAACCAATCTGGCCAGTTATAGTATACACAGAAGAATAAATTGATCAACGAGCTTGTTTGTTCATACCAAAACTATAAGACATAAGTTGTAAATATTCTCAATCGTTTGTCCCATTTTCTATGTATGTAATTACCCTGGAACGCAATATTTTTTGAAACGGGAATTATAGCAATGCTTTCGTGTGGTTTCCATAGGATTTCGCTTTTAAATACTTTGCATTTTGGCAGCTAAAATTTAATGCAACACTTTAGGATAACTTTTGACTGTTAGCATTTAAATTAAAACTAATTCGTGTATGCAGAAACTATTATGTTCATGAACGAACTGTCGTGAACATTTGGACTGAACATATAATGTAGGTATAAAAGTGATTTATATTTTATCAATTTTATTTTTTTGATCAACTTTATTATTTTCCAATCAGTTCAAACTCATATTTTATCCATAATAAAAGCCCTCCTCCGGTTAATGCATAATAGATTTTTAGTACTTCAACCAATTGAGTTGACACGTGTCAAAGGGACGCTATCTATCACCCTATCGTTACGATTATTTATGATATTGTTACCGAGATAGGGGCGATTTAACATCGGGTTCATGTCGGGCTGTTTCCCGATTCAGTGACAGTAAAGATAAAATCTGGAAGTCGGCGTACAAAAACGGCGCGCGCAGATAAAGGGTTATTATTACAGTCGATCAATCGAGAGAGTGTTTGGCAAGTCGTAAAGTCCTTTTATTCCAGGATTCGTTTATCCGATTTTGGCCGCCCGCACTCAGAAACCGGAGGGTCGTATCGATTACCGACGGTCTTGCAAAAAAGGTATTAATTAATTCGTTTGTGAGTCGTAATTTAGTCGAGAGAAATTTTGGAAACTTTGCAGTCAGAGGCGACGAACCGTATTAAAACGTTTAAGCTTCTTTTTTCTTTTTAAATTAATTTTACAACTGAGAACGCTAAAACAATTTCATGGATTTAATTCAATTTTAAAATAATTAATTAGGTTTCTTTAAAGTCGCAAGCCGTAGTTTGGCCGTGTCTGTTTTATCATACATATAAAAGGCAACGCGTTCTGGTGTTTTTGAATAAATAAACATAACAATAGTGAGTTGAGCGTGGGTGTCTCTCGCTTAGAAAAGATTAGCAAGAGCTATATTTGTAAGCTTGATGGTCAGTAACAAATATTCATAGCGGATAAAATTACAGATTTATGAATGAAGAGTACATACGTAGGCTCGAATCTCAATCAAGCCATGAAATACGACACTGTTATGGTGTGCGTAATATGTATGCTAAATATGCTATTGGAGTTGAAGAATTTATAGGATTTTGCACGTTTAGCTTGAAATGCTATTCACATAATGAAATACATATTATATTAAATCCCTCATGAGTAATTAATTGCTTTCAATTGGTTTATTTATATGTATTACGTTATTATTAAGTTATTGATTTACATATCTATTATTATTAGTTTTATGTGTGTGTGTGAGATCTTCGCGTAAACAATACTTGGGTGAGCATTTCTCGAGTTGGGAATAATCATAGAGCCACAATGACTGTATGAGTAACTAAAATGTAGTCTAAAAATCTTAATAATAAATGATTACATTGATCAAGACTTCTATAAATAAAAAGAGAGAATACCTCCCCCCCCCCTTTTTTCTGATGAAAACACTACACATTTTTGATAGTGCTTATACAAAAAGAAAACCGTAGTGTTTTTCTAAATGTGACAATATACAGGTAAATTTGATTTAATAAGTCCAATCATATATATTATTGAATTCATGTAAAATACACGTGGTACAGGCCAATGACTAATGAGACTCGTTTTACTTTTTCAAGCTATATTTTTTACTTGATGCGCCTTAACCCTTTGCCCGCCGCAACACTTGCGGTACTTTTTTTTAACGAATTTGTTAATCGATTATTCGTCCATAAATATATACATTGTAAGATTTATTCAAGTGGTAAAATATGTCAATTGACACTTGAAGTATTTTACTTTATTTTTAAATAGTGAATCATGCCTGAAGTATTTTGTTTACACAGTAAGTCACACCATTCTCGCTACTGACATTTTACGCATGACGTTTATAGCGATCATCCGCGGGAAAAGGTTTGAAGAAACTGTCGTTCGGTCGCAGCATACCAACTTAAGGCGCAAACACACTGAGCGGTACGATATTCTTTTTGTTAAAATAGTTTTTCTCTTGTGAAAAACACTAACATGTCGAAACTCGCCCCCTGTAGTGTTTTTATTGATATTTTATCCTTGTATTTACATAAGTCTGATCGATAACAATGATTCCCATATTTGAATAAATATAGGAGAAACTTGTCGAAATAATAAGATCGTACGAATTAAAAATTATATGAGGATACGCCCATCACAGCTGGAGTTTATCTAAGCATGCAGTGCCGTACGATTTAGTGTATCTGCGCCTATACCTAATCCAAGTAATGCCAAATTAATCATTTATACATGCATTCTTCGAGGTTTGAAAACTCAATCTTATAAGTTTGAAATATGTCGATTATCTTTTATGGACGATAGAAATTAAATAAAGTAGAAATATGATGTTCCCTGTCTTAAAATAGCTTATCTATTTGACTTCATATCTTACTTACAATTATGCTCGTCACAATTTGGTGACTCTGAAATATACTTACTCTCTATTGGTTTTTCACTGTCTTCTAAAATTAAAGGAAGAATTTTTTCCATAATTAGTTATTAATTTCTACTTTTATCTTTTATGATTTTTTTAATATTTTTATCATATGAATAATTGTGCATCCACTTCCTCCGAACTACCTGGCCTGGGTTTTGTTTACTTTTGTGTGGAAAGCGATTGTGGTCGAGCATACCTCGGGGCAAAAGTATAATATGTCTACATACAAAACTGGAAGTGGCTGTACGTGTGGTGCTCGCTGCACTTGAATGCACCTCACGCCCATGCAATTAATTGTGCAACCACGTCACCAACCAGGCAAACACCCCCTACAACAATCGTGTTTCTATAAATTTGCAAGTGTTAAATCGCACATGCTCGAGAGCGATTTTTGGCGGGTGAGTAAATTTTGGCTCGTTCTAACGCTTTCCACTCACGGAACTGTGGGCGTGTTGACTATCAGATTTGCCATAAATGAATATATTACTATTTTTTTTTTTTACTTTAAGCGCAAATAACGAATCTTTATATTATATAAGACCCAAATATTCAGTTCGTATTGTGTGGTGGGCATTTATTGACATTTATCACTTTTATGACGGGTCGGACATATTGGTCAATACATATTGTGAATGCATAATCTTTCAACATTAACCATTTAAGTGATATTAGACATTGACATTATAATACTCGAAGGCAAAATTTATCTCAATTCATTTAAAATTTGAATGTGGGCTTTCGTATTTTTTTTTTATAAAATACGCATCGATGTGACACTGATTGTTTCCCAATCACTGTGAATGATGTCAAATTATGTCATTCTTCTTCTTCCTCGTGTGCCGTATCCTGAGTCCCATCCATATTTTGATGTTCCTGAGTCAAAAGAGCCTCTTTCTTCCAAGCCGCTGTTTGTCCTCTACAGTTGCGGCTGGTGAACAAAATTATATACATTGGGATCTTACTTGTTCCAAAAATTAAGACGAAAAAAAAACTCACAAGCAAAAACAATTAGACAATGCAAATAGACGGCTGGCGGATCGATGATCTTCGAAAGCTTTCGTAAAAGATCGTAACTTTGGAGCGCTGATCCATATTAGCATTTTTTTGTATGGAAATATATGTACATACATATCTGTTTCATGTGTCGAGAATACTCGAGTGCTCCCTTTCACATTCATTGGCTTTTATTTGACATTTTGTTTGGACAATTTTTCAATAGAAGCGCAAAACAAAACGCACACTCGAAATAGATCGTTGACGCACCAAGCTCGGCGCGAAAAATCGTATATACATAATCGTATATGTATATGTATATAAATATAAATATTTTATTTTTTTATTCGATGGGGGGGGAGGGTTCTGGACTGGCTTAGAACGAGCCGCCCATGGTCTTCTTCCTTTTCTTCTACTTTTTTTCTTTATTTCTACCTGGTTTTCTTTCTACCTTTATGGATGGAAAGGTAGGAGAACAGTTTCGTTCTTTGCGTGTTCCTTTCGTAGACATTTTACGGTATATCCACATATTAAAGGACTCGATCCTGGTCATGCCAGCCATCAACAGCATCCACGTATCCGTATCGCATCCGTAGAGCAACACTGATTATACATACCTTATGTACACAGTGGTGTCACCCTTATGGTTTCCATGGGTTTCCCGTTATTTAATGTAAAAATTCATACAATTATTGTCAAAAATTATACAAATCTTGAATATTTAATGAACTTTCATGTAATCGTGACTTAGAAAAATTTACATATTGTAATATTGTAAAATTTACATATTTTCAAAATATTTTTTTTAAAAAAAATTTGGAAACCCGTTGTTCCAAAATTGGGGTAACACCACTCTATGTACATAGAATCTTAAAATTCGCAAACGTAATTTTATTGACATTCGTCGACAATAGAAACCTTTTTTTGCTGCCGAAGGCATTTATTTATTGCCATTTCAATCCTTTTTCTTATGTCCGTTTCCGAACTAATGTACATATGTATGAATGACACATTTGTCCACGCGCTTTCAGGTTGAATGGGTCTGCCTTGTCCTTGGTTAATATCATTGATTTGATATACATAGAAGGACAGATTCCATCTTCGACAAGATTGTTCTATTGCGTTCTCCGGCAATTTCCGGCAGTATGGCCGTATCTTTGGCAAAACGGATATTATCTATTATTTCACCGCCTATTCGCACTCTTATTCAATTATCAACTGCTTCACTGCCTACCTCATATTACAGGTGTCTAAACATATTGTGTGAACGGATGTGGAATCTACGAGATTGTCGTGTACTTCCATTGATTGACAACCTGTCATAGAGTTTTTATGTATGTGTACATATATATATATATATATATATATATATATATATATATATATATATATATATATATATATATATATATATATATCGTATTTGACATTTACGCTTTATGAAATCGATATAATTAAATTTTATTAATTTTCAAAAAGTGATACAAGTACATAGACGCTATTTCAATACAGTCATGGATAAGATCTTTATTATAATTTTAATCACATTCAAATTGTTTCCGAGTTGAACGACGTGGGTTTTATACGCTTCAGAAAGACCTTCATGATTTAAATCTTGAACCTTAGGTTTCATTTGACTCAATGAGTAAATTGAATCGGTGTTGAAATATCGCTTACCACGTAAATTGAATCGGTGTTGAAATATCGCAACAAGGCAAAAATGGCTATTTGCTTCCCCTACGTGTTACCTCTATCTGTAACAGGTGTGTGAAATATATAAATTGAAATATGCCATTGTCTGTCAGTGCTTCTGATTTTGTATCGTGGTTATATACAGCTTTGAAAGCTTCGTATAAAAATTTTCAGTATACTGAAGAATATCACTTCAAATCGGTATTGTTACTTTTGACAGATAGGCGGATATATGTACAGATAAACGTTGTCGTTTATTTATGTAAGTACTATATATGTACATATGCAAGTACAAATACGTTATAGGTAATATGTAAGTACAAAACTTTCTAATCTAGCAATATATCAATATTCAAATGAATACAATTTGGAATAGTTTTATTAAAAAAAATGTAACCCATTTTTTAATACCATTAATGAATTATTTTATGGACCAAAATACATGTGCCTCGCTTAAAATTATTTTTACAAATTCAATATTTTTGTTGTTCGATTTAAATGACAAATTAAATTACTAGTACTTTTTTTCTGATTGAGTCGCTTTTTTAAGCCTTCACATAAATTTTGTTCTAAATTAATTAAATATATTTATTCAAAAACACAAGTTTTGTATCAAAAATATCATACATACTCGTATAATAGTCCGTTTATGTCAACAGTTCGGCTCAACACTGCACGGAAAAGACTCCTTCTATTCATACTATAAAGCACCACCCTTTTTCAGTACGTTCATCATTGTTTTTTACGGGTTCAAGGCAAAATCGGCTTACATATATGTACATTACAGAGCGCGCAATATTGCTTGCGTCGATTGTCAGAATATGACGTTTTCGAAAATATGCATATGCGCATGATAGCACTTTCGTTGGTACTGGTGCCCTCGCCACTATGGCGTCACGTCATGCGGGAATATTTCCACAGTTGCTAAAAAAAAAAAACAATTTTTCTTAATACATTTCGATGACAAATAAAATGTACTAAAGAATATTTTTCGTACTGCTGTTTAATTACAGTTGCTGGCCCGTGTTGTACTACTATGTGTGTATAAATGAACCTTAACTCAGGATCGGTAAGAGTTATGGTTGTACACACATGTACATATGTATGTATATATATATAAAATATAAGAACAAGTTAATTGAGGAAACGTTCAACATAACAATCTGCAAATTAAAATATAAAAATATGATAACGAAAACTTCACTATGGTAATAAAATAATAAGCCTGGGTCGCTTACAAAGTTGCAACGCATCATTTAAATTCTGTAGAAAAATTATATATTCATACATAAGTATATATGTACATATATGTTTATATTGCACATATACGGGCGAGTGCAAATGTATTCACTTTCTCGCTTTCGGTGCACAAATGCGAAACGGTGCATGCGATATGAATAATTTAAACCTTTATCGCCCGAGCAAATCGCATCGCGTAGTTGCGCTTTAAAAAATTTAGCACACTCTTCATACAATTTACACCGAAATATACGGTATGTCTTGAAAACGGTTGGCATAACAAGAAGCATGTGCAACTTTTTACCATTGCTACACTTTTCCGACACCATGTCGCCAAATTGAGTGAAAAGAAAACTCGTTAATTACAGAGATTCTCGCATTGAAAGGCAACAATGCCAACATTTGTTTAAATGTATTTACCACATTCAAATTTTCAAAATGTATTTGCTGGTGGTTTTAGATAAAGGCTTTGGCTGAGTAAAAATTTCAGGAACTATTTAGTTGCTAACATGAGAATAATTTTAATTACATTTTTCGTATTTGAAAAGCACTTCTACCAGTTGATACCTGTTGCTTCTGTATGTAGTATGTATACATAGACCCATCAATCAATTTATATAAAAAAAAATAGAACAGAAAATGCTAAATGTAAACATTCCACTAAACCGAGTCACGGATGGATATTATACTTACGGTAAAACCAGCACAAATGATAATAGTGGCACCCCGATAAAGCCGCGCACGTCAATGCCGCGCCGACAAATCCGGGAATGACATTACTGTGCCGACATAGCCGCGCAGGACAAAAGTAAATTACCATATATTACATTTTATATCAAATAAAAATTAAAACATACTCATAATTAGACATCAAAGTCACATCAGCGTCAGTCAGTCAACATAAACAAAAAAAAAAGTTTTTGCAAGAGCCTAATTGGCGATTTCATACTTTTCACAAAATTATAAAATAATATTCGTTTTGTAGAAGTTTTCCATTACAATGAAAATAATTGTTAATATTTTTTTCAAAGATATCAACAACGACGAACTATAACGGAATATAAATGAAATACCGACGAAAGTCAAAAATTAAACTTTCGTGAGACGTGATGCAGTTAAAGCCTACGTGCGATGCTTTGTTCAATATTTTGAGTCCTTATAATTAAAGTTCGGCGTTGTATGGATGCTTTTTGCATAGAAAATCGTTCACTATTATCAGTTTCTTAGAAAGACCATGCTTATTTTGCTATCCGGCTTTGTACACTAATGGAGCGGTCTTTACTTATAATAGTTTTCAGTTGCATGAAGTTAAAGATAACAAATCTTCCGTACCAGTTCTTCTCATTTTTTTTTCATTATAAACTTGTTTTCTCCTATCTCTGAAGATGACGAATCTTCCAGTGTTTCTCAATTTTCAAATAGACTTTTTTTTTTCTTATGCTCCTATTTCCTAAAAAGAACTTTTGTTTTATTATATTTATATTAATTTTGTAGTTTTGCGCGGCATTGACGGGGTTGTTCTGTGCGGCTTAATCCGGTTACCGATACTATCTGTACTAGAGATGGAAAATATTTAAATATACAATCCAAATGTTTGTAAAAAAGATTTTATGCCGCATTTTATAATTTATATAATATTATGACTGGACGACTGGCGTTAATAAGATCGATCTACCTTACGTCTTTCTAGCATGAAATACGAATATTGATAGCGTTGCTGTTCCGACTTTTGTAATGACGTGTGGCAAACAGTCTTATTAACTGATTGTCGATTGGCATTATTGACGAGTTGGCATTAGTGTCGGCCCAAGCGGAAATACGCGACGGTCGACAGAGTTCGAGCAGACGGCGTACGGACAACTTGTGTTCCGTACGCTCCGCTGAACCACCACGTGCAAATTTTACATTTCAATAAACTACATCAAACCATTATCGAAGTCTTTTCCATGATGGTCACTTCGAACCGGACACCAGTAACCTAGGCCACAACACCAAACGGACAAACCAATAGGAAAAAACGTGGTCGAGAAAAAATGGATGTCAATTAAGAAATCGGTATCGTTCCTTTGTTACTATCCATACCTTTCCAATACTAATAACATGTTTGCTTCTATTTCAGCAATATATTGATTGATGTACAGAGGTACATGACCGCGTGATTGACGCAGAAAATATATAAATAAAAACATAACCTACAAAGACGCATGGGACACAGAGGTAATCCAAAATTATCGGAACGATCACATAAACATCGTAAAGGATATTCAAGTAAGTGAATGTATTCAATCTCAGGCAATCTGTTCAAAAGGCAATCATGTGGGTAGGTCAGTTTTAAAATATGTTTTAAAGTATAACAATTAATTAACGCGATTGTATAAAATAATATCGCGCTACGAAGGAATGTTTCATCGGTCGCATCGAATTTCGTATTAAAAGTGTAAAATCAGATGTAGTGTAAAATTAGCAAAGCACGTGGAGAATTATACTTGTAGCCCCAAAGTGGATTAAATCAAGTACATACCGGTATATTCATATCGGTAGATCTTTGTTTCTTAATGTGTGTAGAAACACCCTCCCCCCCCCCCCTTCCACGATAAATGTGGAATTATACTTGTAGCCCCAAAGTGGCTTAAACCAAGTACATACCGGTATATTCATAGCGGTAGATCTTTGTTTCTTAATGTGTGTAGAAACACCCTCCCCCCCCCCCCTTCCACGATAAATGTGGAATTATACTTGTAGCCCCAAAGTGGCTTAAACCAAGTACATACCGGTATATTCATATCGGTAGATCTTTGTTTCTTAATGTGTGTAGAAACACCCTCCCCCCCCCCCCCTTCCACGATAAATGTGGAATTACACTTGTAGCCCCAAAGTGGATTAAATCAAGTACATACCGGCATATTCATACATCGGTAGATCTCTTTGTTTCATAATGTGTGATGAAACAGTGGTGATTTAAAATAAATCACAAGACTTGTAGCCCCAAAGTGGTTTAAATCAAGCACCCACCAATTTAGGGTTGTAATTTCTTCCAAAATATGTTGGATAGATTCTGGTGATAATAGTTAAAGTAGAATATTAAGATTCACGGTTAATCATTGAATATTATTACCTTATCTCTACGAATAGTTCAATTGACAGCTATAGTAGAGAACAACTGTATTTATGAGACGAAATAGTGCAACTTTCTGAAACAAATGTCAAGTGCTGAAAACGAGGAAATAGAAGCTTCGACTTCCAAGTCGCATAAAGGTCGAAATCCAACTAGGGACGTAGAACCTATTAGAGACAGGTCAAGCTCTAGAATACATCAGACTCGAAGTCAGACTCAATCGATAGAAATATTAGCGAAGGAAAATAAAGTAGAAGTTATAATGACGTCAATAGAATTAAGGTATTCAGGCGCGGTACAAAGACTAAAAGGAAAAATAGATAAATCCTCCGAATTAGATGAAGGACAGTATCAAACCATTAAAGAAGCATACGATTATGTCCGAAAACTCCATTACGAGTATTTAGATAACCTTACAGACATATCGAAAGCGGCCAAAATAGACGAAGAGTACGATGCAATTACAATAACAGTTAAAAATCTTAAAGCAGCATTAGATTGCCAATCCTTTCAAGATAGTAAACTAAAGGTAGAGCAAGCAACAATTAAATTTGCTAGAGATAAGTTACCGACGTTAACCATTCCCACATTTCAGGGAGATCCATCTGAATGGAAATCGTTTCAACAAGCTTTTAAGAATATAATAGGAAACAAAACGGAATATTCGAATGTCACGAAATTACTATATTTGCATCAATCATTACTCGGTCCCGCTTTAGCAGCTGTATCAGGGTTAGATATTAGCTCAGACAATTATGAAATAACGTGGAGTATTTTAGACAAGCAATACAATTTACCAAGACTTAATCTTAAAACTAGGATCAACTCACTTTGTGACTTAAAATTAATCACAAAGGAATCACATATCGAATTGAGAGATCTATTAAATAAGGTAACGGTGTGTATTAAAAACATTGAATCATTGGGTTACGCGAGAGAAATTTTAGATCCATGGGTAACATGTTTAGTTCTAAGGAAATTACCATTTAGTTTATTAAAGGACTGGGAAACATCTCTGGTTGACAGAGAAATGCCACCGTACGAGAAGTTAGAAACGTTTCTGCAGAATAGATGTAACGTATTACAATCTACTGCATCTGTAATTACGGTGAAAGAATTCCCTCATAACCGTCAACGAATCAGGAGAACTCATGTCGCGAATAAAAACCCATCAAGTAAGGTAAACGCATGTGCATTTTGTCGAAATAATCATTTCATAGGCAAATGTGATAAATTCAAAGCAAAATCCAGTTTGGAAAGAAATGAATTCGTTAAATCTAATAACATGTGTTTTAAATGTTTAAATTCATCGCATAAGATAACAAATTGCAAGTCTAACTATAATTGCTTAAGGTGCAAACAAAACCATCACACTTTGTTGCATCAGGACGATACATTTAGTTCCAATAATACGGGAAGGAAGTCAATTAATGCTCATTCTACTCATTTCTCTCAAAGGGAGATAATTTTACCCACGGTACAAGTAGACATTATAACGTCCAATGGAACGGTCGTTAAGGGTCGCACATTATTAGATTCCGGCTCACAAGTCAACTATGTTACCACATCTTTCGCTAAGAAGAATAACTTCAAATTAGAGAAAATCTCTCAAAAAATTGTAGGTATCGCTAATCAAGAAAGTAGCATTCGTCACATCACCAAGGTGACCATAAGGTCTTCAACCACTAATTACTCAACCAAAGTGTTGTGTTTGGTATTACCAGAAATTACTGGCGAAATTCCAACTGTGAAACTGGATCAACAGTTAATTTCAATACCAGCGGGAATCAAGTTATCAGATCCCCTTTGGAATAAACCGACGCCAATCGATTTATTGCTCGGCGCCGAGATTTGCGTTCATGCTATGAAAGCAGGAACCATCCAGTTAGGAAAAGGTATGCCTATCTTAAAGGATACCGAATTCGGATGGACAATAGTTGGTCCATATCCCGAAGTAAATAATGCTCCAGGGAAGAGCCACATAGGCTTAAGTCAATTAGACAGTCACATTCAAAACTTTTGGATGATCGACCAGGTTCCTATGGTAAAACATCAATCTCTTGAGGAGAAAAGATGTGAGGAACATTTCCAAGCACACACATCACGAGATAAAAACGGTAGATTTTGTGTAGCTTTACCATATAAAAATTCCCCGGTAGTATTAGGAAGTTCATTGCACATTGCGGAGAAAAGACACAAAACTTTGGAAAGACGTTTTTTAGCCAATAATAATTTAAAAATGGAATACAATAAAGTTTTAGAAGAGTACATAAATTTAGGACATATGTCAGAGTGTGAACCTCCGGAGGCACATGAGGTTCATTGTTATTTACCTCATCACGTCGTGGTTAAGGAGTCTAGCCTTACCACTAAATATCGTGTAGTTTTTGATGCGTCCGCAAAGACAACGTCTAATATCTCACTAAATAATATTTTGATGGTGGGACCTAGTGTCCAATCAGATTTGTTAAGTTTACTACTCAACTTTCGACTCCATAAATACGTGATTACTGCGGATATTAAGCAGATGTACCGACAGATTCAAATAGCAGAGAAAAACAAAAATGTACAATTAAATCATAATTCGTTATGGTGGGACGGCCCTAGTTGGTTGAAATTAGACGAATCACGATGGCCTCGAAGACCTCCTGAGATCACAATAGATCTTCCAGAGAGAAGGGTAGTCACTAACGCTACCCTTGTGAGGGAAAATAATTGGATAGATAAACATTCTCATCTTCCAAGACTCCTTCGAGTTTTATCATATGTTCGTCGGCCACTAAGGAATAAACAATTAAACGTTAAAGAAAATAACGAACCGTCCGCTTTAGAATTAAAAGATGCTTTAAATAATTTGATAAGGTTATCGCAAATGGAATCATTTCCATTGGAATATCGTTTGCTGAGCAAGGGACATCCAATTCCCAGTAGCAGTAAATTAGCTAAATTGTCCCCTCTATTCCACGAGAATTTAATTTGTGTTGGAAGTAGACTTCCTCTGGGAACAACTCTATCAACGTCACCCATTATCTTGTCAAATAAGCATAAACTTACACACATGATTGTCCGAGATGCGCACTTGAAATATATTCACTTGGGTACTCAAGCCTTACTGTCGTTATTGCGGCAGACCTATTGGCCATTGGCCGGACATAATACGGTCAAAGGAGTGGTGCGTTCATGTGTCATTTGTTTCAGAAATAAACCACTGTCACACAATAGATTAATGGGATTACTCCCGCTTGAACGTACCACTGCGAATTTTCCTTTCAGTCATGTGGGGATAGATTTCGCAGGACCTTTTCCTGTGAAGAGTGGTTGCAATAAGAATTCTAAGATAATTAAGGGTTACGTTTGTGTCTTTGTGTGTTTTTCCAGTAAGGCAGTTCACTTGGAACTTGTCGGAGACTTAACGAGTTCAAATTTCTTAAATTGTTTAAGAAGATTCGTAGCCAGACGTGGCAGGCCCAATACGATATATTCCGACAATGCTACTAATTTTGTCGGTGCAAGTCGTGAACTCGTTAATTTAGTAAAATTAATTTACGAACGTCCTCATGAGGAGAAGCTACTACGGTATGTAGCCTCCGAAGGGATTCGTTGGAAGTTTAACCCGCCAAGGGCGCCTCACATGGGAGGGCTGTGGGAAGCAGCGGTTAAATCCATGAAGATTCATTTAAACAAGGTGTTAAAGGCCACCACCTTAAATTTCGAATCATTTTGTACGGTATTGACTCAAATAGAAGCTTGCATGAATTCCCGTCCTCTTAGTCCCTTGTCTTCGGATCCACTAGACCTTTTACCCCTCACACCTGGACATTTCTTAATTGGCAGATCCTTACTCGCTCTTCCAATGGAGGTTAAATATAACACTAATGTCCATGCCAATCTGCTTCAGATACAATTGACCACAGCAGCATTTTGGAAACGTTGGTCGGCGGAATATTTACATTCTTTGCAGTTACGACACAAATGGAAGAAGGACTCGAGCAACAATCTGAGTGTGGGTCAAATGGTCCTGTTAAAGGAGGAACACATGCTGCCAACCCGATGGGTCTTGGGTCGAGTCACTAAATTGTATCCCGGACCAGATGGCAGAGTTCGAGTCGTCGACGTCTTTACTGCCAGCGGAGAGTTTCGTCGGTCCAGTCATCTAGTGGCGCCATTGCCGATTCTACCACAAGGACCACTTGACAGGAAGGAAGATCAGCAAGAGGGAGGAGAAACAGCAGCTTCAATTCCGTCAACTTCGGTAGCTTAGTTTAACCCGAAGACATTACCCCCAACTCATATTACTTATTAGATGTAATCATGAGTTTAAATCATTCAATGTTAATAGTAGTACTCCGTAATTCACTTTAATTGTGTCGTGTGTATAATTTAAGCTATTTTCATTTTAACATTCGGCAGTATATATCTCCGAATTTAATCTAATCATTTTGTCTTTATAATATAAGACTTGTCTCATGTCATCACTCGGAAGGATTATATCCGAGTTTAAAATAAACTGTTCAAATTTGACAGTTAAAATTAGATTCATGATTTGTTAATGTTAGTCTCCAAGCCACACTTAATGGAGCATCTTAAATTATTTCATGTCTACTTAATTATAACCTGCCGGGAGTCATCCGCAGGTCTTATGTTTCTTGTTATGAAAACATAAGTTAACTCTTACTGTTTATAGTATTTATGTGAATCATAGAATAAGTAAATATTATAATACTGAACATTTCGATGTTTAACGTAGAGACATCTATAATCATAGTTCGCCTTCATTTCCTGCTTGTAGGAATGAATGAATGACTTTCCAATTTACTTTTAATTTAGCAATGTTTATGCTACTTGTTGATGAAATCAAGTTAACTTAGGAGCATTACACTCATTAATCAAGTTTAATTGATCGGTAATAGCTGATCTGTCGTGACAACTGTAACAGTGTCAACATTGTATTGTCTAAGTTAACATCAAGATGAGGAATGCTTAAGTTTTAAACCATATACAGTCCACTCTCTCTTCTTTAAAGTAAACTTATCTTGTAATGCTTATTCACAGCTTCAAAGGAGATTTCAAAAACTTTAATGTAAATAGAAACAACATTCACCAGAGGTATACCTATAAGTTGAAATATTACTGAACCAATAAATTGATTTTATCCTCACACTGGATGAGGCAAAGGTTTCATTATTCACCCTCTATTTAATTATTTTAAGAGCTATGATTTATTGTAAACGACTCGTCAGTAATGCTGTAACTCTGTAGAATAACTGTATTGTTCAACAGTTTTCCTATGTGGGACTATGTTCCGACTTTTGTAATGACGTGTGGCAAACAGTCTTATTAACTGATTGTCGATTGGCATTATTGACGAGTTGGCATTAGTGTCGGCCCAAGCGGAAATACGCGACGGTCGACAGAGTCACCGAGTAGACGGCGTACGGACAGCTTGTGTTCCGTACGCTCCGCTGGCCCACCACGTGCAAATTTTACATTTCAATAAACTACATCAAACCATTATCGAAGTCTTTTCCAGTTGCTTCTTATCATAATATTTCTTACTCGCTATCATCTCGTATTAATAAGCATCTGCTGTGAATTCCGTAGCCGATATTAAGAACCTTTTTGTATCTGGTCGATCAACAGGCCGTCGTACGCATTTTTCCGAACGATAACCGTTAAGTTTTATTGACTGATTTGTCGGATACGAAGGCGTATAAATATTGTGTATGCCTTTCCTTGTAAAATAAATCATAATAATAATCGAAGCGGGAAGAAGTGTACGTGGAACGAGCTAGGGCGTAATTAGCGCCCCCGTACTTAGGACTTTCGAGACTTGGAAAGGCTTGTACGTGTGGAAATTACTGTAGTCACAAAAATTAATATTGTTCTAAATTGGCATTAGATCGCCTATCAGTTAACCAGAGGCTTATAAATAAATATGTAGATTATAATAATCATCAATTCGTAACTGCTTATATACGAACTTTTTTTAGACCTCTAATATTAACTTTTTTCAACTTGTCTTGAACAAAGCTAACGTGAAGGGGGGGGGGGGGATTTGCGAAACTTCATTGAGTTTGAAGGGCTGGAGAAAATCATAAGAATATATTAAAAAAAAAAACTGTTAAAATCAGACCCCAAATAACATCCACATTCGCTGAGTATGCCAAATATAATTTAAGAAAGGCTTTTTTAAAATAAATTAAATAATAAGATATCTTAATTATTTATAATTTTTTTTTCCCACACAAATAGGCCCAGAAATAATATTCTCCTATGGCCCGGGTTTGCTATTTAGTATAATATATTCATTTGTTGTTTTCAACCAGAATTATAAAAATAGACAGTAAAAGTTACATTAGAATGATTTTTAATCAAGATATCAAATTAGTTTTTCTTTAGATCTACTTATCTACCCAAGGTCGCAGATACACGGAGAGGCACGCCGCACGTTTTTTTCAAATAGTTTTGCACATGTAAAAAAGCGATAGCACGCGTAAACTATGCTATGGCAGCCAAGTCAATACATATGTATGCATTGATTTCACAGCTGAAATTCACGAGCACTTCCCACGTCACACTTTTGAGTGTGTTATTACCGTTATTCGTAGCTAAAAAAAATGTGGCGAAAAAAAGCACGAGGGAGGGGATGCCGATTTTATTTGAACCGTCACAAGAATTAAGGTAGATAAATCGAAAAATTCTAACACCCTGTGGTGTGAGACAATTTTTCACCACATGGGGCCAAGAACGCATCCGTGCCGTTCGATTCAGTGTGTTTGCGCCTTTAATCGTACGGCACGGCTTGCCTTGGTAGATTTAAGTTGTGAGGGGCGTATCCTCGTGCCATGATAATTCGTACGATCTTATTATTTCGACAAGTTTCTCCTACATTTCTTCAAATGCGGGAATCACCGTTATCGATCATTTTCAACACAAAAGTAAAATATCACCGAAAACACTCATTACAAACTATTTTTCAATTCTTATAAAACTTACGGCCACATTTTGTACCGAGAATTACATTAAAAAAGCCTTGAATATTTTTGAAATCATTCTAATATGAAACTTATTATAACTACAATTTTGAATTAATCAAGAAGTAATTTTTCAACATTGAATAGAACTTGAAAAAATCGTGAATTAGTATTGGTATAAAGTAATTTTCTTGAAAATTTTGTAGTTCAGATTTTAGACAAAAATAGATTCTCGATGCTTTCTTATAATAACTTCATATATTTCATATAATAATAAAACACGAGACAACTAAATTAAACGTCTAGTAATTTTATCATTTACCAGTTCACAATAGTAGATTTGAATCACTTGTCCGAGACACTGTATGACGTACCAATAATAATACAGTGGCGCAGATATTATCGAAAAATAACAAAACCAAAAGAAAAAAAACAAACTCGTTTATTGTTGGTCGTTTAGAAACCTTTCAATCCCACTCACGGTGTTTTATGCAGACCATAACACAACGAGTGCTTTTCCCAATCCGGCCGAAAAAACCCTCAAATAGGATATCCTTGACCGCTATTTTCCGAGTGATAAAAGCACACACACACACACATGCACAATCTGATAAAATTGTAATCTAAAGAACGCGTCACAGCCGATTACCGAAGCACATCGTCGTGTTTAGATAGATCCTGGCAAATTGTTATCGTTGATGTTTAGTAAGTATCTATATATGTACTGGAGCAATGCTCGTGTTGCTCCATATGTTATCTTCCCACAACGCGTAAATACACACGGGGGTGGTTTCGATATTAAGCTGACGTGTAACAAGTTGCTCTCGGCGGCGGTGAAAGGGTCAAAAGCGGAGGCAGAGAGGTATATACACTACATGTGTGTATATACAAACATACATATATACGAGAGTGAGAGTGAGAGAGCTTCGGTGAAAGCTCTATTTATTTGTTTTTCATACCTCGATTCGACGTGTGAACGCTTATATAGGATCAAGTTTTAACGCCACCGCTTCCACTATGGTCAAATACCTAAGTACTACATAGATATCTTTATAAATCAGTGTAAAATGGTTAGTCATAATTAAATTAAAACTTTTATGTACCCTCATATATACCCTCACTTTAAAAAGATATTTGATGAAAGATCTCAAAGAAGAATTTCAAAAATGCCTTCTGAACTTGATCAGTTTCATTCAATAAGAAATTGAAAATAATAAATCTCCCCACATTAGATCTATTCGAAGTTTAAAAAATTAGAAATTACCACTACAATTGTCCTATGATTTACCTCTTAACGTTTAATTAACACTAATCGTTGAATTCATGCTATTATATTCCCAGGATATATGATATTCCCAGGAATTCACGGGATTTTATCTTGAATCCTGAGAGAAATATTTCAATCGGAACGTTTTTTAAATGTTATTAATAATAATAACTTATTATAAAGGCGATTATATGTATTATTTATATATGTATATTATACGATGAAACTATTATGAAGCGAGTGTATCCTCAATGGAAGAAACTCTTTTAGATTCTATCGAAGATGAGACAATTGTGTGTTTAACGATGAGCGAAGAATTAAAACCAATCTACAAATAACTTAAATAATAAAAAATAGCCATGATGAAATAAATGAAAATATAAATACATACATATGTATGTATGTACATGATGACAGAAACAAACAGATAAAAAATATTATCCCTATAAAACCAACTTCGACCGAAACTGAAAGAGTTATATTTGTACCAAATCTAGAATTTCGGATCTCATTTATTTTATTTTATTTCATATAAAACAGGAACACTCGCTTTTACAAATCACTCCAAAGCGACGAGTGCACTTAAACAGATACAATACAATCAATATACATAAGCATTTTATACAATGCGAATTCATACAAAAATCCACAGTGATATCTACGGAGAAATGTTTGCAGCATCTTTATAATCAAATTGGCGAACCTCAAGAATAACTTGAGATTACCAAGAGAGAGAAAAGGAGAAGCCAATTTTACAGAAATCATTTCAATGAAAATCAGAAAAATCACCTGAAGTCACAAACCAAGGTCTGGCCAGCAGCGGGACTCTAGTGGGACTCGAACCCATAATAACCCTGCTCGAAAGTAGAATATGCTAACCACTAGTCCACACAGTAGTATTCTTAAAAAGCTACATATTTAAAATAAATTTAAATTTATAATTTTTTCTAGTTAATATAAGCAAATATTGTGTACGTTTTAAAAATAATTTTTAAATAAAAAATAAATCTACTTGAAAATAAACTTTTATATCTACATACATACATATATTCAGAAAAAGTTCTTTCAAGTTTCCTCTGTCATTGCTTGTCGTTATGGTATATACATATTTTACATACTTACATATGTACATACATATAATGAAATATGTACCTAATTATGAATTCGTATCTTTGAGCAAAACTGTGTTCATTTGATACATTTTGTATCAAATAAATATATAATGATGTTTGAAATAGGTATGAATATTGTAAGAACAGGTATCTATAAAAATATAAAATTTCATTAGGACCGGAAAACTTTTCAAGTTACCAACAAGCGAGTAAATAGTTCAAGTATCTAGCACATACAAAGGAAAAGTGCACACAAGCAATACGACGCAAAGTGATGGGAATAAAACAAACCGACCGACAAAAGTAATTACGCAATTAATTAAAAGTCGAAAAACACATTTGAACGTTTCGAGAGAACAGAGCCAACGATTTATTGCGTCGACCGAGACAATATGGCTGTGATTTTAAATTCCCACGCCAAAAATGATAGTATGCGGGTTGCATATTTTATAATGATGATGATTAATAATGCGTTTGGCACGCGACGCGAAAACGGCACGCGTCCGAACAACGTTGCCGTCACTCGTTTAACATTTAACACTTTGACCGCCAGCTAGCTGGTAGAGCGCGTATGTGGCGAAAAAAACCTTGGATAGTCTAGACCGGGCGAAGGTTGAGGCGGTTTGAAAAGTTCTCGTTCGAACTTTAAGAGACGACTTTCAAGGCGAACGATGCATAATTGAACGAATACTTGGCGCACTTACGACTGACTGCACCGTTTGCATATTTAAAATGCATGAACTTGTCACTAACGAATCAAAAACTGCAGTATGAATTATCTCGATCTATAAACGAAAGATATATTTCAAAACAAGTACATATTCTAAAACACAGATGAGTTTCAAATATCCGTTTAAAATTCTTAAATTTGGGCATTACGCTTTTAGCCATAATTTAAATTTTCATCAAAACGTAATTTAAAAGCAAAACAAAATATCTAAAATAGAAAAAAAACAACACTTTAATTTAAAAATAACTATTTAGATATTAAATATTTTTTGACAGCACTTCACCTTCAAAATTGTATTTATAATTAGTTTCATATTAGAATGATTTCAAAAATATTCAAGGCTTTTTCGTGTATTTCTCGGTAGGTACTAAAATGTGGCCGTAACTTTTATAAGAATTCGAAATGAGTGTTTTTGGGGATATTTTACATTGGTATTGACAGTGATCGATAACGGCGATTTCCATATGGAGAAATGTAGGCGAGATGTGTCTAAATAATAATATCGTATGAATTAATAATGACATGAAGGTATGCCCGACGCAGCTGGAGTCTACCTGCGCATGCCGTGCCGTACAATTCGGTGTATTCGTGCCCTTTTGTCCATTTGCATAATAGAAGCACAAAGTGGCAACACTCAATTTTTAAAAGATTTTTATTATTACTAAATTATGTTCACAATACAATACATCTTATATCTATTTTAACAGCTACTAATCTACTGATTATTTTCTATTTTAAAATTTTATTTTATTTTATTGTTAGTAATTACAGTATTATATTATTTTAATGTTAATGTACAAAAATGTTCGCCAAATGAGCTGTTTTTGGGCGTAGTTTATATTTTGGGTGTAAATCTTTTTTTTTTAATTAATAAAGGACGAATTAGAGTCAAGAAATTTATATTTTTCTCGCATTTTTTTAAAGGAAATAGCTTCAATGAATAGTTATGGTATTTTAGTACCTGTTCTGCCCGTTCGTTAAGACTATTTTTGTATGAAATTACCGTTAACTAAATAGTTTTTTTTCTCTAAGCGAGAGATTATTTAGCTGCCAGCAGGGATGTTCATTTTATTTAAAAATATTACTCACAAAGGAGCCGAATAATGAAAAACAGGAAATAATGCTTATTACGAACGGACAGACCGATATCCTTAAATGTGCAAGTGCAAGCCTAAATACAAAAAAAAATAAGTATAAACCTCCCCAACACAGATAAAAAGGAAACGACGGATCTTATTTAAAATATTTAACACGAAAATATTTATATTCATTTATTTTATTACAATACTTAGTACTTGTTTATTTATTTTATTGTGATTTATTTTAATAAAATATATTATATTTAATATTGAAAACCCATGTCAAATTTATGTATAAAAAAACGAACTACGCCCAAAAACAGCTCACTTGGCGCACACTGATGTACAGCATAATAGGAAAAAGGGCCCAAAAACCTATTTATAATTCTTATAAAAACTCATAATTAAAGCCTGGACCCAGAAGGTGCCGCGTATTGTTCAAATGTTGTAAAAGCACTGTTAAAGGTTTGCCGAACCTTTTTTATAGGATTTACAACAATGGAACAATGAGCGGCACCTTGGCTATCCTACCTCTACTCATAATACATTTTATACATAATATTAACTAAAGCGCGACAATCTAAAGCAGATTGTGCTTAGGTAATCTGTGACTCATAGTTACCAACTATTCTTGACAACTAAACAGAACAAAGGAAGTACCATGTTTGGAAGTAGTGTTGTTCACATGTGAAATGCGTCTTATATTGGCAAATATAGGACATTGGGAATGTAAGTAGATCTGTAACGTTATAGAGAGTAGCAGTATGTGTGTGTCCGGGTGTCGTGGGAACCTCGTGAAAGTAATCTCGTGAAAGTCGACCTCTCGTAGTCACCACTGCCCGTCTACATAAGTTACACTCGGCCTCGTCGTATTGACGCCGAAACATAACTAGACAAATTATGTTTGTTGAATTTGCCATACTGTTTCTGCAAGCCTTCTGAAACGTCCCCCTCCCTCTTCCCTGTGTGTTTTGTTATTGATTTTTTTGCTTCATTTATTATTTTGTGACATGCTGGTATTAACACCAACAATTATCTTATTGTACATATGTAGGTAACTCGTTCTTCAATTTTTAACACTTTCCCTTTCTGAACTGTACACCAGTATTTTGCGCTTTGAAATGTGTGTCATGTTTTTGTTATTTTGGAAAATTTTTGTTTTTACCCTTTGAGTGCTGACGTCTTTTCCGTTGAAAGCCCGCCACGCTGAAAATTTCGCCAACATTTCCAACTAGAATTATTTAAATACCCAATAGAAAGCGGGTATAAAAATTGTAGCTAATCCATACAAACCCTAGATAACTATCGCCGAGGATTTCGAGTTTTGTAAATGTGTGTTTAGACTCTAATATATCTTGCAACAATATAAAATAAACAAACCAAGTCTTATTAATGAATGTATTTTTCCAAAACAAGTGCCATCTTCTTCATTATTGTTAAATTGTAATGCTCACAATCTAAATTCCAAGTCACAATCGAAAATACTCAGCAGCTAGGGATTTCCATCGGGAAATTCTGCTATGGTTATGAATTCAGAAATTCCGGTGTAAGCGAGTATTTATAAACGTTGAAAAATGAATGACACGGATTACACAGCCCATGTTCAATACATTTTTTTTCTATGCAACCTTTAAAGGCTTAGCAGGTAGTATTCTTGTTTATTTATTCAATTACCACGGCTATCGGCGTTTTGCAGGCCTATAGACTTTGCAGGCCTATAGACGTTTTGCAGGCAAAACGCCGATCGGCGTTGGTCAGCATTCAAAGGGTTAATGCCGAAATTTAACAAAATAAGAGGTTTTTTTATTGTAAGTCGTGGAAAGTTTGTGGAAACTCACTTTTAAATCTGCCAAATTTTGCTTATAAAGTTTTTCACATGACATTTATATTTATTTAACAATATTTAAAAATACTGGTGGCCTGTAATACCTTTATTTTGCTTTCCGAGATTCTGAACATGAATGATAAGAATTTGTGAATTAAGTTAAACTAAAATAGGGTTTTTGGAACTGAAAACTGGACTTCCACCACTTTCAAATATATAGGCTCATATATCGATAGAGCAAAAACTTTCACGATTCTTGAAAATTTACTATAGGAATTTTCTCGGAATATCATTCTTACATAACTACATACATACATATATTGTTTTCAATACCAGGAATTCCACAACACTACAAATATAATGACTCATAGCTAACTTCCTTTATACATATATCCTTCCTCTATTATCCTTCAATATATTGCTTTATGTACACCTACGTACATATGTACATATGTTAGTGAGTGCTGTGGGTAAAATCTATATTAAGTATAGAATGTACATAGTCTTAGTCCTAGTGCTTCTGAATACCTAGAATTTTCCTATTCCCGGGATGCGAGTCGTAACTTTGGATCAAAATAAGTTTTTCATTTCAATTGAATATACTCTATGCACCTACATATATTTATATACATATGTACATTGTATATGAAAGGCAATACAATATCTTATTTTAAAATACTAACATATTTAAATTAGAATCCGAAAATCTATTTCTAGATTTGGTACACAAATTTCCAGCGACTATTTATAATTGGGATATAAATATTTTTTCTCCCTGCGTTTATTTGTATACAATCAAGCGCATAATTGAGGCAAATGTTTTACACTTGTAAGTACATGATTGCGAATTATTTTTGACAAATTTGATCATTTAATATGCAATACTCGGTATTCGTAAGTTGTATGTACATATGTACAATATCTACATATTTACTAAGGTCGTGGGTTTTATCTGTTGTGAAGTGTATTTATTTACCTACATATGTTTGTAGCATCGCGTCTTTGCCAGTTGTGAGACCAGATCTTCTGCAATCTATTTTTATCGCGCGCCTATTTACCGTGTACCGTCTACGGTCGAAAGAAACCCTCACTAAATAGCAAAATATGTATCACAAAAAACCACTTCTAAAATAAAGATTTCACTAATGAAATTTCTGTCGAGAAGGCCGTCTCGTGAGGCCAAGCCGAATCTACATAGACCATTCATCTCGCGTACGCGAGAATCCCTATGCGGCCCAAGGTTGATAATCGCCGATCCACGAATAGAGATTCCGTCGCACAATTATATCGAATGTGTACCTACATACATAAGTGTTTGAAGCGTGACACACTTGAACGGGTCACTCGGTTTGACCTGACCTTTACAGCGGGAAAATTCGTATGTATAGCCTGGGTGTATTTTAATATACATATGTATGTATGTAATATGTACGTATGCGTACTATTATATGTTTTAGATATACGAAACACGTTAGAAAAACGTGACAATCAGGCCTTTGTGTATAACATTATATTCCAAATAAATATTTATTAATCTAGCCACGAGTCTAAAGTGACACTTTCGCTTGCCTATCAGCGTCTTATAATATTAGCACGAAAGTGCTTAATGTTTCAACTCGTGTCGCGTTCAATTATTTTCGATGTGAAAATTTCACAAATTTTACACAACCTAACCTTTTAATTTCTCTTAAAATGTACAAAGTGCGATTCACGAAATACATTTTACTAATATTAATCTGTAAAAAAAAAACTGTAAAATAATCTTTCACGTGATATAATATTTCAATAAAACAGGATCGAATTTTAAAGTAAAGCGTTATTGAAATTGGCAGCTTCGAACAAAATTAAAATATATATAAATTCATATTTTAAAAATAATTTTGTAAATATTTAAAAAAATATTTTTTTAAAATGATGGAAGGCGATACCTATGGTCAAATGTGTACATGTGTACTACAATATATAGGGCCGCCGAGAGGAATCCCAGGCCCTATAACAAATTTCAAAATATGTCTGATATATATTTTTAATATGCGAATAATTAATCAGAACAGAATAATTTTTTGGAACTTTACTCCGGCTGCCCCCCCTCCCCCAATCTCTTCGGCCTAATCTAACTATATATAAAGCTATAATTTTTAAATTGAGTTCATATGAGGGTAGGTTACCAATTGGGTAGGAACCGTTTCAATAATGAAATCAAATAAGTTGGTAATCCAATTTATTGAATTATTGATAATTAAATAGATATAAATAAAAAGTAAGTACATTCATAGTGTAGGTAGGTATGTATATGAATTTTATACACAAAAAATCAATTCATTAAAAAAATGAAAATAAAAAATATATGAGACGGAAGAAACAATCGGTTTTGGCCACAACATATCAAAATACGTGCAATTCAACGATTTTTATAAAGAAATTATTAAATTTCAATGTATTAGTGGATTTATTTCAATACAATTGGAGACTCTGGTTAATATATACTGTAATAAAGAAAGTAATAATAAAAATAAAAATTAACGAAGTAAAAGTACATTGAGAGATATTGAGAGCCTATAATTCAATTTTTATAAGGTATAATGTGAAAAAGAATGTTATAGGCGTTTAAACAATTAAAAATTGACAAAGTGAGTGGATGGCGGAAAGTCGAATATACATACATCTGAGATGTCATCGTCTCCAAAATTTTTGAATTCTTAAAAGTGTTTATTACGAATATTTGTCGCCATCAAACTAGCGGAAGCGATTTAAATTTCTATCGGTGACCAAACCGCACAAAATGGCAATGTTTCAAGCCGATCGGAAGAATGTAGAAAGTAGTGTCAGATCAAAAGGCGATGTAAAACTAAAAAAAGAGCCTTTTAAAATTAAGTCGGAGTCGGTTGATTTTCTACGACTCCGACTCCACTCTGGTGCTTTGGAATTTGATAACTTTTATATTTATTAATTATTCAATTTTAACACACATTTTAATTATTATCATTTTTTTCGTTTTGTATTCTCGCTCCATAAGGCAAGGAGAAGCCATTGAAGTAAAAACTTTTTCCTAGAGTAAACACCACCGACATTACTCAAAACCGAGCAATTAATAGCAGAAAAGTAATACGGAAAGAAACCATAAAAGCATTGATATTCGTTTTACCCGCTTTTTATACATATTTAAGTGTAAAATAGTTTTAATTAAACTGTTACGGAATAATATAAAATAATTTATTTCAATACTTTTAATTGCATTTTACTAACTGCATTTCTCGACGAACTTCTTATTTCTTCGCGTCGAGTTGAGAACTTAACGTCAAGTATTTCCATCGCTTTTAATTAATTATTCACTCATTTGTCCCGTTATTTGTTTTCGTTTGATTGATGACGGTTTTATTGAGTGCCCCGCTACTACTCCTTTTGTTGTCGGCTTTCGGCTCGTTTTGATCGTTTTTATTTAAATATATATATATATGTATATATATATATATATATATATATATATATATATATATATATATATATATATATATATATATATAAATATGTATATATATATATATATATATATATATATATAAATATGTGTATATATATATATATATATATATATATATATATATATATATATATATATATATATATATATATATATTTCAACCGCAGAACATCCGAAGTGTCGGAGAGAGAGAGACAGCTGTGAATTCAATTGACGCTTACGCGTTTTATTATAGTGATTTTGGGCTTGTGCCGCTTTTATATACATTAAGCTTATTATTTGATGTTCAGTGAGTCGGCAAAGTGAGCCGATTGTGACCTTTAAATGTGTTCCACTGTTGAATTATTAACGGTTCAATGTGTTATTATTATTGAGCTTTGTTCGGATTTCGTGACGTTAAATTTTTATTATGGTTTTATCGCCCTCTTCATTTCTTAAAATACCGTAATTGAGACCGTGTTTTGTATCTGTTTAACCATTCGAAAAAATACCGTACATATACACTTATTTTAATTAGTTTTCCGATCATAACTATCAGGACTTAGTATTTAAAGGTAAGCAACGAAAGTTTTCTATAAATTGTCATCACAAATCGTTCGTAATAATAATTTTGCACATCGTTGGTTGACTCCTCGGTCTTTTGTTACCGAGGGGGACCGATGATTGTTCTTCACCCGGCTCGTGCTTTGTTCCTCGTCATCCATCAGGGAAAGCCGCCTTATTTTTTCCAACACCCACCCCCCAATCACAAACCTTGAAAGCTCATGGTTACTGACAAACCTTTAAAAAAAAACCACCCCTTCTATTGCAAACCGTTTTTAAGGCACACACTGTTTGTCCCTCTTTGTATGACGTCATTCGTCCTATGCGAGTCTGAAGCTCGTCTATTTTCCGATAGCCTTTTCCCGCTGCTTCATTCAATTTTACGATAAAAATTCTGTTTTTAACATAATCGTATTTGAATGACGCCATTTCCCACAAGCATTTTTTTTTTGTGAATTTTACTTTCGTGTCTGAAGATTTATTAATAGATAAATATAAATATAATGAAAAGATGAACAATGTTGGGTAAGCTTGTTTAACAAGATATATCAAGCCTCTCCTTAAAAGGTCGGAAACATCTTGTAAATGATGACCTCTCATTCATGCCTTTTTTAGTCAATTTAAATCAACTTCTTTCTTACATACAATTTTTCGCGAATAGCGATACAGGACATACATACATAGATAGTATGTGAATATTTGTTAACAATTGAAATATTATTTATAATCGAAATGTACATAACACATTGTATACATTCAATTGAAACATTTTGTTTACATTAACTCATTATGAATCTAATTTTCCGAAAACTATATTAGAATCCGCGTATTTTTCTGAAAGTTACTCCTAAATCCTAACTCCTAAATCTTCCTATCAAATTAATTAAAAATTGGAATATAACTTCTTTACAGTTGTCTTCGACCTTATGCATCAAATCAGTATTTCTCAAACTGTGATGATTGCTGTATTCAATTTTGTATAAAATTTATATACATTTCAATATATTTTCACGAAATAAAGAAAATATAGATACGTATCTTATAAACCATTGGATGAAAAATTCAATTATGTATATGTATGCTACGCGAAAAAAAACAGTAATATTTTTTCAATATATGTATCTATAGGTATTTTAAATCTTCTGAATATTATTATTTTGGAATTTTATCGATCAATGCCTTGAAAAAATAAGTCAAGCTTTAAACCATAGAAATATTTATATTTATTAAATTTATGTATTGATATCGTGGATAAACGGAAGTTTGGAACTAAAGCTTGAAAATATATTTTTTACAAGCTTTTTATTAGCTTTGTTCTTTTATTTTGTATGAAATTTGGAGGATATACATATATACATATGTAAAAACACAAGCTGTGTTGACCACCGTTTAATGAAGTTTTATTAAAAACACAGCGTATGCGTATGTGACACGGCCCTTAGTGAGTTAAGATTTAATACAAATCATTGTCAAGTCACCTAAAGTAAGTAAAATTGCTATTGAGTGCTTACATAGTATACCTACATATATACATACTTAAGATCTTAAAATCTATCGAAACATAAAAAGTAATTTAAAATTTATTTCATACAAATATTGTATGGGTTGTACAAAATAGGAAAAAGCTCATCAAATTTTTTTATTTGTACAATCACATTTAAGTGCAACTAATGCTATGTCCTATTTCCCTTTCTTTTAACACTATTTTGTTGTATGCGTAAGTAGGTAGATTAGGTATAATATAATGGCAAAGTGTTCATTTTCCACGTTGGCGCCGTTTCGCTCCACATACGTTTCAATTCGATATTGGCCGCCTTCCAGCCGAGATTTTTTTTGTGTTATTCAGCCGTAAACCTACATAAAACTGGGAATATGATATATAATTCTAGAAATGTACACGTTAATGTCGTTTCATGACCGTGTCCATTGTTTTCAGCATCCGACCCCAGAAAGACGAATCGCCCAAAATACACGTGAACAAGGTTACTTCACGCAACCCGTACTTTTCCTATCCCAAGTATAATATTTCGCGTTTGTCCCGTTTCATTTTTTGTATACCTACACATTTTGAGATTTGCTGCATCTCGTTCCGTAAGTTTGCAAATCACAAACAGGGATGAACATTATAACCGATTCATAATTTTTATGTTAATAATCTAAAACGAGTGTAAACATCGATAAATGCTTATACGGTAGTGACAGTATACCTAGTTATGGTATGTTTAAAATCTTATTGTACTTGTTTTAAACCTACATTTTATCTTTTAAACTTTTACATCTTGATTTATCAGCCAATCAGCTGATTGAGTTTATTTAAATATCTTCAAATCTTGCCAAATTTAAAACTTGCAGCAGATTTCTACATAATGTGATGATATGTAATTGCTTTCAAGTTTCATAACGATAATAATTGAACAAATTTGAGTTGGGCTACGTTTAATTTCTAACACTAACTAGCAGTTATAGATTTTTATCATACTTAAATGCTTTTAAATTAAATATTCCAACACTCCATGAATGTATATTCCAATAATATCAAACTTCCATTAATAACATTTATGTAAGTTGAAAACACATAGTGGTAACACTTGTTTTTTTTTTCTTAGATAGTTTTTGCACATGAAAAAAAACGCTGGCACGCCCAATCTATACCGTCTTGACTCGAAAAACTCACCCCTGGGGGTGTTTTTGGTGATATATCATCCTTGTATTGACATACGCTTGACAGTGATCGATAGCGGTGATTTCCATATTTGAATAAATGTGGGAGAAAATTGTCGAAATAATAAGATCGTACGAATCTACATCGACATAAGGATACGCCCATCACAGCTGGTGTCACCTAGGCAAGCCTTGCCGTACGATTAAGTATGCCTGCGCTCTAAGATAGATATGTAGATCTAAAGCAAAATATAATTTGATATCTTAATTAATTATAATGTAACTAAACTGACAATTTTAATAGATATGGTTGAAAACAATAATAAATTAATGTAGGTATTATACTAAATAGCTCGTTGAAATAATAACATCGTACGGATTAATAATGACGTGAAGACAGGTCTATCACAGCTACACGTCCCGTGCCGCACTTTTGAGTGTGTGTTTTACCATTATGCCTTTATGTATGTACCTAATATGTACCTACGTTTGCTTGAAATCATGGGAATGGTTTTTATTGCTTTCAACGCTTTAAAATTTCCATTTTTTCTTATTATTTAGTTGCCTTTTTGTGTTATTGAACGCCGAGGAGCGGTCGTATCGTCAGGCATTTATCGCAATTAACTTTAAAAAAAATCTATGCATCTTCCGACTGTAAACAGATATTACTTCTAAACATCCAATTTATCCATTGAGCGGCCGCCTCCTTGCATTCATACATATAAAGGTTGCGTGGGAGAGCTACGTAACGAATACTATTACTATACAGCCTCTTCTGGTTTAGTTGTATCGTTCTTACATAATTCTAAATCGCGGAAATGATTACTGTATTTTAGGCATACATATTCAGGTGTGACATGGACAGTGCGTCGTTACCCAATCGAAATATACATATTTGAGTAAAAAATTAATACTTCGATATACTAGTAAGTATTCGCACTTAGTGGTCATTGAAGACGTGAAGGTTCATCACGACTTCGCTTCGTATTTATCCATCCTTTATTCATATCGGGTCGCGCTTTTCGGTCGTATGCTCGCCATTCGTTATACTAGTAATAGCCATTGTATGTATGTACGATTGATGTGAAAATCGTGATCTTTTAAATTTCTTGGTGCCCGCTTGGTATTTCACACGATGCCACGCATAGGATAAGCAGAAAATTTCAATTATTGTAATATTACTTTGCGTCTCAAAGTCAAGGAATATCGCTGGAATATGCAATGAAATAATTCATACTTCTCAGAAGTTCAATCGAACCTTTAGCTACAATTTTTTAGTGAAATTTTGATTAGGTACTTGTAAAACTTGAATTGATTTGTGTTTATACTACGTCGTTTCATACCATATGTATCACCAATTTAACGACACACTAAAACGCTTAACGAAGCCAAAGCTAAGTAAACCTATTATACATACATGTACCTATGTATGTATGTGATTGTAATTAATTGTCAGTGAAATTTTCTTTCACTTCTTGAAAAAACGTCTTTTTGTGCACTAAAATACAAAATTTAAGTTGACAGCTATCAAACGATATCAGACGCCTAAACGTAACCTAGCTAGAAACGATGTACACTACATTATTCGAATTATTTTCAGGGATATAGATGTTATTGTATTATCAAAAAAAAAGCAATGCAAATGCCACTAACCTACATACATATAAAGGGTTAATGCAATATTCGACCAAAAGCAGGAATGATCTAAAGTGTTTTCTTTCTCGATAAAATGCGCAATAGGAACTGCGTTCCAAACTAACCCCGCACTACAACGCAGCTCGAAGATCGACCCATCGCGAATGAAACTAGTCGCATATATCCGTCTCTGTCTCGCACGATGTTCAGCCGCAAGTGCTCCAAGTGTTTTTATCTCACTCGCACCCGCAAGGCAAACAATCTGAATACGATTGCCGACCGCCATTGGCTCTCAAGATTATTTATTTGTTTTTACATTATCACTTTCCAATATTTTTTCCACCTTGTGGGATTTTCGTTATTGAGACCGCAGCAGGGACTGTCAATACACCGCATTCTTTGATACGAAAATTACATTTAGCATACGTACGTACGTAAAAAATGAAGATCTATTTTAGAACTGATTATAATTGATGCGGAAGTGTTTCATTTCTAGTGATTTTTTTTATCTCATACAATAAATAACGTGATATCGAATGGAAAAATTCGTCTCTTTCATAACGCACCATTGCTTTATGCATATGTATGTTCTTTATTATTGTTACTCTTAAATTATATTCACAATACATCGTAGGTCTATTTTAATTCGTATTGATCCAGTATTACTATTTTGTATTTTACACATTATTTTTCTTATTATCAGTTCTATTGTATTTTCATATTTTAATGATAATGTTTACAGCGTAATATAAGGAAAACTTAAAAACCTCTTTGCAATATTCTTATTTAGAACCTATCGTTCCCTTCCAGAATTCGGTTACATTAGAAAAGGTCTTATGTGTGTGAATTATCAGCCCCACATAATTGACCAAATTGACGACAAAAAAAAGTCAAATCAATTTTAAATTGTCATGCAAATGACTAAGGACGAAAACACACTTAGAGACATGTAGGTTTTTTTATTAGATACTTTTACACATCAAAAAAAAAAACGCAAGCACGCATAACCATTCCTAAGGCACGCAGTCCCAAAAAATCACTCTCTAGAGTGTTTTCGGTAATATCTTATCCTTGTATTGACATAGGTTTGACAGTGATCAATAACGGTGATTCCCATATTTCAAGAAATGTATGAGAAACTTGTCAAAATTATAAGGTCGTACCAAGTAATAATGACCTGAAGAAATGCCCATCACATGAATAAGCAATGAACTGGGCACTGGGAACCTTGACTGGAAGTCATGAAGACGTGCCGTGCCGTTCCTCTCAGTGTGTTTTCGCGATAATTCTTGCGCGCAAAATATTTTATATTTATTATAATACAGTTTTATTGATAAATCTTTAAGTATCTAAAATTCGACTTTTTTAGTAAATAACTTAATAATGATTTTTTATATCAAACAATTTTCTTCGTATTCGTCGTTATGATATAAAATTCTCAAACTGGTAAAGGCATTGAAGCTATTGGAGGGCTATTATTTCTCCCGGAAACCAAACAGTCTTGAGGTTCCATTATGTTGGCGCTAAGTGTACTGTTACCATATGGTAATACGGGGGCGTAAAGGGGTTAGATGCAATCTCATTAAAGACGGGAAAACAACCGGGGGAGATAGCGAAGAAGCGTTACGAGGTTTCGGAAATTTGACATATTTTCACATCCCCTTGTAGTCCTGCTACAGCAAAAATTTCCACATAGATATTGTTTTATTTTGAATATGAGTATTGACCAATTGTTTTGTTCGTTTCAGGTTATTATCAACCGGCGGGTCCGCTGATAACGGCTGCGCCCCTGCATGGGGGCTTCAAGGATGGGGGCGCTCCCCCGCCTCTTCCCACCGAGCAGGCCCCTCAGTTTAGCCGATACTCCTACGCCCAACCGCAACAGGTTAGCGTCAAAACCCCTTCAAATCACCCCATCCATTTCATTCAATGGCATATGTGGTATAACGATGTGTGTGTGTTTTCCAATACGTTATAAATTTATTTTCTTTCATACTAGGTCATACCTTATGGTGGAGGTTTCGGCGGTCAGTATGGTCCTCATGCGCATTATGGAGGTGGTGAAGTATGCTATGGCACAGGAAGAGGTCCCGGTGGGGGCCTCGTGCTCCCTGCACCCCCTTGCTATAGACCCGCAGCAGCCCATCGCACTGCTGCTGTCTACAGGCATCCTTCTACGGGCCCTGGATCAGGTTCTGGATCCGCAGGTGCCCACGATAATCAGGTATACATATTTTTATCATTACACTTCCACTTTCCAAGCAGGATCAAAACATACTTGATATAGAGTATCATTCTATCCATGTATGTATGTTAGTTCAAGTAATAACACTGAAAAATTGTATTAGTCAATAAAATTCTAATCGTGATGCTGTAATTTTTCAAATTTTAAGTTATACCATTAGAGGTCTCTTCGTTTTTTATATTTCTTCGGAATTTTTATCTACCAAACCGCTCAATAGGTTGAGCTGAAACTTTTGCACATACATTTTAGATTGAAAGTAAATATACTCATGACTAGAGCCCGGATAACCAAGGTGCCGTTTATTGTTCAAAGCATTTACAACAATTGAACAATGAGCGGTACCTTGGCTATCCGTACTCTACTCATGACTATTGATAGGCGCGACCGTGCTATTTTCTAGGAAAGAGAGCAAAAAAAAAGGTTCACCATCGAAATTGACAATGGTGAGCCCATTTTTGGTAAAAAAAAATGGTTCACAATTGTCAATTTCTATTGTTAACAATTTTTTTTGCTCTCCTGCTTTCTCGGACAATGGAGAGGTCTATTGTTATTTCATGGCGGCAACTCGACCGCCGATCTCTACTCATGACTATAGCGCCGCGCGACCGTGCTATTATTTAGGAAAAAGGGCAAACTACAAAGCTAGAGAGCAAAAAAAAAGGTTGGCTATTGAAATTGACAATGGTAGCACGGTCGCGCCGATCTTTACTCATGACTAGAGGTAGGACCGGAAGCGTGCCGTTTATTGTTCAATTGTTGTAAATGCTTTGTAAAAAGGTTCGGCAAACCTTAAACATTGCATTTACAACATTTGAACAATACACGGCCCCCTCAGGCTCCGGTGACTACTCATGACCAAACGACAGTTCGTTTCGGTGTGTTGACATTTATAAACCCTTCATAAAAGAGCCACCCTCACCACGTGTCCCTTCAGGAATTGAATCCTACGTATATACATATCTATAATTGGTAATCGGAAGCAGTAGTTTTACTCTTGAGCTTCGAGGTTTTTCACACTTTTCTCCAAAAACGAAATCTGAGAACCGGAGTAGTACCTTTGTCTTTTTGAGAATCCATAATGTGCGACTTATTTCCATTAGCGTGTATTGAAAACGCCTTCATAACCGGTATGTGCGTGTCACTAAGCGAAATTTGTCATATATAAAATCATCGGTTGGTCACGTCCGAATTATTATTATTCTTTTTATCTGAAATTTTATACGTATTGACGCTGTTCGCAATTTTTTTTATACTACATTGTCCTGACTGAAGTAGTGCGACCAAAATTAATGACGTCAGAATAGCTAAAAATAGATTGGAAAGAGATGACAATAGCTCCATTTTCAGTATATCTGCTGCTTTCTACTTTGTATTTTGACCATTTAATCGTTATGTGATCTAATACGCTTTGATTTTTTCAGATGTCACCGGTTGCGCCTGAGACGTACGCTTCTCAGTACTGTCCTCCATGCTATCAACATCCTCACACACCTCCACGTGCTCCGATTGCTTGTCTCGGTCTGTATTCAACCTTATATATTATTCATTCGTCGTTCATATTTATACTAAATGTATTCGTTATTATTTTCAGATGCAGCATATCAAGGCCCGTGCCCGTGTCCAATGCAATCGTGTCCAAAAAACGTCCTTACTGGGCCCGCTACTGGTAATCCCTCGGCTGGTGGCGGCCCAAATTCACTAAGTCCTCCCGGGGGCAGCCGAGCTCCACTACCATCTACCATCAGCTACTGCACGGATGACAAAAGAAAAACGAAAGCGTCTAGTGGAAAAGATCCACCGTTGTTGAATCAAGTTCTCAAGAATGAATGTAACATGAAGAACGGGCCAGAGCTTAGGAGCAGCATCTGCCCGATTCTAGACAACAATGCTATGATGAGTGGACGCTCACCCAAACGGGAATACTTCTCGGATCAAGTCAATAGCCGAGCTAGGCAGGAAGTCGGCGAAGGTCGTAGTGGCTGTTGTGCCGTCGCTATCAATCCATCGCTAAGCGTCATGCCTCCAGAATCTTTAGGTCCACCATCGCCAGCTCGAGGCTCGGCCGGAGCGAGTATACCTCAGCCTCCGGACCCTCATCCTTGCGTCAACAGCATCCAGTCAACTCCTATTTCTTCTCACAATCCACCGCAGAGAAGAGCGAGAGTCGGCAAAGCGATGGCTCGAAAGTCAATCGGAGCCGATGATAATGTTGTACAAACAACAACATTATTGATGTGCCAACCTCATACTGTACCGTTAGATTCAAATATCCCTCGACGCATTGCTAGTCCACTGCAAGTTATCACTGATAACATAAACAAAGAAAATATTGATAATGTTAAAAATGAAATTGACAGTGGAGATGAAGTTATTCTATTAGATTCTCCAAACTCAAAAATGGCCCCTATTGACCTATCTTCTTCAGAAGACAACGGTCCTGACAATAAAAGCGACAAGAGCGATTGCATAATAGTGCAGTCGATTAGAATTAACGAACCAGAAACTATAATAGATTTATCCATAGATCCTAAAAAAGAAGATACTACTTTACCCAATAATAATAGTACACTGAAGAAACAAATACCGGAAGCTTTGGACGATAGTAATAATAGTAGTAAATGTATTCTTAATTCTGATATTTCAAAAAAATCAAACGATGCAAAGCCAAAACTGGGTATGAAGCGAAGATGTTCCCAACCGAAATTAGAGATAGACAATGATGTACAAATCACTGAAAATTTGGGAACAAATGGTATTGGAGAACACGTTAAATTACAAAAAAGACAAAAGAACCAAACTGTTAATACTATTCAAGTGAATAAAAAAACCACTCTCAGTGGTAGTTACAAAGATCTGATTAAAAAGCCTGAAAAAGTTTTCAAATTGAACAATGGAAAACGGCAGCTGAACACATTAAAAGTTGACAAAACAAAACAAGCGTCAAAGGGAATTTGTTTGATGGATTCTGACAAGAATCAAACGA
The DNA here is from genome assembly GCF_051622035.1 of Arctopsyche grandis. Taxonomy (NCBI): domain Eukaryota; kingdom Metazoa; phylum Arthropoda; class Insecta; order Trichoptera; family Hydropsychidae; genus Arctopsyche; species Arctopsyche grandis. The sequence goes on from NC_135355.1 coordinate 29,669,469, forward strand.
AGAAAGTCGCCAACAAAAGGAAAAATTCAAACTCTCCCATCAATGAGAATTCACCTGTTAAAAGAAAGAAATTAGCAAGCAGTCTACTAAAATACACCGATAGGAAGCAGCACACAAGACACTATGATGATCTTATAGTTGATAAGCCAATTGATAGCTCTCAAACTAGTATAGCTCCGTTAATGCCAAAAAACAAAAGCGCTATACTTTTAGAGAATCTAATTAAGAAAAATAACAACATTGATCCTTCGATTGAAAACGTTGAAAAGAACATAACAGAAGATTCAGAAGTCATCTCTGATCCTCTCACGTGCTCGAAAAGCTCGCTGCGAACTATGAGCAAAGTAAAGAAATTCATTAGTGACGATGATAACTGTGGGGCGAAAAATAGGACCGTTCTCAACATCAACAACAATGTTGTGACGAAGATTAACGAGACTGATTGCACTCAAGTGCCTATGCGAAGAACCGACGTGAAGTTGCCTGCGGAAAAGATGACGCGTACCAAGTCCAAATCCCCAGCAGCTTTGAACAGAAAGTCTGAAAAGAGTCCGGTGAAGAACGATTGCGATGCCAAAGCAAAGTGTCAAGTGAGTAGTGACGTTAAGGATACCAAAGTAATTAAGTTGGAAGTAGCAAAGGCGAAAAAGTGTAAAAGTAGATTATTGCCATTGACAAAGAGCGTCAAGAAGAAAACTAGATCGACCGAAACCATCGATAAGGAACCAACTGAATTGTTGCCAGTTAGAAGACTTTCAACGCCTCGGTGGAGCAATGGGTGGACTTGGGAGGGTGAACCTCAACAAGGAAAAGTTTACGTCAGTGTGAGTATTATGGATACATTTATAATCAATCTATTATCAAATTTGTTCATTTAAACATAGTACGGTTCAATAGTACAATTTGCTTTATATATTCATTTTCTGAACATTAAAATTGACCATTTCAGAATGAAGAGACTTGGTTCATGGCTTGGTGCTATTCTGGAATGCGCCATGAACGAGCTGGTGACGCCGTACGACGTGGAGACTGCGTACTATTGAGAGCTGGAAGTCGACGAACTGAAGCCCCCTTCGTAGCCAGAGTCACCCAACTGTGGGAAAATCCTTCCGATGGTAACTATCATTAATTATATGCAACTTGCGATTGATGAATTCCGCAATGTTATTATTGATGTGTTCGATGTGTTCAGGTGAGATGATGGTGTCGCTGCTGTGGTACTATCGGCCCGAACATACAGATAGTGGAAGACAACCTGAAGATTGCGCCGAAGAAGTTTTCGCTTCGCGGCATCGAGACGCTAACAGTGTAGCCTGCATAGAAGACAAGTGCTATGTACTCACATTCAACGAATATTGCAGGTATAGTGAATTTGTTTTTGATGACTGCTATATTTTTCCAAGCCAAAATATATTAGTTTTTACTTAATCTATGTACGTAGTAATAATATAAAGTTTTTTGATCAGACTGAAACTTTTTTACATGTAATAGAAATGATAAATATCATACACTAATATATTTATCCCTACCGGAATTAGTACTTTTACTCTACAGAATCGAGGTTTTTCATGTTTTTCTCAGACACATTTATTGAACTAAAATTTCATATTTAGAAGTTTAATAATAATAAGTAATATAATGTTAAATAATATGAAGTAATATGTAAAGTTTATTGAATATCTGCCAAACGGAAGTGACAGTTTACAATTGTTCGATTTTTACACTGGTTTACCCAGTAATTTCTGAATTTATAACCATAGCATAGCAGAATTTCTCGATGTAAATCCCTAACTGCTGAGTATTTTAGATTGTGGCTTGGCATTTAAATTGTGAACATTACATTTTAACAACAATGAAGAAGATGGAACAAATTTTTGAAAAATACATTCATTAATAGACTTGTTTTGTTTATTTTATATTGTTGCAAGATATATGTATTATGTATTGTATCTAATCTATAATTTGGAAAGAGACTTTGTATGTAAATATCCTTGGTCGTCGTCGTCGTCGTCGTCTTCGTCGTCGTCGTCCGTAGATCGGTGACGTCATCGAACACGTGATTCGATTTTTTTTTTTTCGATCCATGGGCGCCGATTTGTTTTTTTCGTTTCAATGGATTCACCCCCGCGGGGGCGCAAAGCGAGTAGTTTCATGGGGCCCCGCTAGGGGCGCCACAAGGGGCGCAGCCCCGTGGGGCTCAAAAGGGGGCGCCACAAGGGGCGCAGCCCAGTGGGGCCCCGAAGGGGGCCCGGGGGGCCCAGCCTCATGGGGCGCAGCCCCATGGGGCTCAAAAGGGGGTGCCACAAGGGGCGCAGCCCCGTGAAGCCCCGAAGGGGGCGCGGGGGGCCCAGCCTCATGGGGCGCAGCCCCATGGGGCTCAAAAGGGGGCGCCACAAGGGGCGCAGCCCCGTGGGGCCCCAGCCTCATGGGGCGCAGCCCCATGAGGCTCAAAAGGGGGCGCCACAAGGGGCGCAGCCCCGTGGGGCCCCGAAGGGGGCCCGGGGGGCCCAGCCTCATGGGGCGCAGCCCCATGGGGCTCAAAAGGGGGCGCCACAAGGGGCGCAGCCCCGTGGGGCCCCGAAGGGGGCCCGGGGGGCCCAGCCTCATGGGGCGCAGCCCCATGGGGCTCAAAAGGGGGTGCCACAAGGGGCGCAGCCCCGTGGGGCCCCGAAGGGGGCCCGGGGGGCCCAGCCTCATGGGGCGCAAGCCCTAATAGGCATTAACTAAGGGGGGCGAAGCCCTAAACGGCAATTAATCTTGGGGGCGCGGGGGGCGAAGCCCTAAAAGGCAACTGATCATGGGGGCGAAGCCTTAGACGGCATTTAATCATGGGGGCGCGGAGGGGCGAAGCCCTAAAAGGCATTAACTAAGGGGGGCGAAGCCCTAAACGGCAATTAATCTTGGGGGCGCGGGGGGCGAAGCCCTAAAAGGCAACTGATCATGGGGGCGAAGCCTTAGACGGCATTTAATCATGGGGGCGCGGAGGGGCGAAGCCCTAAAAGGCATTAACTAAGGGGGGCGAAGCCCTAAACGGCAATTAATCTTGGGGGCGTGGGGGGCGAAGCCCTAAAAGGCAACTGATCATGGGAGCGAAGCCTTAGACGGCATTTAATCATGGGGGCGCGGAGGGGCGAAGCCCTAAAAGGCATTAACTAAGGGGGGCGAAGCCCTAAACGGCAATTAATCTTGGGGGCGCGGGGGGCGAAGCCCTAAAAGGCATTAACTAGGGGGGGCGAAGCCCTAGACGGCATTTAATCATGGGGGTGCGGAGGGGCGAAGCCCTAAAAGGCATTAACTAAGGGGGGCGAAGCCCTAAACGGCAATTGCTCATGGGGCGTGGAGGGGCGAAGCCCTAGAAGGCAAAGGCTCAGGGGGGCGCCGAGGGCGAAGCCCTAGAAGGCAAAAAAAAATTTAGATTTTTTTTTTTGATTTTTTAAAAAAAATTTTTTTATTTTTTTTTATTTTTTTTTTATTTTTTTTTTAATTTTTTTTTTTATTTTTTTTTTATTTTTTTTTTTAATTTTTAAATTTTTTTTTAATTTTTTTTTTTTTTAATTTAATTAGCTTAGTCATGTTTAAGCGGTTTATATTATAAACACTGAGCGAAGCCGGGTAATACAGCTAGTGTATAATATTAGAGAGTCTAAACACACCTTTACAATACTCGAAATCCTCGGCGGTAGTTATCTAGGGTTTGTTTGGATTAGCTGCAATTTTTATCCTGCCTTCTATTGGATTTCTAAATAATTCTAGTTGGTAATTTTGGCGTAAATAGACGTCGGCACTCAAAGGATTAAGTTTCAAAAAAAATTTAATAAAATCCGACAGCCGAAAGTAAAACTTTTGTCCTAAGTTAGTTTCCATACATTGGCGCTTAAACTTATATCGAAAATGCTCTTATAGCCGGAATGTGTGCGTCATTGTCAAATTTTTGTCTTCCATACTTTTTATATACCTCATTTATATACTTTAAATTAAATCATGGGTCGGTCACATCCAAATAATTTTTTTTAATTAACAGTTGTATTTATATTTGAATTTTTTGATTACCAGGTATCGTAAGCAAGTGAAAGCGGCTGAAGAGAACATAACATGTCCGATCAGCATAGTTCCGAGCATGCCTGTGAACGACGTAACCACAGCCATCGCAACCAACGATGGCAAAGTTCCTTTCAACATCTCGCCTGATTTGGTACTGTTTTGCCGGCGCGTCTACGACTTCCGGCTCAAGAAGATTGTGAGGCCACCGTATTGACATTTTTATCGACCGTGTGTCTTGTCCATGTTTGACAAAAATATAAGTACAACAGCATTGTTATCAATGTAACTATATTATATATATATATATTATTATTAATACATGAAATGAAAAAAATACAGTGTTGGTTTAAAAATTGAAAACACAAGACTAGGTGCTTATTTGAAACAAAAGAAATATGATTTGAAACCAGACATTCTGCAGGCAAAGAATGCCCCGTGTGTATTTACTACATAATACATTTGAATGAAATAATTAATGTATTTAAGATTATATTTATGATATATAATATATTATTCGCTGTGTGTTTGTCTGTAGTATCATAGATGAAAAATATAAATTTGTAAATGTTCTGAACGTTTGGAGTCCATTGCATTTTTTGAGTGGGGATATCCGTAATGTGGCATTTATGTCAGTCATTTATACATAGACTGATGGTCGTCTATTGACTGATGTGAACGTTTTGTTTCTAATATACATATGTATTTAAAAAAGAAAAAGAAAGTATTTTTTTTATTACTAGATTTAAAGTCATTTCCAGGGACTATAGACGTTCGTTCATTTATTGTATTACATTTTCTTTTGCACAAAATATATATTATATACATATTAGTGAGTATTTTAAATGTCAAACTGTTTGATTGATGAAATAAAAGCCAATGCACTATTTAAGAGAGTGTTATAATCAATGTAATATGGATTTAATTTAAGTTATGTCAAGATGAAAGTGGATTGTTGGCGAAAATGCATACGTTTCAGAATTATTTGGATATCTGAAAAGTGCTTAAAATTATCGAAGTGCTCGATTTCCAGCATACCATTACATTATAATCCACCTGAATTGTTGCTGAATCGTCAATTAACCCATTTTCATCTTTTCTCATGTATTTACCTTTGTTTGAATATATCTGATGGTTTCGTTTTGTAAACAGAGGTTCATCAAGAGGCTGGGAATGGTCCAATATTTTTTTAAATGGAAATTTGATGTACCATTTTTTCGTGAAAAAATTATATCGATGTATAATTATTTTTGTTAATATATTGAGTTGCTTGTTGTATTTGTAAGTTTGCGGTTTTTTTTAGAGTTAATTTTCGTATGTATTTTTTAGTATACATAAAAATTAATAATTGTGTACATCTTAATTGTATTAAAATTAGCATTAAGTTAATTAATCTTTAAGTGTGACTTACAATTAAATGTTTCCGTATTATTATTTCTCTCATGTTATGTGTATAGTGAATTGCAAAAGGAACGGTGTGATGATTTGACGTTTGCAATTTACTATATTTATTTTTAAATTTTTATCATATTCAGTTTTACGTGTAAGCGTTTTATTATTATTTAATTTAATTATTATTATACATACAATTGTGGAATAAAATCCTATTACAAGCATTTATATAGATTGATTGTTGATTTTTTCATAGGTTTATTTTGTAAAATTGTAATTTAATTAATTTTAAGCGCATTATAACATTATTGTGCGTGTATGTGTATTGATAAAACTCTTGGACTTGTTTCTTTTTAATTGTGAAAAATTTATTAATGATGTTTCCGTACAATGTTGTCTCTTCTCGATCAGTTGTAAACCATAGCACTTCATTTAATTATTTTTATTATTGATGTAAAGAATATATGTATATATGTATATACATATATGCATATATACATACTGAACTAGTTATCTTTAAGAGTAGAGTTATACATTTAGAAACTTTGTATTCTGGACGTCTTCTGGACTGTAAGTTAAATAGGTATACATACAGAGATTCTGCTTTATTTTTTACCTAACCAAAATATACTAATTAATTAAAAATAATAATAAATTTAAAAAAAAAACTCTACACAGAAAATGACCATATAATGTAGTTTTTTACATATCGACTGTAGATGTACATTTAACTAAAGAAAAATGTTTGTGATTGTACTTTATTCAATTCGCGTTACTAGAGTGAGAGTTGTTGCGAGGATCGTTCATGCGAAAATCTCCATATCTGAGAGTCAGATTGGCGAAATTTCTTGAAACCATCAGCTAGTCGGGTTAATGCTAAACGACTGTCTAATTTTCTTTCGAATATCCTTGATATCTACAATCTGTATGTGTCTTAACTCACTTTCCGTATGCATTTGGAAATGTTTGGACAATGTTATAGAATGATATTTATGTGCTATTTACACCCAAATATCACGGCTTGAGATATACATATATGTTACAGTCCAAGTGTTCACTCTAGTTTGTTCATACACGAACTCTTGCTCTTGGTTTATGTGCGAACTAAGGATTGCAATACCGATTTACTGGAAATTATTTTATAGCAAATTAATTACATACACAAGTATAGCATATTATTGCATTAAATGTTGATGCAAATGGCTTATTGTGGATTAGCTAGTCTGAAATTTGTTAGTCTTCAGTATTAAATATCCAAAATGACCAAAATTTTGAGCGGGATGAATAGGAGGTATGCACGGCAATAAACTCATCATATTTCCCTTTTTGTTTTAGGTCTTGAAATTTTTTTACAGTGGTAACTTAGTAATTGTAACTTTAATTAGTTGTTGCGAGCCTTATTTTAGTTTGACAGTTCTCTTGTAGCACCACTGATGCATTCGTTTGAGTGGCTACACTGATGTATGCTTAAGAGTGGCAACACAGACCAACCAAGTCGTAATAAATGCGATCAGACGGTTGTTTCAATTATGATTATTAATTTTACGAATATGACTATGTATTTACATGACATTATTCACCTGAGATTTATTTTTAAATATTTACGGCTCAACCTAAATTAACATTTACGGTAACATTTTTAGGCAAACTAAAGTTACCACGTTTAGTTATTTAATCTACTTTTTTAATTTACCGGTATAAACCGGTATTGGGGGAAATTATTTAAGCGAAATTTGACGGTAAATTGCAATCCTTAGTGCTAAATTAAAAGCTATCTTCAAATAGACTCACCAGGTGTCGCATGAAACTTTTAGCTGTCAAATCGCCAAGTATTTAAAAAGGAAATCCTATGGAAACTGCATTACAACGTTATAATTTCCGTTTCCGTTAGTTTTTTTTTAAATATTGCAGCCCAGGGTAAACATATGTACATACATAGAGGATGGGACAAACAATTGAGAATACTTAATCTTATGCCTAATAGTTTGTGCATGAATAAACTAGTTCTTTTGTGTACACTATAACTGGCCTGATTGGTTGGTGTATAATCAAACTAATATGTTCATGAACGAACGAAATGTATATTTGGTCTGTAACAAATACATTTAATTTTGTATTTATCAATTAACTCTACGGGGAGAGTGCAATTCGTCTGTTTGTGTGTTTATAATTGGTGTAAATTCCACATCAAATATATTTTACAGCATTTTCTTTTGATTGGCATTGAAATGTGACATCGGATACTTGACTACAATCGTATATGTGGAATTGAATTTTGTAATGAAAATATGAAATTTTTCAGGTTATATACATAATATGTAATACTACGTTCAATTCGACTAAAAATATTTTTATTCACAAATTTAAGGGAATACATACTAAACACGAGGGAACACATGTAACATATTGTTTTTATTATTATCATCATTATTATTATTACTATATAAAATAAAATAGGTTTATTGCAGAGTTGTATAATTACATGTTTACCTTGATATGATATTTATGTATCAAATAAAAAAAAAATGCAAGAAACGTTTAGGGAAAACTGTATTTAGTTGATAATATCATTAATTTGTATGGCGATACTGCAAAACGGCATTGTAGATTTAAAATCTGTGCTTTTTATTAATTTTTCGTTCTATCTTTTATAAGTAAGACACACATTCATACATTCATACATACTTTTGTAATGATTTTAATTGTGTATTAATTAACGTAATCGTGTATGAATGTGTTAGTACAAAGTAATTCGAGTGTTGATTTACAAGTGGTGGTGCAACTTACCCCTCTGCATTATACTGACGAGTCCTTATAAAATCTGACGGCTCGTCAACTCTAACCATAATTTGTTTTAAATTTGAATCTAATATGTACAAAATTTAATTGAAATTTCAGTTCGATATACAAATATGTACGGTTGATGCATTTTTATTTTACAAATTTAATTAAAGTTAACTTCTGGCCTTCGAGGAATGTATGGAGTGTTTCAGTTATGTGAATATTTAGTATATTAAGTGTGTATTTGTGTCTCTTTCCCCATATAGTGCATACACCATTGATGGCCAGTAACATCATTCGTAATCAGAGAAAATTAAGTTTCAAACATTATGTGTATTATAATTATAATATATGTTATAAAGAATATAATTTTAGAGATATAAAATTCAACAGTGTTGATATCGTAAATGTGAATATTATTGTATAATGAAATATACCAAATTGTTTGGTGGCGGTCGAAAGAAAATTTGAACATCCATGCGCGCGCGTAAACTGCTACCCCTCGCTTTTAGGAAAATTTAATTATTTTTATATTAGAGTCTTTAATTGTTTTATTGGATATTTTCTTTTGTGAATAATTAAAAATTCTTTTTGCATATTTATAGTCTTGAGCCTCACAGGAATATGATTAGTCAATAGAACTATAAATTTAGTCACTTATGATATGTATTTAATTTATTTGTGTTATATTTTCTTATGTTGCCTTGAATTAAAATCCATAATATATGTGTTTTTATTTAAATTATATGATTTTGTTTTATTTTTTATTCCACGGATTTCTGTTGCAGATAATAAAGTTATCATTCTTGCGAAATTGTAGAGCCAATCTTCTTTTTTTACTTTTCGATTTTTTCTGTTTAATTATTAATGAATAATGATTTTTGATTATTTTGGCTTGAAAAATAATTAAGCCTTGTCGTTAGGTGCCTTGCTGTCTGTCAACCCATTGTCATTAGAAATGTGTGTGCATTCCTTAAATTACATATTCTCAATGATTGAACTATCTCCTACAAATAAACGTGAATTAAGTAAGAATTGTGTTTTTAATTTGAAACAACAAAAATAGTCTTAACTTTCCGAATTGATTTGTAGATTCTTATCATTGTTGTTATTTTCCAATAGTACTTTCTCAACAACAACAAAAAAATTTGGATCATAATCCAAACCATAAAAATAGATGTTTTGAAAAATAAATAACAAAATATATTCTTATAATTTTGAATTTTGTAATTTACATTTTTAGAAAATATGCTAATGCTATACATAGTTGAGTTTATACTGGATGTAAGTGTCCAGTGTATTGGTATTTATGTGCATATTCTATGATTCGATGCTTATCTCGATATGTAGTATTCTCCGAAGTGAGTTCATTGGGGTGGATCATCGATAAAGTCATCGCTTATGTGGAAATGATGTACAAGTACACATGTGCAAGGCAATGCGAGTGATTCCCTTTTCATATAAAGAAATTGAAAATACTTCAAGTTAAGAAAGGATAAGTGAGTATTGTAAGAGTAGGTATGTATGTACGTAATTGATTATAAAAAAATTAAAATTTACAAAGCATAATTTTAGAATCAATGTTTCAAAACTTGAAGTTGTGCCTTAATTATGGTCCAGCACATAGATTTGATTTCATTGAAATAAAGTATTCTAAAATTTAAGTGAATTTTGAGAATAGGGAAAAATGATTTGGAAGTCATCAACTGGAACATCAATTATTGCATTAAGTATATTTTATTTTGAACTACATTTTTCAACTTCAATTTTTTAAGTCCAAATGGCTAAGAACTGCTGCATGGCCAATAGTTACTCTCTATGGAAAAATCGTGAAGTCTAAAAGATCAGTCTGATAATTGATTTTCATTACATTTCATTAGTGACGATACATATGTTCAATTTAAATCATTGTATTTTTTAACTCATAATATTGCCTTTTGTCTAGATTCAATAGAATAAAAGTTTATAATATCAAAAAAAATTAAAATAAATGTTTATAATATTATTTTAGGTTTCTCGTCTTAAATAATACGCGTTGGATAATATGTATGTATGGTAAACGGATTATTGCGCAAATTGCGATCGCGCGCATGACAATCTCGAATACGAAATATCGATACTCTACTGATTGATGGAGTTTTTGGGTGCCAGATGTTCCGTGATCGAGATTTTAGTGACGTGCGTGAGATCGCTTTTGGCGAAATATTCACCGAGCTCTTATATATTATATATGTAGCTAAACCCATATATTTATGAGATCGGGGCAATTTTGCTTCTTGAAATTTTCGTAATCGGACAACTTCATTCGTTCAAAATACTATCTATATATTATAATTAAAATAAACTTTTGAAAGACGAACGCCTTTCAGTAAACGGCAGAGCGATAGAGGAGCGGCAGGGAAAAGTCACCCCGGGTGAAATTTTTTGGGGGTGGTATTTTTAAAAATGAATGTATTTTTTTAAATAAAATTAATGTAAACTATTATATATTCCATTTATCATGCTTTCTTTCGTTTATTTTTACTTTATGACTTGATGACAAAATATAATATATATAAAAACGGACGCGATGTATTTAGGTATGTGCCGGACCGTGGATACACAGCCAATCATAGTCAAGTGGTTGAGGAGATGTGGGAAAGTAGGGGGGGGGGGGGGGGAGTGTGGAGCGTCATGTGACGTCAGGCCGAGTGACGACAAGCATGTGCGACGTCAAGCCGAGCGATGGGTGGCACATACACACACAAACACATATTCATTCATCATTTATCTGTCATTGCGTGTGCCTATTAGAACTACCAGATGTAATGAGCTCCATTACGTGCCTAATATATTTTCTAATTATGGAAGAAGCTCATTCATATTTTCTAATTATGAAAGAAACTCATTCTACCAATTGTGATTTCGACTTAATTAATATTAATACAAACCAAGCTAGAGTGATTGTTGCGAATTTGTTTTTTGATGCTTAACATTTTTGTAAATTAGTAATTGTGATTGTGAATTTTTATCATATTATTATTTTATTGTTTTTATAATATTGTTATTTTTATTTTATATCTTTTAATGTTTAAATTTTCTATTTTTTCTTTCACCTACATATGTATATGTGAAAATTTTAAAATGGTTTTTCTTTCATTGATTCTTTTTTTGTTATCAATTTTGTAATTTAACAAAACTGTAAATTTTCCTAACAAAATAAAATAAAAATAAAAAAATTAAATAAAATTTCGAACGGGTGAACGGCGCGCAAAATCGTGTAAGGGCGGTTTCAGACTAGCGTTTTATACGCGCGTATAATCTCGTTTTTTGAAGTGCATGTAGGCGCGTATAGGCGCGTCGTTTTCCATACGCGCAACTCGTACGAGCGTAGACGCGCTTATAAGCTCGTATTATCCATGTTGATACTAAATCACCACTACCGGTTCGAGCGAAAACGCCGGAATAAGCCCGTGTACCTGCGTCCGGTTTTTTGAAGCGCGAAAAGTAGCGCGCGTGTAAGCGCGTATGCCGAAATGATCGTATACGCGCAGAAAAAAACGCTAGTCTGAAACCACCCTAAGGCTAACACTATATTTTTATATATGTATACAATATATATATAACTTTATTTTAATTCGTGTATCAATTCCTTTTCGAAAATACCCGTTGAAATCAACGGGCACAGCACTAGTGAGCATATATTAAAATAAACGCATTTCCAAGACACATTATATCTGCAATTGCATTAACTGACCCGATTTTGTTTATGGCGATACAAACAATGTGTAATAAAAATATTAAAATCTATAGTCCGTAAATAAAATAGTCTGTGGTTGAAAAAAATACGAATGGATAATAAAAACAAAGTAATATTAATAAAAAAAAATATCCTCAATCCACCACTAATCTAAATAAATTGAATATCGTCAATTTGATTCTCTTTATTAGATCGATAGTGTATTTATGTATATGTTCACAGTCCATGTATTCACTTCGGTTCATTCACGAACATAATATCATCTTGATCTTGGAGGAACTAGAGGTTTTTGTTTAAACGAATTTTTGTTATTAATCCACAAGAATAGTCGAAATATGATTTTTCTAAGTGGAATTTTATTTAATTCTCATATAAAGACAATTTAATATATTATCCCTATTAATTCAATTCAGATTCGAGTAAATACGAGTAAATACTAGTACGAGCTTTTAGCTCGCAATTTTACCGATTTAAAATTCAGCACACTTCCAATTAACCCTTTTAAACGAAAACAAAAAATATTGTGGCCAGAACACTATCTCAATAAACATGTTTCAATCAAAAATACTCAATATAAAATAGTATTAACAGTGGGAAAAATCCCAAGTAAAAATACGTACTTTTGATTTGAACTGGTCGACTACTTAGAGAGATTTGACAGCTGAAAAGTACTACAAATGAAAGATAGAATACCCGACTATAGATTCCAATGTTCATTTTGAACAGGAAATTGACAGATTTTGAGATATCAACCGAACAACACCAAGATATAGAAAAAATCGCGTGATTTAAAAAACACATATGTACATATATCTCCGAATCTGCATTTCTTTATTACCAGATTCGTGTTCACTGGGCATAGATCTATAAGAAAAGTCATATCTCGTCTCTGAACCATTTTTCGTGTCGAACAGTGTAATTTGAGCAAAGACGGTAAACGGGCTACATCGCGAAAGTGAATCGCTACCAGCCGCCGCTACGAGAATCGCGTGCGCGGATCTCCCGGCGCACGAAGATTCGGCGCACAGAAAACTGCGCAAGTTTTCGGCGCAACTTTACAAGTTCTGCAGTTTTCTGTACGCCAAATTTTCGTGCACCTGCGCACGCGACTTTCGTAGCGGCGATTATACTAGTAGCTTCCACTTCCCCATAAAAGACAAACCGCACGATTGTACAATCACGTTCCTGTACGAACATCTTCGTTAACACAAGACACAATTTGACTCGCTCCACATATGTAGATGATCGTGAGCCCACAGGAATCTTCGAAAGCATGATCTCGACAATGAGCCACGTATTGCACAACCGACCAGGATATAAACTAGCGCGCTAGCCCTTGACGTCAGTGAGGCTCCGGATCTTAGCTAACTCCTTCGAAATTAGGCAACTACCTCTGAAATCGAGCAACTTCCTCCTTTGCCGCACTTACGTGTCGGTTCACTTACGAACAAACCGGGATGTTCAATGAAATACAGTTGGAGTGCGACAACGCGAAATGACTGCTTCGAAACCGGGCACCCGAAGATTTAACGAGTCTAAAGGTCTGTTCATACTTAACAGCACTGCACGGCTTCAGCACTGCACGACTGTGTTTCAAATATGTCATTTTATTACATTTCTATTCATATCTACCTACACGTCGCGGTCACGTCACGTTTACAGCAATTTGGCCGAGTGCAAGGCAAAATCGGCTTACTTATACATAAGAGGCCATGTCGATACGGCACAATATTGCTTACGTCGTATTGTCGAGTACTTGCAATTGAAAGAGTTCATTAGTATAAATGATTGTTTGGTTGTGGAACAGTCTGGATTTAGAGTGAAACATTCAACAGAAACCGCTATCCAATTGGTGGTTTCTGATTGGATGGAGACGATGGATGAATCTAGCATGGTTGTTGGAGCAGTTTTTCTAGATTTTAAGCGAGCGTTCGAGACAGTAGATAGGAATATTTTATTACAAAAATTATATAAGTTAGGAATAAATGGTATAGTATTAAAGTGGCTTCAATCATACTTAAATAATAGAAGGCAAAGAGTAAAAATTGATAAGGTGTTATCCTCTGAATATGTAACACCTCATGGAGTGCCGCAAGGGTCCAAATTGGGACCCTTATTATTTATATTATATATAAACGATATTGTTAAGGTAATTAAGATGTGTAAAATACATTTGTTTGCAGATGATACATTGATATATATAATTGGAAAGAATGTTGATGTAATGTCTGAGATTTTAAATATAGAATTAAATTATGTGAATGACTGGTTGTGTGAAAATAAATTAAAGTTGAATGTGAATAAAACAAAAATGATGTGGTTGAATGGTAAAAATAAAAATATATTGAATGAAATTAGAATTAATGATAAGTTAATTGAAAAAGTTGAAAATATAAAATACTTAGGTGTATACATAGATTCAGGACTAAATTTTAAAATGCACGCTGACTATATAATAAAAAAAATGGCTAGAAAAGTTGGTGTATTATGTAGATTAAGAAATATTTTAAGTAAAAAAAGTAAAATTTTAGTGTTTAATTCAATTGTCTTGCCACATTTGGTTTATTGTGCCACTGTGCTTAATTTGTTTAGTGGCCAAGATTTAGAAAAAATGCAAAAAATACAGAATAAAGCTATGAGAGCTATTTTGAATGTGAGTAGATTTAAGAGTATTGGAAGTATGTTAGATGAATTAGGATGGATGAGTATTAGAATTAGTCTAAATATTAGTACATTGTCTTTTGTTTATAAGTTAGATCATAAGTTATTACCTAAGTATTTTGATGATTATATAATAAGGAATAGAGATAAACATAGTTTTTATACTAGAAATAAGGACAAACTAGTTGTAAGTAGAGTAAGAAAGAATAAGACGGCTGGGGGTGTTTTTCACAGGGGTGTGCTCATGTATAATGCCCTCCCTGAGTGCGTCAGGTCTGCTAAAAACATGGATGCATTCCTGCGAGGTGCGAAGAGACACCTCTGTGAGGGACAGTACATATAAGTTAATTATAAATTTTAGAGTTAAGTATAATAATTAAGATGTATTTTTTTTTAAATTAGCTTGATAGCTAAAATATATATAAATAAATAAATAATATGAATGCATACACGTGCATTCGTAGCTACGCGTCAGAATACAAGCCAGCAAAAATGTTTCGGCGTTTATCGAACGAAAAATGATGTATAATCGCGTTGTTGTTGGAAGAAGAAGCTCAAGAAGGCAATAAAAAAGCACGGAGGCGTTTTGATGTGCATCCCATGTTAAAAAATAGAAAAACCGAAGGAGAGTTTTGGACACTGTATAAGGAGCTTGTGGATGATGGACAACATTTTTTTAAATATTTCTGTAAAAAAATTAATTTTTTTTTAAATATTTGCACCAAAACCATGTCGAAAGATTGAACAGCTGTCAACTGTCACTATCCATAATTGGTCCAAAACAGCAAAGCGGCTGACTCATGGCATGTAATTCGCGTGTATATTTCCACGATGGCCAAAAAAACGGATACGATACGTTGACGGATGTTGCTGTAAGGTATGAACAGGAAATATCGGGTACTGCTGTAAGCCTGCCGTGGCGTAAACGTGACGGTTGGTATGAATATACCCATACAAAATGTACCAAAGAATACTTTTCGTACGGCCGGATACCTGCTGAAGTCGGTACGTGCCGACTAGGTATGAACAGTCCTAAAATCGTTCGATAACGAGTGTAGAGAGAATAAAGAAAATATTTCGAAAACGAGTGAAATTTCGAATTAGCGAAGTTTGACGATCAATTCCATCGTAGAGTAGAGCTCATATCGGCCATGCGCCGTTGTGCAATTTGTTTTTTTTTTTAATTTGGCGTGCAAAGCCGTAAGCGGCCGTTCAAAAAATACTGTCGGTGGTCTTGAAGCGTATAAAAATAGACGGGGCGCGGGCGAAGCCCTAGATCGGCAGTAAAAGGGCGATCGCGGAGTCGCAGGCGGAGGTAGATCGATCGCGTTGGGTGTCGGCTGTCGGCGGGCGTGACGTCAGAGCACGAAAGCGGCCGACGCGGGCCGACGCCGCCCGACCGCTCGACGGCTCGACGGCTCGACTGTTCGACTGTTCGACGGTTCGACGGCTCCATCGCCCCATCGCTCCTCCGCTCTACCGCTCTACCGTACTAGCGCTCCGATTCGGCCACTCGGCCACTCGGCCACTCGGCTATTCGGCTGCCCGCGCCCCGCGCCTTCGCCCCCGCCTCCGGCCACCCCGCCCCGCCCCGCCGCGCCCCGCGCTCCTCACATCGACTCGCGCGCACCGTCGACTGACTGCTGGGAGCCGAGCGTCGAGCGTCGACCGTAGACGTTAGACGTAGACCATCGAGCATCGCGCATCAGAGTCGGCAGTCGGCAGTCGCGCTCGCCCCCGCCGCCCCCGCCCCCGGGTGTGTTCGCCCCGTCGCCGCGGAGCCCCATGTGAGCAGCCGCCGCCATGAGCGGCCGCCCCAGGACCACCTCCTTCGCCGAGGGCAGCAAACCGCCCGCCAACCCGCCGCTCGGGGGACTCAAGTTCACCGGTAAGTCTCACCCCCTCACCCCGCCCGCACTCCCCCGCCCCGCCCTGCCCGCCCGCCCGCCATTTGAGGTTATTTTTCCTACTGAACAAAAAAAATGGCCGCTTCCCCCCGCTCGCACGTCCCACGTCCCACCCCCCACCCCCCGCTCCGTGCGTCAAACGTCAGTTTGCGTGGCGCACATATTCATATTCTCGAACGTGTGCGTGCGATTTTGAGCCTTACGGCCAGACGACACAATGGCCCTAGTGCAATGTCAGTGACGCGCTCGAATGCCCCACATAGCGAACGCTCAAGGCCGAAGAGGAATAGCCCCCCTATTAAAATTCCTCAATTCACAAGTCCATTTCAAATATAAAGAAAAAAAAAATTTTCATACATATTCAAGTCGTTCACATAAAGCTATAAATTCATTTGAGAATTTCATTTTGTACGTTATCAATGCTGATTAAATAACTTATTATATACCTCATAGCATCTTTTGTTGAAATCAGACGGATTGAATCTACCTCCCGTTCGTAGGAGACTTCTTCATCAGACAAATCGATTAAATTGCGCAAATTCAAAATTCCCCTATACTTTTTTTTTTGTGCAATGTCAAATTTTATATTAGACGATACTATGTGATGCACGAGTATCAAAGAAATATTACAAGTCACATATTAGCTGATAGTTTTCTTGCAATACTGATAATGTTTATTTAACGCTCAGTTTCATTATAAATAAAAAGTACAAAATTTTACTATCCATGTAATGTGCGTGCTAATGAAAGTATCGCAGTGAAGCATACTTAACTCTATTACACAAAGTCGGACCAACAGTTAAAGAAAAATCATATCCAATATGATTTCGTGTTTCAAGAAAATGGGTATGACAATAAAAGTATAAAAAATATACATACGAGTTCAAAGTTTTAACGGCAACGTGACTAACATCCATAGTGAAGTATTTATTTATCTTCATTTCATATATTATTATTTAGACTGTGCTTTGCAAGCATTGTCATATCGATTGTTTCAAATTTGTATCAAATATTATACATCTATATATGTATGTATGTAGTTAATGGAACCAGTCTACATATCATCTGCAGATTTGTAAGTCTTTTTTGCACGTATTGTCAGCGAATTCAGTATAATTTTATAAAACCAATAGTCAAAAATTGTATGTGACTGTTACAAATTTAAATAATTCTTCTTCTTGTTAATGCCTTGTCCGCATCCGGACGTTGGCGACCACCTCGTCGATTATTTGAATATATCCGCATCGGTCTTCAGCGGCTCGGAACAGCTCTTCGGCGCTCATATCGGTCCACATGCGCATGTTTCGAAGCCAAGATAACTTTTTCCTGCCAATCCATTTTTTTCCTTCTATTTTCCCCATGGTTATCAAACGGAGAAATTCGTATTTTGGACCCCGTATCATGTGTCCGAGGTACTCCATCTTTCTCCGCTTTAAAATTTAAATACACTATGGTTTAAATATGTTTTCTCGCTTTAAAATCTTAAGTTGGATTGGCTTTTTGCCGATTTTTTACTCTACGGAATAATTCGTAACGTGCATATGTATTTTGAATCAGTTGTTTTAATAAATAATGACATTTTGTCATTGGGTAAAATCTTCACTTGATACAATTCGGAATGTATGAAAATGTCGACTATTCGGCTTAAATAAGAGCAATTGAAAAGTCCTACAATTGAAATACTGATATATTTGATAGTACCCGGAATTTGAACCATGCATATTAGAATGATGTCAGTGATATTCTTTGTTTGATATTTCATAATACTCTTTGTCTTAATATTTTCACTCGCATCTACATAATTTTTTTTTTTATTATTCTTAGATTGATTCCGATTCAAATCTTAAATAGAACGATGTTGGTAAAAATATTTGGATAATTGAGAATAGGCTACTTTCTGTTTTATTTGGAATTCTTATTTTAATCTCAACCATTGTGCAACACGAAGTCTATTAGAGACTTAATGTCAGTGGGTTTTCCTAGCTCATTAATTAATCAAAATTTAATAATTCATCATATTTTTGACTCAACTACATACATATGTAATTATGTAATTGAATCTGTGCTTTAGTTATATACATTGCACAAAAATCATCATTTTTCATTATTACAATAATATTTTGGTATAAAAGTAATATTTACCATTTGTAACGTGCCGATTATTTAGAATTTGATTAATTTAAAAAAATGAGAATTATTTTTCAATAAACTGAGCTTTTTTTCTAAAATTTTGTATCCAGTAACCTAGTTTTGACCCTTGTCTTACGGAGTAAACAGATCAAAACTGTCATGATCATCTATATAGTCCGATTACCCTTTTAGTTTCACAATTTATATTTTTAATATGAAATGTTTTAAATTATATGAATTCCACTTGCTTAGATGTTTGGTGAATTAAATAAAACTCATTATATTATGCAATGTGAAAAAATATTAAAAATGCTATTCTTATTATTTTGATCTGTTTGAAATTATTACTTATTGGTTTCCTTGAATTCCTTTCAAGTCTAGTTCCAAATTGAAATGTATTGAGAATGCTTAAAACGAATTACTTGTCAAAATGTCGTTTCGGTTAAATTGTGTTTCATGATAATTTGTCTTCCAAAGTGCAAAATTTTCAATTGTATAATATAATATATGTACATATGTGTGTGGTTTTTGTTTCGTATTTCGATTATACATATATGTATATGATTGCAAGTTTTAGTAAAAAAAAATTGTTTCAATACAGAATCGACTTTCGTTCGGAAAAAAATTATATACTTAAATTTTCTTTTCTCGTATTCTGCACATATATTCGAAAAATTGCTCATTTCATGATTTTGATAAGAAGGAACATTGAAACTATTTATTCCATTGAAGATTACCACTTAAATTGTCGTAATTTGAATTCATATACATACCTTATAATGTATATATTTATATGTATAAAAATAAATATTTGTCTAGTATTTGATTCCAATTTTCAATATAGGACTACCAAATTCTGAATTTAGTCTCATGGTACCTACTTAGAATGTGGATGAAGAGTTTCGTAGCCCTTGAAAGGTAATATTTTTAAACCTACATCTGTCCAAACAATGGTGCTGGTGAAGACGAGAATTTCTGCACTTTACCTGGTGTCGTTCAGGTGGATAAGATCTTTAAAAATCTTTCTTCACCTTCACAAAGTACTGGAGTTGGACTTTGGACACCTTTCAAACTACTGCAATTGAATTTCAAACACACTTACCCGGCGTTCAACCCTCTGGGTTTTAGATCTTTCTAAAAAACATCCATGGCTTTTGCTAAAGTACTGTGAGATTTTATTGACGACTGCAAAATTGCATAACAGACTAACAGTTCTGTTTTTATGATTTTGATAATGGATCAGCAAAGGTTAAATATAATGTATGCTGACCCATTATCAGCAGATATTTTATCCATTCAGTCGTTGTCACTTTGCAATGAATAAGCTGTTATTTATATAAATACCATTTGATCTTATTTTTTGTATGAGAAAATTTTGTTGCATTGATGATTTTACTTCGGACATAAAACAAAACGAAATTGCCTTACTTGGAAGTTAAAGTACTAATATTTGCTCAATACTGAATGTCGTGGTTATTTCTTGTCATCTGGGATCCGGTGAACGATTCGCCTCCACTGATGATGACTTTATCATGATTTTCTTGGGATAATAATACAGTGATTTCCCATTGCATATGTATATTCACACATTTGATATATATAACATTCTCATTTATCGTTTACTCGTTAACTTTTACCGGTCTAATATATTTTTTTCTTGACCTTCCCTTATGGTGCTAAAAAGGCATCACACATTGCAATGATGTCAACTTTGTGTACATACAAAATTTTGTGATCATAAGTCGGATGAATACAAATACTGAGTAACATTTACAAGTAAGAACTATTTTATACTGCCTGGCGTTACTCGACCATGTGAAATATAAAAATTTGAAACATACGAAGGATATTTCAGAAAAAAATTTGTAGTCTACTGCCGGAGTTAGAATACCATGATTTTTTTTATATACATATGTATACCGAATTAATTATTTTATTAATTGAAAACTAGATTTGCATCGTGAACAAACATTCCTTTTTTATACAAAAAAGTCCATGATACATAAGTATTTAACATAGAGCATCAAACCAGCAGCATACATCAATGGTTCGCATGTGATGCTTTCATTGTGTGGTCACGGGTTCTCTCCCTGGTGTGTGCTGCTGGCTACACCTTGGATATATGACTCCAAGGTCAATTTCTTATCAGAATTTGTCATTTTATCTGCCCTTCGAGTGCTTGACATCTTTTCTGTTGAAAGTCCGCTACGCTGAAAATTTCGCCAACATTTCCAAACAGAATTATTTAGAAATCCAATAAAAAGCAGGTATAAAAATTTTAGTTAATCCAAACGAACCCTAGGTCACTACCCTAGATAACTACCGCCGAGGATTTCGAGTTTTGTTAAGGTTTGTTTAGACTCTATTATATCTTCGATATAATATAAAATAAAAGAGGTTTGTAATAAGAAAAAGTCTATTAATGAATGTATATTTCAAAAACTAGTTACATCTTCATTGTTGTTAAAATGTAATGCTCGCAATCTAAATGCCAATCCACATTCTAAAATACTCAGCAGCTAGGGATTTCCATTGGGAAATTCCGGTGTAAACCAGTCTTCAATGCATATTTTTCAATCCTACCTGGAAAGGGTTAGCGGGTAGTAATCTTATTTACTTTGTTCATGCTCAAAATACAACGCCTATCGGCGTTTTTCAGGCCTATGGACTTGTTGGCAAAACGCCGATCGGCGTTGGTCAGCATTCAAAGGGTTAATGTAAATATACAATCAGTAATTCTTAATCTGTATGGCACACTCGTCGCGTTGTAGCAATCTGTTAGACGATTGTGCATGATTGATTGAATCAAATAAAATGCTTATTACAGCACATCGTATCGTTCGATTTTTCATCTTGGAATTATATTTCCAGTTGAACCTGTCACGGGACTATAACAGAATACAAATATGGATATGGAAAACACATCTTCAATAGTAAATATATACATACATAGTGTGAATAAAGACTACTGACTTCACACTACGTATATTATATATTCAACATTCAACTTGTTGCTATTGAATAAGTGCGAACGACGATTACAGTGTAGTTCTCGAAACGATTGTACTGTCGTTCGCCATATAATGAGCGAGTTTGACGTGCGGCTCGCGTTTAGACAGAGAGGGTATAGCGATCGATCGCGTGTTGTATTGTATTGTACTGTACTGTACTGTACTGTACGTACATATTTAGTACCAGTTCAACGATGCAAGGTCTTTATTGCAGAACTTACTCCTCTTCCTATCAATTATCGTACGCATATTTGTATGTCGGACGCAAACGCGATATTTTTCACTTTTTTTTCCACTCGCTGCCCGGTTGATTTCTTCTTCAAAAGAAAAATGAAATCGGCGCGTTCAACACAATCGTGGGATGATCGTGTCGAGGGCGAATGTGCGAAACGTCGTATGCGCCTTTGATGTGTGCAATTTGGTGCTTTTGAGCCGGGAATACTCGGATTTTTCATAGAACACAACAATTTTCAAATGCACGCCAGTCAAAGGAAACATTAAAGCACGAGTTCACAAAGAGTGGTAATTAGATTTTTGCTAGTTTTAAAAAGCTATTTCAAATAAATTTACTACGTAATAAAAGTTTATTTTACATAGAGAGGTATGTATGTATGTCGGTCTCCGTGACGAGACAGAATGTTAAATTACAGAAAACGCAAATATCGGAAGGCAAAGATCGAAAATCGAAAGATCTTAAGTCGAAAGATCAAAAAAAAATGGTGCATGGTAAACGGTACATACGCACGTACATACTCACTTAATTTGCGCGAGCAGGATACAACAGGAACAAGAGGAACAGGCTTTTCCTCCCGTATTAATGTGCGCGCGCAGAATACGGGAGGAAAAGCATGTTCCACTTGTTCCTGTTGTATCCTGCCCGCGCAAATTAAGTGAGTATTTACCGTTTACCATGCACCATTTTTTTTGATCTTTCGATTTTCGATCTTTGCCTTCCGATATTTGTGTTTTCTGTAATTTAACATTCTGTCTCGTCACGTAGACCCGTATGTATGTATATAGCTTACCAGTATAGAGGTTGTGCGTTCAAGTCCTGACCAAATGCTCTGCTGGCGAGATCTTGGTGGTTATTAGGGCGAAAATACACTGAATGGTACGGGACTTCACGTCCTTTGGCTCACCGCTGTGACCATTCCACAGTGGAGGTTCCCCAAACCGAATTTGGGTGAAGTTGCACGTGCAGAGTGCATATGTTTGGGAGCTTTTATGCATATCCAAATGCAACCGAGATCAGACTTGTTTCTCCTACACTTCTTCAAACATGGGATTCACCGTTATCAATCACTTTCAAGCAAGGTTAAATACAAGGATAACATATCGCCGAAAACACTCCAGGGGGTGATTTTTGGGACCTTTTACCATGTTTATGGGGTAGGGGTGCTGCATTTTTTTCTCATGTTTAAAAGTATTTAAAAAAGAAACGTGCCACATACCACTCTGTGTGTTTTCGCCCTTAGCCGCTTCGATCCCAATATTGGTGTACTCACGATACCAATCCCAAGCAGATACGGATGTCCGATGCTTTTTACATACCTCCTTTACAGTTCACATGGTTCAAATATATTCTACTCGGTATTTTAATACGAATTTAGTTGGATTATGCTGATATTTTATAGTGATGTTACAGTCGAAGTGAATTTTCAGTTGTAATGTCCATCTGGCGTTTTAGGTCATTCATATTCGAACACAATTCAATTAGTAAATTATATCTCGAAAAGCGCAAATACACTTTCAACGGTTGAATTTTGACAGTGCTGATGTTTTTACGAATGCTTTAGAATTCAATAATGTGTTAATATTTGGTGGGTGCTTCGAATAAAGGTAATGAGTAGAGGTAGGATAGTCACAGTGCTATCCATTGTTCCATTGTTGTAAATCCTTTGTAAAAAAGGTTCGGCAAACCTTAAACAATGCATTTACAACCTTTGAACAATACGCGGCACCTTCTGGGTCCGGTGACTAGTAATGAGTACCGTATTTCGATAACTAAGAATGTGTTCAAAATAAAAATGTGACTTTTCAATTTAATTTACTAGTCGAGTGACGTTTTCACGAAAACCTAAGCTCTCCATCTAATCTGGTACCAACTCTATAGTGATCTTTATTTTCAGTTGTAATATATTTTGACTAGTTGGAATGTAATTCGCCATATGAATCAACTTACTTGGGTTAGACGCGATATATTCCAACTAGTCAAAATATATTACAACTGAAAAATACATTTCAACTATAACGGTAGTTGGTACCAGGTTGGATGGAACATATTCCAACTAGCTAAGATATACTACAACTGGAAGATGCAATTCAACTGTAACAGTGACATCTATGTAAAACCAATATTAATGAAGTAAAATTCCCAATAATATGTACATATATTGTATACAAAGGAATGATTATTAATTTTCCGTTTCTGTTTTATCCGATCGCAAAAACACGCGGTACTGGACCAACACCAATAGTTTTAATCTGCGTTATTCAATTAGAATTAGAATTTTCCGATTTATCTAGCTTAATCGTCGCTTCTCGGTAATTTGAGTTTCTAGCATCTCGAATTTTTTGATTTTTATAAATAGTGAGTGGACCGGAAGCGTGCCGTTTATTGTTATTTGTTCGTCTTGCTTTGTTAAAGGTTCGCCGAACCTTTCTTTTTGCACTCTAGCTTTGTAAATATACCCAAAACGCCCTGATTACTGAAAAAAGCACGTTTCCTATCCGCCCTTTACTTATAAATATGCTACATGTATTCTCCGTCATAATGTATTTCTCGCCATTTTGCCGTGCATCAAAAAATGTTGATTGTATCATAGATGTCTATATTGTATTCTATATACATATAATTGTCCTGTAGTGTTTGAAATATTGTTAGTATTTTTGTATAAAATAATCTAATCATATCTGTGTCACCTTGGGGTAATTCGTACAATGGCGCCTATGATAGAAATTTTTGTAATAAAATAAAAAAAATACATATAGTCCCGGGAATTCAGGGAATGGTCTAGAGCTGTAGCTCGAGTACCGAGAATTGAAAAAATCCGGTTATTCCGAAACACTAGTACAAATTCGCTGTATCTTCCGTTGCAAACGCGCAGGTATATATTTGTGTGTACGAGATTCAATTTGATTTTGCCGCCGTTGCTGTTGCTGAT
The DNA here is from genome assembly GCF_051622035.1 of Arctopsyche grandis. Lineage (NCBI taxonomy): Eukaryota > Metazoa > Arthropoda > Insecta > Trichoptera > Hydropsychidae > Arctopsyche > Arctopsyche grandis. The sequence goes on from NC_135355.1 coordinate 29,694,292, forward strand.
TTTCCTGTTGCCCTGTCCAACGTCATTACCTTCGGAAATGGAAATCGGCCATTATAACTTCGTCAGCCGTTCGTTGGTAATAATATTATAGTAATAAGCGTTAAATCGTTGTTCGTTTTCGCTTATTTCGTTTCGTTTCTGCGATGTTTGCATGCATTTACTTATCACGCTGCTCACATTTTTATCTCCAGTAAAGGCGCAGACAAACAGCGGTTGACGATATGCATAGTTGCGTTGATGGATTTCATATATCCCGTCTAATGCTGGTGAGACTTATTTTGCATGCTTTCTCTATGCGCACACTCGGTCGACTCCCCATGGCTATTCACAGCGGAATTCCCGTACGCGTCGGCTTCTGTGTGTTCATCCTCTCAATCGGCTTAGATTTTGTTGTGTAGCAAAGTTATTGCGTTGCGTTATCGCAATCTTCTATTGGAGGAGATGCGTTTAACACTTTAGGGTCCGCGGACGCCACATTGGCGTCCTGGATATTTGATGCGTTGGCGCCCGCGGACGCCACAGTGGCGTTCTCAAATACATACAACTTTGCCAACAAAAAAAATATGGATATTCCATTTATGCTTCGAAAAATTATCAAGAGATGTCTAGATATATATACGAAAAATCAATTAATGATAAAATATTTATAAGTTTCACTATTTTCGGGAGATGTCAATCATTTTGAAATTTCGTGTTTTTAAATACTGAAACATGAATTTTTTTTAATTTTATCATGCATACAGCGCATCCGATAATGACCACCGAAGAATTATTCAACGACACATCTGTTTCGGCACATCTGTGTCAAAAGAGCACTGTGAATAGACAAAAGTATCGTCTAGTTACGCCCACTCTCACATTACAAAATTGACTCGTGTGAAAAAAATCGAAGCCCTTAGTTTAGTCGCATTATTGTATCGGATTACCATTCGTTTCGGTCGATGAAACATATTTTGAAGGAAAAAAATTTAACTCTGCAAACGAAGTGAAATCAGCTCCTCCCAACTATTTTGTATCTAAACCAGGAAGATTTTACGACAAAGGAATTTATGATTTAGCCGAAAGATGACAGAGTTGTCGATAATGTATGATTTATTTCATTTGTGTAATTTGTTTTAAATAAAAGAAAAAAAAATAATGTAAATAATAAAATAAATAATCGATTGTGTATCGATACAAAATCGATTATTTAAAAAATTTTCCCATCAAAATATCTATGAAGTTCTTGGAAGGTCCAGTAATACACACCCCTATACTATAAACTATGTGAATTATGTGTTACAGACGTGTCAGAATTCGGAATTCCGAAACACATGCTATGGACCTACCCTTGCAGTCGGCCTGCACCATTTATATAAATGTGTTTTCGTTGTTTCTTCGACTATTCACTATGCATTGAATGCAAGTTATTTGATATTTCCATATAGTATGGTTTGTTATCCATGGATGACTTTTCAACTTGATCCTGAAGGCACAAAAATATTTGAAAAAATCCAATGGACCATCGCGCGAATAGCATTTCGGTAACTTTTACTCTAGTGATTATTATTTCAAAAATATAAAATATTTGTGTTTTTTTCGTAGTTTTATAATAAATATAGTTATTTTTAAATATAGTGCATTCAATTAGTGTAAACGTTTTTATAAACTCATAAAAAATCGATCACGGAGAATACAGGAGATGATACGCTGTTAGAGGAAAATTATACCAGAAATATAAAATATTAGTGTTTTTTTCGTAGTTTTATAATAAATATAGTTATTTTTAAATATAGTGCATTTAATTAGTGTAGACGTTTTTATAAACTCATAAAAAATCGATCATGGATCATAATTTTTTTTTTACCTTTTTTTTATTATAAAAATTAAACATACGCAAATGGTCATTCTGATTATACATAAAGACAGTTTATGTAATAATAATAACAAGATTTAAGAGAAAAAAAAAATATGGTTTTAAAAATATTGATAAACGAAAATTTATGAAATGCTATTGGTTAGACGGCAGGCAAGGGGTTAATAACCAATGAATGAAAGACATCCCTCGATCCATTATGGTCATGAAAACATTTCCTGAAAATTTTATACATATATGTCTATTGGTTTAAAAGTTACAAAGTTTTTAGTAAAACCATTCGTATTTGCCGATTTTCGCAAAAAATTAGCGGTATTTGGCGTAAGTTTCTATGGTAATCGCGCGGTCCCTAAAGTGTTAAGAGATGGTTTTTTTGCAAATAATTTTTTTTTAGTTAACGCGTCGGTTAAAGTTTTTATCTCGACGATTGAGATTGTGCGTTTTAGTATTAGTCCAAGTTTAAATGTTCGCACTTCTATTTATGTGTGTTTGATTGTGGTTTGTTGTCTTATATGTCTAATATGTCTTAACGATGTAAATAATTCTTGTGTGTTGATACTTTGTCTGAAGTACATATCTATTATTTTATTCAAAACCAGATGACGTGTTTCACTTTGTCTGGATTAAATGTGCCTAATTGAGAATAAAATGCGTATGAGCTTTTTAACCATTTATTGTTACGATTGTTCAATTCAATAATGTATGTATATTATTTCCATTAAATTCAAATGTCTCTACCGCAAACAAAAATATCTTATGAATACGTACTGAATCGCATTGCATATATAAAATTAATGCTTACGTGTAATTAAAAATTGTCTTTGTATAAAATTTTGCATTTTTCCTCAGCACTAGCTGAAGTTTTTAAAATGCGATTAAATAAATGCAATCGATAAAATTTGCTACATATTTATTTTTCTTTGTGTTGCAATCAACATTCTTTAATATCTGTAAAGAAAGCTCAAGTTGTTTCGGACGAGCTTTAAGGCGCAAACACACTGAATCAAACAGCCTGGGCGCGTTCTTGGCCTCCTGTGGTAAAAAATCATCAGCGATGATTCATCACTAGAGGTAGGACCGGAAGCGTGCCGTTTATTGTTCAATTGTTGTAAATGCTTTGTAAAAAAGGTTCGACAAACCGTTAACAATGCATTTACAACATTTGAATAATAAACGGCCCCTCAGGGTCCGGGCTTTATTCATCACACACCGGAGGGGGCTTTTTCTACAATTTTATCCTACATTTCTTCAAATATAGAAATCTCCGTCATCGATCACTGTCAAACCAATATCAATACCATTATGCCATTATGCATGCTAGCCCTTTTCTGTGCAAAACTATCTCAAAAAAAAGTGCCGCGTGTATCTGTGTCTGGGTCCTTACAGTAAGAACACAATGAATCGTACGGCATGGACGTGCTCGTGGGTTTCAACTGTGATGGGCGCGTCCTCATGTCGGTGTTAATTCGTTCGATTTTATTATTTCGGCAAGTTTCTCCTACATTTCCTCAAATATGGGAATTTCCGTTATTGATCATTCTGCACCTTTATTGCTCTACATACTTTCTTGATGTTTTCTAACGACGAGAACGTCTATTTTGCGTTACTCTTGGGTTTATGACTTGTTCGTAATCATTGAAAGCCCGGACCCAGAGGGTGCCGCTTATTGTTCAAATGTTGTAAATGCATTGTTAAAGGTTTGCCGAACCTTTTTTTACAAAGGATTTACAACAATGGAACAATGAGTGGCACCTTGGCTATCCTACCTCTAGTAATCAAAAGCCATTCAACACTACACTTCACGTGAACGCATTGTTCACATGTTCTGGTTTGCAACCAACATCATGGTCCATTTTTCGATCCAATCAAATTTGACATTCGAATATTTTGACGAATGGCGTATCGACGAATGTCTGCCAACTTAAGCGATGAGCAATTTGTCTCATCAAATAATTAGATTTGACATTTTAACTCTATGACGCGTTTAATGAAATAATTTTTCGTTCAATAATTAATAAACGAAATTTAAATAAGCTTTATGTACCATGCGACAATGTCGTGCGTAGGCAGCAGTGTGCGCTCAACTTAATTCCGATCATAATACATTATATCGACCGAAATAGTCTCGGAATCAAACGAAAACCCTTCGAATTTAACCCTTCGGCTGCCAAAGGTCGACAATGCGGTATTATTCATCGGTGAGGCCAACGACCAGACACGAAGTGTCCAAACGTTATCGCGTACAAACGTCGATACGATTATTGTGAGCGATCGCTTTCGTTCGTGTGTATGCACTTTTTTACACACACACACTCGCGTATCTATATCCAATTGCAATTATATGCATCCGTCCGAGAGACCAGAACTCGTCGTTACCGTTATACGTGCACATGTACACCCACCCACCCACCCACCTGCCTACACGCGCACATACACATACACCTGAAGTTCTCGCCGTGCTAATTAATCGTCGGGTGAAACTTGGAGTATCCGTGACCTTGCCGTGTTCGTAGCTTATGGGGTATACTTATGGTATGTACGGCACCCGCATGGTCATGTCGTGACCGCAGTTTCAATGCCCCGTTTGGTGTTGGATTTTCGATTTTGGCCGTGGCACGGTCAATACGTGTGCGTATAGAAAAGTCGCGGATTTGACTTCTAATAACGTTCTGTGAGTCTAAAAATATCCGAATTTGACTTCTTTAAATTAAATTTCACAGCACAGACCGGCAACTGTACAATAAGTATTCTTTGGTAGATTCTATATAGACACGTTCATATATTATTTTTATGATTTATACCAGGAACGCCTAACAGGTAACCCCAATGCGCCTTCCTGGCCAGAAACACCCTACATTTGATACAAGTATTATTATACAAATTAAATACATATCAATTAAAACCCACAAAGATGGTCAAATTTGTAAATTTGAAGCATTTTTAAAGAATTCAATGAAATTCAGTTAATACATCAATTAACATACACAGTGACAAATTTCTGCCAGCACCGTAATCCCGGTATTCAGACTAGTTTCGGCACCGGGATTCACGGTACCAGAAAACACCGGGATCTTGGGATTAGAAGCCTTACTTGTGAGGTATTGAAAAGATTTTTTGTGAATAAAACTACTTTTGGATAATGTTATACCTATTATATTTCAATATTTCGTACTGCCGCCTCGATTTTGAATAATCGCCAATATGCGTTGATTTCGTACAGTGAAATTAAACATTCCATCGTAATATCATTCTCCCAAGTTTTGGTTATATTTTTAAGCAATTCTATGATATTTGATGCACGTCGTTTTGCCAATTTTCTCTTTAAACCCATGAGTTTTCGATCGGATTCAGATCATGATTGTTTCCCGGCCATTCTAATGATTTGTTGCCCAATATATTCTTAAATTTTGTGATCTGTAAGTGATAAAGGATATTATTAATCATTTAGTAAAAAAAATTAGAAGTAACTTTTTGTTACTCAGTAATTCCAAGTCTTGAAACTGTGTAATATAATAATTTGATGCTTCTCTTTTTATTTTGTACTTTTTTTACGATATTTACATGTGTTCCATATTTTCGTTCAAAAATGATACGGTAATATTCACACTTGGTATGTAAGTAAAGTAAAATGAATTGAGTATATATAAATTAATAAGGCAGATAATTTTCATAATTAATGACTTGCATTTTTCACAAATCGTGTTATTTTTTGTCTATTTTTCAGGTAAGCAATTTCACGAATTCGGCGTGACAGATGCAACGAATTTCTTGATCGGTAACATTCGATATTGATGATTGGTTCTCGTTGTAAACATGTAAAACATATTTCACACGTTCTTTGCTTACACATTATTGAGCAATTAAAATACGATTTAGGAACGTAAAAAAAATACGTTCGTTTTATTTTTATCAGGGATCTGGAGCAACCACTTTTTTGAGTTGCTCCTCTCCGAAACCTACATATGTAAGTACTCCAACTCCGCTCCGTGCTCCGAATTGTTTTAATATAAATCATGGTATTTATTTAATTTATTAATTTTATTCATATACATATGATAAAAAATTGTAAAAGTTTATTTATAAACAATTTATTTATTATGAAAATATTTAATATATATCATGAAAATACATACAAATAGTATAACTATACTATACGGTGCCGCACATGGTTATCCTAAACTACCATAGTAACAAGAATAGAGAAAATAATCAAGAATATAATTTGATCTCGATGGAAAAATAAAAAAAGGGCACAAATTTATTTGTACAAAACAACAATAAGCGAAAAAAAGTATCCTGTAAAAATTATAAATAAAATCCCGGATTTTTATGACTTCATGACTCCGATTCCAGACCTTTTGTATAATGTAAAAGCACATAACAATACAATTTGTTTTTCATCATGTAAGAAATATTTGAACGAAGCCGAGTTGTTACATATAAATGTATATGTAAATGAAATTCTTTGACATTACTTTATTTCTTTTGATGGCTTAATTTTTTCGCTCTCTTTGCTTCGGTAAAAAAACCTATCAAGTGGTCTTTTTTTTGGATTCCCATACACAATAATTTTAGTATTTGCTTTGGGCATTGAATTTTAATGAATGTGGACAAGCTCCCGTGTTTCTGGGTGCGTATCTGTCGCCAGTTAATTAATATTTCATGTTTTTAGAAAAAAAATATTAAGCATGTCACTATTTATCGAAAAGCTGAAGTGGAATGTCTGTGTATATGTATCCTATGTAAGTTCCTTTTACGAAATGAGCCCCTGATCTATGCTATAACGACCTAGCCCAAAACTCACCCTCTGGAGTGTTTTGGTGATATTTTACTTTTGTATTGACAGTGATCGATAACAATGATTCCCATATTTGAAGAAATTTAAGAGAGACTTGTCGAAATAATAACATCGTACGAATTGACAATGAATTGAGGATACGCCCATCACAGCTGGTGTCTACCTACCGTGCCGTAAGATTCAGTGTTTCTGCACCTTTATAGTTGCCCTTTCTCTGAATGTAATACAGCCGTTGTTGTCGTTCTATCTACCTGTAATAATGGCATCCATTTCCTTATTTTAAAGGTTAGCTGAATTTTGTCCACAATGTTATGTGAGATCGAAATGATCAGTACCTTCGTTTAGTTTTGTTTCTACTGGATATTATTTTATTTTGAAACCAATTCAAAGCAAGCTATCCGCCCATCCATTGATTTTACCATTCTACTATCTGTTCAAAATACGTACCCTAGAGTCCGCAACAGACATTTCACGACGAGCATCTTTCTACGACTTCTATGACGCATAATGCGAGTTTATCATTGATTTAATTTATTCTTGAACCCAAACCTAACCCAACCTATTCAATAGTGTTCGTCACAGAAGTCATATAAAATATTAGTGCACCTTTGCCACTCTGTATATGCCACTTTTTGGAGAACTACATATAAAGTTCTCGGTACAACTGTTCTTTGTACGGTTTTCTATAAAAAATACTATATTATATTTACAAGCAACGAAGACTCCGTATGCTAGATAGATTCTATCGATTGTTTCATTATGCGATGTTTAAAATGTATACTGTTCGAGACTATGTATCCATGCGAATGTGTAGTGCAGTGTGCGTTGACCCAATTCTACCAGGAAGCGGGTCGCAGAGCTAACCGCACCCGACACAAATGTAAAACCTCATAGTCTTCCCACCCCCCTACTCATTCCACATACTACCATATTCTCCCCAAGATGTTCTTGAATTATTAATCTACTTTTCAGCATGCGAGGAAGTTTGGCTGTCTCGCTAAACGGTCACATCTCTTCAAATATGTACCTGCCCACCTTACGTTCGTGACCTTTTCGTTTTCGAGTGCGCATTCATGTGGTTGTCCCATGCTTCGAAATGAGTATTGCTTGGATTGTGTATTCCGACATAAAATATGAATCAATATGTCTTGGGATTTATTGTACTGACGACACAATTGTGACATCGATCAGCATGTTCCCCAGTATTTGATTGGTGTGACTGAAATTGACATGTAAGACGTCGTTTGTTTTTCATCCCAAGTAGAGCTTAGCACACATGTGCTTTTAAGATTCGTATATTACCGTTTATATTAGCAGCTCGGCACAGCACTCCACGGAAAAAACTTTTTTCGGCACGTTAATATTTGTTTCGGACGAGTGCAAGGCAAAATCAGCTTACACAAGCTACAGAACGCGACGATACGACACATTATTGCTTCCGTCATGTAGGACGTTTCCGAAAATTTGCATATGTACCCGGGCAACACTTTCGTTAGCACGGGTGCACTCGCCACTATGACGTTCTGCTTGTTACTTTTCGGTGACATGAACTTCTGTATAATACTGTAAGGGTGAAAACACAGAGTGGTACGTGTTTTGTTTTTTTTTAGATACTTTTAAACATGCGAAAAAAACGCAGCACCCCTAGCACATATACATAGTAAACAGTCCAAAAAATCACCCCGTGAATTGTTTTCGGTGATATTTTATCCTTGCTTGACAGTGATCATATCTGAAGAAATGTAGGAGAAACTTGTCTGATCTCGGTTGCATATGGATATGCATACACGTCCGAGCTCCCAAACATTTGCACTCTGTACGTGCAACTGCACCCGAATTCGGTTTGGGGAACCCCCATTTTGAAACGATCGCGGGTGAGCCAAAGAACGTGACGTCCCGTACTACTCAGTGTGTTTTCGCCCCAACTTAGTGATTAGGTGATTGGTGCTCGTCGACCACTGATTTCCTAGCACTGATATCTCGCGTTCACACCAAAAATACCTCGCCGTAAGAATAAACCGTATATATATATGTATGTACAACAACCAATAATGACGCATGACTCACAATGGTGACTCATTTACAAATGATCTCTCTGTGCTGATAGTGCACGCTGTGTATAAATATTGGGCGGATCTGTTCCGTGTTTCATTGGAAACTATATCGTCGGCGGAACAACAATAAACTACCTCTAGCACTACTCGCTGTGTCTTTCACTCCGATCTCGTAACCCCTCTTCACGTCCACGCTAAAATATGAATAGAGGGCTATTCATATTAGCTCACGAATGCGTGAATGTGCATGCGTCAATAGATCGTATGAATGTGTCCATATAGAATGTACCAATGAAATTTGCTGGTTACACGCAGCTGCTGATCGGTGCTGTGCCAATGTGACTAGACCTTAGATCGTGTCGGTTACTGCTGTTTGGGATACGTCACGTACACATTACGGAATATATAAATATGTCCATTATGTAGAATGTACTAAATAATATTTTTGGTATTGCTGTTTACGTGCAGTTGCCGGCTTTAGCTGTACTGATAATAACGAACCTTGATGCTAAATTGTTATCCTTGAAAATTTAATCCAAATGTATTGGCAGCTTTACATAATACACGAGTCGTTCGTGTCACAGCAGCCGAAGGGTTCATACCGTACACCAAACGAGAACACCCACTACATCCCAGCATACAACATTATAAAGGTCAAACATAAATCCAGCTTTTACATACACGCATGTGTGTTTATATTAGGTGGGTATAAATATATTGGACGTGAGTATGTAATATTCATCTATTCAATTGAATTGAGTCATAGTATCTAATAGCTCTCTATCTGAATTCTATTACGCACAATGGTTTGATCATACATTTGTAATATTTATGTAATATGTACATACGGAATGCTCTGAGATGATAACCTCTCGCGTTGTTTGAATCATGCATGGGACACGGTTCAAGTTTATTTTCGACGCTTTTGATTGATCTGTAAGGTTCAAATTTTAAAACCGGTTACCTAGTTCCACTTATCTATACGTTATATGTACGTATGTATACCGAACGTTGGGTATATCTCAAATACCTCTTTCGTCTCATCCATGTATGTGTATTATGTGTGTTTTATATTCTGATATGAACGATTGAATTAAATGTTTCGTGTTCTTATTATTATTAAGTAGGTTGTGAATATAAATACAAAGTATACTTTGTGATTTCATTAATCACATAAGCTCTTACCGTCGTTGTTATGTTTAAATAACGTAAGGTTTCTGTTTTATATTCCAATAATCTCTTTTCGTTTCTTTTGTGTTTATCGTATATATCGTAAGTAAATGTGTGTGAAGAAATTGGCGATGGGTACTGTTTTGCGGTGATTTAGGTCGAATTTGGTCGTTTATTGACCTTATATTATTATTATTAATCTGGTTCATTGAATTATTTAATTATACATACAATGGATTAAATTATACATTGCGTGAAAATATACTTTGGTAAAATTTCGTATAATAATTATAACAATAAAACGAATGTTTCTGGCATTAATTTTTCTATTCAGTGGTTCTGGCATTTCACATATTGATTTACGCTGATGACACTTTGTGTCGCCTTAATTTATTTGGACAGGCGTTTGTAGGCGATTTGCGATTTTGTGAAAATCGTTATACAATCGGGGAATGTGTGCAAATTTCACATTATTTATTTATTTATAACAAATATGCCATAGTGCTATCACAGATCACCTCAAATCGACACAGGGTAACTGTGAATGTATGGACAAAGTATACAAATTACAAAATCAGACAAATTAGTAGGGATTGTCTTGCTTCCACAGCCAGCACCGATGACTCAGTATCAGCTGTTAACACAAAATTTGTTAACACCGCTTGGCCCAAGCGTTAGAGAGCAGATCATTAATTCCACTAGTACAACTCTACCATTCATGATGATAGTAACGAGCGCGTTCTACCAGGCAAATACGTGAACATAATCTCTGATGACCTACGCTCTCTGGGGTATAAAAAATCACATTCAGGTATGGAGTTTGGTTTAGGAATGCAAGCCATCCAATAAATAATTGTGCGGGAGGTGGGAACAACCGTCAAATGTCAACTCATATAATTTCACAACCGTTCCAACGCTGCAATAGCTCAATTATTAGTTGTGGAAATTTGAATATCATTTATAAACTAATATTATTTCGTATAACAGATGCTACCCCAGACGTTTTTGCAGAAAATGGATGTTATGTAGGTAAACTTTAACTAATGATTGGAAATCGCATGGGGCTTTTGGTATGAAAAACTGTTTCTTTTAGTACATATTGGGATAAGTATAATTGTATTGATAAAATACGATATTCATTTGTACTATTATTATTATTTTTAAATAGTAGGTATAGTATGAAGAGTAATTTTGTGTTACCTGTATTTGAATGGAAATTGCCTACTGGAAAATATAGATAGGTTTTCTATGAACTATTATACAATCGGAACTTTCAGAAATAAATGAAAGGGGAAAAAGCAAATGAAATGGTTTCACAAGGGGAAATTAAAATGATGGGAAATGACATTTTTTTATTAAAAGTTATTTTAATTAGAACTTCTACATAACTAGATACCTGTATTTAAAAAAAAAATTATGTAGCTACATGGCACGCCATTGGTACAAAAGATTGGAGTATAGACTATCGAGTATCTATCCATTGGATGCGATGTCCATTACAAATGTGACTAAAGGCGCTCTTCCACCGAATACGTTGACGCAGACGTATCTTTTTTGCCCATACGAATGCACATACGTCGCGTTGACGTATGTTCTGTCGCGGTCGTCAATAGCGATACGTCTGCGTCAACGTATTCGGTGGAATGGCGGCTTAACAATCAAATATCAATGTACATATGGAAGTGTTATATTGTTACTTATTTTTCTTTTATTCATTATACAAAGTACTTATCTTTTTTGCAGTCTACTTGAAAATTGTATTCAGCAAGTAAACTTCGACCGAACACAACAACGACAGTGTACTCTGATTAAATTTTCACCGGCCTGCGGCTCTCAAACTTTCCACTGACGTAACGAGCAGTAAAAACTTCCCGGTTGCAAATTTGCAATGTTCGCGCATATTGCGAATTCACTCAACCCCGACTTGTGCGCTCAATTGACCGCGAAAAGCGAATCTTATCGATGACGCTTGCCGTACTAAAAATTCGATGACCCTCTTACATATCTAGTGTGTATACTATACGAAATTTTATTTACTTTTATATTCTTAATAAAATTCTGTTTCACTCCGTTTTTAAAAAATAAATTCGTATTTACGTGTTTTCACTGCTGTGTGATCGATTTTTACTTTATTTTTTTGTCGCATATAAGTAAAAAACACGCGGCCGTACACGTGAGATGTCGCAGATTTGCGCGGGTTTTTAATTTTGCTGTGTTGTGGGTGTTTTGTTATACAATTTTTGGGTGTTTTTGTTATACAATTTTTTATTTCGTTTATTTTTTCTTTAGAGAACACCTTTACTTATGAGTTTATTTATTTCAAAATGAGTTTATATATCCACCATTATTATTTTTATTTACAAAAATGAATTTTTAAATAAATACAATTTCCAAAATATTTGTGAATTTAACTAAGTAAGTTGATTAATCTAATTACAAATCTAAAGAAAAATTGTGTCATCGTCAAATTAGACGGGGGGGGGGGGGGAGTAAATAATTTGCATTTTAATGCGGCAAGTTCCTGAATTTGAAGTGAAATAATAAATGCAAAGAAATTGTTCCCGCTTTTAAAAGACACATTAAAAAAAAGATACATTTAGAAGTCCTTTAATTAATTGATTTAATTTGAAAAAAAAATTTTTGAAAATTTCAGATTTTTAAGATATATAAAATATATAATTTTTTACGAAATCCAATTTTTACTATTTTGGTTATTCCTTTTTCTAATTGTATTTTTTTTAGCTTATATACATTCATAAGTATTTTTTTGTATAATATATATAAAAACCGACGCGATTTTAATATGTACAGGACAGAACGTGGACAAGTATGGGGAGTCAAAAAATTTGACTCGGCCGCCGCGGATTCCGGATTTCTTTTTGTTTCGGATACAGACTCCATTTTCAGTTCCGGATACCGATCCCTGTTTCAGTTCTGATTCCCGATTTCTGTTTTAGTTCCGATTCAGATTAATTATTCCTCTACGTATTGTAACTTTATTTTAAATCATGTATCAATTTGTTTCCGAAACCACCCGTTGAAATTTCAACGGGCACAACACTAGTTTACATATATATTAGCCAGCAGTTTGGCTTAATGATAGCGTATATATTTAGCACCACTGTGATCGATGGATCGACTCACCATACTGCTGGTTAGATTTGGGGGTTTTGTGACTCCATATCGATCGTTTCTCTATCAGAGTTTGTCAATTTTATCTGACCATTGTTGAAACGATTCCTGAAAATTGGTAATAGATCATTTCCTGTTGTCACAAATCTGGGTGTATAATTTGTAGAAATTATGCACAGAACTCTGAAATCTATAGACGTCTCTATAGTTTCGTGTTTATTATGTGTATAAAAATTGTAATAATAATAGTGCACAAAATCTAAAAAGAATCTATAGATGTCTCTATGATTATTATTTCTGTACTTGATTAATTATTATATTCTATGTATTCTATGTATTATTGTATTCTGACCGTTCTCGTACACTCGTCGCATTGGAGCGATTCTGGACAATAAAACGTATTGACTAAATAGAACAGTACTTCTTTTCAACCAACGAAAATATGTATTTTTTTACAAGGCTCTTCTATACTTTGCTTATTTTAAATTGTACATAAAAGAAAGTTTAAATATGATTTTTGAGGGATGAGATTCAAGATTCCCTGTCGCATGGTCGGAAATGGTACCTCCCCTTATAGGTGTCCTCTTTTTTTAAGTTTTTGAATTCAATTATCTCCCAAACCGCTAACCGAATCGAACTGATTTTATTATCATTGAATACTACATACTTTTCACTTTTCCAATGTTTGAACATCGCAGAGTGAACAGTTTTCGTCACTAAAATACCCCACGGTTCCGAGGCCGCGCACCCAGGAGCCGGGCGGTTGTAAACACACGGACCCAATATGTAATTCCAATTTGACAAAATACGCCTATACACGTTACGATTTAAATATATACATTACACGCGAAAAAACAAAATGCACGAAACGCCGCCATTCTGCGTCATTTGGCACAGATTTCGAGACTGCGATCCAACAGATTATAGTCGACTCGACGCGAGCTGGCCTCCCCTTAAGTACTCACTCTCATTATTTAGTCAAGGTCTATTCGTAAACTTGCCTCGAAGTGATTAATAATGCATTGTTGTGGTGCACTCTCTTTCGGGACGTCCGGTGGCTATTTGCGGACCACACTGTAGTACAGCCACCCGCACCGTTCGCCGTCGAAACTAGATCGTACAGATCGATCCGAGATTCTCAATTCGTGTCGGTTTTTGTTTTTAGGCTACACGTGTTCTAATCGATTTTTTTACTGTCCGTTGAAGCGTTTGAATTGACTGTTTTTATTTTTTTCGCCTTGAAATTTCTGGTATGTATTTAAATTTTACTCTTAATTTTGTTGCACTGTTTCGTTAGTATTAGTAGTAGTCAAATCATTATATATGTAGGTACTTCTCATGAATCTGTCATTCCAATTACCTATTATGTATATGGCGATGGGAAATTTTTTTTGAATTGTCGTCTTATCAGTCAATGATATGACGACAGTTGATTTCGATTTAAATATTATTTGTGTTTACCGGGCCCTGGGAAAATAATTCTGGGATCCTTGGGGGGGGGGGGGGGGGGGGTTGCTTATTTCAGATTTTCCAAAAATATATTTTTCGATATGTCAATTAATTATAAAATAACATGCGCCGCGGGCAAAGACTTTTTTGTACTAACCTTAAAAGTATATATTATTTAAATATTACAACGCAATCTATATATTGCGAAGCAGAAAAAAATATATAAAAAAGCGTTCAACGTGGTTTATTTTAATTTCATAAGATTTCTATTTATAAGCATGTTTATTCGCTGGGACGAATTATGAATAAAATATACTCATTTTTACCGGCTTCCTTTAGGATTTGGTTCTGAAGTATACACATCTATTAAAAAACTGTTTTTAATTAATTTTCATTTATATATTCTTGTTATGATTTCCACCAGAATCATTCCCTTCAAGTAGTATTGGTCCGGGGAATATATACCCTCTCCTTCCTTAATGTTATAGGTAGACTACGGATACTCTTCAGGGCAAAATTCTTTTGCTTTTGTTAATTTCGTAGAAAAACTTTTTTTCTACTGGTTTTGTTTTTAGCTGTTATTTGTTATTTCTTCTTCCCAAAACTTAATTAAACACAGAACCGTATCACTGCCGCAGATTCTTCCATGATGTTTTCCGCCGACCCTGACTGCGATGGCCTACGATTTTTCCCTGGTTTACTAGGCGCAAAAGTTCATATTTCTGGTTCCGCATGATATTCTCCAAGATATTTGGTTCTACGCGTCATCCATGAGATTCTCAGCATCCTTCTATATTTCCATATACCGTCGCGGTTTCGGAAACCGGAACACTTGTGATTTTACGATTTTTGGGCAATAAAAATATTGTCCCCTTAGGTGTGTGGTTTTTAACGATCGGGTCTTTTAAATTTGATTGTTTTCTACGATTTGTGTTCAGTTTAGTGTGAGTTTTCGAGGTGTTCGAGGTGAAAAGTTGGAGAAAGATTCGACCAAAAATTTACCCTGAAGAGAGTGAAGCATCCCCCAAGCCACATGGTTTGAGGATGTTTTTCTCATTATGGAATTGGTCGAATACAGTTTGTGCAAGGTTCCATTAACGGAATAGCATATAAAAAAATTCTAGAAGAAAGTTTTATCCCATCAATGGAAAACCATCTTTCAAATTCTGATGATGTCATATTCAAAGATGACTCTGCCCTTTGTCATCGAGCTAAATTAGTGCGTATTAATTTTATTTAATGATATTGAATGTAATTAATAATATTTCTATCAAAAAACTGAAATATTTTTGTTACTTTTTTTTAGGTTCGGGTTTATTACGGGAATTGGGTGTAAAGACATTAACATGGCCTGGGAATAGTACCGATTTAAACCCAATTGAAAATTTATGGATGGCTATTAAATATAGGATTAGTAAAACAAATGTGTCATCAATCATTAAAAGAGACCATTGAAAAAGATCACTGAAATTTCACACAAAATCACATTTTTCTATGGTGTTCCGGTTTCCGAAACCGCGACTGTACAAAGCCTGCGGTTTTTTCACACATGGTATCTGTCAGGGTCCTTACTTTAGTCCCAAGCAGTAAAAAAAAAAATAAGAAAAAATTTAAAATGATTTTTTTTTTAATTTCATTTACAAGCTTTAAAATTACAATACAGTCATAATCAATAAAAATGAAGTCATAATCAATAAAAATACACATCAGTTATTTATTAATGAGATTTTTGCTGTTGTACATTCGAAGACAAATTCTTAATATCTGGTTCGTATTTCGTCACTTTTGGTAATACACACGACCAACTGGATTTATCAGTCATTCTATTTCTTAAACTACATTTTATAAAATTAATTTCTGAAAATAATGACTCACAAGCATGTGTAGAAAAGAAAATTGATAATATTGCCCTCGCTGGTTTTTTTTAAATCGCTTAAGATTTCTGGAATGGCCTTCCGAGTTCTCATTTCTTCTTCTGCATTTTATTAATTATTTTCGTTAATCGATCACTTTCAATTATTTTCAAATTTTTCAAAAAAATTTCTCAAATCTACAAACTTTTGTTTCTCAAACTCGATTGAAATTCGATCAATTGCATTTCAATGTCTTACAGATTTGGCCACTCGAAAATCTCCAAATTGAGGTCATCCGCTGATAGTGCGCCTGGATATGAAATTAATTTTTATGTCTTTTCAAATCTCCTGAATTGTTTGACTCTTGAAGAAAACCCGTTGATTATCGTTTAAATAACTACAAAAAATTCTCGTGTTAATTTGATTTGATCTGGCTTTTCTTCTGCAATTTTTTTTTTGTATTTGGAAAATATTTGAAAGTGATAGATACAATGTCACGATCAAAAATTTGTAATTAAGCTTGAAATGCTTTGATTAAATCAAATATAACAATAATTTTTTTGTTAATTCATTTAAATGTAAGCACAAATCACTTTGCCAGCATAAAAATTGGTTAAAGTTGCCACGGTAAAATAATAAACGATTGTCGTTTATCTTGGGAAACATTTGATAATTAACACTTTAGGGACCGCGCGATTACCATAGAAACTTACACCAAATACCGCTAATTTTTTGCGAAAATCGGCAAATACGAATGGTTTTACTAAAAACTTTGTAACTTTTAAACCAATAGACATATATGTATAAAATTTTCAGGAAATGTTTTCATGACCATAATGGATCGAGGGATGTCTTTCATTCATTGGTTATTAACCCCTTGCCTGCCGTCTAACCAATAGCATTTCATAAATTTTCGTTTATCAATATTTTTAAAACCATATTTTTTTTTCTTAAATCTTGTTATTATTATTACATAAACTGTCTTTATGTATAATCAGAATGACCATTTGCGTATGTTTAATTTTTATAATGAAAAAAATGTTAAATATAAAATTATGATCCATGATCGATTTTTTATGAGTTTATAAAAACGTCTACACTAATTAAATGCACTATATTTAAAAATAACTATATTTATTATAAAACACTAATATTTTATATTTCTGGTATAATTTTCCTCTAACAGCGTATCATCTCCTGTATTCTCCGTGATCGATTTTTTATGAGTCTATAAAAACGTTTACACTAATTGAATGCACTATATTTAAAAATAACTATATTTATTATAAAACTACGAAAAAAACACAAATATTTTATATTTTTGAAATAATAATCACTCGAGTAAAAGTTACCGAAATGCTATTCGCGCGATGGTCCATTGGATTTTTTCAAATATTTTTGTGCCTTCAGGATCAAGTTGAAAAGTCATCCATGGATAACAAACCATACTATATGGAAATATCAAATAACTTGCATTCAATGCATAGTGAATAGTCGAAGAAACAACGAAAACACATTTATATAAATGGTGCTCTTTTGACACAGATGTGTCGTTGAATAATTCTTCGACATTATCGGATGCACTGTATGCATGATAAAATTAAAAAAATTTCATGTTTCAGTATTTAAAAACACGAAATTTCAAAATGATTGACATCTCCCGAAAATAGTGAAACTTACATATATTTTATCATTAATTGATTTTTCGTATATATATCTAGACATCTCTTGATAATTTTTCGAAGCATAAATGGAATACCCATATTTATTTTGTTGGCAAAGTTGCATGTATTTGAGAACGCCTATGTGGCGTCCGCGGGCGCCAATGCTTGGACTATTCAGGACGCCAATGTGGCGTCCGCGGTCCTTAAAGTGTTAATAAAACGGAATAAATTAATAATTCACAGAAATCGTTCGCATGCCATCCAAATTCTCAAACGTGCCACCTTGGGCACGCGAGCCCTAGGTTCGCCATCCCTGTCCTAGGTGATGTATCGAACAAAATAAGTGTATTGAATTAGTAATCGTAATTACACGTGAGATACGTATTTTTAAATAATACATGTCTGTAAAGCCAATTGTCTGAATTTGACGAAAATAGTTTGAATCACGCGATAGGCAGTATTAATGATGAGGGTGTTTATTTTTGTAATTAGATATTCATGGCGTATCTTCGTGTTTTGAATTTACAATAACTGTATTGTAGTACGCTATAAATATTTGTACAGTGGACCTATCCCTTTGCGTCGATGGATAGTGTGATTTAATTGGGTGCTTATCTATACATCGATACGTTAGATTTTATCGATTTCTATATTTTTGGGACGGTTTTTATTAAAATTACAATATTGTTTACGTACTCACATGCCGTTTGATGAGTGAGAAAACGAAAGATTTTTGCTTATTAGATGTATTAAAGACTGCAATTTACATGCTAGAGAACTTCACCTGTGAGAGGCGTAACCTTACGCCTTAGGGGGTCGACCGAATGTGCATAAAATGACATAAACTATACTATTACTAATTAGTCTCTTGGAAATAAATCTAATTAGTCTCTTGTAGTATAAAACTCACCGATCGCAAAATATGCATCCTATGCACTTTTGGCTCGACGTCAGACGTTGACTTATTCGACGATTTTCCCCGAAGACGCGTAAGGGGCGAGAGTGTGACGGCGTGTTTCGACACGCACAAAGGAAACCTCTTTGCGGGAAATTTTCCGCGACGACTCCCACTCTGAAAATTATTTTACGTGTTTAATTCGGGCAATTTGGGCTCAGTCTGTGTCAACCGTGCTCGACCGATCCTCGTTCGCCCGTGGGAACTCCTCTGGACACCCGTCACCATCATCATCATCATCATAATTATCATGATACTATCACAGTAGTCGTGCAGTGTCATTGACATGTTCAATAAAAGGCGTTCGAGCGATTCGCGCTACAATTATTCAGACAATGACGTTTGTTTAAGATTTGAAAAGTTATCTGGTGAGGAACTGTCGGAAGCTGAATTTAAAACGGCATGCACTTCCGGTTTCATTCTATCGTTGATTCAGATGTGTGAGCTAGTTTTGCTAGTGTTCGTGAAGTGTTTTCGTGCTAAATTGAAAGTTTTAGGTCATTGTCAACGCTATATGCGATTCGACCAAAAGCTTATGCGCGTTCTATCGCAGTATTTTATTTTTAGAGGCATTGGATTTGAATACTCAAAATTTTGTCACGAAATTGTATCTTGGTTAGGTGTATTCATCACTCGTCCTTTTGCTTCATCATTGGTACATTCAGTAGATTTTGTTTTGTGTGAATTCCGCGGATTTTATGCATCCTATCGATCGCGTAAATCGAGTCATCGTGTTATTTTGGGCAAGAAGTATGCTCCGGAACGTACACAAATATAACGTGTTATTAATTTTAATAGTGAAACTCTTAAACAAAAAATTATTTCAGTGTGAAACTAATAAATAATAAACGCATTTCTACAAAAAATGATTATCTCAACTTCGTGATTGTTTTACTTTATTTTATACCAGGGCTGCTCAACCACTCGATCTTTGTTCCATTTTTTTAAATGTGACCTGAAACTATCTGAAACACAATCGAAGTACTCGCAGTGCTGATGATGTATCAAACAGATGTACATATGTATGTAGATAAATACCTAATTCTGACAATAATTGATGTCTTTTTACAAGTCTCATCATTTTAGCTCTACTAATTTACCTGAATCCGCTGTTTTTGTTAAAAAAAAAATTAAAACCTGACAATATTGTACGAAATTTTTTGAGTGACGACTTGGAAACATTATAGCACGATTGAAAATATGCTCATTTCAGAGGTCGAAATAGACAATTGCTTTATATTTTTTAGGGAATTATTATAATTTATGAAATTAAAATTGTTTTTATACAATAAGAAAACATTATGTTGGTTGTAATTATTAGTACCAAATTAATGGACATCTAACTTATACTTTCTATGAACCGCGAGGAACATAGACACAAAAGACACTGCTTATCACTACTGATAAACTGATGACGAAAGATCGACGTTCGATGGATGCTTTTCGCCCAAACAAACAGTTCATTATTGTCAATTTCTTAGAAAAACCATTCTTTTTGTTTTCTTGCTTTGAACACTAATGGAGCGGTCTATTGTTATTTTATGGCACCATCCTCGCCGCCTAAGTCTGCTGATGACCATCTTGACCGATGTTAACGATTATCTTTTTCATTGTGAAATCCTGATTCGGAAAATACTGCCGAATTTGGGCAATTGTCAAATATCTCATTAATAATATCAATTGCTTTATTTTTACAATATTTTTTTCTTTGTTTATATTTTAAATTCTAGTTTTTTTCTAATGAAATGTTTAATAAGCGTTCTATATTTGTAAACGTTTATTATTTAACTCATGAATATTGGTAGATCGTTTTTATAGAAAGAAGTAGAACGCGACTACCAAAAGGTTAGGCTGACCTGTATTATACAAAATATCAATATATAAAGTTTTGTGTTCTTGGGAAAAACCGACTTCGTTTTTTTTTTTATTTAAAAATTTTATTGTATAAAAAGTTGCGCTTCTAAAATTACTGTTCGTATGGATTTATTCTACCTTTTTGCAGAACTTTGTAACGGCTCATATTGTAACGGCTGGGTTAAATATTTAAAAATTCCTATGGCTTTGACGTATTGCAGTTTTCAAACTCATGCTGTGACGTATTTCGTGAATGTTTGTGTCGTATTGTAATTTTGCATCGTGATAGACGTTTGCGTGAACTTTTCAGACGTCACACGTCAGATGTCACACGTCAGATGTTTCGGTTTGCGGGGTGACATTCCACTCGTATCTCATTATGCTGGAGCTAATTTAGAACTCTTGAGACGACGGTCAAGGTTGCCTCTGGAGTCACGTGCCTGCCACCATCTTGTCACCTCGTGAGTACTCACTCCGAGGGAGCTTTCGATATTTGATCTGGGAAAGCTGGGGTCCTTTCTCATGGTAAAATTAACTGGCGATCGATGCCTCTAAAACGTGATGATTATTTTCAACTTATTTATTTTTAATTTCCACTGCACGCGAGTCCATCGATCTTTCCCAACTCCGCGCTAGTCTGTCTCAAAGCATTTGTCGACGTATAATTTTTTTTTGTTAATTAGCAATAAACGCTTCGGTGAATTTGGTCCGATATTTTTTATACAATAAATTGAAATTTCAGCCTTTGGATGAAATTTTATTAAAAACACGGCGTATGTGTTATTAATAAAACCGTTCAAAATTTGTGAGCTGATTTTGAACCACTTGTTCTATTCCTATTGGTTTGATATTTTACCGACATACGGGGATTAGCTCCCATTAAAGTAAGCAAATGTATCCGACATGAAGCAAGAGGAATTTAATCATTAAAAACTACACCAGGATCATCTATCAGATCGACGTGATGACAACTGGTTATCCAAACTATTTAAAACTACAAAAGTTAATTACTTATTAACACTATCTCGTTATATGTCATATTATGTATCTGAGAGCGTTAATTTGTACAAACAAACAGGCGGGACTATAACGTGTGAAGCTGTATTGTGGAAAATATTTGACGTATGACCTATGCCGAATTTATATTCTCATTTTTCTTTATTTACATATGTAAGCATATACAAATAACCAATAGATGGAATTTTGTGATTGTGAAAAATGTAATGATTTAAAATTTTCAACGAAAAAAAGAAATTCACAATAATTATACGACATTTGGATGATTATACATATGTAAAAGCGAGAATCCACAGCTGTACTTATTGTTCGCATGATGCTGCTTTGATGACTTTCATGTTCTGTCACAAAGAAAATTAACCTTCACCACGCGATGGTTTCGGTTTTATAAATAAAATGCATCACGCTATTCGCATAGATATCATCGATTCTATTTAATTGATGGCTTAAAGTCCTCCCGGGTCTTCAGTTGATTTTTTTTTCTTTTGTTTTTTTACATACTTTCAGAGAACATCCTTGCAAAAATGATGATTTTTTTAATGGTCTTATTTTTGAGTTTCACGGTTTTTATTTGCCAAACGTTTATAATATTAGACAATTATAAAAACGACGAATACATTCGGGCGGACTATTTTATTACATTTATATAAATTGTATGTAACTCTTATTAGTTGGTATTGATTTTTTTTTTGTAAGGCATCTATTTATAAAGCAAAAACGTACTAATTTAAATTGCTACTTTCGAAACGTGATATTCGTCACTAACAATATGTAACGTCTCTATCATCACTTGTTTTATATATGTTAGTAAATTACACTACTTTCAAAATACGCAAGAATATAAATTGGAATACAAGTCACATTTTATGAAAATAAATATTATATATTCCACGCATATTGTTGTTGACTGTCACATGTTTGAGATTTGTTTTAGCTTAATCAACAAAAATAGATTAAGCTAAAACTTTTTTGGATTCTTATACCCAGTACGCTACATAATCACTCCCTACTTTTGAATGCGATTTTGGAAAAAAACATTGTTATGTATCTGAATCTGAACGCTTTATGTATGTCGGTTGATATTTCGTTCTTAATTTACATAATTATATTAGACGCCATTAGCTGTCTCCACGTTTTTTTTCTTCAACGTTCGCTTTCAATTTCCATTTTACCATTCAACATGACGAATGCCTTACGACTATAGGGCATCCAATCCCGGAAGGACTTTTCAGCACCGGAATTGCGGTGATGGAAATCGATCCCGGGATCCCGGTGCTAGCACCGGAAAATTAAATGTATAAGATTTTTTTTTTCAATTGAATATTTTTGTATTTATTTGAAAAAAATCCACGTAAATACAAATATAATCAACTGTCCACACTTATTCAATTCCGTTGATTGAAAATTTTTCATTAGTGCCACTCTTTTTGTTTACTGTCTTTGTTTTCTCTATCGAAGAATATGATCGAAGACACCTCATTTTTTTCTTCACTTCTTCAGGGGTCATACCATATTTTGTTCCCAAAACTTTTAGTCATTTATTTATTTTTATTTACATATTTTTTTTCCTTGCATTAAGTACCCATAATAGCGGAAAATTTCGATAATCTTCTATAAAATTTATTATTTCCTCCGATCTAAGTGTCTAACGTAATATGACGTACGAATATACCCAACCGGCTCGGAGTGCGTTTGCTTGCCATGCAATCTGTCAAAACGCGTCCGTTCAACTCTGAAGCGCATGCGCTCAAATTGCACGAAAAATGAACAAGTTAAGACAGCTATTATACACAGTAATCAATCGTACATACCTACTATCGTACACATACATACCAGTGATGTGTCGTAAAAGCTCCCTGCTTTCGTCGCACAGCCTTGCTTACGTGTGCGCGAGCAGGATACAAAGGGACTCGGTATGACGTCACCCAGTCCCATTATTATATGTACATACATACATATTTATTCAAAATGCAGCATACCACTGATACACTATGTATAAGCTATGTAAAATTTGAATAACTTTTCTTAAAATTGTGAGATTTACTTAGCACTTAATTGTGATGAATTTAGTAAACCAACCCGTGATAACCTAAGCAAGTCGTTCTACTCAGAAGGAAGTAATTTGATAGTAAAAATATGATTATAGTTTTAGCACGCGATTCCAGCTACCAAGCGAAATGATTGGAATCATCGATGTTAATTAGCGGTTGGTTAAATCATCTGTCGGAACAACTCTTGGGCACGTGGCATATTATGCCTCGCGATCGATAATGAGAGGCGCACCCAATCTCGCTCTCAAAGTCTCCACTTTCATCACTATATAGTTCAGCCCTCGAAATAGTGGACTTGTTCTCTCTCGGTCTGTAGTGAGATCGATACACGTTTTTACAACCTTTTTTCGAATTCGAACACCCAGCAGATGAAGCTGGCATAACGTAACATAGCGTGCCATGTCACGTTGAAATTAAAATAAAATTTTAGAGGATGGGTTTTGTTTAATTTTTTTTTTGTTTACATGGCATATAAAATTAACGGATTTTCCGTTCCTAACATCTATTTTATATGGTTGTGGTGCAAAATAAATATTACTAGTACTTCTGTCGTCACGCAAAGGATCGCTATAAAGTAGACCGACTTCCCCTATCCGGCGTGCTAATATACAATATAAAATTATAATGCGTCGGATGACAAATGGTTTTATGTGTTTTCGACGAAGATATTCATCGATGGGAATCTTGATCTCGCTTCCAAAAGGACATATGATTTGAATCGTGTTTTATGAATATCAAGTATGCTTCATATAAAACCGTAGTTTTTGTTACATTTAACTTTGGAACTAACTTACATTTTTGACTTTGGGGATCATGTTTGTACAATGTGAAAGCAAATTAGTAAAATGTATTATTACGTACAAAGGTTCATTTATAATAGCACGGTGCAGACCGGCAACTACACGTTAACAGCAGGACGAAAAATATTCTTCAATACATTGTAGATGGACAGATTAACATATTCCGTAATATATACGTGACGTATCCGTAACAGCAATAACCGACACAGTGAATAGTTTCACATTAACAGCAGTATATATCACCGAAACGTATCAAGCAGAATCGATTTTCTTTGGCTACTGTGGAAATATTCACGCATGGCGTTATATCATAGTGCCAAGTGCACCCGTACTAATGAAAGTGCTGTCATGAGTAGTCACCGGACCCAGAAGGTGCCGCGTATTGTTCAAAGGTTGTAAATGCATTGTTAAAGGTTTGCCGAACCTCTTTTACAAAGGATTTACAACAATGGAACAATGAGTGGCCCCTTGGCTATCCTACCTCTAGCATATGAATATTCTAGGAAACGTCATATTGTGACAATATTGATCGGGGGCTCTGTAATGTACATGTAAGCCGATTTTGCCTTGCACTCGTCCAAAACAAATATGAACGTGCCGAAATGATGGTGCTGTATAGTATAAATAAAATAAGTCATTTCCGTGCAATTCTGTGCCGAGCTGTTGATGTACAGTGCTGGATAATATAATATTTATACTTTGGTACTTATCTTAAAACTGTCTAAATTTTTTTTAAATACCTTGCTCACGTCCCTTTTATCCCTTCTTTCATAAAACGTAAAATGTTGTTGTATTTTTATCAATGGTTTTTCTTTATATACTAAGCCGATAATGGGTTTTAATAGGGAGCATTGTCTTTTAAAGTTATGCTATTTTCACAACAAAAATACACGCCTGGAATTCAAAACGCATATACAATGTAGTTTGTTTCCGCTAAAAAGCTATGTAAACGCACGTCATGTGCTTCACATTATGCACGTGCACTAATTTTATCAATATTGACCACACTCAACGACTATGATAAATACATTATCGACTTTTTGTAATATATTTGAAAATTTGCCTTACTCATTTCAATCGATTTGCGGCTACAGATCGTCAACATTTTTTCTTCACTAAATGCAGTTTTAAGATGTTCGATAAATAATGGTTTTTGAAGAAAAATAGTAATGATATAATGTGAAAAAAATTAATTATGAAAGGTGTGTTTGGATAGTCAGCTGTCATCACGTCGATCTGACAAACAATATCGATGATTTTGTTAATTAATGATTAACTTCCTCTAGCATCGTGTCGGAGACATTTACCTTACTTTAATGACAGCTAACCGCCCGTATGTCGGTAAAATATCAAAGCAATCGGAGGAATGGAAGTGGTTTAGCTCACAAATAAACTGGTTGATTTTTCATCTTCATATTGGCACTTCTTCCCACCGAAACCTAAAATCTTCTGTATTTTTCATCCAAGATTGGGTTTGAGTTTCAATGTCTTTCATGGAACGTATCTTTAGCCGTTACTGGAACTTAA
This sequence comes from Arctopsyche grandis, assembly GCF_051622035.1. NCBI lineage: Eukaryota > Metazoa > Arthropoda > Insecta > Trichoptera > Hydropsychidae > Arctopsyche > Arctopsyche grandis. The sequence continues at coordinate 29,720,471 of NC_135355.1, forward strand.
CCCCACTGACTGACAATCTTTTACGAATTAAACACATGGATGTATGCATCACCTTTTTAGATAGTATTGCGAATGTAAAATAAATCAACTTGGACCTCAATATATTTACTTATTTTACTACCGCTGTGACAGGGAGATGATATATATATTGTTGAGACGCTAATCCCATAATTGCATGTACACGTGCACTCCGACCCACTCGGATAGTATCCTTTTCTACACACCCGGTCGACCCCCCACAACAGAAAACATGCGCCCAACTTGATCGATTTATTCCTTAACCCTTTGCCTGCGTCACCAAATTTAGCGAACATGCCCTGTACGCGGCTGCTTTTTTGCGGATTTTGTTATCGCGTTTTCGCTATAAATATAGGTTGTAATATTTTATAAATTATTTTAGCCTATATTGAATTTTTTTTTTACTACTGTCATCTATTGAATTTGGTAAAGTATACATTTAGTAATATTTTCAACCAAGTTATAAAATTTTAACACAATAGACGGCTCTTATACAGGTTGGAACTTCCAAGACATCTATGCGTGTCTCACGTGCTGAGGGCATGGTCGCTAGGACATGTATAGTAGTCGTACGCGGTGGAAAGGTTAAACCTCACCCGGTTTTCCCAAAACTCATTGAATTGCATCAACAGTAAAGTGGAACCTCGATTTACGAGAATAATTTGTCCCGTAAACGTGCTCGTAACTCAAAGCACTCATAAATCAAATTGTAGACATTGATTTCTTATTTAATCTGTCACTCGCATACTTTCTTGTTGCCTCACGATAAGTTCCTTCTCAATAATTTATATCGCGATCATTTCCTTCTTATTGTATTTATGCGAACTTCTCATTTATCAGGCTAAAATTTTGCTCGTAAATCGAGTTATTCGTAATTCAAGGTTTTTAATACAGATTACACTCCACATTCAGCTGCTACTCGTATGATAAACTACTCATGATCTTAGTTTTCGAGAACAATGTCTTGTTTTCGTTCTTTTCTCTTTTAAACAATCTTGCTGTATGTACATACATGCAAACCATTCCACTGGCAAATATTCTTGACCACTAGTGTTATGCTTGGATTGAGTTATGTGCAAAAATGAAAACCAAAAAATGGTAATTTGCGTAAATATCAATTACATACATTGACGACTTTATGAAAGCGCGATGCAAATGTGGTATGTTAAATATAAACACTTATCTGGCCTATCGCTTACTTTTGAACACATACACACGCACACATCCACTTCAAAAGCTGATAAGAGTCGGAGACAATCAGTAGGACAACACACACACACACACACACACACGAGTGACTACAAGTGAATTTGTTTCATTTTAGTGCATGATTCGGTCGTCGCGTTCGACGCACGTACGATGCCGAAGTTTTCGACCCGAGATCGAGGAGTTCGAAGTAGTAGTCGTCGTCCGACATGACTTTCGGACTGTCTGACATGTTCCACATGGTGTTCATCGATTGTATTGTACGCGTATTCCTCGTCACCATACCTCGCTGGTTTGCCACCATAGGGAGACGACTCTTCTGTTGCAAACCCTCAACGCCCAACAATGTCAATATCGGTAAATTTGGACTGTGATCAGACTAAGTGGTTCATTTTCCCATCGCTTGGACCTAGCTCTGTGAAGATGACCCAACCCACGTTATAAGTACATACATAATCTTATCGAGTTCAGTAACAATCAACATTACGAACTATAATATTGCTTTTAACCGTGGGTTAGATCTTTTTTGCAAAGTTTATACTTATTTGAAGTGTATCTGTCTAATGTAATACTATCACAACGTTGATTATTGGTTTAGTTCCGAGCTTAACACCTATCTATAATGATAAATTAACCACTAAAGATGGGCACGCTTGATAAATAAAATTTTATCACAGAAGTATACATTGACATACACAGTATACATATATACATATTACTGAAATGCACTGTTTCGAAGGTTGAGTGTATGTTTTTAGTCATTTTCTTGTGCAAAGTTAGGGTTGTCGATGCGATGTCACGTCATGTCGTTAGCATGATTTACTTGATGTGTATTATACACAGTTGTAAAGTGTGCACATACGCATTGAAAGACAATTAGGTGAGTGAGATGTGACCTAGAACTAGTTTATTATTGGTGTATGATTTTATCAAATTTTACCCAAGTGCTAGAAACGTTGGTGATTAAACAGCGGAAAAAATGGTTAATTTTCATCGTTCTGTTGATTTGCTTATCTTCGCGGTGTTCAATTATATATGTACGTCACATGTGACATATGGTAGTTGCATACATATTTAAATTATGTATGTTTAATTTTTCTTTTTTTCTTTCGAGCAGATCGTGTGATAGCCCTATCGATGGATTTATTTTTTTTATAAAAAAGATGACTAACCTAACCTAACATCGATAAATATTATCGCAACTACAATAATACAACTTCAATTTTTTTATGCCACATTATTATTAGAGTAGAATTTGGATTAGTATTGGGGAAATAATGTTGATATTTCATGGTGGTATATGATTAATTGTAGTCTGAATGGCTTGACATGACTTTTTTTTTTAATAATTCCCAATGAATTGAGAATTAAGGCACACACAAAATCATACGGCACGGCATGTCTAGTTAGACTCCAGCTTTGAATAGGCGTACGTTATATCCAAAGATCGATGTTGGGACGGTGCTTTTCCCAAAAAAAGTTCAATTTGTCAATTGCTTATTTGATTTCTTGCTTTGTACATTAATGGAGTGATCTATTGTTATTAAAAAAAACACCAAGCCAACGCCTAAGTCTAGTTCTGTCGTTTTTAATTCTTACGATCTTATTATTTGGACATGTTTCTCCTACATTTATTCTAATATGGTTATCTATATCACCGTTATCGATCACTGTCAAACCTACATTTACATGGAAAATATGGTAATTGGATTATTAATCACATCACGATCGCCCAAAACACAATTTTTGCTATGAAAATCGCGAATGCGGAATATTTGGCACTCGAATTCTCGTCAGTATGATGGACTTTTCGGCTGCCAGAAGTTCCGTTATAGAGATTTTAGTGACTTTTGGGCGAGCGCTTTGTGATCAATAATCACCAAACCGGGAAATATATCACCGAAAACACTCCCGGGGGTGGTGAGATTTAGCCTTAAAGTTAATTTACGGCAGCTGCACGTAAATTAAATAAATTAATTTATATAAAAATTATTACATCTTTTTAATAATAATTAAATTAATCAAAAATTATTATTTTGTTAATAATTATCTACTATAAATCTAAATTTAATTTATTTCTTAAATTATGTAGACACATTTATATGTACGTAGCGTAGACGTAAAAGCAGCAGCCGACACGATCTATTCATATTATAAATCGGTACATGTCACCGAAACATATCAAGCAGAATCGGTTTTATTTGGCCATTGTGGAAATATCCGCGCACGACGTAACGTCATAGTAGCGAGTGCACGCGTGCTAACGAAAGTGCGCATGTGCGTATGAATATTTTCAAAAACATTGTTACAATATTGACTCAACGATACGACGCAAGCAATATTGCGCCGTATCGTCGCGCTCTTTAATGCATATGTAAGCCGATGTTATCTTGCACTCGTCCAAAACAAGTCACAACGTGCCGCAGCGCGCGCTGCTGTATACTTTGAATATAAGTAATCTTTTCCTTCCACTATTATGCCGAGCTGTTGACGTGCAGTGCTGGATAATATAAATATATATCGAATCGCGATTCTCCACTATGTATGCAACCTAAAATATAAAAATAAAGGTGCTATTTCTACCATTATGTCATATTGGTTACTGCATTTGCGTGTCAAACTAACATCAAAACCGCGTTTTTTTTTTTCAAATCAGTCATTACGACGTTGCCTTTTTTCGAATAGCTATCTCTGCATATTTATACTGTCAATCATTCATCACCTGCATTTATCGCAGCTGCAACGGAAAAATACGATCCCAATGAGTAATAAATGCACACTTGGGTTCAACGGTCAATTGTGAAGAATGTATAATACAACAAAAGTCTAACACGCACGTGTTTGCTTAAATTAAAGTGTCGATAAGCGGCTTATATTTAAAAAAATGTTTTATTTAGTTAATTACAGCTTCATTATGATGAAATTTAAATGTGTATAATGAATTAATTCATTTACAAAAGTTCGATTGATACATTTCGGTTTAGTCATTTTAAATGCAAACGTTGGGTGTGACATATTAAATCAATGGTTATCAGTGTATGATGGTTAATATAAGGAAAATAGAGCTTTCCTCGACAAAAAAATGATTTATTGGCAAAAGTTCTATGGTTTTATGTTAATATGGGCGTGGCTTTTATTTTGCATCTTACTTGCACATGCAAAATTGAACTACACGTCTTGCAATAAGGAGCAGACACACAAAGAGGCACGCGTGACGTGTAGTTTTATACCTGTAAAAAAACGCCAGCACGTACGATCTATAAAAATCACCCCTTGCAGTGTTTTCAGTGATATTTTATCCTTGTATTGATAGAGGTTTGGCATTGATCGAATACGATGATTCCCATATTTGGAGAAATGTAGGAGGAACTTGTCGAAGTAATAATGACCCGAAGAAACACCCATCACAGCTGGAGTCAACATGGCGTGCCGTACGATTCGGTGTGTTTGTATCCCTTATATTCATATGTAGAAACACAAAACGGCAACACCCAATGTTAAATGGGTATAAACACACGTGCATGCCGCACGGTTCAGTGTGCTTGCATCTTTATGCTCACACACAGCCCTAATGGTAAGAATATCAAAAGTGCGGCACGGGACGCGTACGTGGACTCCAGTAGTGGGAGGCGTATATACACTGTAGGAGTTGCCCATATCGAGGTCACAATTCGTGCGATTTCAATAAGTTTATCCTACATTTCTTCAAATATGGGAATCACCGTTATTGATCACTATCAAAACTATTGTCAATACAAAGATAAAATATAACTGAAAACACTCCTGGGGGTAAGGGACGCTGCAGTACGGATTTGGCATATTTCTTAATTGTGTGCGTGATTCAATTCTTCAGCTACGTGTGATATTGAAATGTCACCAATTTTGAATGTAGTTTTCCCAACGTGGAGACACATTCCATTAATTTTAGGCTGGGGTTAGGGGATGTGAAAAATTCGGCAAAATCGTTAGTCTCATGTCGGTGAGTTGCATCATGGTACGCTCGTCGAAGATCTGAACTTTCGCAACGCGTTGCCTATGAATAGCACACCCCTCATATTCCAGAATCGGTCAAATAACCGTCAATCGATTGCATCGTGCAGTGCACGTGTCCAGCGGGTGTTTGATATTGTGTACACATGTTTGTCGATCTGATTGGCCAGCCTCTGCTAATTGGTGTGTTCAGATTCACTCGACGGTGTTTGTTGGCCGACGCAATTAACGCTCATCATCAGGAACCGGCCTGGCTAGCTGGCCAGTCGGATCTGCGTTCCGGTTCAGTCCGGTCCATTTGACACTTTCGGAAAAGCCTTTGTGATATCAGCATCTCCGAAAACTGATATATTTTTAACCCCCTCCTTTACTTTCGTGCCATGGTGGCGAGGGATAATAACAAGTGGGGGTTTGGCGCCTCCAAGGCGCCGGCCCTGGCGAGATTCTGCCGCCGCATCAAACGAATCATCTGTGAGTGAAATAAAAATCTTGCTAAAACATCCTTCTTATTAACATATAAACTGCCCAATCTGATTGTTGCACCCTTTTCAAATTTTTTGTAGTGGAGTGCAGTGATAAAACAACGTTGAAACTATTTTCTTAGATTTGACTCGAGGCAATAAAATTGAATTGCTTAAAATAAGTTATCGAAAGACATTCATAATTTAAAAAAAAAAGGTATTTATGTCGCATTATGATTGCACTACATATGTTGTTTTGTGAATTTCTATGGACATTTCTTGTCTTTGAAGCAAGACTTGGAAGGTTGTTATTAGTAGAGATCGGTTAGTCACAAAAAAGGGACCGAACTAGGCAAGTGCTTTAAATTCCCAGGGAATTATTATAATCTACATATATAAAAAAATTCAGTCACGTATGCGTTTCTATACCATTCAACCGATTGCGATGAATCTTACATGAGTTATTGTGTGCATACCCGCGATGGTTTCTGTAAAAAAATCCCCCAAAAACGGGAACGGGAAAACAGTATGAGTGGCATTGCAACGCAATAATTTCAAATGTATTCGCATCGCCACCTGCGTTGTTAGGGTAAATAAACAAACAATTGAATAATTTCAAATGTGTTCGCCGCCTGCGTTTTTCCGACAAATTATCATTACTCTAATCTAATGTGATTATTAAGTATTAATTTGAAACTGAAACATTCACTTATCGAAACACATCGAGAAACGGGAATTGCATGCGCTATTGTGACATTGGAATGCATGCCGGGTTCAGCTAGTCTTAATATATAATTTCGAAAGAGACTTTGTAACTACATATGTATGTAAATATTGCTGGTTCGTAAATCCGTGACGTCATTGCACAAATGAATATTCAAATAAAATAAAACTATTCAAATAAATTTAATAAAATTTTTACTATTAGATTGGCCATGTTTAATCGGTTTATATTACAAATACCGAGCGAAGCCGAGTAAAACCACTAGTAGTTATCTATAAAATTAAAATTGTTTTTTTAACCAGTGTTGAACATTATGTTGGTTCATCTAATATTAGCGATGAATACTTTCTATGAACCGCGATGACCAAAATTCTGTGACAATTAAAAAAAAATCATGTGTCAATCACTTGTTTGTGTTAATATTGGAAGAAGAGAACGTTGTTTGTTATATTTTCGCTAGCCTTTAAGTGTTATTAAATGTATAAAATGTGTTACCAATACAGCCCATTGGCATGTTGCCCTGCCTACAAAAGACATTACCATGTTCAATGGTCTATCTCCAGTTATTAGTTGAAATTATGTATTTTATCACAAGGAACAATAATCGGTTTTTATTTTTACTAATTGCTACGTTCTTTTAGTTAATATTAAAATTTTTACTATGAATAGAAAATTTTGTGATAAAAGTGTATTCAATATTTATTTCAATACGTTGAATTGTGCCACAGGCAAATGTTTTTATGCAAACGAGTTTCGATAACGATTTTTTTTCTAGTTAATCAATGAATATAAAAATAAATAATAAAATCATGTGATGGAGTAAAATGTAAAATGTTCTCTCGCAATGACAATTTTACCGATGTCTTAAAATTTTCTTAAATAAATTAAATAAAATCAAAATTTCATATTATAGCATTGTGCGATGTGTACTTAGGTTGCCTAATATTTAATTTAAAAAAAAAATTACCATGGTGCCATTACTGGTTACCCCAAGATGACATCTATGGTCAAATTTGTACATATGTACTACTATATATAAATTTATGGCATTTATTATATATTTGAAAAAAATGGTGTTAAATTAGGGTAGGTTGCCAATTTAGTAGGAACCGTTTCAACAATGAGATCAGATAAATTGACAAACTGATAGGAAACGATCGGGCTGGAGTTACCAGTAACAAAACATGAAATGTATACTATACACTGATTTGATAAGATTTCGAGTACATCAAATTTGTTCTAATTATAATCATTTTTATTTGGATTTATATGCTACAAATTTATTTTTAATAAGTGATTAATATTGTGACTCGTTTGAATTTCAGCTGGACGAGATGGATCAGAATCGGAAGTGGTCACTGTGCTCGCTACATCTGGACAAGGGCCAGACCGCCCACAAGAAGTCAGCTACACGGCTGAAAAACTTATCGGAAATGGGAGTTTTGGACTGGTTTACCAGGCCAAACTCTGTGAAACTGGAGAGCTTATTGCCATTAAACGGGTGTTACAGGATAAACGTTTTAAGGTATGCAATATGAGGGCATTTACCATTGTTCAAATTTTATCGAGTTAATTCTGTCTTTGAGTTTTACTAACGTACTTTATTTCTTATGTTTTTCAGAACCGCGAGTTACAAATAATGAGACGATTGGAGCACTGTAACATTGTTAAATTGAAATATTTCTATTACTGTAATGGTGATAATGTAAGTCATATACGAGATCTTATTATAATATATATATGTTTATTTATCCTCATGTGTATGCATGTCGATGTTGTGTGCGCTTGTATGAGGATGTGAATATGAATTGGTATTATAATTTATAATATTGATACCATGTAGAAATAACAAATCGATAGTACTAGTAATACATAGATTAGATAGTTCCATGGTAATATATGATTCTTTCTAAACATGGTAAGAGCAATCTCAAAAGTGAAGTTAATCGGAATATATGAATTATAATTCTGTTAAATGAAAACTGAAACTACTGCTTTTGCTACACATACATATGTACATATTAAATTAAAAGTCAAAATTGGAGACACATATATATGTGAAGTTATACTATATATTGCATTATGTTTTTACTTTCTGTAAGACAGCTATACATATTGTATTTTTTTTATTTTATTACTTTTTGTAAGTAGTCTATGTATGTATGTATGTATGTATCTATGTAAATTTATCATATATTGATCATAGGATTGGCAATATTATGCAATTTGTAAGATGTTAGTGATGATGAAATGAATTTTAATTTTTCTCTTGGGTTTGTTCATTTACAATAATTTTTTTCTTTTTGTTTTGTCGTGGTGATTTGATTTTAAAACAAGAGAGACGTACCGTTGGATATGACCGGATTCATGGCGGCTATGCAGGTAGCGTGAGTGGCTCACTATGCGATTGACAGTTTTCATTCATATACATTCATATTGTTTTAATAATGCTCAAATTAACATTGCTACATATTAGGGATCCCAAATATTCGTCGACTCCAACTTTTCGAATATCTAATAGTAAATCAAGAGCTAATCGAATATTCGAAAATTAAAAAAAGGGTAATTACATATGTACTAAGCATAAATTACATTATATTTATATACGTAATATATTACAATTATTAAAACATAATTTTAAGAAAATTAAAAAAACAAAACTTAAGTACACACATAAAATATAAGATATAAATTTATAAACACCTGTTGTTATTAAAGATGCACTATTTTTGCTTAATTTTTTGGTTTCAGCGGGAGTAAGAACATCAATTAAAATTTACAAACTATCAATTTCACTCTTAGAAACAGTATTGAAATTATATTCTTTCAGTGCTATGTTTACACTTTCGTAAACTTGAATAAATCGTCTTATCATAGTTGCCATTGAATTCCACCTCGTTTTCACATCCAATAATAATTTCAATAATTTCATTTTTTTTTTCTTTTTTCATTATGATTTCTTCTAAAAATGTATATTTCGCCGGTGACTTTCTGATGTTTTCTAAAATTTCGTAGAGATTATTATCGATCGAAAAGTGACTTCCTTCAAATATTTCTGTATTTAATGAATACAAATCCGTTTCTTCACATGTAGATATTTCATCTTCCTCATTATCTTCATTTTCATCACAATTATCCCCATTACATATTTAATTTTCTTCATAATCGTCGGCTTCGTCGTCATCACTCTTTTCATATTGATTTTGTGTATTTATTTCATTAAAAAATATATACACAAATAATATTCGAATAGTTGCTGAAATATTCGAATAACGAATGGCTGAAAAATCAGATGAATAATTCGAATACTCGAATATTCGATTGGGATCCCTACTACATATCCTGTGAGTGTAAAATGTCACATTTTAGATATTGCATAATATTGTGCCACCCCCTACCCACCCTAACCCGCTGCCTCCTTTAACAATTTGCCAATTGAAGATTAATGTAAATTCATTAATTTTATCATCCCGTGGATGTGGATAGTCCCAATGCTATATTTTCAAATGATGGGAGGTTTTGTTCTACATACAAAGTGTTCATGCTTCATTTTAACACATTCTTTATCCCTACTTTGCCAGAGGTTGTTTGTAATTCTTTGATTTTAGGTATATATTTTAAATTTGAGTTATATATGCTATTATAGTTTGTGTTTCTGTTTGTGAGCGTGTATATGGTTTTGGTGATATCCCAAATATACATTTATGACTATTCAAAAAGGGAGAATGTCAAAATATTGAAAATTTGATGAAGTCTGCTCAATGAATATTTAAGACCCTTTGCTTTCAGGGATATTGTTTGAAAATACATTTTGACATTTGCCATTAACGCAGTCGATAGTTGTTTTTTTGCAAACGTTGTCATTTTTACTTAATATAGTAGAGATTTATAAGAATCATACATATTTTACGTACATAATTAAAAATTTTGTTAGTATTCAATCTTTTCTTATGTATTTTCAGAAAGATGAGGTTTACTTAAATTTGGTACTTGAATATATGCCTGAAACTGTATATAGAGTTGCAAGATTTTACTCTAAGAATAAGCTTATTATGCCTATCAGCTTTGTGCAGGTAAATATTATTTTATTTATATGCAATATTAATTTTAATGAACGTTTGAACGTTTTATAATACGTGTTAAATTTTGTCTGTTTTAGTTGTATATGTACCAGTTGTTTCGCAGTCTCGCTTATATACATTCTCTAGGGATATGTCACAGGGATATAAAACCTCAAAATTTGCTGATGGACACTGCCACCGGTGTGTTGAAACTGTGCGATTTTGGCTCAGCTAAACTGCTCGTACGAGGCGAACCGAATGTTTCGTATATATGTTCTCGATATTATAGGGCACCTGAACTAATATTCGGTGCTACAAATTACACAACCAAAATTGGTAAGAGTGTTTCCTTGAATCCATGTTTGGTGAAGATGTCAATATATTTGTTACTTGACGCTTGCGCATTTTAGATGTGTGGAGTGCAGGCTGTGTAATGGCAGAATTGCTACTAGGGCAACCTATATTTCCCGGCGATTCTGGCGTAGATCAACTGGTGGAAATAATTAAAGTCTTAGGTACACCGACTCGAGAGCAAATTCACGAGATGAATCCTAATTACACTGAATTTAAATTTCCGCAAATTAAAAGTCATCCTTGGTATAAGGTACGAATATTTTATTTTAATTTTATTTATAACTTTGAACACATTAACGTAGTCATATTTATTATTATGTCATTATTCTTTATTTTATGGCATGATATGAATATTAATTCAATTTGAATGGTGTGTAAACATATATAAAATACATATATATATACAATATATAAAACAAGACCTCAACAACTATTATTTATGATACTATAATCATCATTTGATATTGTATTACAATAATTCAGTGTTAAGAATGTATTTATTTATTATAGTATTCATGTATTCAGTAGTACGTTTTAAAATATAGTAATATTTGCCAATATCACTTGTCATAATTTATTTAAAGTATATAATAGCAAGTATATTATTATACATAAATAACTGTTTTATTTTTTATTTAATGCATTGCTTAAGTTGTATCGATTATTATAATTAACTCATTATGGACCGCCCAAATATTCCTAAAACTATGAGAGTGCGTATTTTCCGCAAATAATGGGTTTTGTAAATTAAACATAATTTAGGAGTTAAAACAAATTTTATTACAGCTTCTTTTTGAATTACCAGATCAGTATTTCTCAAACTGTGGTGATTGCTTTATTCAATTTTGTATAAAATTTATTTATTTATTTATTTATTTATTCTAAACAGACCATTGTGGCATATATATACATTTCAATATATTTCACGAAATAAACGATATTTATCTTTTACTTCATTGTGTTATTAATTTAAAAAATAAGCTGTAAGCATGCTACGCGAGAAAAAACCAGTCAATTTCCGTATCTGGGGATTTGAAATCTTTTTTTCTTAATATCATTATTTTGAATTATTGTCGATCAATTCCCTGGAAAAACATTCAAGCTTTAAACCATAAAAATATTTTATTTATCGGTAGTTTGGATAAAGATGCTGGTTTGATATCTATGAATGGAAGTTTTAAATAATACGTTTTTTTTTTTTTGATAGAGGATTTAAAAACACATTATGTTGACAGCCTTTGAATGAAGTACGTTAATATCTAATAACTAATTAAAAACACAGTACGTTAATATATAATTGTTTTTAACAGAAAGTACATCAAAATCAATTTGTACGGAATAATTTCAACAATTAAATTAGATAAATTGGCAAACGCTGATAAAAACTAACTACTTTGGAGTCACAAGTATCCAAATCTGAACTGCATTATCTCTGAAATACTATAAATTATACAATGTATGATTCTTTTCAATCAAGGTCTAACTAAGGCTCCATCCCGTTGGACCTGTGAGACATGTTAACCACTAAGCTAATACGGTTGGCAGTTTTGTCAAATTTCAGAATTGTCTGATTAAGTCTAGATAATTATTTAAAAATAAAATAAAACGATATTGTAGCGTAGTGGTGAGTTCAGGATACAAATGAAAGGCCGAAGTCGTTTCACAGCATTTATTTAATGATTCGGGAGGTCCACACGAAACCACCTTTCACTCCAGAATACTTGATCTACCGTGTGTACCTGCTTATAAAGGACAAGTTGCCCAGCATAGCATCCCCGATCCGTTGGCGTGTCTATTGTGTAGGCACGTAGGTCTACCCGTTCTGTGAGAACCGCAGCGTATCCTTTGTTCGGGTCCCTTTAGCCTAATCCGGGGTTTCTATTGTTCACCCACGAATGCACTTAGACGGTGGATACTCTCTCCCATGTTCCCACATTACAATATAATACAAAAATTAAAAGATAGAATACATACTAGCTAATAATCGACACATTTTTTCATTGGATATTTTATGCTTATATCAAACATCAAAATCATATATATTATATTATTTATCACTGATGTATTTTATAGTGTTAATTTTAAAATTAAAATCTTAGTTGAAATATTTTCACAATATACGTATTTCATTGTGGTCTCATTTTAATATGTTCATCAACATCGAATCGATTGTCATATTTTGAAGAAATAGCCTCACATGTTGGATGTGTGTGTGTATTTCACAGTTGTCGTTGCAGCGTATGAGTCAACCGTTATGCCATCAAGAACGCCAGCCCATTAGAGTAAGTTGCAGGGTGATCAAACACAAACATTTCAAGTGTATTATTTTTATACTACATATATGCTAACCTTTCACACTTGTCATTTTTTATTTTATTATTGCGAGTGTCTTGCCACATTTAAGTGTCAACATTTCAGAGGCATGTTAACACTTCATTTATGTACGAAAGTTTGAAGTATACGTGTATAGTATTATATGTCAACTTTTAAGCGGTGACCGATTGTCTCGTCGTCATCAAGTGCTCAAATTCCTATTTAGTTATAAAAGATTGCTTAGAAATCTTTTACTTCTTGCATTTGTTAATAGCATCGTTGTGATAAATACACACACACACATACACTTGTTAAATAGAGGAATAAGTATGTTAGGATTGATAATCAATGCTTTGTGTTTACATCAAAATCATTTGAGTTCAAAGTAAAGTGAAGCATGTTGTTGTGTTGAATTTTATTATGTTTTTAAAGTCGTTCATTCGCTTTTGTTTAAGTTTTTCGTGTGGTCGATTCACACGCATGATTCAAGCTTGATTTTCTTTTAACAAAATAAGTTAAATGTTTTAACCATTCGTTGCGTTGATATGAATTGGGCTGTTCAATGATAATAATATTCAAAGCGTTATGTTATGCTTTTGACCTCTTCTTAACCGCTTAGACGCCCAGCCGACGCGCTGAGCGTATAATAGATACGGCCGTTTGCGCCTTAAGGCGCTTTGGGCAGCTAAGCGGTTAATATTCAATCTGTTTTATATTAAATAGATTTTTCATACAAAATAAAAGAAAAAGTCATGAAATCTAACAAGATTGAGATTGATTGATATTTAAAATAAATTTATCAAACATTAAATATTCATTTTGTTCACTTGACTTGCCTGAACCTTATAAGGTCCAGTTATTAATTTATATATTTTAAATTGTTTCAGGTGTTCCGATCAAGCGTACCGAGCAGCGCTCTCAATTTGATCACAAAACTACTGGAATATACACCAAAGGCTCGCATGTCTCCATTGGCTGCATGTGCGCATTACTTCTTTGACGAATTGCGTCAGAGAGGAGCATGTTTACCAAACGGTGGTGAACTACCTCCCCTATTTAACTTCACCGAACAAGGTATAACTTATTCCTAATTACCGAATATAACCACTATCCAAAATATGTACAGTATATTCATTTTTTTTATCAACCACTAGAGTTTCAAATGACTAGTATCATATTAATATATATATATATATATATATATATATATATATATATATATATATATATATATATATATATATATATATATATATATATATATGTGTGTGTTACAGTCCAAGTGTACATTTCATGAACATACTAGTTTGTTCATACACAAACCAATCTGGCCAGTTTTAATGTACACAAAAGAAGGCACTCATTGGTTATATGGACGCATCCGATCATCGATTATACACACTTACACTAACACATGCAAATACATAACAGTTACATGAATGGCCTCTAAGTGTCGCAAACAGTTTAAGGATTGTGACAGTGTGCAACTAGTGATTGACTTTACATCGAACAATATCAATAAAAATTAAATACGTATTATCCAAATAATTTTATTATACATACCTAAATCTTATATAACAATGAATTTCACATACATATGTAGTGGTGGAGGCCAGTATTGTCTTATTGTAAAGAGAATCTCTTCAAATGGATCTCGGTTTCGTATTATATATTGCCAAATTTTTTTTTTTTTTATCAATCATGCACACTAGTCTTTACAGATCGCTCCAATTCGACGAGTGTACTATACAGATAAGAAATTTCAATTTGAAATGCATAATTATTATATATTTTACATTAAACAAGTAATCTTTGCTCAAACATTTGTAAAGAAGCATTGTTAACATCATGCAAGGCAAATATAATCAACATCTACAAAGACACGTATGGAAAAATTTGCGGCATTTATACTCATCACATACATATTATACGATTTTTTTTTCGAGATAGGATAGGGATGACAATTTGAAGGAACCGTGTCAATGAAAATCAGATAAATTGCCAAACTCGGATAGGAAACGATCGACCTGGAGCCACACATCCAAGGTCTGGCCAGCAGCAACCAGTGGGAATCGAACCCGTACCTTTTTTGTTCGAAAGCATTATATGAATAAAGTCTGCAAAATAACTTTCCATGTGTTGATGAGCCGTGCCACGATGTTTTATAATAATTATACTGCCACTTTACTAAAAATTGCTTGCGACACCTACAAGTCATTCATATAACTGCCGTGTATTTGTGTAAGTGTGTATACTTGGTGTTCGGATGCGCCCGTATAACCAATAAGTACATGCTTGTCTCTTAATGCACAAAATGATTTTGAGTATTCTCAATCGTTTGTCCCATCCTATATTTTTATTATTAGCGGAAACGGGAATTATAGCAACATTGTAATGTGGTTTCTGTAAAATTTCCCCTTTAAATACTTGGCGTTCAATGCGACACCTAGTGAGAAAGACCGCTGAGAGAAATCCCGGGCCCTGGAAAAATAATTCCAGACCCTATGACAAACCAAAAAAAGTCTTATAGATATATTTTTAATATGTGAAAAATTTATAAGAACTATTAGAAAAATATCTATATGTTAAATGCTATATTTTGAAATAATCGAATAAGAAAGTATGATATAACAGATACGATTTCATATAGACACAAAGAATGCGCGGATAAAAAAAAATAATAAACAGTTAGCATTAAAGAAATATATGTATTTTTATGTAGAATAATATAAAATATCAATATCGATCAAGGCCCTGGAACTTTAACCCCAATTTCCCCCCCCCCCCCCCCTTCTCAGTGGCCCTGCTGGTGAGTCTACATATTTGAAGATAGCTTTTGACTGTTAATATTTCGTATATGAACAAACGGGAGTGAACAATTGAACTGTGACATATATATTATGGATAGTGATATAAATTAAAAATGAAAACGTTTTAGTTATAAATGTGTTTTTTCATTTTCACTTTCAGAACTTTCTAGTAATCCTAAACTAAAGACCGATTTAATACCAGCGTGGATGAACAGTGGCAGCGTCAGTGTCAGCAATGCTGAAGCGACAAGCACTGCAGAAGCTAGCAATACTACGGTGGCCAGCGGAACCGCTGGCGAGGCGAGTGCTCCTGCTGCGAGCACATCACAACAAGAAGAGCCTGACACTAGGCCCGCTAATCAATCGTCAACGCCGCCCCAAAATGCATAGACCTTCATTTTGTGTACTGTCGTTGATTCAACACAGCTGTAAATATCATAGGAAATTCCGTTCACTATATAGAAAACACCCTAACAAAACAAAAATAATAATGTATTTCTTTGAAAGTTTCTCGTGATATTATTAAAATCATGATAACAACAATAAAAACTCTAAAAAATCTACATATATATGTACACACACTAAATATATAATCACAATACGTGGGGTACAATCATTCAGGGCTATATTTGGTGCATATTTGACAATGAGTGGCGTGTTTTGCATGTCACTTGAGTGAAGCTTTGTGAGAAGTTTTTGCGATGTGCCCAAATGAGGAAGACTCGTAGTTTTAGTTTTTTTTTTTTTTTTTTGTCCAAGAATGTTGAATTTCTTTAAGGCCGGAAAATATATGAATCCCTGAATTTTATATGTACATGCTATACAATGTGGCCATATTATACAAAATTTATGCTCGGACAGTGAAACCTTCGCTATTTGTTGCAAATGTTTATTGTTGAAATGGATATGGTCATTGCGAATAATGTGTGCACGTCTGATAATTTCATCGTACACACTCCGGTGATGCTAATCGCGGCTTAAAATTTGCATCTACGAATTTTTTCACATCGTTGTTTATTCTGGTCCATCTATGTTTAGAAAACTTATTGAAATCCAAAAGCGGAAGCTAATATTATAAAATTCACGATAGACTATATAAAATATTCGGATCGTACGCTTCAATTAGTCATTATAATATTTATAGAAAGAAGAAACTAAACGCAAAGCTACTGTTACTATTTTGTGTTATCTGTTTGATTCTGAGGCTATATATTGTATAATCTACATTTTGATCGATTCGTACGAGTCAATTGTATATAAGTTTTGAAAGAAATCATACTGACGTTTCTAATTTTAAATTTTCATGGACCAATGAGTATCGACAGTGTGGCAAAAAATGGATCAGATTTAATAATACTCTCAACACGGCGTATATAATATGAATATCAACGAGAACTTAAAGAATACAAGGTAAATTGGAAAGATGGCCATATCAATTGCGTAAAATTGGTCGCGTGTTTTAAATATATTTGTGACTGCTAGTAAAATTCAAGGTACCCTACAATTTTATTATATTTAATTTTTGATAATGAAAAAAAATACTATTTATTGTGTTGACAAAATTGAAACTGAATATAAGCTTTTTTAGGACTCACGTTGAATTATTAAAATAAAATTTAGGTTCGAGTAGAAGAAAAATATATAAAGCTCTCGTATCACACTGATCACTGTGAATGTCCGAGTGCAGCTTATTTAAGAATTGTATATGTATATGTATATATATATATATATATATATATATATATATATATATATATATATATATATATATATATATATATATAAAATGTATGTATGTGTGTGTGTGTATGTATGCATGTACATGTATATAAATATATGTATATATTTATTTGTATTATGCACACGATATATGTATGCAGATAAATATAAATTGACAAGCTTTCTTATATAGTTGGATGTAATAGCAAATCAAAAAAAGTATAGAAATTATGCTAAAAAAATAAAATTTATTGTATGTATGTCCTCATGCAAAACTTAAACTCATGCACACACATGCTCCATGAGGTGTCGTCTTTGATCTGAAATTGTTTTCATATCATTAAATACTGTAATGTTAACTTATATAAGAGTACACATTTGGTAAATTTATTATTTTTATCATTATGATTATTATTAAAAAATATTTTTTTTCAAAAAGAGTTTGTTATCCGTTGCTGACCAATATAATAAAATGAATGAATAATGTGACACATGTATTTCTATCATAAAATTTTCTTATTTGATGTAAGTATATGAATAATTAATATGACAAGTACGTTTACTGTTTGTGTATTTTGTATGCTATAAAAGAGAGAAGAAAAAATCATCGTAATATATGAATCCATGTAGTTAATTTTAATTACACGTTTTTAAAACTTACGAATGAAAGTTTTATAATTTATAAATTTATATACACTCACACATAATATATGTATATATATAGTGTTTCATATTAAATAAAAAAACTTTGTTAGTCGCAAAAAAAAATTAATTAAATTGATGTATGTGTTTGAAGGATCTGGCAGCATGTTTTAAATTAATATACATACATGTGTATATGTATCCATATATAAAAAATCATTTATATTCAACAAGCACAATAGTCTATGTGACAGTTTCAAAAGAACGTCAGATTAGCGTTGTACGTTGTGCTTTCTGACAATTTCAAAGTATTACTGTTTAAAATTGGATCTTAACAACAACGCAGTACAAAATTTATTTCATTATTTTATTTTAATTTTTGTCATTCTAATTACGTAGTGTTGATAATGTTGTCGTAATATTTTTGTTGTATTATATATTTTATTATGAGGAATATTATGATAATTGTGATTATGTATTTCTTTGCAATTGTCCATTTATTGAGAATTTAAATTAAAAAAAAAACCTATAGTGAGATAAATGACCGTTGAAAATATCTTTTTTTATTATTATTATTTATTTACAATATACTTTTTTAAACAATTTTGTCCAACTTCGTACATACTTAAAACTTATGGCTATTATCAATCGTAAAAATTTTGGTAATCATTCCATTTGACGCATCGTAAATCTCACAATAGGATTTTTCGCTAGAGAATGTGCACATTTTTGATTTGAAAAAGTTTGTTTGCATATTTTCTTTTTGTCTTATTGTAATTAAATAATGTAATATATTTTTATAATGTACATGAATTATTTACTAAAAAAAAAATATGAAATAATTATGACGTCAATATTTTTTTTTCTTATTTGCAATTTTTCTGTTGAGAATTATAACTTGCGTTTAATTCAAATCAATAAATAGTTTTTAACAAAAATATATTTATAAAATAAATAATTTTTCGCTTAACCTTTATTACACTCTTATTTTGCAATATATGAGCTATTATGCTTTTTTTAATTAATTGTAAAATATATATCACATTCTTCAAAAAAAAAAAAAAATACTTGAATTTTACAGAGGTTGACATTTTTACTTATTAAAACGGTTTAAACAAAACCATGAATTTAATATCAGGTATATAATATTAAAGCACATACATATATAAATAATTTAAAATGGAACTGTCAATTCAAAATATCTCAATTAGTGTAATGACTTTGTTATAATCGTAGCGATTTATGAATTGCTTTATACATCGCTATGGGATTAGCGAGGTTTAGTTTACATCAACGATGGCTATAATTCGTTTACAATGACTGATGCAAACTGAAACACAATCCTCTAAATATAAAATACAAATGTAGTCCGACTCATAAAACGAATTTTGAATGTAGATTTTTCATATGACTTGAGGTTTCTTGAAAACGGTTATAAGGTCTACATGGGTCCATAATTTTCGTGGTGTTTATGTTTTTATTAGTCGTTGTAAATGGATGTTAATTAAAAAAAAATCGTTCCAAACTATATATACATATGTTTTTGGTTATGTGCTTATGACTCTTCGTTACAAAGAAAATAATAAAACATACTGGTATTTATTGCCTGGTAGAAGTATTGCGCACTCGTAATAAATTGCAGTAAGAAATTGTACGATTTTATTAATATTAATGAATCCTGTTCGCATTCTCTTGCTTCTGTAATGAAATTGGATTGAAAAAAACAGAAGAAAAAAAAACGATGGAACGAGTTTTATACTTTTTATTACAGATGATTCGAAGTATACATTTATATATATATATAATTATATTGTCTGTAATAGAGCACCATACATTTTATCGACAAAAGTGTGTTTATAAAAAAATGAATAGTAGTGATGTTATATCAATCTCTCCCGCTTTTTGAATGCCATCCCTGTTCGTGTATGTAAATATTATATCATAATAATGAGATTTGATGTTATTAAGCGAAAATGGTTGAAAAGCTTATCTCTAGACAACCGGTTAAAATAAAATATAGTTATATAACTGCAAACACAATTTGTTTCATTATTTCACACCATTATACAATAATATATTAAAATTTTCACTGTATGTAAAATTAATTTTCACTGTATGTACTTTTTCAACTGTGTAGATGTCCCCGTATTGTACTGAATTCAACGATGTAGACTTTTATCTAGAAAAAAAAAAAACAACTCACCGTTATATTGATCATTTTTAGTTTGGAATTGTATGAAAGAGACATTCAAATGATTTACTAAATCATCTATCCATAGCTAACGGGTGTAAAGTTATTAAGCCGTCCTGCTCGCACTTGTTTGCAATGGGAATCGATTATGATAAACGCACTCGGCTTGCATCGTCGGTTTCCACAACAAAATATGCTTTATTTTTAGTTTAGATTTGTAGCAGTTTGATCCAATGCGAGTGGAACGGCTTTGTAGTGATGGATTTAATTTAATCGGGGTCGTGTAGTGTGAACTTCGCATTGAAAATTTTTCAATATGTATTGTTGTAATTGTGTTACATAACATGTGTATAATTGTGAGCATATTACGTGTTCTTATATGTGTTGTTTGTTTGTGAACGGAAACCTGCCGTGGATCTAGTTTGTTTTGTCGTGACGAGAGTAATCTTTATTGTCGAATTATCTCAACGTTGATTCCGAGTCCGAATGTGTAAGCTTTGTTGGAAGCCGGGTCAGAATGGTATTGTAAATCGGTACCGCACCAGCTCACGGTGCCGACTTGACCAATTTATGTCGTATCGAAACTTTTTTAATTTTAATTGTGTGGTAATGATTAATTCTGTACAGTGTCTTTTTTTTTCTCTTTGTTTATATGTATTTTTCGTTTTTATTTTTTAATTGCAAGATGATGAATAAAAAATATGTATTGTTTTTATTTTTGTTTACTCTTATTAGACTTTATTGTGTACAGTAAAAGAATATTAAATTGTGGATTATTATTATGGTTAGATATTCGTTGTAAAAATTGTAAATGGTTATTTTTCTTGCTTAATTGTACGCCAGTTCCTTACTTTATGGGCCGTATGAGGAATAAAAAAAAAAAACATTACAATTTCAATACGTAGCATTAAAACTATTTATCATTTATTAAATAAATATTTGCCCTTATACGGAAACAATTTGATTTGACTTCAAAGAGAAACTAACAAAAACTAATCTCTTCCGTAAATTGAGGAATTGGTGTATTACTTATATTTTAAATGTATTATTATTAATTAATAATAAATATAAAAGAAAAACTACACGAGGCTTAAGGCCAGTTTAGTATTATATGATTATACATACATTATTATGCATTTTCTCTTTAGAAACTTTCAATTATCTTAAAGATATGAATTGTAATTGATATAATTATTTGATATTTCACCTGAAATCTTTAATATGAAATAAAACTAACTGAGTTTAATCTGCCGCTTCTTTCATTACAAACTACACATATGCGAATAAAATATTACATATTGTTGTGTGGACGTGAAGTGGGGGCTTCCAGAATCGGAGAGAAAGACGCAGGAAAGTTGTAGTAGCGTTTTATTAGTCTGCTCTCGTTGGCGCTCCAGGTCGGAATGGTTTCCAGACCGAGAGCGCCCCATATTTATACCCATTGGGCACAATACACATACATGCATACACATGTAAACTATTGGTCGATGAGTGGGGCGATCCCATTGGCCGTTACATATAGCTTATTCATTCGGTGATGACATTTTGGCGCGAACGAGAGATCAGGTGATTAGCGCTCGTAAGCCATCGGTCCACGAGCGCCACCCACCTAATCTCTACGTTACAATATTTAAAAAATAGACTAGTTCAAAATTTTTCTGTGCATACAGAATAGTTACGGTCATTGTATTAAAATGTACGAGATTGTAAACTGTACTTTGAAGAATTGGCTGTTTATTTGTAATAAATCCATTGATAGAATTATATTTATGATAAAAGAGTCCTGCTGCAGTGTTCGTCGTCCCATAACCAGCAACATAATTAGTGTGTAATGCAAGCAACGGGTCACGGGTTCAAACCCTGGCCCAGTGGTGTTGCTGGCCTGACCTTGAATGTGTGTGACTCCAGGTCGATCGTTTCCTATCAGAATTTTCCAATTTATCTGATTACATTGTTGAAATGGTTCCTCAAACTTGGCCAAACTACCCTCTATTTGTCTCCTTTATTTGCCTTATTTCAAATTTATATAAAGTAGTATATATGTAAAAATTTGGCTATAGGTATCACCTTAGTACTTATGTTAGGTGGAACCATGATAAATATAAATAAAGAAAACTACATTGTCAAGCATTGTTGGACTTACATAATGCAATTTACATTTGGATGGCGTATAAATTCTGTTTATTCTTTCGTATATTATAAATCCATTATGAATACGAACAAATAAATGATAAGTGATGATTCTGATGATTTTTTTTCTCAACTTTTTCGGTGCATCTCTCCGCTAAGTTTGAATTTATATATACAGAACGCATATACGAAAATATTTTACACAATGAAATAATCATTTAAACAAACTTAAAAAATATATAGTAAGAATTTATTTTTAAATATTTTAAAGGCATTTCCAAATTTAAAGCCAGGACATTTTTTCCAAAAATATAGTTATTAATACTTCAATTATTTAAAACGAAGATTTAAGAATCATTGACAAGCATTTATGAAAAAAATGAATTTGTTTTCTTGAATGCTCTTGTAAAATTCTACACAAGACTGAATTAAAATTAATGATTAGAAAACATTTTAAAGTTTCAACATTCAATTGCGTTTTATCAGTGGACCATATATTGCTTAGCAAAGTGAAAAAGTCTTCGGCAGGTGCAATGCTTTTGTAGGAGACATCGTTTTCTAAAATAAAATTCTATCAAAAAAGTTCTGTAACCCAAAAATCAGTACTAATTATCACCTTATATTACAAATTCGTATATTATATACAAAAAAAACATTTTTGTATACAATATACCTACTGATTAAGCTGAAGAAAAGTAATAAAATTTCATATCAATATATCAGAGGCGCATGTGGGATTAATTTAATTTCAAGCTATCATAAATTTATCTTATCTTTAAAATCATTTTTGATTTTTTGTCTAGGGAACCATAATACATGTTCACAAATAAAGCGAAACTGGAAACTTAAGAGGGCTGTACACCCGAAACCTTAATTTTGTTGCCGTTCCTTTCTTCGATACATATATTGAGTGAATGTATGTATATATTGAGTGAATGCGACAATATATATCAATATATATATATTGAGTGAATGCGACAGTTGCGCTTCGACCAGATAAAACGTATTTTAAATTGACAAAATCGAGGTTTCGTATTCTCCTATTTTCTCCTCCGAAACTGGATCAATTTTTTAAAAAAAATCATCATCGGTATGAGAAAGATATATTCTGTGCAACTATGCGCGTATTTTTTTTTAAATCGACCGTTAAATAAGCACGCTGGACTCTTTTCGTGGGTGTAAAAAAGAGGCGATTTTATAGATGTTTGGCGGCTCCTAGCTCCTATAAAAAATAACTAATCAAAAAAATAAAACGATAGATGCAACCCAATGGTGAATATCCATAGCATATTAAAAAATAATTTCTCCAGTTCCATAATTGAGGAAGGGAGAAGTGTAATACGTTTGTATGGACAAGACGTTAGTGTCCAACCCTCTCAAGCTAGACGCATTTTTGAACCAACCTTTTTCGATCAATCTAATTACGAGCAAAAGGATCAAAAACAAAGGACGACTTCTTCAGCACACCATTTACCACCTGCAGATTTAAATATACGCACACCAGATGTACTCCACTGCAATGAACATGAACATGAAGAAACCTCTTCAATGCACATACATATGTATTTCCTTTTCCTACGACAGTTTTCGCGTACATACACTATATCTATAGTTGTAGAATTATTATTATGTATACTTTCCATAACATAAGTTAGTATTCAGACATTTACATTTAGACAAAGTATTCGTGAATGCTCGATTTTCAAAATAATATTCGTACAGGTTGATTTCATTAGGTAAACGATTAAGTAATTCAAATTCTCAAGTCAATTACATGTTCCTAGATTGAAACATAGATTACTCACCTAGAAACTATTAAATATAAAATATTTTATACACATTTGGATGACTCGTTTTCTTCGTATTTAGCCTGTCGTAGTAATATGATATTAGTATTGCAATACGGACTTCAAATTTTGTTGCTATGCGTATTTATTACAAGATTTTTAATTTCAATCAATGAACATGCTAATTGAACATTCACAAAAGTTTTAAATGTCAAATAAAACTGGGTTTGACAATTGAATTAAGAAGTCATAAATCAAATAACACTAAAACAACTCAAACTTAGTACTTTTTATTGACAATATGTTCGCGAGCATTATTACAAGTCGGTCGCCACCATTATATTTCATTAGATATATACATATGTGCTTTCAAATTGACCAATTGACATCAGTAAAATTGAATTATCATATTGGTATTTGAATAGAGAGAAGTGTGTGCTAATACACGATGTAGCAGTACTTCTAAAATATTATCAACTTAATTTAAGGTTTTTTGGCCAAAAAATAAGTATTAAAAACATCGACTAGCATATTTATATTGGACTAGCTGAACCCTCGCATGCGTTGCAATACCATAATAACGCATGCAATTCCCGTTCCCTTTCCCGTTCTCGTTCCCGTTCCCATTTGTCGGAAAAACGCAGGTAGTGAACACATTTGAAATTATTGCGTTGCAATGACACTCATTCCCATTTTTACCGTTCCCGTTCCTGTTTTTTCACAGTAATCTTCCCGGACATGCACACAACAAATCCTGAAAGTTTCATCGTAATCGGTTCAGTGGTTTAGTAGCCTATTCGAGACACACACACACATACACACAGACATTAATTTTTATATGGGTCTACCTGACGGGCCCGAATGTGAAACGCCGGAAAACGCAAATATCGGAAGGCAAAGATCGAAAATCGAAAGATCTTAAGTCGAAAGATAAAAAAGGGTGCATGGTAAACGGTACGAACTCACGTACATACTCAGCTAATTTGCGCGAGCAGGATACAACAGGAACAAGAGGAACAGGCTTTTCCTCCCGTATTATGCGCGCGCAAATTAATACGGGAGGAAAAGCCTGTTCCTCTTGTTCCTGTTGTATCCTGCTCGCGCAAATTAAGTGAGTATGTACCGTTTACCATGCACCCTTTTTTTTGATCTTTCGACTCTTTAAGATCTTTCGATTTTCGATATTTGCGTTTTCGGGCGTTTCACATTCGGGCCCGTGAGGTAGACCCCATATTTATGTAGGATTTTTAGCCGTATTTAGTTTTATCTCAAAATTTCCTAAGCGTATTTCCTTATCTAAACATTTCATAATATGCTGAGTTAGCAGCATTTCCATTCAGCATGAGGTGTCAATTTTAGTGAGTTGTTTTTCAAATAACATCGAAACTTTTGGTTACAATTCAAGAGCTACTACTTTCGTAACAAAGCACACGTCGCGACACGACGGTCTTGTCGAAATGCGATAGTGGAAGCAATTCAGCGATTAAATTTGAATACCGGTTCTGGGTTCTGATTGCACAAGGCCGTCGAGCTGAAGAGGGAGAGACGGAGAGAGGGAGAGGAGTCTTATCTCAGTCAGAGGTCTGACAGAGTAGTCGAACGGCAACATAGCAGTACCACCTAGTCATCTAGTCGTCGAGGAACGTCTCTGCGATAGAGATGGAATGTTACACGTCGGACAGCTGCGACAGCGATGCTCGCGAACAAAAGACCCTCGACCTCTCCGGCCAGCAGTTGGACTCTTCCTCGGCAGAGTCGGCTTTGAGGGAGCGAGCACATTCCGAAAAGAAGTCTTCCGAGCAGTATGAGGTGATGCTGCTGCATTGCAACAGAATCGCACACTTCCCCGACTCTGTGGCGAGCTTCGTCAACTTGCGCGTCTTGGACATTAGCAACAATGGTTTACACACCCTACCGGACATATTGGAATCGTGCCCACTCACTTCCCTGATAGCCAAGAACAATTGTCTCAGCAACGAATCTCTGCCCAAGAGTTTCTGCAATCGA
This sequence comes from Arctopsyche grandis, assembly GCF_051622035.1. NCBI lineage: Eukaryota > Metazoa > Arthropoda > Insecta > Trichoptera > Hydropsychidae > Arctopsyche > Arctopsyche grandis. The sequence goes on from NC_135355.1 coordinate 29,746,884, forward strand.
GGTGCCGAGTTAAAGGAGCTCAACCTGAGTGGAAATCTTCTCACCTCGTTTCCTGACCAGTTGTTGGACCTGCCCACTATTAAATATTTATATTTGGGTGGAAATTCTATATCAAATGTACCGAGAGACGTGTGGAAAATGACCAGGTCAGTTTCAAATTTAATGCGCAATTAATTTGTGTCACGGAGAACATAAAACTGTTCAACCTACTTAAAAAGATTACTGATGAGTAAAAAAACTTCCAAACTAGTTCACAATTCTTCACATCTCTAGATATTAGAATGAAAATATCACCCATGTCGAATTATGGATTGATTGTCTTACTTATTTTTATAATGGAATACTCGAATTAAAATTAAAAAATCGCGTTTTTTGTAGTTCTTAGGACAAAAAAATACATATGTTATATCCACTGAAAAATAACCACTTATTATTGAGTAAAAACTTGACTTGTGTACACTTGTACTATGTAGACGTAGAAATACTAAGAAATGTAATATAAAATATTAGAAATACAGGTTTCATTTTCAATGTCAATTTTAAATGAAAAGGGGTCAATTTGAAATAAAAAACCTACATACATATGTATAAAGTTAATACAGACCATTTATTTCCGGTGTGTACAAACTAAATATGAGTTTCCCTTGTTAGTTGTATTAAATAAATTTAAAATTTACTAGTCGATTATGTATTTCAATAGTTTGTGATTAGGTTGAAAATATTTGTATTTATTTTGAATATGTTATTATGAAGTTCAGAAATGGAACTGAATGTTAAAAATTCAGACCATATTAATTACTATTTATTTAGTTTAATTTTAGCTTCGAGCTAATTTACATGATCCTCTACACCCCGCAAAAATGCATCAATGGTTATTAGAACACTACTTCCACTTTTTTTTTTTTAACCCTACTTACAACTAAAGAATTCTTATTTCTAGTATTAAAGCTATGAACATCACAATTTCCTATTGTATAATCATTAAAAATTTTAAGTAAAAATTGCGCGCCAATTTTAGTTTTTGAATATAGATAATTTCAATATGTTTGTATGAACGTACATATGAATACAATATAATATAATCATAATTACGTATGCGTAGTTGGATGATAAAATTAAACGATGTCACAGAAATAAAAGATTAAGTGTGTGTTTGTGTGTGTGTGTGTATGTATAAATTTTTATTCTATGAACATAAATATAATAAAACCACTTAAGAGGGCTTTACACCTGAAATCTTAATTTTGTTGCCATTCCTTTCTTCGATATATATATTGAATGAATGTATATATTGAGTGAATGCGACAATATATATCAATATATATATTGAGTGAATGCGACAGTTGTGCTTCGACCAGATAAAACGTATTTTAAATCGACAAAATCGATGTTTCGAATTCTCCTATTTTCTCCTCCAAAGCTGGACCAATTTTTAAAAATTTTCATCATCGGTATGAGAAAGATATTTTCTGTGCAACTATGCGCGTATTTTTTTTTTAAATCGACCGTTAAATAAGCACGCTGGACTCTTTTCGTGGGTGTAAAAAAGAGGCGATTTTATAGATGTTTGGCGGCCCCTAGCTCCTATAAAAAATAACTAATCAAAAAAATAAAACGATAGATGCATCCCAATGGTGGATATCCATAGCATATTAAAAAATTTCTCTAGTGCCATAATTGAGGAAGGGAGAAGTGTAATACGTTTGTATGGACAAGGCGCTGGTGTCCAGCCCTTTTAATGCACAAACTAATTAATTCATTATGTGTATTTATCATAAATGTTGTGCACGGGTTCACATGCTAAGCCCTTTTTCCAAAATGAATGAATATATTATTCTTAACAAATCAATATTTGATTCTAAATGAAATATACAATATATAATTCACTGTTGTTAAAAAATATGCTATCTACAAGACGCCGTTGAATTTGCAACTCATCATTGTTTAATAACATGTATAACATTATCTGCAGCAGTCAGTTAATATGTTTTTAAAATATATGTTCTTGAATCAATTGTGAATAGTGTCAATAAACCATTTAAATTTCGTAAATATATCTTCACGTTTATTCTAGTTATCACTTGCGGGAGAGATTGTTCTACACTATATCTCAAATACGTATCTCTACCCGTGGGATTTTTTTATTTTATAAACTTTTCGAAAATTTCTAAGACTCTTTAGTTTGCTCGACCGGCCTTTACCATTTTCGTCATTCATCCATAAAACATGACTTAGGACCATTGGCGTACCGTGAAAATCTCCATATTTTTGTCGCACAACCTTATGACAAGCATTATGCAAGTGGCGATCATTATGTATTATACAACCTTATGACGAACATTATGCATTATGTCGACTCAGTATGACCTCACCTAGTCCCATAGTATCCTGCTCGCGCACACGTAAGTAAGGTTGTGCGACAAAAGCAGGGAGATTTTCATGGCACGCCACTGCCTAGGACACTTAATAAAAACCCAAGTAAAGAGGGTTAACAGTACCATATAAGATTTTCGTATGTATTTAATTACTTATTTCGTTTCTCTTCTTTTTTTGAACATTTTTCTGGAAATATCATCTTTGAAACCTGACATTCCTATTAAGTACAAAAAAATAATGTTAATAGGAATCAAAATAATATTATACTTGCTGCTTCTATTTTCTGGTTCAAGCTACTTTTCATACACAAAATTTTAATGTGATTTTTATTAGTCAACGTATTACTTGTGATTAGCTATAAATTATAACTCATAATAAGAAACAGTCAGTACATTCGAATCAATACGTTAGTCTGATCAAATTTATACATTTTATCTGATAATTTAATTTAAAAATTAATGACTAACTGTAATTAATGATTTCTTTTAATTTCAAGAAATGTTGAACAATCAAGAAATTCATATACATTTTCTTTTAGGGTCAAAGTACAAGTGTTTATCAGTTATCTCATGTCTCCTCAGTTAACCTTTACTCTCCCCCTCCTTGCTAAATTTCACGCGCTTAAAAGCTGGCAGATAAGATGCATTCAAATAATTACAATGTACATACATACATATAGAAATAAGTTAATAAAATGAAATACCTATCATCATATCTCATTACATATGTACATATATAAATATTTATTTGTTTGGTTTAGTATTAAGTAAATAGAGAACTATTTTAATTTTCATTAGTCTTATCTAACCGTTAAAACTTTGATGAGTCTTGAATTTCGCAATACACATTAATTTGAATATTATGCTTTTAAATTGATAGCTTGATAACCTTTTTGTTATCAACAAAGCAATTAATGTCTGTGTGGTTCGTATTTTTAGGAAATCGTAGTTGTACATATGTATATGTTATTGTTTATATAAGTCGATATTAATTTATAAATATGCATATACAATAATTATACTATGAGGCACCTCTGTCATATTCAATTAAATTTCCCAACCTGTGAAAATGCAATAATTCTAATTGTTTATTATTATTAAAATTATGTATTTCTTTTCAGTTTACAAGTGCTCGCTTTAGGTGGAAACAAAATAATAGATGTGCCCGATTCAGTGGGACAGCTTAAGCATTTACAAATGCTAGTGCTGAGTGAAAACAATATTGAACAGCTTCCAGCAAGTATCGGCAAGTTGAACCATCTCAGAACCCTCTTACTACATAAAAATAGACTTAGAACATTGCCCACGGAAATAATAACATTAAAATGCCTGACTGAAGTAAGTCATATGCTGTTTATTTAGAAAGACAAAATTTTGCATGAAAGTTTTGGATTAATAATAATTTTATTACAGCTTAGTTTGCGTGACAATCCACTTGTGGTAAGATTTGTTAGAGATATATCCCTGCAACCGCCGACTTTACTTGAACTCGCTGCCAGAACAGTCAAATTGCACGAGGTTCGTCTTCAACCTGGTGATATTCCACACTCATTGTATGAATACTTGCATAATGCTCATCATTGTGTAAACCCAAAGTGTAAAGGTATGTTAAAATTTCAATAATTTATGTGTTAAATGAGTTTTTCCATTAATTTAAAAAAATATATTTTAGGCGTCTTCTTCGACAGTCGAGTGGAACATATAAAATTTGTAGACTTTTGTGGAAAATATAGATTACCCTTGCTTCAGTACTTGTGTAGCTCGAAATGTATTCAAAACGTTGGCAGTTGGGAAAGTCGAGAATCAGATCCTGTCTCAAGAGGTTACATGATGAAGAAAGTTCTTCTTGGTTAATTTAGATTTTAACGTAACAGAAATTTTAATTTTTTAATTTTATACTACATAATGCATTCAAAAGATTTTGTTATAATGTTATAAAAAAATATAATATTCCATTATTATGTTACATATGTATATGTATATAATATAATATTTATGCTAGAGAAGTAAGATATCGTTATATGAAATTTTATACCATTTAAAAAATATATAAATGTAATTTAATTTAGTATTACGTCAAACATATATAAATTGCAAATTACATTGCAAACAGTATTATCTTTGAATGAGAATTATAATTTTTTAAATTATATTTTTAAAATTGTAATCTGAACTTTGTGAATGTAATTTTTCAATTTATCTATTGATTATATGTATATTATGTATCTTAATATAAGGAAAATGTGATAAAATTACAATTAAAATAGATATTCGCCCAGAATTTATCTATGGTTTTATTTTCTTGGTCTTTTTCAACTAGTTTTCAAGGTGAATGACCTATAATTTTATTAATGATAAAAACCAGGGCTTTTTTCCCATGTAACGCGGTGGAAAGGTGTTCCGGCACCTTTTTGTCTAAGCATTTTTTTATGTTTTAAACGAATATTCTATATAATCTTTTTCAATAAAACTTGTCAAGAAGTGAGCTCCGGTACCTTTTTTTTTTTAAATAAGCCCTGATAAAAACTATACACATAGTTTAATATGAAAAATAAGTAACCATATCATTTTTTAAATAATAATGTTGCGTGGTCGTGAAGAGGGGGCTTCCAGGATCGGAGAGAAAGACGCAGGAGGGTTGTAGAAGTATTTTATTCGTCTGCTCTCGTCGGCGCTCCAGGCCGAGAGCGCCCCATATTTATACCCGTTTGGGCTCAATAACTATTGGTCGATGAGTCAGACGATCCCATTGGCCGTTGCATACGGCTCATTCATTCGTAGAGGCCATTTTGGCGGGAATGAGAGATCAGGTGATCTGCGCTAGTAAACCATCGGTCCACGAGCGCCACTCACCTAATCTCTACGTTACAATAATATGGTTCGGTGATTACTAGTCAAATGTGAATTTTAAAATGTGAAAATGTGAGGAACTGGCTGGTTTGCCAATTTACTAATTGCTAATTGGATTAAATACTAGAACCTCTACTATGATATTTAGTAAGTTTATTCTTATCAACAAAAAAAACGAAAACCAAATTATATCATTATAAAGGAGAAGAAATTATGGTATTTAAAAATCATTGACAGTTTTGCACAAAGATAAGTGTTTCGAGCTTATAAAATATGAATCGAATTCGACTATGGTCATATATATATACGTTTTACGACAGTTGTCAGAGTGACTTCGACTATGGAGGCGTCCCAGCTATTAGCAGCCAAAAGAAAATTACTCGAACATGTATGTAACTCCTCAAATTAAGCTGTTATTAAATGGTCTTCATGTATTTATTTTAGAATACCTAATTTTCCATTTTATAAAAGATTAAACATTTCGTCTATATTATTTTAGGACGATTATTTATCTCATAAAAAGAGTAAGCATTCGCGGGAAGACACAGAAAAAAGTCACAAACGTAAAAAAGAAAAGAAATCGAAAAAATCGAAGAAAAAATCTAAAAAGAAGCACAAGCTACCTCTAGAGGTTAGGTCACTCAAAATATTATTAGCTAAAAAATTTACTTTCAAGTGAATTAATATATTTGTGTTTTTTAGTCATCATCGGATTCCAGCAGTGATGATAACTGGATTGAAAAATCAGCACCTCCAGATATAAAAAATGAGTCGTCAAAGGAAGTAATTCGGGATGATTGGATGAATATGACCGGAGTTTTCAAAACATTCACTCGCGACGATTTAAAAATAAAAAATCCTCCTGAAAAGAAACAAA